>NC_138553.1:4799126-5399126 GCF_964273705.1 Natrix helvetica | reverse complement strand
GATGCAAATGGGCTGCTGAATCCAGTCATGATGAGTTTGTCCTTCTGTGTTGTGCCAGACATTTGTGAAGTGGCTGTTTTGTTTTTTAGATCGATCTAATCCCCTGCAGAATTACCATGTCACCTTTCCTGAGGATTGGGCTGTCCAATTTTGACAGTGGCCCCTACCTCCCTTCGCAAGGAGACGTGGTCGATCCCTATTGCGCCGTGATGGTGAAGGAGGCAGTGGAGGCTGGTAAGGAAACACCTCTTTCAGTCAGCACCTCATTTGCTGTTGGGTGTGAGCTGAAGGTCTTCCGTTCCTTTGGATTTCAGTGAGAAATTGGAGAGTGTGAGTTTCAAGGATAAGTTAGAGGTATTATTTTCTCTTCGATTTTGACCTTAACCCCCGAGGGAGGCTCTGAATCTCAATGAGGAAAGAAGAGACAGAGATGGGCTATTTAATCTTTTTCACGCCGGTCGCTTTCCAGCTCAAAGTTATCCATTTCTCAAACTGTTTAATAAAAAACAACACACAAACCCAGATCTCCATTTACCAATAAAGGAGAATATTTATAACTCAGGTTTGGAATGAGGATTCTTTGGTGCTTTCTGAGCTTGGGTGTTTTTTGTGGATGTTTCATGACCCAACTAGGTAACATCATCAGTGTTGGAAGGGGATTCTATTCTATCCTATCCTATCCTATCCTATTCCACTACACTCTACACTCTACACTCCACTCTATTCTATTCACTATATTCTATATTCTATATTCTATATTCTATATTCTATATTCTATATTCTATATTCTATATTCTATATTCTATATTCTATATTCCATTCCACTCCACTCCTCTACACTCTACACTCTACTATGCTCTACTCTACACTCCATTCTATTCTATTCTCTATTCTCTATATTCTATTCTATTCTATTCTATTCTATTCTATTCTATTCTATTCTATTCTATTCTATTCTATTCTATTCTATTCTATTCTATTCTATTCCATTCCATTCCATTCCATTCCACTCTCCATTCTCCACTCTATTCTGTTCTATTCCCTATTTCTATTTCTATAATTTCTATTTCTATAAGTTCTCGTTCTGTTCTATTCTATTCTATTCTATTCCCTATTCCCTATTCCCATTTCCATTTCTTTTCTTTTCTATTCTATTCTATTCTATTCCCTATTCCCTATTCCCTATTCCCATTTCCATTTCTTTTCTTTTCTATTCTATTCTATTCCCTATTTCTATTCTTTCTATTTCTATTCTTTCTATTTCTGATGCTATTTCTATTATTTCTATTTCTGTTTCTGTTTCTGTTTCTGTTTCTATTCTATTCTATTCTATTCTATTCTATTCTACAGATAATCCCCGGGTTATGAGCGTTCCCTTAGCGAACGTTCGAAGTTACACGATCAGCGCTCCCTAACGTTTCCGAACAAGGCCCAAAACTACGAATCTTGCAGCACCACCGCAGCTGTTCACCCTCAGAAACAACCACAGAGACTCTGTCACGTTCATCTGGCACATTGCCAGCCAAAATGGAGCTTCTGAGGGCGGATCTGTCCCTCAGAAGCCCCATTTGGGCATCCAGAGGCCTCCCCCAGCCCAATACAGACTGAGATGGAGCTTGCTTGGACTGGATCCTGCCCCCGGAAGCTCAATTTCATCCTCAAACGGGCTGGGGGAACGGGGACTCAGGCCGCCAAACCACCATCACTGCGGCCTAACCGATCCGAACCAGTAGGAACTCAACCACTGATGTACTTATGACGGTTGCAGTGTCTCGGGGTCACGTGTGTGATCCCCCTTTGCGACCAACTGACAAGCAAAGTCAACGGGGAAGCCAGATTCATTTAACAACCGTGTTGCTTTCTTAACGGCAAGCTGTGATTCACATCAGCACTTAAGTGGCAAGAAAAGTCGCAACGTGGATCGTCAAAACTCACTTAACAACCGTCTCGTTTAGTCACAGAAAGTTTGGGCTCAGGCGCGGCCGTGAGTCAAGGACAACCTGTAAATCACCCCGATAAAAGTCGCGCATTTTGCTGAATTATGCTCAGGGAAAAAATGCTGTTAAATACACGGGCTTGCAAAGCTCAGTCAGTTAAATTGTAATTCGAGAAGGCTGACAAGCTAAAAATAAACTCTAGTTAATGCACAACTTGGTCG
Organism: Natrix helvetica; assembly: GCF_964273705.1. Classification (NCBI taxonomy): domain Eukaryota; kingdom Metazoa; phylum Chordata; class Lepidosauria; order Squamata; family Natricidae; genus Natrix; species Natrix helvetica. The sequence goes on along the minus strand of NC_138553.1, from coordinate 5,396,968 downwards.
CACAAAGAAAGGTCAGCGGAATTCATGCAATTTGCACACTCGGGTGCACCAATATATGTTCTCCATAACATCCTCCAGGCCATGAAGGAACAGGCTAAGAAAATTAGAGAATCCTGTGGCATTTATGCTGGGTTGAAATTTTAAAAGGCATAACCACAAAACTAGAGTCACGTGAATAATCACTTGGTTTCCGTCAGGTTCCTGTTTTGGGGTGAATTTGCCAGGTTTACCGTATTTTTGGAGTATAAGACGCACCTTTTTCCCTCAGAAAAGAGGCTGAAAATCTGGGTGCGTCTCATACACTGAATACAGCATTTTTTGCCTCCTGAAACACCGCCCCCTTTGCAAAAATGGCCATGCATAGCCTTTAGGAGGCTTTCGGAGAGCTCCTGGGTGCTGGGGAGGGCAAAAATGAGCAAAAAACGGGCTGTTTTTTGCTCATTTTTGCCCCCCCCAGCCCCCAGGAGCACTCTATAAGCCTCCTAAAGGCTGTGCATGCCCTTTTTTTTTTTTGACAAAAAGGGCCGTTTTTGCTCATCTTTGCCCCCCCGCCCCCATTCCCCCGAGGAGCACTCTACAAGCCTCCTAAAGCTATTCATGTCCTTTTTTTGAAACAAAATGGGCCCGTTTTCACGAAAAACGGGTCGTTGTTGGGAGGACTGCAGAGTGCAAAAACTTTTTTTTTATTTGCCTCTTCAAAACCTTGGTGCGTCTTATACTCTGGTGCGTCTTATACTCCGAAAAATACGGTAATTCATCAGATTTGAGATGATTTGCGCATTTGGGTTACATTTTTCCCAAAACATACATATTTTTGTTGGACATGGTTTGTTTGGTTCAGAAATGCCTATGAATTTGCACTAAATTACAGATAGTCCTCAACTTACAACAGATTGTTTAGTGTCTGTTCAAAGTGACGGTGGCCTTGAATAAAATAACTTATGATTGTTTTCCACATGACCATTGCATCATCCTCCATGGTCACGTCATCAAAATTCTGACACTTGGTGACTGACTCATATTTATGACGGTTGCCATATCCCGGGGTTATGTGATTTCCCCGCTTTGCGACCTTTGGACAAGCAAAGACAAAAGGGAAGCCAAATTCACTTCACAACCATGGTCATAACTGAACAACGGCAGTGATTCACTTAACAACGACGGCAAGAAAGGTCGGAAAACGGGGAAGAACTTGCTTAACAACTGTCTTGCTTACCAGTGGAAGTTTTGGGTTCCATTGTGGTCGTAAGTCGAGGACTCCCTGTATTGGAAGTTTTCTCCAGCTGATGAGGACCTGAAAAAGTTTGGAAAAACTGAGAAAAATTGAGAGTGGAGAAACTGAGGCAGAGAAAGAGAAAGGGGTGTTAAGCTTATTAAGGTCCATTTGTTTGGTCTTTTGTGATGTTCCCCAATGTTCTGATCTGATGGCTTTGTGGCCGTGGTGGGTTGCAGGTGGTACACCCCGGTACGGGCATGCCGGAGCCTGCCCGGAGCACAGGGTATGGTTCCGGTACGGTGCTCCGGAGGGCCCACCTGCCCGCCCGCGCTCCTTACTGTGTTTTAAAGCTGTCGGCGCTTCCGCGCACACGCATGGCACATACAGCACCTGCGCTCCACTGAGCAGCTGGAGCGTCGCGGAGGCTTGCGGAATCATCATTTGATGCTACAATGCATGCGCACGCCACCCAGGTGCATGTGGGTGACGCCTGGGGCCGTTCCAACTGTACCGGTTGGAACGGAACCCGGAACCCACCACTGTTTCGTGGGTATAAAAAATGGAATTGTTGTCGATCCTAGAGAAAGGCCCAGTGTTCGTCCAGAAGAAGCCGACAATGTACCCGCCCTGGAACAGCACATTCGATGCCCACATTCACAGGGGACGCGTCATGCATGTTGTGGTGAAGGACAAGAGCGCCGAGATGGTCTCCGAGACCACGGTGGAACTCAACTTCGTGGCTGAAAAGTGCAAGAAGAATAATGGGAAAATGGACATTTGGGTAAGTTTCAACACCTTGGACCAGCGTTCCCATTTAAAAACCTTCGTGTATTGGGCTTCAGTCGTCCTCCCTCCCTCCCTCTGTTTGTTTCCCTGTCTCTCTGCTTCTTTTTCTTCTTTCATTTAATTTCTTTCTTTCTATTCCCCCTGCCCTGGTTCGTTCATTTGTTCTTTCTTTTTTCCTTCCTTCCTTCCCTCCTTCCATCCCTCTCTCCCTCTTCTTTCATTTGATTACTTTCCTTCTGTCATCCCCTCTGGCTCTTTCTTTCTTCCTTTTTTCCTTCCTTCCTTCCCTCCCTCCCTCTTTCTTTCTTTTTCTTTCTTTCTTTCTTTTTTTCTTTCCTTCCTTCTTTCCTTCCTTCCCTCCCTCCCTCCCTCCCTCCCTCTCTTTTGTTTGATTACTTTCCTGCTATTATCCCCTCCGGCTCTTTCTTTCTTCCTTCCTTCCCTCCCTCTTTTTCTTTCTTTCTTTCTTTCTTTCTTTCTTTCCTTCCTTCCTTCTTCCCTCCCTCCCTCCCTCCCTCTCTTTTGTTTGATTACTTTCTTGCTATTTTCCCCTCCAGCTCTTTCTTTCCTTCCTTCCCTCCCTCCCTCTTTCTTTTTCTTTCTTTCTTTCTTTCTTTTTTCTTTCCTTCCTTCTTTCCTTCCTTCCCTCCCTCCCTCCCTCTCTTTTGTTTGATTACTTTCCTGCTATTTTCCCCTCCAGCTCTTTCTTCCTTCCTTCCTTCCCTCCCTCTTTCTCTTTCTTTCTTTCTTTCTTTCTTTCCTTCCTTCTTCCCTTCCTTCCTTCCTTCCTTCCTTCTTTCCTTCCTTCCCTCCCTCTCTTTTGTTTGACTTCTTTCCTTCTATCATCCCCTCCAGCTCTTTCTTTCCTTCTTTCCTTCCTTCCCTCTTTCTTTCTCTTTCTTTCTTTTTCTTTCTTTCCTTCCTTCTTTCCTTCCTTCCCTCCCTCCCTCCCTCTCTTTTGTTTGATTACTTTCCTGCTATCATCCCCTCCGGCTCTTTCTTCCTTTCTTCTTTCCTTCCCTCCCTCTTTCTTTTTCTTTCTTTCTTTCTTTCTTTCTTTCTTTCCTTCCTTCCTTCCTTCTTTCCTTCCTTCCCTCCCTCTCTTTTGTTTGATTTTTTTCCTTCTATCATCCCCTCTGGCTCTTTCTTTCTTTCTTCCTTCCTTCCTTCCCTCTTTCTTTTTCTTTCTTTCTTTCTTCCTTTCCTTCCTTTCTTCCTTCCTTCCTTCCCTCCCTCTCTTTCGTTTGATTTCTTTCATTTCATCATCTCCCCCGGCTCTTTCTTTCTTTCTTTCTTTTTCTTTTTTCCTTCATTCCTTCCCTTTCTCTCTCTTTTTCTTTCATTTGATTTCTTTACTTCTATCATCCCCTCCTGGTTTCTTTCTTTCTTTCTTTTTTCCTTCCTTCCTTCCTTCCTTCCTTCCTTCCTTCCTTCCCTCCCTCTTCTTTCATTTGATTTCTTTCCTTCTATCATCCCCTCTGGTTCTTTCTTTCCTTTTCTTTCTTTTTTCTTTTTTCTCCTTCCTTCCTTCCTCTCTCCTCTCCTCCCTCTCTTCCTTACTCCTTCCCTTGCTCTCTCTTCTTTCTTTCTTTCTTTCTTTCTTTCTTTCTTCCTTCCTTCCTTCCTTCCTTCCTTCCTTCCTTCCTTCCTTCCTTCCTTCCTCCCTCCTTTCCTTCCTCCCTTCCTCTTTCTTTCTCTCTGTCTCCTTTCTTTTCCTTTCTTCCCTTCCTCCCATTCTTTCTCCTTTTGTAAAACCCCACTTCTATAGCAAAACCTGGAGTGGATGCATTGTTAGAAAAAGAACTCTCTGGTTTTTTAAAAAAAAATCTCTGATTGCCTTCCCATTTCCTTTCCAAATTCTATTTCATTGTCTTCTTTTCCAGCTGGAACTAAAACCCCAAGGAAGGATGTTAATGAACGCAAGATACTTTTTGGAAAGTACTGGCAAGTATCAATTCCACTCCTGTTCTTTTCAAGGCCTTTTAGCATTTCACCCCCATCCCTGCCCAAAAGTTTAACCAGCTCTCTGCAAGGAGTATAAATCCTTCCTTTCCCCACCATCCAGTCAGAGCTGAAGAAGCTTCTTGGATGAGAAGCGAAACGTCTTCAAGGAAAAAGGAAGTCCAGGTGCCTCTTTTTTTAAAAAAAAAAGCATCTTTGGGACAACCACGAGCTGGAGGACTGAACACCTCCATAGCCACTAAAATGGGGTGTAGGAGTTTGTGGGAAGGCAGCAAAGTTCACAACTTGTGTTGTATGAACTGGGCCATCGCATTAAGCCATATAGGGAGACGTATCTGCAGTGCGTGGTTAAAATGTCGAGATGGTAACAGCAGAGTTTCACTTAGCAACCGTAGCAAGACAGATGGTAAATCAGGACGAAATTCACTTAACAACTGTCTTGTTTAGCAACAGAAATTTGGAGGAACTACCTGTAGAGTTTAGGATCAAGCATGTTAGCTAGAAAACAGGGTCTTCCTACCTTATCATTCTGTGCCAAATACCCAAGAAAAAAAACAGAAGGAAACCATTGTTTAGTGTTTCCTAAATCTTGCCACCTTTAAGATGGCTGGATTTCAAATCCCAGAATTCTCCAGCCAGCAACCTGCCAGGATTTGGGAAACTCTGTCCTAGTTAATATCTCAGTTTGGGAACTGCTGGATTTAGCAATAGGAATAGAATAGGATAACAGAGTTGGAAGGGACCCTGGAGGTCTTCTAGTCCAACCCCCTGCTCAGGCAGGAAACCATACACCACTTCAGACAAAGGGTTCTCCAACATCTTCTTTAAAACTTCCAGTCTTAAATTCACAACCTCTGGAGGCAAGTTGTTCCACTGATTAATTGTTCTCACTGTCAGGAAATTTCTCCTTAGTTCTAAGTTGCAATGCCCATCAGCCTCAGCAAAATCAATTCAGGATGATGGGAACTGTTATCTGGCAACATCCAGAAGACGGTTGCATTTTTTTGGCTTTATGAAGTCAGCATTTTAGAATATGGAGATTGTATGTAATGCACCCGACATGAAGATCAAGTGACGTGGTGGCTCAGTGGTTAAGACGCTGAGCTTGTTGGTCAGAAGGGTCGGCTGTTCGAATCCCTAGCGCTGCGTAATGGAGTGAGCTCCCGTGACTTGTCCCAGCTTCTGCCAACCTAGCAGTTTGAAAGCACATGTAAAATGCGAGTAGCAAAGTAGGAACCACTTTTGGTGGGAAGGGAACAGCGTTTTGTGCGCCTTCAGCATTTACTCATGCTGGCCACATGACCACGGAGATGTCTTCGGACAACGCTGGCTCTTCGGCTTTGAAACGGAGATGAGCAATGCCTCCTAGAGTCAGGAATGAATAGCACATGTGTGCGAGTGGAACCTTTACCTTACATGAAGATATTCAGCTCATATACCCCAAATCTAAACAAACTCTGTTCTTCTGAACATGCTAGTTTTTTCACAAGCGGGAAGTTTTTTATGGGGGGGGGGACCAAGAAAAGTATTATCTCTTCCCCATCAAACACATTTCGGGTGAAGTTCAAAAATAACACAAGCACCTTTCACCTTCTGCTGATGGTAACAGGGGCTCTAAAGATTTTAGGAAGTGTTCCTGCTTATTTTTATCAATTAGGGTGTTTCTTCACACTTTTGCGAACTGTTTTAAATATGTCTCATTTGTATTCATGGCCTGACCACTGAATTTCTTGGTTCTCTCTCTTACTCAGATGACCCAGAGTTTATCGACTGTGAAAAGGAAGGTTTTTTCTCCCTGCATCAGAGGAGAGGAGCCATCAAGCAAGCAAAGATCCATAACGTCAAGTCCCACGAGTTTACAGCCACTTTCTTTCCCCAGCCCACGTTCTGTTCTGTTTGCCACGAATTTGTCTGGTACGACCGAGGGAGTCCTTTTGGGGTCGGTCTAGGAAGGACGGGATGCAACTTTGCTTTCTGATGGGAAGATGCTCCCTCTGGAGAGCTGCTATGATCCACTGGTCAACAGAGCTACTATGATCCATTGGTCCAACAGTTGTTATGCTCCCTTGGTTGAAAGCGCTGCTATGATTTATTGATCAAAAGAGCTGTTGTGATCCATTGGTCCAAAGAGATTCTATGATCCATGGGTCAAGAGAGCTACTATGATCATCTCCATTTAATGACCTCATCATCCCTTGCAGGGTGGAGTCTGAATGGAGCTGAGTATTTACTGGCCAGATGCCCTTCCTGTCGCCAATGCAGAGTTACATTCAGTAGATATATTCTCATCATGCCCAGAAGGAGAGAACTATTGGCCTCTACCTAGGATCGATCTCACAGCCTCCTGACTGTGAGATGAGAGCTCCACCTCTAGTCCACCACACCAAAAGAGCTGCTATGCTCTATGAGTTAAAAGTGCTGTTATGATCCATTGGTCTGAAGAGATGCTATGATTCATGGATTCAAAGAGCTGTTATGATTCATGAGTCAAAAGGGGTTCTGACTTAGGCTTCCCAAAAGCACAAAGCCAACTCCTCGTCCCGATAAAACCTAAAATTTAGGTTAAAGGGAATTCCTCTCCCGGCCAACAGTCTTTCAAGAGATTTCACAACTGCAGGCCTTTATCAGGCTTGGAGAGCTGCCAGGCCGATATCTTCTAAACTCCACGCTGTAGCAGCAATTCCTTGGCAAGAAGTCAGGAACAGATCTTCCCCCTAATGAATTGAACTAATTGTCTCCTGCAAACTCCATTCCTCTTTCGCTCCTCTTTATTCCCTATGGGGGGTGGCCATCCACTGTTCCATCTTGCCTTTACTCCCGAGTCAGCCCTTGTTCCTTAGCTGTTCCCTTCTCCTGGAAGCTCTGTGCGTGTGCACATTGGGAACAGGCTCCAGCTGTTCTTCTACCCTACTGATCTCCGACTCTGAAGGCAGCTGATAACTGTCAGACGGCCCCATCTCTCCGACCCAGAGCCCTCATCCGAGCCTTCCCCAGGATTGGCCCATGTTCCTCCCCAACCTCCTCACTGTCCGAGTCTGCTGCCAGTTCTGCTGGTGGGCCACAACAAAGGGGCTGTTTTGCTCCTTTTGTCAAACGAGCTGCTTTGATTCATTAACCCTAACCATACATCCACAGATATTTAATTTGGGTTGTGTTAAAGCATCTTCATCCTCACCCAGGCCCAACGATGAGATCCCAAGTCATCACAGGGATTGAGATATACAGCTTCTTTTTCAGAGCTGTTGAAGATCCATTGGTCAAACGTTTCTATGGTTGTAGGAAGAAGAAACATCAGACGCAGATGGAGACTTCTCCAGCCCTGGAAGAATCATGTATTAATAGATACTGAGTTTTACTTGGGTTGAGTTGAAGCATCTTCATCCCCATCCAAACCGCAAGAGCTTTAGACTAGACCTCAATAGCATCACTTGGCTGATCAGAATGCTTGAGTTCCGCAGCTTCCTACCAAGAGCTTTTGACATTCCAAATTTTTGAGTTTGAAAAATCAGACTAATTCCCTTTGACGTTCAAAAACATGTCACTTGGGAGTCCTCCTTTGATCCAGATTTGATCCAATCCAATTTGGTTTCCTAATCTGATGGGCCAACTAAGATTTAGAAAGTTGAACTGTGTCATCAAAATTGGTTTTGATTCAGTTTGAGGTTTTTTTTTTGTTTTTTGGATTGGATAATTCTGCCTTTTTCAGATGCGGCAGGACTTTTGATCCTCTGAATCAAATTTATTTTTTTAACTCAAGTTAAATTCAATAAGCCTGAGTAGGAACCGCGGCCCTTATTGATTTTTTAAAAAGTCATTTTTCTCAAACGCAGGCCTGGTTTGAAAACTGTTTTATATTAATACTAGTTTCCTTTCCTTTTTATTCCAGGGGCCTTAACAAGCAAGGTTATCAGTGCAGGCGTAAGATCTTTCAGTATATTATTATATGTTGATGGTTATCATAACACTGCAATAGTTCTTGATATTCTGCTGAAAAGCCTAAGAATGAAAAAGTAATTTAATCATCACAACAATCTCTGTATGGAAACAAAACATGTAGTTTTTAAAAAAAATGTTTAAGTGGGGTTTTTTTAAGTCTTACGACCCTGCTCATATTTTCACCATTCTCACAATCTAGTTTGTTTCCAAGTCATTGTCAATCAGTGAGAAAGAAAACAGACATTTAAAATTTTTCTGTTTTTCTTACGGTTTTCAAGGAAGAAAAATTAGTCTCAAGAATAAGAATCCAGAATCCAGGGAGAAAATATTTTATGGTTGAATTGGAACGTTCTGTTTTCTCTATTGGTCAAAATACAGAGTTATGAGGTGCCGTTTTCTGCCCTTAGAAAGCTGAACTTTACAATAACTCAACCTTCTTTTCAGATTGACAATCATAATTTGAGTACATGCTGGGATTTGCGCTCCCAAAAAGAATGAAAAGAAAACCTTGCTTAAAATTAGATTTAACCGACACAATTAATTAATTCAATATCAGGACTAACTGTAAAGATGGACTCATGTTCTCCTACCATCACATCACGGATGAAAATCCTGGGTGGAATTTAGCAGAGCCCCAGTGGCTGCTCCTGAGACTGGAGAAGCTGGGAATCCTACACACATACACACACAATCAGACAAACACCAAATTCCCTATTTTTTTAGCTGCCAGATCTGCCCTCTGAACTAGTTCTAGAGGCAAATTTTTATGCAAGGCTGAACTTGGGGGGGGAAACACACACAGAAGAACAAAGTTGGATGGGACCTTGGAGGTCTTCTAGTCCAACCCCCTGCTCCAACTGGAAAGCCTCTGCTATTTCAGACAAATGGTTTTCAAGGAGGATTTGAATGAATATCTCTGAGAAGAAGGGGAAAGGAACTGTTTTGATGGCTCCTCCTATTGAGTGCCCCGCCGGACGGCCCAGGGATTCAGCTGGATATGTTAAGAAAAGTTAAGAGAGAGAACAGGAGGGCACCATCAAAACCTCTGCCTGTTTTTTTAGAAACATCTTTGCTTTTGTTGTCCAAAACCAGCGGCCACTCCTGATTGGGACCAAACTAAATTGTTTCCTTTGCCCGTCGTGCTGTATTTCTGTCCAATCTTGTGTAAAAGAGTATAATTTGTGTTGTCTTTCTGTGTCAGCTGTAAAACTTTTTTTTAGTGAAAAGGGTCTCATTTTCCTCCAGAATGCAATGCGGCAATTCACAAGAAGTGTATTGACAAAGTCATCGCAAAGTGTACCGGATCGGCTATTAATAGTAGAGAAACTATGGTAGGTTGGGGGTTGTGTTACTTTTACAACTTGATGTTGTGACCTAGGCTTCCCCAAACCATAAAGGAGACTCCTTGTCCTGACCCAAAAAAAAAACCTTTTTATTAAGTTACTGTGAATTCCTATCATTCACATCCAGCAAAGTCTTTCAAGGGAGGATTTGCAGTCACAGACCTTATCTGGCTTGGAGAGCTGCCAGGCCAATATCTGCAGAACTTGGCAAGGAGCCTCAGAGAGTCATGAACCAATTAAGCGAACTAATGATCTCCTGCAAACTCCACTCCCCTTTCGCTCCTCTTTTATTCCCTAGGGGAGGGGCCATTTATTGTCCACCTGTGGCCTTCCTCCAGTAATGGGTTTCTCTTATCTTCACTACCAGTTTGGAACTGGGACCCCTTTTGCAGACCTTTTTAGGTGCAAATGTGCACACTCACGGAATGTGCTTTTGGCGTGCACGCGAGCAAAGCAAGCACGCATGTGTAAAAAAATTTGCACACCAAATGGGCAGTAATGTTGGCAGCCATTCACCCCTGCTGCTCGAGCAGGGGGATTGGATTATATACAACAATGTGAAATCACAGCTACCACTTCAAAGCTACAGGAACGTGTTACATCTCATTTCTCCTTCTTTCTCTTCCAGTTCCACAAGGAAAGGTTTAAGATCGACATGCCCCACCGCTTCAAGGTGTACAATTATAAAAGCCCCACCTTCTGTGACCATTGTGGAACGCTGCTCTGGGGACTGGCACGGCAGGGCTTAAAATGCGACGGTGAGATGGGATCGCCTGGGCTTTGGAGATAAGCAGGGGATCATTTCAGCCCCACTGTAAATAGTACTTGACGTACAACCACAATTTCTAAAATTGCTAAGCGAGACATCGGTTAGAGTCAGTTTAGCCCCATTTTACAACCTTTCTTGCCACCGTTATTAAATTACTTTTAAATCACGGTAGCTGTTCAATGAGTAACACAGTTTTTAAGCGATTCCCCATCGATTTTGCTGGTCAGAAGGTCACCAAAGGAGGATCACATGACCCCCGGGAAAATGCAACCGTCGTAAGTACATGCCAGTGGCCAAGCGTCCGAATTTTGAACACGTGACCAGGAATGCTGCAACAGTCGTTAAGTGTGAAAAACGTCCACAAGTTCCTTTTTTTCAGTGCCGTTGTAACTTTGGTCACTAAACAAACCATTGTAAATCAAGGACTGTCTATAGGAGCCTCTTTCCCTCCCCATCTCCTTTCCCCCTCCCCATCTCTTAATCCAAAATTTGCCAATGTTTATGTCCTATCAAGGCAGTGAACCATTTAGCAATAAAATGTTAGAAAAATCGAAGCAATGAAAAGAAATATTTTCACTTTGGGGCAAAAGAACACCCCACATGCCTAACAAGCAGTTTCAAAGCCGGAGGTCTGACCCAGGGGTGAAACATTTGCTACCGGTACGGTATCAATGCAAGCGCGTGCATGCGTAGAGCGTCAAAATGACGCCTGGTGAGTGGGTGGAGCCTGCGACCAAGCGCGCCTGCAAAGATAAGTGAACAGCAAGCGGGGGAAATCTGCTGCGCCACGCGATTTAGATTAGCTATAAAGCAGGAAGTCCTGCTTTCTAGCTAATATAAATCGCGCGTCACAACTGATCATCGGAAAAACTGTTTCTCCCGAACCGGAAGCATTTTTTTTACTACCGGTTCGGGCGAACCAGTAGCATTTTTACTACTGGTTCAGGCGATCCGGTCCGAACCGCTAGCATTTCACCTCTGGTCTGACCGGTGACTTGGTCTCTGCCTTGCAGCCTGCACGATGAATGTCCACCACAAGTGCCAGACCAAAGTGGCGAATCTTTGCGGGGTGAACCAGAAGCTCATGGCGGAAGCCTTGGCGCTGATTGAGAGCAGGCAACAAGTGAGTAAGCGGGACGCCCTTAGGGTCGTTTTCGTCAAGAAAGATGGACGGGAGGGAAACAAATTGAAGAATATCTTCATTCGCAGTCACTGAGTTGTCCATAGTTGACATGATCCTCTGGGCAGCAAAGTGCGGCTCTGGAGCCGCTTGTGGCTCTTTCCTCCCTCTGCTGCAGCTCCGTCACAGGTCGGCGCCACAATTTTGAGAGGAGCTTCCAGTGGGGCAAGGGGGGAGAGAAGCACAGTGCGCCAGGAGAAGACTCTATGGCAAGGGGAGGGTTTTCCAGTTGTCTCCACAATTGATGGGGCTTTCGGTTAGGACAGGTAGAGGGAAAAGTACGCCGCGCTAGGAGGAGACTCTATGGTGGGGGAACTGAACTTCCGGTCAGCTCCAGAATTGAACAGGGGGCTTCCGGTTAGGGACACTTGTGGCTCCTGGTGTTTTCTTTTCTGTGGGAAACGGGTCCAAAGGGCTCTTTGAGTGTTTAATTTTGCCGACCCCTGCTCTGAGCAACAGATTCCCCTAGCAGAGGCCAAAAAATAAATAAATAAAAGCATTTGGCTAGGGAATTCTGGGAGTTGAAGTCCAATAGCAATAGCTGTAGTACTTAGACTTAAATAATGCTTAGAAAGGGCTTTAAACTAAAGCATGGTGAAGCGGTACAGTAAATTAAGTACCACGGCTATTGCTATTGGACTTCAAAACATAAACTTCGCCTTCCGTAAATTGGATGCAAATTTGCAAATTGGTGTCTTGTTTTTGGATCTCCCATCTCTTGGACACGGGTTCAAGAGTTGCATCAAAAGGTAGAAATGTTCTCTTCTATCCTTGGCTTGCTGATCGGTAGGTTCTTCCGATTCATGCCTGCCCCATCTCTGTGTGAGGGCACCCAACATGTTGCATGGATGTATTCTGTTTTTTTTTCCCACCCTTTGTATGTTCTGTGTTGACTCAGGCCCGAAGTCTGCGTGATTCGGAGCGAATTTTGCGAGAAGGACCAGTTGAAATCTCCTGTGTGAAAGAGGAACCGCTCAGCCCTTCTGCGCCCCCAACAGGCAGAAAGGGTATTTCATTTTATTAATACGTTTTCCTAGTTAGTGGTCTGACCGAGGCTTCCCAAGACCATGAAGCCGACTCCTCGTCCCAATAAAACCTCTTTTATTTAGGCTAAATAAAGCAAAGTCCTGGCAAGCAGTCTTTCATGAGATTTCACAACTACAGAACTTTGTCAGGCTTGGAGAGTTGCCAGGCCGATATCTTCTAAACTCCAAGCTGTAGCAGCAATTCCTTGGCAAGAAGTCAGGAACAGATCTTCCCCCTCATGCATTGAACTGATTGTCTCCTGCAAACTCCACTCCCCTTTCGCTCCTCCTTATTCCCTAGGGGAGGGGCCATTCACCGTACACCTGTGCCTTTACTCCTGAGTCAGTCCTTGTTTCTTAGCTGTTCCCTTCTCTTCTGACTCCGAAGGCAGCCGATAACTGTTGAACGGCCCTGAGTCTGCAACCAGCTTCGCTGGCTGCTGGCGGGCCACAACACTTAGTAGAATTTTTCCTTACCTCTGGGCTATACAGGTAGTCCTCCTCGACATACCACCACAATTGAGCCCAACATTTCTGTTGCTAAGCGAGAAGTGTGTCAGTGAGTTTTGCCCCGTTTTACGAACTTTGTTAAGCGGATCACTGCAATTCCTAAGTTAGTACGGTAACACGGTTGTTAAGTGAATCCTGTTCAGAAAATTTCCTGTTTACTTTGCTGGTCAAAAGGGGATCACCCCGGGAACACTGCGACCGTCATAAATATGAGTTTGTTGCCAAGCGTCCGAATTTTGATTCACACGGCCACGGGGATGCTGCAAGCATCGTAAGTGTGAAAAATGGTCATAAGACCCCTTTTTCAGTGTTGTAACTTCGAACGGCTGCTAAATGAACAATTGTAAGTCAAAGACTACCGGTATAACTGGTGTTGACTTTAATTAAATCACACACACACACACAAACACATATACCCAGGAAGCCAGCATGATGGACTGAGGAATTCTGGGAACTGAAGTCCACAACTCTTAAAGTTACCAAGTTTAGAGACTCCTTCTGTAGTGTCATGTTGTATGATTCTGACTTAAAGGGTAGAATGAAGGTTGTTGTTGTTGTTGTTTTTAAATGAGAATATTTCAACACGAATGGCCTGGAATCTTTTATAGAACCACAAGGAATTTCCTGGGAATCACCAGCAAATGAGACCCCAGTTTCTGATTCTCCACCGGAATTGAGGAAAGACATTCAAGCAGAATTGCCCAAGTTAACCGTCGACGATTTTTACTTGCACAGAACACTGGGGAAAGGAAGTTTTGGCAAGGTAAGGCGATGGTGAGGAAGAGAAGAGGAAAAAAAGTTGATTTTTAAATGACGCAGTCATCTTCATCGTCCTGTCCTTTCCACTCCCCGGTCCTCATTTCCTTCACTCTTGAAAAGCTAGTAATGGAGGGGTAGCTGGAGAGCTGCTAAGCCACCATTCCTCTGTTGCACTGAAAAGACCCTCTGAAATAGGAACCAGGCGAAGCCAAATTTTCTGCCAGTGGGAAGCCAGCTCTCTCATAACCTCAGAGTTGAGGTGAGATATACAAAATGTCCACTATTGCCATGGTTCCAAACGAATTATTCCTGGCCCGGAAATAATTTGGCTCAGCTGCTAAATACAGACACACAAACACAAACGGAGCCCACAGTGGACTTACAAACACGATTGCTAAGAGAGAGTTGTTAATTGAGTTTTGCTCCATTGTACAACCTTTCTGGCCACCTGGATCACTGCAGTTGTAAAGATAGTGTGTGATTATTAAGCGACTCTGGCTTCCCCTTGACTTTGCTTGACAAGACAGTCGCAAAAGGTGGTCACATGACCCCTTGACACTGCAAATGTCATAACTATGAGTCCGTTGTCAGTTGCATCTGAATTTTGATTACGTGACCACGAGGGATGCTACGACCGTCATGTAGAAAACGCTCATAAGTCACTTTTTTCAGTGCCATGGTAATTTCGGCCGTATGTCGAGGAGTACCTGTAGACCTAACATAGGGGTACGTACAGATCCACAACTGATTGCAAACCCTCATTGCAATGCCCTCAGGGCCGTACGTGTGTGAATTACTTTCCGATGTTTATGTTTCTGCTTGTCTAACCTGCTCCTTGGTGTAATTTTTTGCTCCAGGTTTTCCTCGTCGAACTCAAAACCACAAGCCAGTTTTTCGCCATGAAAGCCCTGAAGAAGGAGGTGGTTTTGATGGACGATGACGTCGAATGTACCATGGTGGAGAAGCGCGTCCTCTCGCTGGCTTGGGAGCACCCATTTCTCACCCACGTCTTCTGCACTTTCCAAACTAAGGTTAAAAAGATACATGAATCAAGCAACTGCTTTGTCCAAATCCAGGGATGGGTTGCTGCCGGAATTACTTCTGGTTTGGCGCACAAATTCTTTTGCGTGTGCTTGCTTTGCTCGCATGAACGCCAGAAAATGTCATTTTTGTAATGAAGATTGTTCTGCGCATGTGGAAGAACCCAAAATTAAGTTAGCGGCACCAAAGATAGAACCGGCTCGGGCAAATGTCCGAATGAGTTACTATTTACTCAGCCGAACTGGGCCAAACCAGTAGGAACCCACCTCTGTCCAAATCGTACAGCTACTGCCTCTGAAGAAGGGGTGTCAAACTGGATTTCTTCAAGGACTGGATCAGCATTGTAGTTCTCCTCTGCGGGCCGGGAGGGGGGGAAGAGGGGAAGAGGGGACGGGGGACGGCTGCCTCCTGCAGCACTCTGCCAGCTGAAAATGGGCCCCGTTATTGGCCCCGTTTTTGGCCAGTTTTCAGCCCATTTTTGGGCAGGTTTTGGCCCGTTTTTGGATGTGCGGCACCATTTTCTGGGCCGTTTGGGGGTGGATTTTGGGTCTGTTTTCGAGCCGTTTGGGGTCCCGTTATTGGTCCATTTTCAGGCATGTTTTGGGCCATTTTGGGGCATGCGGCCCCATTTTTGGCCCGTCTTCTTGGCTATTTTGGGGTCCATTTTAACCCATTTGAGGGCTTGTTTTCAGGCATTTGGGGGCCATTTTTCGCCAGCAGAGAGCTGCAGGAGGCCATCGAGAGTGAAAACGAGGCGCAGGGGCGCACACGGCCCATTTTAGCAGCCAGAGGCACCGCGGGCCGATCCTTTAATATTTCCAGGCCAGCTCAATGGGCCGGATTTAAGCACCCCACAGGCCAAATCTGGCCCAGGGGCCCTTGATTTTGACACCCTTGCTCCAAAGCTGTTGCCCAAGTACTAATGGTCATTCTTTTGACCCTTGCTAGGAGAACCTCTTCTTTCTAATGGAGTACCTCAACGGGGGAGATCTGATGTTCCATATTCAGAACTGCCACAAATTTGAAATGGACCGAGCAAGGTGAGGCGGGCCTGGTTTTGCCAAACTCTTCTATCAATAGTATTTGTAGCTCAGGGGTGGGTTCCTGCCGGCATTACTACCGGTTCCGCCCATTTGCACCTAAAACGATCTGCGCATACGCACAACATTAGAACAGGAAAAATAAATAAATAAATTTTCCATGAAGATTGTTCTGCCCATGTGCAGAACAGAAAATCAAGATGTCGGTCCCTAGGATAGAACCAGTTTGGGCGGGTGTCCGGCCAAGTTACTACCTACTCGTCTGAACTGGTACAAACTGGTAGGAACTCACCTCTGGTTGAATTGTGGGGTCCTTGGTGCTCTCTGAGATTGGTTGTTTTCTTGCAGACGTTTCATTACCCAACTAGGTAACATCATCAGGGCTAGTAGGGAAATGGGCTTTACTTTCAATTTATATTCTATTGGTTTGTCCTATCAGTTTTGGTTGGAATGTTGTTTGGGTTTCTTTGCTTGGGCTGTCTATTGTGCTTTCATAGATTGAGTAGACAAATAGAAACGATAACAGACCTTATTATTAATAATTATAATGAAATATCATCGTTCATATCATCTGAGCCACCCAGCAAAATCCTTCTCTGGTTCTTGTTGTGATAAGAGAAATGTCTCCCCCCATTTTATAGGTTCTATGCTGCTGAAATTATTTGTGGGCTGCAGTTCCTTCATTCCAAAGGCATCATATACAGGTAGGGGTTATTATTATTTTTAATCCTGAATTTTTGCCATTTCCAAATAAAAGATCAGGGGGCAGAGAACTTTTGAAGCTTCTGCGCAGGTTGTTCTCGTCGTTGGCCAAACTTGGATCACCTGACCACGGGGGAAGGGGGGAATGCTGCAGCAGTCGTAAGGGTGGGAAAACGGCCATAAGTCACTTTTTTTCAGTGACTCTGCAACTTTGAATGGTCATTAAACGAATAGTTTTAAGTTAAGGGTTACTTGTATTCTGTACGTTCTCCGCCTTGAGTTACAATGCTACCTTGGTACTCAACTGCTTTGAAGTCATTGAATTTGGTCCTCAATGGATTTTGACACAAAAAGTTTGTCTAGGTACTTATTGTTTGTTTAATACTCAATGCACAAGCTACAACTTGTCAGTGACTCACTACCTTATTCCTTATGGGAAAAAATGGTTTGGTACTCATCATTTTTGGTACTCATCACGCCTCCCGAAAGCATTAATGATGAGTACTGAGATATCACTCTATGTACAAAAAAAATGACTAAAGGTGGGATATAAATTAAGTAAATAAATAGATTTTTGGAGCAGGGACTGGGAGATGCAATGGATTGGGGAAGGGGTCGGCAACCTTAAACACTCAAAGAGTCACAAAGGTCCTAACTGGAAGCCCCCCATTCAATTGTGGAGCCGACCAGAAGCCCGGTTTCCTCACCATAGAGTCTCTTCCTAGCGCGGTGTCCTTTTTCCTCTGCCAACTGGAAGTCTAGTTCCCCAACCATAGAGTCTCCTTTTTCCTCTACCTGTCCTAACTGAAAGCCCTATCAACTGTGGCGCCAACCGGCGACAGGGAGCTGCAGCAGAGGGATGGAAGAGCCACATGTGGCTCCAGAGCCACAGGTTACCGACTTCTGGATTGGGAGATTGAAGAAGACTATCTTAAATTACCCCCCCCCCCAAAAAAAGGGACATTTGAAGGAATAGATCTAACTTTTCTTCCTCTTTCAGAGATCTCAAGCTTGATAATGTTCTCCTTGACAAAGAGGGCCACATCAAGATTGCTGATTTTGGAATGTGCAAAGAGAACATGTTAGGTGATGCTAAAACCAGCACCTTCTGTGGGACGCCCGATTATATTGCCCCCGAGGTAGGTGGGCCTTTGTTCATCCAAAAGAAAAGGACATATAAAGAACCGTTCCTGGAATTGAATATGTCTAGTCTAGCGAAGAGAAGGGGCTACGGCAGTGGTGAAATTCAATTTTTTTTACTATCGGTTCCGTGGGCGTGGCTCGGTGGGCATGGTGTGGCTTGGTGGGTGTGGCTTGGTGGGTGTGGCTTGGTGGGCGTGGCTTGGTGGGCGTGGCAGGGGAAGAATACTGCAAAATCTCCATTCCCACCCCACTCTGGGGCCAGCCAAAGCATCTGCAGGCAGCACAAGAAGCAATGGATGGAAACTAATCAAGGAGACAAGCAACCAGAGGTGGGTTCCTACCGGTTTGGATTGGTTCAGCCGAACCAGTAGTGGTATGCCAGGCTGGGTTGCAGAACTGGCAGCGACCCAGGCTGGCCACGCCATGCCACCGAACTGGTTCTCCGGTTGCCGCCGTCGCCGCTACCAACTTCGTTTTTTGGAGTTCTGCGCATGGGCAGAACAATTCCCAGAACAATAAGGAGAAACTTCCTGACAGCTAGAACAATTAATCAATGGAATGGCTTGTTTGCAGAAGTTGTGGGAGTTTCATCACTGGAAGTTTTTAAGAAGAGATTGGATAACAGTTTGCCCGGAATGGTATAAGGTATCCTGCTCAAGCAGTGGGTTGGACTAGAAGACCTCCAAAGTCCCTTCCAACTCTGGGTTGTCAGGGTTCCAAATAGCATCCAAAAGTAAAGCAGAGTCCAAGGCAAAGTATTGCTCAAAGTTGCAATTTATTAAGAGAGCCATGGTGACACACCTGGGAAAACTTGAACCTGAAAGCTTCCCGGTTTTCCCCACCCTTCTGAAAGTTCAAGATCTTGCCCCCCTCCCACAAGTCCATCACATGGTCCAACCTTCCACTGCCATGCTGGGAGTTACACCCATCCAGTTCCGGTTAGGTGCAGAGGTACGAAGACAAAGGATGACCTTGGCTTTCTAGAAAGAATGTTGTTATGGCTACATGGCATCTAACTCTTTACAATCCCCCCTCTCATTTTCCCACAATAGAAAATGCATAGTAGAATAATATGGCAGGCCAAAGATGCAAAAGAAGAGATGGCTGCAGGCTTAACATGTTCTATGTTGCAAAACATGCCCCATCGTTCTTGGGAACAACGCAAAATGATTAAGGGCTTAGTACACAATGTACAATAATTATATAACTTGGTGTTTAAGAAGAGACAATTTGTCCAGAATAGTATAGGATTTCCTGCTCAAGCAGTGGGTTGGACGAGAAGACCTAAGGCCCCTTCCAATTCTGTTAAATTTATTCTGGCCATAATTCAGAATGTGAGATGCAGAAAGAATCAGGAGGAGAAAGAAAGAGTTCGAGAATCCTACAAAATTTGAGCCATTTGTCTTAAGTGATGTTACTGAAAGCTCAGGAGATTTTGATGAAGGTCTTGCTGAATTCAGCATTTTTCCAGAGACCCTGCAAAATTTAATTGTTCACACCTGAAAAACTGCAAGATTTGGACAAATTGGAGAGCAGGCGTGGTTTGTGGTCCGTCCAGCATCACCACTGGTAAATCCAGCATTGCAGTCTATAGAGGTAGTCCTCGACGTACGACTACAATTAAAAATTTCCATTCCTAAGCACAACAGTGGCTCAGTGAGTTTTGCCCCATTTTAAGACCTTTCTTGCTGCCGTTGTTAAGTGAATCACATCAGTTCCCTTAAAATCCACTTAACAACCACGTTACTAACTTAAGGACAGCAGGGATTCATTTTAGAACAGTGGCAAGAAAGGTCGTAAAAGGGGGCAAAATTCACTGAGCAGTTGTCTTGCTTAGCAGCAGAAATATTGAGCCCAATTGTGGCCGTATGTTGAGGACTTCCTGTATTAAAGTGTCCATCCTTCTAACCTCTAAGCTTCCTTTTTCTTTTTTTTCAACTCCCCCTGCCCTTCCCCTGGCAGATTCTTCTTGGGCAGAAATACAACATGGCCGTTGATTGGTGGTCCTTTGGGGTCCTTCTGTACGAGATGCTGATTGGCCAGTCCCCCTTCCATGGCCAGGATGAAGAACAGCTCTTCCAGTCCATCCGCATGGACAGCCCATTCTACCCCCGCTGGCTTGACAAAATTGCGAGGGACCTCTTAGTAAAGGTGAGGTTGGGAGAGTCCATTATACCAGAAGAGGGGTGTTTCCAGTTTGAATTTCCCATCCAGTTTTGATCGCCATAATATTTAAAAAAAAGATGTTGAGAGTGCAGAGAAGAACAGCAAAACTCACTTAACAAATGTCTCGCTCTACAACGGAAATTTTGGGCTCAACTGTGATCGTAAGTCGTAAGTCGAGAGCTACCTGTAGTTTCAGTTTTCAGGGAAAACAGTGAATTTCCCATCCAGTTTTGGTCACCTTTAAATACATTTGCTAGGAGGGAGCAAATGTTGCACAGACCCTTAATGCAGTGGTTGGATTCAAAACTTTTACTACTGGCTCTGTGGGCGTGGCTTGGTGGGCGTGGCGTGGCTTGCCTGCGTGGCATGGCTTGGTGGCGGAAGGATACTGTAAAATCTCCAGTTCCACCCCACTCCAAAGCAAAGATATTGTAAAATCCGCATTGCCTCCCCCCCAGGAGTGGACTCCGGCTTCTGTTACTGCTGGTACGGGATGCGCATGGGCAGTAGTAAAAAAACAAGATGGCAGCGCCTATGGGGCGTGGCCGACTGAGTTACTACCTACTTGTCCGAACCGGTTGGAACCAGTAGGAACCAACCTCTGCTCCCCACCCCACTAAACCTGCTTTCCAGCTCCGTTCTCCTGTGCAGGGCAACAGAAGAAGACCCAGCCGATCAGCTGGGACTCGGGAGGCAGAGAAGAGATGGGGCGAGGCCAGCCAGAGGTGGTATTTTCACATTCTCCGAACTACTCAAAATTTCCGCTACCGGTTCTCCAGAACCGGTCAGAACTGGCTGAATACCACCTCTGCCTTCATGTCAACTTTATCCGTTTTCTGAACGCTGGGATCTTTCGATTTCTAGCTTTTTGTTCGAGAGCCAGAGAGGCGGTTGGGAGCGAGAGGGAATATTCGACAGCACGCCTTCTTTCAAGAAATCACTTGGGAAGCTTTGGAAAGAAAAGAAATCGACCCGCCTTTCAGGCCTATCGTGGTGAGAATTGTTTCTTTGACTCTCTTCTTTGCTCTGAATAACTTCCTGAAGCTACAGTTACTTTA
Source organism: Natrix helvetica (assembly GCF_964273705.1). Taxonomy (NCBI): domain Eukaryota; kingdom Metazoa; phylum Chordata; class Lepidosauria; order Squamata; family Natricidae; genus Natrix; species Natrix helvetica. The sequence goes on along the minus strand of NC_138553.1, from coordinate 5,376,332 downwards.
ATTTCATTTATTTGTGTGTTTATTCCATCCAGATGATAGCCCCTATCCCAATTACAGGTAGTTCTCGACTTAACAACCATTCATTTAGCAAGCATTTGATGTTACAACAGTGCTGAAAAAAGGACAGGCAGTTCTCCACTTACAACCACAATAACCATTTTGTTAGAGAGTGTAAAATCCAACAGGAACAGGAAATACAACATTTCTTTTTTTTTTAAAGTCAAGTTTATTTATATATTAATACTTTGAAGACAGTGTATTGTCCGGGCATTTCATTATACACAAGAAAAAAAATAACAGATATACTGATAGTGATACAATACACATACTAATTATAAACCTATTTATAATTATGTTAGCTTATTTAGGATCATATTAATTGTACAAGCTTGCTTATAATTATAGACAACGTTCATATTTTACTTACACATAACAATGATCTTTCTTCATTCAATTTCCACCTTGTCTTCTGTTGAGATATAGCCTGTTGTGCCTTAAAATGAATTCTACTGTACTGCCCTAAAATGGCTTCTACTGTACAGCGCAGTGGAATTGCCATGGTAACAGCTTCACAGTACTCCACAAGGGGGCTCCCTCTGATAAGGGGGGAAAATCCAACATGAGAAATTATGTTTGATACGGACATTTCCCCGCTATCAATAAATACCCAGGCAATGCCCGTTTATCGGCTAGTACAATATAAATACATCCAATGCTTTAAAAAGTACCATTCCCAGTCATATGTCTATGGAGATCCTCAGTCATCCAGGTCATGGTTGTCCCAAAGGTGCTTTTTTTTTTCAAAAGGCAACTGGACTTACTTTGTTTTCCTTGAAGACATTTCGCTTCCATCCAAGAAGCTTCTCCAGTTCTGAACCGAAGAAGCTTCTCGGATGAGAAGTGAAACATTTTCAAGTAAAAACAAACAAAGTCCAGTTGCCTCTTGAAATAGCACTTTTGGGACATTCCTAAAAAGGTGTTTAGTACCCAGGGGTAGGGGAGTTTTGGGTGCAAATTCATACAAGTCATACAGTTGGCTTAGCCACATTAAATCAGGTCCTAGCAGATACCTTCACACACAATGCGCTAAGTTTAGTTAACTTTGGTAAATTTTTCTCTAACTGCAAACCCAGCTCACCTATGTGTTTTTTTTAATGCAAACCCACAACATGAGAATTTAATAACCAGGGTAAGTATCTGCAAATGCAGCCAGTTGTGTGGATGTGTGAGAGTGGCTTCTATGTGCATGCCACTTGATTGTGCCAATGCAGGGATGGTGAACATGTTGGTCTTGGCATGCCAAAAATTTGGAAAATGCCTAATTTTGACTCTTCTGACTTGTCACCCTCTCTCCAAAACAGGGGAACAATTCTTTACCTGTTTATTTTTTAAAAAATATATAATTAAATTAAAATTAAATATTTTCTTTAAAACTTTAAATTTGTTTTTTTTAAAATGCAGCCCAATCATATATGTGAACCCTGCCACATGCCACTTACTTTCAGGAAATGCTCTCTTTTTTGGGGGGGGGGGAGGGAGGAGAAGTTTCAAATAATTTTATTACATTTTACAAAACATACACATAAAAAAACCCAGCACAAATTGACAGTCAAGAGAAATGATAAAGTGTGAAGAAGTATAAACTAAATAGAAAGAAAAATGTAAATCTATACCATTAATGACTTCCAGTTTCTTTTTCCAAGGATATTAAAAAAGGCTTACTTTCTATTCTGAGTTTAAAACTATAATAAAATGTCAATTTCCCCCAAAAGAAAGGAGGAACTACATTTTAAAAAAATATTTTTCCTCTTTTTAAATGCTAACAATCATCCAATTCATAAGTCAAAATTTGATTCCCCCTCTCATCTCTTGCAAAAAGTACACAAAAGGCTTCCAATTATACAGTAGATCAATTTCTTGATCTATAATTTTTTGTTTCTCCCATGAGGTCCATTAATACCTGGCTATTCTTGCCAGTTCTATCATCTTTATTGACCATTCTGGGTATCACATAATCTTTCCCACACTGGTTGGCAGAAGCTGAGACAAGTAACAGGAGCTCACTCAGTTCCGCGGTGCTAGAGATTTGAACCGCCGAGCTGCCGACCTTTCTGATCGACACGCTCAGCATCTTAGCCACTGAGCCACCACGTCCCCACTCCTATTCTATTCTATTCTATTCTATTTCTACTCTACTCTACTCTATAGTCTATTCTCTATTCTTCTGTATATTCTATTCTATTTCTACTCTACTCTATATTCTATTCTCTATTCTTCTCTATATTCTATTCTATTTCTACTCTACTATTCTCTGTTCTTCTCTATATTTTATTTTATGTCTACTCTACTCTATATTCTATTCTCTATTCTTCTCTATATTCTATTCTATTTCTACTCTACTCTATATTCTATTCTCCATTCTTCTCTATATTCTATTTCTACTCTACTCTATTCTATTCTACTCTACTCTAGTGTATTCTTTGCATTCCTAGAGTGGCTGCATCTTCTTTCTAAAGTTCTCACAGTGGAGGACTTTCTCCATTTCTCCTCAGAAATTATATGGCAAGGGCTCGGGTTACTGCCCTTTTTCCAGTCCTGTCTTTAAAAAAAAAATAAAAAGCTCAGAGGCTTCATTTTCAGATTAATCTCCCTCTTTATTGGCTGCTGGAGAGGACTTTTCTCCTTTGCCTGGGTCTAATTCCACTTTTCTCTCCCTCTCTCTCTCTCCTTGAAAGAAATCGCCAGGCGACTGCAGCAACTTCGACAAGGAATTTCTCAACGAAAAGCCTCGCCTCTCCGTCGGAGACCGGACCCTCATCAACAGTATGGACCAGAACATGTTCAGGACTTTTTCCTTCACCAACCCCATCATGGAGAAATTGCTCTCCTGAAGAACGAGCTACAAAAGAGGCCTCCTTAAGCACCTGGGGAAGCCAATCCAGCCGGGGGGGACATGAAAGCCACTGCTGGTTTTGCGACTACGTATTCCCTCCTCTAGAACTTGCGAGTTGTGAGAGTGCAAATATTGGTGAGATCCTTGCACACCCTGTCTTCTCGTTCACCGGGCAGCCAGGAGGACGGAAAGACCGGCTTTGAGAAGAAGACTTGATGTGACTCCTTGTTTTGGCCTAGCTGCCCAAACACAACAAACCCTCTGCAGTGAACTCAAAAGATTTCTTTATTAGGAGTGACGGCAGCCGCGGTAAAAAGTTTCTCTCTCGGGGTAACAAGTCCGTCCGTCCGTCCGGAAGATGAATAGTCGTCTGCCACATCTATTCATCTCCGCCTCCTGCCTTTTATCCCCAGAGCTAGGGTGGGGTTCGCTAGCAGCAGAGGCTCTTCCTTCCCAAGGACTGGCCCATAGATTTCCACTGCTCTCCTCTCCTCTGCCTTCTGCACATCCACGTTTCAGGCATTGGACCCAGCTGTTCTTCCTCTTCCTCATCAGCCACCTCCAGACCTGGGGGTTGTTGACTCTCCATCGGAGGGCTGATTGACAGCCCAGGCTCCACCTCCGTCTCTCTCTCTCTCTGCCAGCTCCATTCCCTCTTTCTCCTCGGAGCTCGATGACTACTGTAGAATTTTGACATGCTGTAACCTATTATCCTTCTCGGTTATAATTCCGACCTCAGTTGCTGGGAGATCTTTGTGTAACATTTCTCCAAGAGTTTGCAGACCAAGGATGCTACAGATGCTCCTCGACTTACAACCGTTTGTTTAGCGACCGTTCGAAGTTACGACGACACTGAAAAAAGTGACATGACCGACGCTCACACTTACCACCCCTGCAGCCCCCCCCCCTGACCCAAATTCCGGTGCTTGGCAATGGCACGTACTTATGACGGTTGCAGTGTCGAAGATAATTTTTTGCGACAAAGTCAACGGGAAGCCTGATTCACTTAACAACTGCAAGATTCCCCTTAACGGCTGTGGCAAAAAAAAAGGTCGTAAAATGGGGCAAAACTCACCTAACAGCTGTCTTACGTAGCAATGGAAATTTTGGGCTCAAATGTGGGTCGTAAGTCGAGGACTACCTATAATCTGTCATGTCTTCTTCTGCACGAGACGATTCAGAATGATGGCATTTATGAAATACAGTCCCACGGGAGATAGCATAGAGGTTGTCCTCAAACTTACAACAGCTCATTTAGTGACCGTTCAAAATTCAGACACTTGGCAACTGGTTCATACTAATGACGGTTGCAGTGTCCCGGGGGTCCACATGATCCCCTTTTGCGACCTTCTGACAAGCAAAATAAGGGGGAAAGCTGACTCACTTAACAACCGTGTGACTAACTTAGCAGCTGCAGCCATTCACTTAACAACAGTGGCAAGAAAGGTGGTAAAATGGGAGAAAACTAACTTAATAGCTGTCTCGTTCGGCGACAGAAATTTGGGGCTCCGTTGTGGTCGTAAGTGGAGGACCAGCTGTAAATGCCTGGTGGCCAACATTACCTATTTTGTTTTATTAAAAATCCAAAGACTCTATTTTAAAACACCATAATTATTAGAACCATGGTGGCGCAGAGGTTAGAATGCAGTCTGGCCGACTAATCCTGCCAAATGCCAGTAGTTCGATTGTCACCAGATCAAGGTTGACTCTGCCTTCCATCCGTCTGCAAAATGAGGACCTGGATTGTTGGGGGGGGCAAGAGGGTGACTCCGTAAACCGCTTAGAGAGGGCTGTAAAGTACTGTGAAGCGGTACATACCGTAAGTCTGAGCGCTATTGCTATCTATCATCTATCTGGTGGCGCAATGGTTAGAATGCAGTATTGCAGGCGAATTCTGCCGACTGCCAGCAGTTCGATCCTGACCGGCTCAAGATTGACTCAGCCATCCATCCTTCCGAGGTGGGTAAAATGAGGACCCAGATTGTTGCGGGGGGGGGGGGGGCAAGAGGCTGACTCCGTAAAACTGCTTAGAGAGGCTATGTCCACTCTACTTCAAATTTCACAGAATATATGTCAAAGGTGCCCCTTGCTAGTTTCTACTTTGCACACCAATCTTCTGAAAACATCCATGCAGATTTTTCTCACTAGAAAAAAAATCTCAGCGCCCACATTTCGTTTCCCAAAAGTTCTTTCCCTTCCCCAGATTTTGCAAATCTTCAGACTCGCCCTCTGCTTAAAAAAAAAAACCAAGAACTTTGACTCTGCATGTGGGATTCCTTCAAATAACTGTAATTTCACCTTATCTCCTGTATCCGTTGGTTTTCCTTCAATGGCTAGAAAAACTGGATTGTGGTGCTTTTGAGTTGTGAATATGGATTGGGGGATTTTTTTCCCCATTAAAAATGTTTATTTGTTATGTTTGTATAGAGTAATAAATAAACAGTTGTCCATTAAAGCATTTGTCAAGTCTTGGTAATTGATAACCACTATGGTGAATTAGAGTAGAATAGAATAGAATAGAATAGAATAGAATAGAATAGAATAGAATAGAATAGAATAGAATAGGAATAGGAATAGGAGTAGAGTAGAGTAGAGTAGAGTAGAGTAGAGTAGAGTAGAGTAGAGTAAGATAGGATAGGATAGGAGTAGAAGAGTATAGTAGAGTAAAATAGAATAACAGAGTTGGAAGGGACCTTGGAGGTCTTCTAGTCCAACCCCCTGCTTTGACAAGGAACCTTGCATCCTACACCAAGTGATTTTATGTACAATTTGACACCTAGTGCTTTCATATCTCTGTCGACACAAATTTTTCCTTCCAGTCCATCCTATTTTTTATTCTTCCATGCTCCAATGAAAGATTTTGGGATTGTTGCAAATCAGCTTGATAGAACACTGCCATATCCCTCTGTACAGGTAGTCCTCAACTTGCAACAGTTCATTTAGTGACTGAAGTTAGAAAGGCACCGAAAAGAGTGCCCGATGTCCATTTTTCACACTACCCTGGTGGCATCTGCATAGTTCGTCGTCTTTTAATGACCCCATAAAAGGGGTGGAGTCTGGTCAACTGAATGGAGTTGAGTGTTTACTGGCCAGATGCCTTTCCCGTCACCAATGTGGAGTTTTGTTCAGCAGATATATTCTCATCGTGGCCGGAGAGAGGAATATCTGCCTCTACCTAGGATCGAACTCACAGCCTCCTGATTGTGAGGCGAGAGCTCCACCCCTAGGCCACTGCACCACTTCTGGCATCTCCATGGTTGCATGGTCATAATTCAGAGCCTTGCATCATATTTACAATGGCTGCAATGTTCTGAGGTTAGCTTTGCCGATCTTATTCTGACCGGGGCTTCCCGAGAGCACGAAGCAAACTCCTGGTCCCGACAAAAACCCCTTTTATTACTGTGAATTCTTCTCATTCACATCCAGCAAAGTCTTTCAAGGGAGGATTTACAGTCACAGACCTTATTTGGCTTGGAGAGCTACCAGGCCGATAGCTGTAAAACCTGTCAAGGAGTCTTGCAGAGGCATGAACCAATGAAGCCACTAATTGTCTCCTGCAAACCCTACTCCCCTTTCGCTCTTCTTTTATTTCCATTCCTTGTCCATCTGTGGCCTTATTCCCAAGTTGACCCCTGTTCTTTAGCTGTTCCCTTCGTCTGGCAGCTCTGCTCATGCGCACACTGGGAACAGGCTCCAGCTGTTCTTCTGCCCCACTGATCTCCAACTCCAAAGGCAGCTGATAACTGTTGGACAGCCTTGGCCCCCTCTCTGCCTCCAACACAGAGCCCTCATCCGAGCCTTCCCCAGACTCCAGGACTGGCCCATCTTCCTCCCCAACCTCCTCACTGTCCGAATCTGCTGCCAGCTCCACTGGCTGACCGCAACCGATCTGCTGACAGGCAAAATCAACAGGGAAACCAATTCACTTAACAACCGTGTTGCTAACTTAATAACGGCAGTGAAATGTGCAATGGGGAAAAAATTCACTTAACAGCGGTCTCGCTTAGCAGCCAGACTTTTGGGTTCCATTGTGGTAAGTCAAGGACTACTTGTAGTTCAGTAAAAAGACTCGAACCTCCATGCATTTATGTGCTTCGCTGAGACAGGATACTGTCTCTAGCAGGGGTCTCCAACCTTGGCAACTTTAAGACTCGTGGACTTCAACTCCCAGAAGTCCACAAGAGTTGCCAAGGTTGGAGACCCCTGTTCTATATCAACTTTGCTACTTCTGGTAAGGTGGGCTGTTGAGTAGCAGACGCTATGCAGCACCCATCCTGTGATTTCCGGCTGACTCATGGCTCAGCGAAACCACAAATGCCGTTGCAACGCACCGTACTTCTAGTCAACGTAGCTGCTTGCCCTACATTTGGCATCGGTGGTTGGAGAGGTGTGATTGAAATGAATCTCACGTGGCTTCCCCACAACTCTGCTATCAAGGACGTGGTCAGCTCTGCCAGCAGCTGGTGCTTGATAACCTCCATAAATGGAGACTTATCCTGCTATGGGGAGATTAGAAAGCCAGGTTGGTCTAGTCAAGTGGTTAAGGCACCAAGCTAGAAAGAGGGAAACTGTGAGTTAGAGTCCTGCCTTAAGCATGAAAGCCAGCTGGGTGACTTTGGACCAATCCTCAGAAGAAGGAGGAGGAGGAGAAGAACTGTGAGGCTGTTGAATTGGTTGTTTTCTTGCAGATGTTTCATGACCCAACTAGGTAACATCATCAATGCTTGAAGAGAGTGGGGTATTCATAGAGGAGGGGGAGAAGGAGGAGGAAGAGGAAGAGGAGGAGGACTGTGGGGTCCTTAGTGCTCTCTGAGCGTAGTTGTTTTCTTGCAGACATTTCATGACCCAACTAGGTAACATCATCAGTGCTTGCAGACAGTGGGGTATTCAGAGATGAGGAGGAGGGGGAGGGAGAGGAGGAGGAGGAGGGGAAGGAGGAGAACTGTGAGGCCTTTGAATTGGTTGTTTTCTTGCAGACGTTTCATGACCCAACTAGGTAACATCATCAATGCTTGAAGAGAGGGGGGTATTCATGGAGGAGGAAGAGGGGAGGGGGGGGCAACTAGGTAACATCATCAGTGCTTGTAGAGTGTGAGGTTTGTTCTCTGTTTATATACAAGCAGTTTGAGCTGTCAATGTTGGTGGGAATGTTGTATTCTTGTTTGGACTGTTATTTACTATTTGATTGTTTGTTTAACGGTGGTTCCTTGACTGAGTAGTATTGTTTACTGCTTGAATGTTGGTCTAGTATTAATCCTGGTGTTATCTCTGCTTATACAATACAATACAATACAATACAATACAATACAATACAATACAATACAATACAATACAATACAATACAATAGTAGAGTTGGAAGGGACCTTGGAGGTCTTCTAGTCCAACCCCCTGCCTAGGCAGGAAACACTATACTGTTTCAGACAGATGGCTATCCAACATCTTCTTAAAGACTTCCAGTGTTGGGGCATTCACAACTTCTGGAGGCAACTTCTGTTCCACTGATTAATTGTTCTAACTGTCAGGAAATTTCTCCTCAGTTCTAAGTTGCTTCTCTCCTTGATTAGTTTCCACCCATTGCTTCTTGTTCTACCCTCAGGTGCTTTGGAGAATAGTTTGACTCCTTCTTCTTTGTGGCAACCCCTGAGATATTGGAACAATGCTATCATGTCTCCCCTAGTCCTTCTTTCTCTTAATATTCTTTCTCTTAATATTCTTTCTCTGGGTATGATTTGCTGGCAAGGAGAGGTACTGTTTCCTTAACTCAGCTGGTACTTAGGCATAGGTAGCCCTCTGACAGATCCAACAGAGAGAAAAACAGTCTGCTAGTGCCTCCTAGTGGACAGCAGCGAATAAAACCATAGTAGTACAAAGTTATAACTACCAACCCCATCACTTGTAGGGAGAAGATGATGCGGCTTCTAGTAAGACACCCAGGCAATTTAACATCTGAAGTTCTCTAGCTTGAGAGGGCAATAAGATAAGGAGGAAGATGTACTATTTATAGCCTCTATCCATCCAGCTATTCAACTATACTTGTTAGTTGAGAAGTTGCGTCCGCCCCATCACAATCCCATGGACGACGTTCCTCCAGGCCTTCCTGTCCTCTACCATCTTCTGGAGTCCATTTAAGCTCACGCTGACTGCTTCAGTGACTCCATCCAGCCACCTCCTTCTATGTCATCCCGTTCGTCTTTTGCCCTCCATCCTTCCCAGCATGAGGCTCTTCTCCAGTTGAGTCCTTCCTTCTCATTAGGTGGCCAAAGTCTTTGAGTTTCCTCTTCAGGATCTGGCCTTCTAAAGAGCAGTCAGGGTTGATCTCCTCTAGGACTGACCGGTTGGATGGCCTTGCAGTCCAAGGAACTCAATGCAGGAGTCTTCTCCAGCATTATAGTTCAAAGGCCTCCATTCTTTGGCGCTCAGCCTTCCTTATGGTCCAACTTTCACAGCCATCCATTGCCACAATGACATCTATTATACTATGTTAGCTGTTCAACTATATAGATGGTCCTTGGCTTACAATCAATTGTTTAGTGACCATTCTAAATTACAACAGAAAAGTGTGGCTTATGACCATTTTTCACACTTACGACCGCTGCAGCATCTCCGTAATCACAAGACCAAAATTCAGACGCCTGTCAAATGGGCTCATATTTACGTCGGCTGCACACGATCCCCTTTTGCGACCTTCTGACAAGCAAAGTCAAGGGGGAGCTGGATTCACTTAATGACCAGGTTACTAACTTAGCGACCGCAGGGGTTCACTGACAAGAAAGGTCGTAAAATGGAGCAAAGCTCACTTCACAACTGTCTCACGTAGCCACGGAAATTTTGGACGCAGCTGCAGTCATAATCGAGGAGCAGCTGTAGAGAGAGTCCTCTACGTATGACCTGTCCGTCAGCGATCATCCAAAGTTGCAACAGATCACTCGAGAGTACTTATGATTCAGTTCCAAAATTTGAGGGCTGCCTCTGTCCCCACCAGACACCATCAAATGTTAGTAATTTGGATGCTAAGTCTGCAATTACATTTGTATAACCATAGTTTTCGAAGTTTTCGCTGTAAACTGGCTTTGACTTCTGGTATTTAGCAAAAACAATGGGTTTGTTTAATGACCCTGGTGGTTTAAATAATTCGCTTAACAATCATGGTGATTTGCTTAATGACCGCCACAAAAAAAATTATCATAAAATCAGTTTGGTCATGTTGAGTGATCTGCTTTATCGTGACTTACGACCGCCTTTTTTTGCTGAAGGAAGGGAAGCGCCGTTTCAAATTAAGGCACGCTTAGAGGCACAGGGACCCTTTGCTCATTTGTGTATCTAAACCCCACTTTGAATTCCATTCAAGATAAGCGGCCGATAAATTCCAAATAGAATAGAATTCTGTATTGGCCAAGTGTGATTGGACACACAAGGGATTTGTCTTTGGTGCATATGCTCTCAGTGTACATAAGGAGAATAAAACACATTTGTCAAGAATCATAAGATACAACACTTAGTGATAGTTAAGGTTACTAATAAGCTATCAAATCGTACTAGTAAACACATAAAACAATATAAATTGAAAGATACAAGCAACAGGGTTATAGTCATAAGTGGGGAGAGATAGATACTGAGAAGGAAGAGAAGAATAATAGTAATACAGTCTTAGTAGGTAACATGACGGTGTTGTGGGAATCAGTTGCTTAGCAGAGTGATGGCATTCCTTGTGTCCTTGTGTCTAGTTGTCTTGGTATGCAATGCTGTATTGCGTCGTTTTGAGTTCAAACAATTGATGTCCAGGATCTAAGATCAAAACCACTAGGTGGCAGAGTTGTCTATTCATTGGACTTCAAATAACTTTTGTCACTTTAAAAGGTACACTAATCCGCATACATTAAAATGAAATTTCGTTGCGTTTGGCTCTCAAAGGGTCACCGCCTCCAATATACACTGCATAAAAATGACAAAAACATGAATATATGAATAAATAAATAAAAATAAATAAGCAAGCAAGCAAACCAGTTAAATAATATTACACGGGCAAACAATCGATACAAACTCAAGGGAAACCGCTCCAAACTCAATTGCAGAAAATACGACTTCAGCAACAGAGTGGTCAATGCCTGGAATACTCTCCATTGTTACATCCTCAAACCTCCACAGCTTCAACCTCAAACTGTCTACGGTGGACCTCACCCCATTCCTAAGAGGTCTGTAAAGGGGGAGTGCATAAGCACACCAGCGTACCTAACGTCCCTGTCCTACTGTCCCCATTTATTTATACTCATTTGTACTCAAGAAAAAAAAAGTTTTTGTCCTCCCCAGACTTCAGCAGGGCTGGGGGAAGGGGAAAATGTTCCCATTTTTGCGAAAAATGAGCAGGAAATGGCCCGTGTTTTGCAAAAACGGGGGCATTTTTCCCTCCCCCCCCACAGCCTTGCTGAAGCCTGCAGAATGCTTCTGGAGGCTGGGGGAAGGCAAAAACACCTCCAAATTTTGCAAAAAACACCCCATCTCTAGGACCTTTCTGGGACTGGCATGCGCACACCATTAAAAAAGGCGAGGACAAAAATTACATTTTTTTTCAATGAAGATTGTTCTGCGCATGTGCAGGACAGAAAATAAAGATGGCGCCACTGAGGATAGAACCGGTTCGGGCGCATGTCCGCCGAAGTTACTACCTATTCGGCCGAACTGTACCGTACCGGTAGGAAGCCACCGCTACAGCGCATGCTTTGGGCACTCGGTTCCGGAAACGTTTAGCCATCACTGCCCCTACAACATTGCCAGACAAATGGCTGTGCAATTTCTTCTTGAAATCCCCATAACTTCTGGAGGCAAGTCATTGCACTGATTAATTGTTCTCACTGTCGAGAAATTTCTTCTTTATGGAAGAGGGTGCCATATCTCGGCCACCTTCCTGGGAAGAAATATAAAATAAATTCAAAACATCGACATCCCTTGGTGTAGAAGGTTAGCAGCCTATTTTCCCCAGAGAGGTTATTTCTACAACTGCAAAGAATTATGCAAACAGGCTGAATGGCCAGTTGCATAAGGCCCTTGTTCCTGAGCTGGTTAGAGACAGAGCTATTTATTTTATGGACGGGAGCCTAGAATGGTTTTGTTTCTTAGCTTGCTTTATCCTCAAATGACCCACTTTTGATCCTGGATTCCAGCATCCAATTACATTATTAAAGTGATTCACATAAGATTCCCCCTCCCCTGCTCTCAATGGGGCCCCTCCCTAATGCCCTGGTAGGAAAAAAAAAACATCATGTGGGATTTTAGAAATTTGCAAAAGGCCAGATTATCGGAGTGGGTTCACTGCAGCAAAGCGAGAGGTTTGGTTGCAGAGAAAATAGGCAGAGCAACTGACCGGATCTAGAACTGTTTTGCCTGCCTGCTGCCAGTAAATCTGACATGCAAAAATTTTGTGTGTGGGGGGGTGGGGGGTGGGATACATGCATTCAACAGTTAATGCAGGAGAATCTACAAAACATTTGAACTGGGCAGCTTTTTACTAGGGTAGCCCCAGCGTTTATGATATAAAGATTGAAGGAGGAAGAAGAAGGTATCAGATGTTGCAGCAAAAGAACCTGAATTATTTTATTTTATTTTACTTCATTTTATTATTTTATTTTACTTTACTTTATTATTGTATTGTCTTGTCTTGTATTTATTATTGTATTGTATTGTATTGTATTTATTATTGTCTTGTCTTGTATTTATTATTGTATTGTATTGTATTCTATTTATTATTGTATTGTATTGTCTTGTATTTATTATTTTATTGTATTCTATTCTATTTATTAGTGTATTGTATTGTATTTATTATTTTATTTTATTGTATTGTATTTATTAGTGTATTGTATTCTATTCTATTTATTAGTGTATTGTCTTGTATTTATTAGTGTATTGTATTCTATTCTATTTATTAGTGTATTGTCTTGTATTTATTAGTGCATTGTATTCTATTCTATTTATTAGTGTATTGTATTGTCTTGTATTTATTAGTGTATTGTATTCTATTCTATTTATTAGTGTATTGTCTTGTCTTGTCTTGTATTTATTATTGTATTGTATTGTATTCTATTTATTATTGCATTGTCTTGTCTTGTATTTATTATTGTATTGTATTGTATTGTATTTATTAGTGTATTGTCTTGTCTTGTCTTATATTTATTATTGTATTGTATTCTATTTATTATTGTCTTGTCTTGTCTTGTATTTATTATTGTACTGTATTCTATTTATTAGTGTATTGTATCGTATAATTTTATTTTTTATTACTTTACAGGTAGACCTCGAATTATGACTGCAACTGAGCCCAAGATTCTTAACCGGGACATTTGTTATGTGAGCTTTGCCCCATTTCATGACCTTTCTTGCCACAGTTGTTAAATGAAACACTGCAGTTGTTAAGTTAGTAAGATGGTTGTTAAGTGAATCTGGTTTGGGATTTCGCTTGTCCGAAGGTCACAAAACGTGATCACGTGACACGGGGACCCTGCGGCCATCATAAATATGAACCAGTTGCAAAACATCCCAATTTTGATCACATGATTATGACGATGCTGCAGTGGTCGTAAGTGTGAAAAACAGTCATAAGTCACTTTTTTCAGTGATGTAACTATGAACAGTCACTAAACGAACGGTTGTAAATCAAAGATTACCTGTGCCTTATTTTACATTACTTCTTATTTTATTTTACGACTTTATTTTAGGGCTTCCTAAAGAAACTTCCAAAGGCAGGCAATACCCGAGAGACGGGACAATAACTGGGAAAGCAGAACATTTTGTTTAAAATGCCTATGGAAGCATTTGTGTTGCTTGCTTAATCATACATTGCAGTGAAGGAAAGTTACTGAGCCTTGCATCAGCTCTAACATGTAGCTGACCTTGAAGGACTTAATAACCGAAGCAGGGTTATTACTGAAATGAGAACCACAAGGCCAGGCTGGAAAATCTCTGGAGAAACATATTGTTAAGGGGGGGACAATAGCAAGATGCAGCCATCATCTTGCCAAGAAAGAACCTTAATATCTAAATTTACCTTGACTCAAGAAAGACTTTCGGGGAAACACTGTGTGTGTGTGTGTGTGTGTGTGTGTGTGTGTGTGTGTGTGTGATAGAGAGAGAGAGAGAGAGAGAGAGAGAGCATGTATGTGTATGCATACATATATACATACATGCATGATGGCAATCTTTCAAATTCTAAGACTTACAAATACATTGCAGTTATAACATATTAGATTTTGTAGCAGCGTACATAGTAATATTTCCCAAGTTTCTACTTTCTATCTCTATTTTTTTTAACCCCTCATACAGCAATTCCCATATTAAGAAGTATTGTGTGTCTAGGTAAGGCCAACCTTGGAATCCTGCATCCAGTTTTGGTCTCCACAATGTAAAAAAGATGTGGAGACTCTAGAAAGAGTGCAGAGAAGAGCAACAAAGAGGATTAGGAGGCTAAAACATACTGTTGCAGGAACTGGGTATGTCTAGTTTAATGAAAAGAAGGACTAGGGGAGACACGATAGCAGTCTTCCAATATCTCAGGGGTTGCCCCAAAGAAGGGGGAGTCAAACTATCCTCCAAAGTACCTGAGGGCAGGACAAGAAGCAATGGGTGGAAACTAATCAAGGAGAGAAGCAACTTAGAACTGAGGAGAAACTTCCTGACAGTTAGAACAATGAATCAGTGGAACAGAAGTTGCCTCCAGAAGTTGTGAATGCCCCAACACTGGAAGTCTTTAAGAAGACGTTGGATAGCCATTTGTCTGAAATGGTATATATGATTTCCTGCCTAGGCAGCAGGTTGGACTAGAAGACCTCCAAGGTCCCTTCCAACTCTGTTATTCTAATTCTATCCATCATCTCTTAACCTTTACTCTTTAAGCATACATAGTAGTAGTCTTTCAAGTTCTAACATTTACATATACATAGTAATTATAGTAACTCATATCATGTGACAGTATACATAATAACATTTTCCCGATGTCTAATTTCTAGCTCTGTTTTCTCATCCTTAGTGAGACAAATCCCATATTAAGAGGTATTCTGTATCTATCCATCATCTCTTGCCCTTTTTAGTATTTCAATACTTACTGGCTTTTTGTTCAATCTCCCAAGCATTTTGCCAAACTTGGTTGATGACAATCCTTCCACACACACACACACACACACACACACACACACCCAAGCTTGGATGTATTAATGATCAAGTCAAGTCCGAGAATGCCAGAGAATTTCTGGAGATCTGGCACTAAGATATATCGGCCATCAACAGACTCCTGGAGATAAATAACATCTACGTATCACTCAAAAGAGACAAGCCAAAAGCCAAAAAGGAAACATAAAGACCAAAACACTTCCTCATCAGCAATCAATCCCGAGATAAGCAGAGATCAACACCAAGATGAAGCTAGACAATTAATACTAACAGATTAACACCAGAATCAAGAAGTAAACAATAGAGTAAACCAATCAAGGACGCAGACAAACAAGCTAACACTAAACAGCAGCCTGTCAAAGAAACAGCAAGAACATTCCCTGAATACTGACAGGGTAAGTCAGAAAAACAGAATTATGGAATTGGAAGGGACCTTGGAGGTCTTCTAGTCCAACCCCCTGCCTAGGCAGGAAACCCTATACCATTTCAGACAAATGCCTATCCAACATCTTCTTAAAAACCTCCAGTGTTGGAGCTTTCACAATTTCAGGAGGCAAGTTGTTCCACTGGTTAATTGTTCTGACTGTCAGGGAAATTTTTCCTTAGTTCTACGTTGCTTCTCTCCTTCATTAGTTTCCACCCATTGCTTCTTGTCCTACCCTCAGGTGCTTTGGAGTTTTACCTTCAGGTGCTTTCAACTAAATTGAAAAAAGCTTGGTGAGCAAACCACGCCCAAAATCTAAAACCCGCGCTGCAATTATTTTCTATTATTTCAAAAATCAGAGCAGTCTTTCACCCTTTAAAGACTAGCGCCATAGAAATTACTTCTCCACAGATCTGCAAATATGCTGTGGGATGAGCAGCCAAAATAAATACTTGAGCATTTATTTTAAGTAAACGAGGTATTATGTTTAAGGTGCGTCCTCATCAGTGGCCACTACATTTGCAAGGTTCGTGGAAAACGCCAGCTTTTACGCAGTTAAAAGCAGCGGATGATATTTCACAGACAATGGAAGTCTGGAGCCTCAAGAAGTGAAATAAGGAGAGGGCACATTTTGTGAAGTTGCAGGGTTTCCTTTCAAAAAAAAATCTCATTTCAAAAGAAACAGGCAGTCCTCAGCTTACGCCACAATTGTTCTTGACCCAACTCCCCAAATACGACAAACCCTCTATAACCCTCCAGTCGGAAGAAGAATAATTGTCTGCCACATCTATTCAACTCTGCCCCCTGCCTTTTATCTCCAGAGCTAGGGTGGGGCTTCGCTAGCATCAGTGGATTTTCTGTCCCAAGGACCAGCCCATAGATTTCCATTGCTCTCCTCTCCTCTGACTTCTGCGTATCTGTGCATCAGGCACTGGACCCAGCTGTTCCTCCTCTTCCTCATTAGTCATTTCCAGACAGGGGGAATAAGGTTCTACATTTAGGCAACAAAAATGAAATGCACAGGTACAGTATAGGTGGTACCTTGCTCAACAGTAGTAATTGTGAAAGGGATCTTGGAGTCCTAGTGGACAACCATTTAAATAGGAGCAAGCTGTGTGCAGCAGCTGCCAAAAAATCCAACACAGTTCTAGGCTACATATACAGAGGGATATAATCAAGATCACGTGAAGGGTTAATGCCACTTTATAAGGCCTTGGGAAGGCCACACTTGGAATACTGCATTCAGTTTTGGTCACCACAATGCAGAAAAGATGTGGAGACTCTAGAAAGAGTGCAGAGAAGAGCAATAAAGAGGATTAGGGGACTGGAGACTAAAACATATGAAGAACGGTTGCAGGAACTGGGTATGTCTAGTTTAATGAAAAGAGGACTAGGGGAGACATGATAGCAGTGTTCCAGTATCTCAGGGGTTGCCACAAAGAAGAGGGAGTCAAGCTATTCTCCAAGGCACCTGAGGGCAGAACAAGAAGCAATGGGTGGAAACTAATCAAGGAGAGAAGCAACTTAGAACTGAGGAGAAACTTCCTGACAGTTAGAACAATTAATCAGTGGAACAGCTTGCCTCCAGAAGTTGTGAATGCCCCAACACTGGAAGTCTTTAAGAAGATGTTGGATAGCCATTTGTCTGAAACGGTATAGGGTTTCCTGCCTAAGTAGGGGGTTGGACTAGAAGACCTCCAAGGTCCCTTCCAACTCTGCTATTGTATTGTATTGACTTGCCATCAGGGGGCTGACGGACAGCCCAGACTCCACCTCTCTCTCTCTCTCTCTCTCTCTCTCTCTCTCTCTCTCTCTCTCTGTGTGTGTGTGTGTGTGTGTTTCTCTTTCTCTCTCTCTCCATTCCCTCTTCCCCCTCGGAGCTCTCAAGTTGCCTTGATATGATCCTGACTCCCACACCGCCTCCTTCTGTTGCTGGAAGGGCTGGCGGGCTGACAGGTCACAACAACAATTGAGCCCCAAATTTCCTTTGTTAGGCAAGACCGTTGCTAATTGAGTTTTCCCCCATTTCCCCACCTTTTTTTGTTACCATTGTTAACTGGATCACCGCAGCTGTGGAGTTAATGACACGGTCGTTAATCCGGCAAATCTAGCTTCCCCATTGACTTTGCTTGTCAGAAGGTCACCAAAGGGGATCACGTGACTCCGGGACATGGCAACCGTCATAAATGTGAGCCAGTCGCCCAGCGTCTGGATTTTGATCTCATGACGCTGCGGATGCTGCAATGGACATAAGTATGAACAGTGGTCCCTTTTTCAGTTATAATTTTAGACCAGGGGTGTCAAAACCTGGGAACTTTAAGACTTGTGGACTTCAACTCCCAGAATTCCCCAGCCAGCATGGCTGGCTGGGGAATTCTGGGAATTGAAGTCCACAAGTCTTAAAGTTCCCAAGTTTGGACACCCCTGTTTTAGACAGTCAGTAAAGGAGTGGTTGTAACTACCTCTGAGTTGGGACGCGTTGACTCAGTAGCTAAGCTGCTGAGCTTGTTGATTAGAAAGTTCGGCAGTTCAGCTGTTCAAATCCCCAGCGCAGCATAACAGAGTGAGCTCCCATTACTTGTCCCAGCTTGTGCCAACCTAGAGTTCGAAAGCATGTAAAAATGCAAGGAGAAAAATAGGAACCACCTTTGGTGGGAAGGTAACAGCGTTCCGTGCGCCTTCAGCGTTGTGTCATGCCGGCCACATGACCACGGAGACGTCTTCGGACAGTGCTGGCTCTTCGGCTTTCAAATGGAGATGAACACCGTCCCCTAGAGTCAGGAATGACTAGCAGATATGTGTGAGGGGAACCTTTACCTTTGCCTTTAATTACCTGTTGTAGGACAGGTAGTTGCAGAACTACCTGTACCACAAACGTATTACCACATAGGTGTGGTAAAGAGCTAGCCGCAAGATTTCTGTTACCAGGAAAGCTTAGTTAATGTTCACTTTAGATTTTGGGACAGATTTGTGTGTTGTATGATAACAGACCCAAGGCAGAGACTGTGACTCAGGATCTTGTGCTATCCCAGTAACCAGGTTAAAGAGGAGAACTCAGGTGACACACTTCAGGCTAACTTAATTTGTCCATTAAGTGAACGAAGCACACAAAATAATGTTTGTGCCATGCCCTCTGTCCAAACAGAAAAAAATTATAGTGTCCAGCTGCTTCACACAACCGACTGTGGTTTTCAAACCCATAAACCAAAGATGGCCAACTTCATTCTAGCCTCACCTAAGTATGTTGTGTGAAGCATGCTATTTTGTGATATTAAATAAATCAATAGGAAATTGTTGTTGTTAGTTGCAAAGTCGTGTCCAACTCATTGCGACTCCATGGACAACGTTCCTCCAGGACTTCCTGCCCTCTACGCTTCAATAAATATATTCTAGAAATGCTGTCCTTTTTAAAAATATTTAATAGGGTAAATATCAAGCAATACAATCCATACAAAGACAATTAGCAATTGACCAGTGGAATGGTTTACGTCTAGAATTTGTTAGTGCTCCATCATTGGACGTTTTTAAAGAAGGGAATTAGGCAGCCATTTGTCTGAAACAGTATAGCATCTCCTGCTTGAGCAGGGGGTTGGACTAGATGATCTCCAAGTTCCTTCCAACCCTGTTATTCTGTTAAAAGCTCTTCAGGGATCTTCTATAGTTTCAAAAGCGGAAAGGGGTCCTGAAAGTTTTTTAAAATATTGATCTGAGGCTACCTGGTTGTTTGGATTGAAGAATTCCACAAAACCACTAGGTGGCAGCAAAATGCAGGATTTTTCCCCCCTGCATTTCTTTGCTGCCATCTTGTGGCCATTTGAATTATCTCAGCCCAGATATCAAATCATCAGGGGGAAGAGTCTCTATCAAACTCAGAGAGATGAAAGGTCTAGGGAGGAAGCAGACGTTTGCAACCTGTTGCTTTCCTAGTTGCCACTCCAAAAATGATCTCCAAAAATGCCAGCTCTCCCAGGGTGGTATTAACTTCCCTTCCCTACCAGTTCCCCAAATGTGAGTGTACTCCTTCCGTGCCTAAAAAAAGGGGCCTAAGGATGCCATAGAGCCAGGGCAGGAGGGCAGGGCCACCCGCGATTTCTGCTACTAGTTCAGGCAAACCGGTCAGAATGCCACCTCTGTGCCCACCTCATAGATTGCCAATTGCTCGTGGGGTTTTAGTGGTGATGGGGGGGGGTGTGGGGGGTTGCAACAAAACTTTAGCATTGCAGGGACAAGTAGCCGACAGGACGGTCTCCTTGTTTCTTGGCTTCAAAGTGAATGTCACGAGAAAGGATGACTCAGCCTTTGTTTGAAATCACATGAGGAGAAATATTTCCGACTTGAGGGGGAAACGTTGCCGTCATCCGGCTGAAACCTGCTGGCTGGAAGAGCGTGTTTGTCTGGGGTGACTCACACAGGTGAAGAATGCGTCGGATTCCAAGAAAAAAAAAATGTGCGCGCTGGAGGAAAAAAAATCCAGTGCGGCTGAAAGGATCGCACAATTAATTCTGTCTGAATTGTGTCGACTTAAGAGCCGGGATGGCGAAGCTATGACACGCATGCCACAGGTGGCACACAGGGCCCTCTCTGTGGGCACGCCAAACGTTGCCCTAGCCCAGCTCCACCGTGCATGCGCACACGGGCCTCCCGCCAGTCAGCTGGTCTTTGGGTCTCTGCCGCGCATGCGCGAGGGCTGGGACGCATGCAGGGGACGTGTGCAGGCACGTGTAGGGGCAGGGTGCATGCAAGGGGGACACTTGCATTGCATTTGGGGGCCTCACACACTGACCCTGTGCCCCGTTTTGGGCCTGGAACTCCTCCTGCACCAACCTGGAAGCCAAAAGGGGCGTGTGGCCGCTGTGCGAGGCCCTCCTTGTGCCCCGTTTTGGGCCTGGAAAGCCACCTGCACTAACCTGAAAGCCAAAAATGGGTGAGGGAAGGCAGGGTGCACGCGCATGGGGTGGGGGGGAACTTAACCATCTTGCTCAGCAACAGAAATTTTGTGTTCAACTTTGTCCTAAGTCGAGGACTCTGTGTGCATTTCCTCTGCCTGCTGGCTGGATAGTCCATTCTTCTTTTAATCTAGATTGGGGGTGTCCAAATTCGGCAACTTCAACAAGATCAAGTGAGATCAACAACAACAAGATCAAGCAACAAGATTCAACAAGATCAAGCAACTTCAACAAGATCAAGTGAGGTACTAATACCACTCTATAAAGCCTTAGTAAGACCACACCTAGAGTACTGCATCCAGTTTTGGTCACCACACTATAAAAAAGATGTTGAGACTCTGGAAAGAGTGCAGAGAAGAACAACCAGGATGATTAGGGGACTGGAGGCTAAAACTTACGATGAATGGTTGCAGGAACTGGGCATGGCTAGTCTACTGAAGAGAAGGACCAGGGGAGACATGATAACAGTCTTCCAATATTTGAGGGGCTGCCATAGAGAGGCAGGGGTCAAGCTATTTTCCGAAGCACCTGAAGGCCAGACAAGGAATAATGGATGGAAACTGATCAAGGAGATATTCAATCTAGAAATAAGGAGGAACTTTCTGACAGTTAGAACTGCCTTTCCACGGTTGCAAAGGTCTGCGTGCAGCAGAGAAGAGTAAAAAATCTTCCCAAACGTTACAATAAGAGGAGGAAAACTCAGAATTTTACTTGCTGAGGACGGAGGGGGGAAATTTTGCCATTATTTGTAAATAAGAAGGTAGGGGAGAAGAAGGATTTGGGGTGGAAATAGCACACGGAAGCAGCCCTCAAGGCAAGATTGACTGCAGATAGCCTGGGCTTTGTTTACTTATCACTGTGTGCCGGGAATGCAGTCAAAACCTTCCAATCCCACTAAAAGATTGCGGAATGCAAAGAGTTTCGGAATTGCCTTTGCCAAGTTGAGGCCTGGGGGCAGATAAGGTCATCCTTTTTCATGATTAGCGATAAAACAAAGTCTTCCTCCATCACTTAGCTGGTTTATCACTTCTTGTTTGCAAAAAAAACAACCCCAGGCCTTCCTTAGATAAATCGGCTGGGCTACTGATAATGCAGAATAACCACATGATATCTTAAAAGTTGCCAAAGTTGGAAAACATGGCTTTGGAGCTCCATAAATTGGCCGAGCCTCTTAGCCACACAGTCTACTGTGGCAAGAATTAATTCATAGGATTTGTTGCCCCAGCTGAACTGTCCCTTAGGCCAGGGGTCAGCAAACTGCAGCTCCGGAGCCGCTTGTGGCTCTTTCCTCCCTCTGCTGCGGCTCCGTCACCGGTCGGCGCCACAATTGTGAGAGGCGCTTCCGTGGGGGGGGGGGAGAGAAACAGAGTGCGCCAGGAGAAGACTCTATGGCAAGGGGAGGGTTTTCCAGTTGTCTCCACAATTGATAGGGCTTTCGGTGATGACTCCTGACGGGTTTTTAACTGGGTATTTTAATTATATTTAATTATCTAGGGGTTTTTTAAATACTGTATTTTAATTGTTTTTATTTATCTGCCGACCTCCTCCTTGTGTGTGTCTCGGTATATGTCTCTGTTATATGTTTGTTTTGTCCACATATTTATTTCATATGTTTCATTGTACGTCGCCCCGAGTCCTGCGGGAGAGGGTGCGGCTAAGAAATAAATATTTATTTATTATTATTATTAGGTAGAGGAAAAAGGACGCAGCGCTAGGAGGAGACTCTATGGTGGGGGAACTGAACTTCCGGTCAGCTCCAGAATTGAAAGGGGGCTTCCGGTTAGGACCTTTGTGGCTCTGTGGGAAATGGGTCCCAATGGCTCTTTGAGTGTTTAAGTTTGCCGACCTCTGCCTTAGACCAATATTGCTCAACCGTGACAATTTAAAGATGTGGGGACTTCAACTCCCAGAATTCCCCAGCCAGCATAACACAGGACTTGGGTTATAGCAGGGATGGCTAACCTTTTTGTTACTGCGTGCCAAGAATGCGAGCACACTCGTGCAATAGCACACGCATGTGCCAGCACCCAGAAATGCAAAGTGCGCCCTTACGTGCGTGCCATGCTGCCGGTGTGCTGCTCCGGGAGGCCTGGGGGAGGCCGTTTTCACCCTCTCCAGGCTCCAGCAAAGCCTCTGGGGCCTGGGGAGCAGAGGTGGGCTCCTACCTATTCAGTCCAGTTTGGCTGAACAGGTAGTAACTCTGGCGGAAAAGCGGTTCTATGATCGGCGGCGCCATCTTGATTTTCTGTTTTGCACATGCGCAGAACAATCTTCCTTTAAAAAATGTAATTTGTATTCATTTTTAAATGTGGTGAGCATGCACAGATCATTTTAAATGAAAATGTGCACGTGCGCAGAGCACGCACAAATTTTATTTACTACCAAACCAGTAGTAATGGTGGCCGGAACCCACCTCTCCCGGGTAGGGTGAGAAATGGGCCTACTGGAAGTTTGGAAATGGATGGTTTCCAGCGCGTAGGCCCGTTTTTCGCCCTCCCCAGGCTCTGGAGGCTTTCCTGGAGCCTGAAGAGGTTGGAAAGGGCCTCCCCTTGCCTTCCGGAGAGGCCAAAAATCAGTTGGCCAGGGCACACCTGTGCGCTGGTGCTGGCATAGGCAACGGCTTGCATGCTGGCAGAGATGGCTTCACATGCCACCTGTGGCACTTGTGTCACAGATTCGCCATCACGGGGTTATAGCTATACCCGTCCCTTGCAGACAGCTGGTCATATGCATCCTTTTAGAGGGCTGTGGAAGCCCTTGGAGGTTTATTTGTGTCCTCAAGGTCACCTGAGTTACTACTACTGGTTCCTGTAGTCTGCAATTCTCCCCCCCCCCCGTGGAAATCCATTCCTACTCCCACACCATTCAAAGGGTGCTCATCCCAAATTCTTCCAACCGTAGTCGTAACTCAAAGACCAACGGTATATTTATGTCGTCAGGCACTTCATGGTGGATATACAGATCACAAAATAATCATATGCTTGCTTGTGCAATTGTTATTTAGCAAGAGACAGATCCTGCTAGGAACCCTAGGGGTGTGTTACTAGCTTACATAACCGGATAGGACAGTACATGCTTGCAACTCAACACACTCATGTATCGTATCTACCCATTCAAGAATGGTCAGATTTCACAGCATGTGACTCTGGGCACCTGGAAAAACCTGCTGCCTCATAATTAAGGCATTCTTAGCCATGTTTTCAATTTCCACATTGCATTTCATATCTTGCCTTCCCTCCAAATACGGGGGCTTCGTGGAGCAGAATCCTGGATGTGCTTAGCGTTCTCTGAACGAACGCAAACTTCATAGCTTTTCTCCGTCCCCAAATATTTCAAGGGGAGTTCTGCCTTTGCAAAACATTCGAGAGATTCATTGCTCCAGCAGAGCCATGTGCATCACAGCAAACTCAGGTTGCAGTTGAATTTAAAAAATAATAATAATGAAGAAGCCACGTTACATCAGATTCCCCCCGCAGAAATTATTACCGTAATGTTCGTTTGTGTTAGATACTTGCTTTAACTATAGTGGTTTCCACCAAGGTCCTCTGTTCCGGACCAATCCCATTGGTCGAAGGGTCTGACAGCACCCTATAAAAGGGCTTCTGTCAGACTCAACCTTCGCTGGATTGTTCTCACTTGTTGTACTTTAATAAAGAGCTGTTGTTGCCTTTAGCCTTGGGTGCCTTCCATTATCCGATCTAACAGTTTTTAATGTAGATTAATATCATTAGAACCTAGAACGATAGGGTTGGGAGGGGTCTTCTAGTCCAACCCCGTGCCCAAAAAGGAGACCCTATATCATTTTGGATCGATGCCTGACCAATCTCTTGAAAACCTTCAACGCAGTCCTGCATTAACAGAGGGGTGAAGTGTTAATACCACTTTATAATGTCCTGATAAGGCCACACTTGGAATACTGCATCCAGTTTTGGTTGCCACGATGTAATAAAGATGTTGAGACTCTAGAAAGAGAAGAGAAGAGAAGAGAAGAGAAGAGCAACCAGGATGGTTAGAAGACTAAGTTAAAACTATTAAGAAAGGTTGCAGGAATTGGATATGTCTACTTTAATGAAGATAAGGACTAGGAAATGACATACTATAGTGGCAGTCTTCCAGTATTTGAAGGGCTGCCACAAAGAAGAGGGAGTCAAGCTATTATCCAAAGTACCCGAGGGCAGGACAAGAAGAAATAGATGGAAACTAATCAAGGAGAGAAGCAACCTAGAACTAAGGAGAAACTTCCTGACAGTGAGAACAATTAACCATTGGAACAATTTGCCTCCAGAGGTTGTGAATGCTCCAACACTGGAAGTTTTCAAGAAGAGACTGGACAGTCATTTGTCTGAAATGGTATAGGTTCTTCTGCTTGAGCAGGGGGTTGGACTAGAACAGGGGTCACCAACCATTTGGACCTCAGGGACCACTTAATTAATAAAGCACCTCAGTGAGGACTAGGAGCATAGGCTTTCCAAGCAGAGGGAAGACCTGTGGGAGTGCAAGGCCAGGTGCCGGCACCTGGAGGATCAGCGGGCTGAGATGGTCAGCCAATTCCAAGCCATGATGCAGTCCCACTGGAATGAGACCCTCCGGCTCTTTGCCACCAGCGGCGCTTCCCTCCAGCCTTCGCCCAAAGCCCCCCACCAGGAGGCTGAAGCAGACCCCAAGTCGAAATTTCTGCCCCCTACAAAAAAGACCCCAAAGGGGGAGACTCTCTGCAGCAACACAAACTTTCATTGCACGTATCCGGCCCAGGGGCCATAGTTTGAGGACCCCTGATTTAGTGCAATATAAAAAATGCCAATAATTTTTCTGCTGACCATCAAAATTTTCTCGTGGACTGCCAGTTGGCGAGTGCTGGACTAGAAGACCTCCAAAGTCCCTTCCAACTCTGCTGCTCTATTAAATAAATGAATCGACCTGGGACAAGCGGATTCATTAGGTTCCAAGCCTTCATTGCATAGAAGGGGGAAAAAAATTGAATTAATCCAACCGAGAAGTCTTGGAAAGATCTAACAAGGCCGCCTTCCCTTTTCTCTGTCCAAGTTCCTGCAATTACCTGAGTTTCTGTCTGCTTTGTGGGAAGTTGTCTATGTGACCCATGTCAGGTTTTGCACGAAGCTCTGTGGTTTCCCTGCAGTTGGAGAAATGAGTCACGAGGACGAGAAGATGTGACTCAAAGCACCTTAAGAGATTGGCAGAGAGAGGAAAAATCCAAGTCACTTTCGCTTTCTGTTTTCAATCTGCCCGTGAAACAGAATTCGAAAGTGGGGGGAGAGGTAGGTTTTTTTAATTACAGATTAATTACAGATTAACAGAGTTGGAAGGGACCTTGTAGGTCATCTAGTCCAAGCAGGAGACCCTACACCATTTCTGACAGGTCCAATCTCATCTTGAAAATCTCAAGTGATGAAGCTCCCACAACATCCAAAGGCAACTTCTGTTCCATGGGTTGATTGTTCTCACTGTCAGAAAGTTCCTCCTTATTTCTAGGTTGAATCTCTCCTTGGTCAGTTTCCATCCGTTATTCCTTGTCTATGGCAGCCCCTCAAATATCGGAAGACTGCTATCATGTCTCCCCTGGTCCTTCTCTTCACTGGACTAGACATACCCAGTTCCTGCAATCGTTCATTGTATGTTTTAGCCTCCAGTCCCCTAATCATCTTGGTTGCTCTTCTCTGCACTCTTTCTAGCTTGGACAACCAACTAAATAGGAGCCAGCAATGTGCAGTGGCAGCCAAAAAGCCAACACAATCCTAAATTGCATTAACAGAGAGATACAATCAAGAGAAGTGAGGTATCAACACCACTCTATAAACCCATAGTAAGACTGTTTGTCAGAAATGGTGTAGGGTCTCCTGGTTGGACTAGAATCACTAAATGACTTATAAGATCCCTTCCAACTCTGTTATCTGTTAAACCTGTTAACCTTTTCTTCGAGAAACCTTGTCCTCTCTCTATCCAAACTCTGGAGAAAAAGGCAATTTATGGTGAGAGTAACGCAAAGGGGAGCAAGGCCAGGCAATTAGAAAAGTAAATATTCTTGGCTTTATGTGATAAAGGATGAAATATTTTCCTTGGACTGCAAACCCAAAACGTCTCACAACATGCCCTGACTGAAACCCCAGTTGTTGTGTCTAATATTTAGAGAAAATACGTAAAGAAATAGAGCTGAAGGTCAGGACAGTAGACACTAGGCTGGTTTTTCTGATTTTTATTTTCCAAAGGTTACATTTCATACGAGTAACAAAACTGCATTCGGACTTTTCCATCCTGCTTTGCAACCACTGTGCATCTTTTTTCTCAGACATTAAAAAAAAAAACACCCCAGAATTATTCAAAATGCCCTGAATAAAATCCAGGGTGAAAAACAAAACAAAACGCCTTTTTATTAAGTGACTGTGAATTCCTCTCATTCATATCCAGCAAAGTCTATTCAAGGGTGAATTTACAATGACAGACCTTATCTGGCTTGGAGAGCTGACAGAGGAAATACTTGGTAAGGAGTCTCTGAACGTCACGAACCAATTAAACGAACTGATTGTCTCCTGCAAACTCCACTCCACTCTTCGCTCCTCTTTATTACCTATGGGAGGGGCCATTCACTGTTCACCTGTGCCTTTATTCCTGAGTCGGCCCTTGTTCCTTAACTGCTCCCTTCTCCTGGCAGCTCTGCGCATGTGTGCATCGGGAACAGGCTCCAGCTGTTCTTCTGCCCCACAGATCTCCGACTCCGAAGGCAGCTGATAACTGTCAGACGGACCTGGCCCCATCTCTGCCTCCGATGCAGAGACCTCATCAGAGCCTTCCCCAGACTCCAGGACTGGCCCATGTTCCTCCCCAACCTTCTCACTGTCTGAGTCTGCCATCGCTGGCGGGCCACAACAGATCCTGCCCTTCGTATTTTATTCCTAATGGAAAACTGAAAGGTCAGGATACGGAACCTACTTTCTATAGTTACCCAGATTAATATATCAACATATCTCAAAGATACATCTGTGTATCAAGTTTGGTTGAAATTGCTCAAGGCCTTCCAGAGTTATGCTGGATCATACATACATACATACATACATACATACATACATACATGCTTGAGTCTTTCTTTGGATTAATCAGATTGTGGCAGATAACTTCCTCTCTTAAACTAAAAATGGAATTGAGATGACGTTAAAAAACACGTCAAGGTTACAATTTAATGCATGGGTGTGTACCACGAGCAAAATGAGGATTTCTCTTCAGACCTATTTTAATTTTTCGGTTTTAGAAGTCTTCTTAAATTAGAGCAGGTTTTTAGCACTATGGATAAAATTTACCATCGTTCGTAATTTCACAGTATGATTCATATTGCAATCATCGTGATTCGTATGATTCAGAATCTAACAGTGATCTTCAAAGTTTTTAAAAGGCTATAATATACTTAATTTACCACCAATGAATCATACGCTGGAAAATTAATAATTTCTGTGACACGCTTGTAAATCCCTCGGGCGTTTTCATGATAGCAAAAGCCCTTAGACTTGTATAACAATTCACAGTGCTTTTATAGTCCTCTCTAAATGGTTTACAGAGTCAGCCTATCAGCCCCCAACAATCTGGGTCCTCATTTTACCGACCTCAGAAGGATGGAAGGCTGAGTCAACCTTGAGCTGGCGAGACTTGAACTGCCAAACTGCAGGCAGACGGCAATCAGCAGAAGTAGCCTGCAGTACTGCACTCTGACCACTGCGCCACCACAGCCTTTCCTCCCTCCCTCCCTCCCTTCTTAGCACTTAGCAATAGCACTTATATAAGTCCCCATATAAAGATAGTCCTCAACCTATAACCACAATTGACCCCAAAATTTATGTTGTTAAGGGAGACATTTTAAAGTGAATTTTGCCCCATTCTATGACCTTTCTTGCCTTCGTTGCTAAGGGAATCACAGCAGTTGATCAGTCAATAACCCAGTTGTTAAGTGAATCTTCTCCCCCCCCCGACCGCTTGTCAGAAGGTCGCAACAGGGGACTGTGTGACCCACTGCAACTGTCATAAATATGAGTCAGTTGCTAAACATCCAAATTTGGTTCTGGTGCTCGTGGGGATGCTGCAAAGGTCGTAACTGTAAAAAAAAAAACGGCCATACGTTACTCTGAACAATGAGGTTGCAACTTTGAACTGTCACTAAACGAAAGGTTGCAAGTCAAGGACTTCCTGTAGCTATGAGGAGGCAGTAATATCTTGACTGCCGATGCAAGAAAAGCGGTGAGAACTCAACAGCCAGCAATGAACTCTCTTTAACAGAATTGTTTTGTTTTTGGGGTTATTCCTCCTGGTAGAGGCCTGGTGGGAAGACCTTCCATAAGGGGAGGGGGGACTGCAGGGTTGGTATGCCAACCTCCCTGGAGGGCACCAAATGGGGCACAATGCCTGTCTCCCAACCATGCCAGCTTTTTCTCCCTTGGAGTGACTTATTTTTAAAGCCGTGGGAAAGTTGCTTTCCGAAGAAGAAAAACATTTCAGGCAGGCAGGCAATTCAGGCGCTCCAAAGAAGGAGCTGAAAGGAGGGGGCATAAAAACATTCTTCAGAAGGAGAATAAAAGAGCACACACAAACACACACACACACACACACACACACACACACACAAACACACACACAGAGCGCCTCCAAGGGTTTTCATGGCCTTTTCCTGGCATGTTACTAATCCAATACATTCCCCCTCTGCCCTTTTCTTCCTTGCCTTACAGAATAACTGAGTTGGAAGGGACCTTGGAGGTCTTCTAGTCCAGCCCCCTGCTCAAGCGGGAGATTCTATACCATTGGAGACAAACGCTTGCTGTCCAATCTCTTCTTGAAAATCTCTGCTGTTGAAGCACTCACAACTTCTGGAGGCAAGGCGTTCCACTGGTTCATTGTTCCCACGGTCGGGACATTTCTCCTGAGTTCCAGGTTGCTCCTGTCTTTGATTAGTTTCCATCCATTGTTTCTTGTCCTGCCTTCAGGTGCTTTGGAGAATAATTTGACTCCCGCTTCTTAAGGTTTGTTCAGCATCACAGCCAGTTTGGTGTATTGGGGAAGGTGCTGGCCTAGAAACCAGGAGACTTTGAGTTCTAGTTCCACTTTAGGCATGAAAGCTGGCTGGGTTACTTTGGGTCAATCACTAGGAGACAGTGAGTTCTAGTTCCACCTTAGGCATGAAAGCCAGCTGGATGACTTTGTCCAATTCCCAGGAGATAGTGAGTTCTAGTTCCACCTTACACCTGAAAGTCAGCTGGGTGACTTTGGACCAATTGCCAGGAGATGATGAGTTCCAGTTCCACCTTACACCTGAAAGCTGGCTGGGTTACTCTGGATCAATCACTAGGAGATAGTGAGTTCTAGTTCCACCTTAGGCATGAAAGTCAGCTGGGTGACTTTGGACCAATTGCCAGGAGATGATGAGTTCCATTTCCAACTTAGGCCTGAAAACTGGCTGGGTGACTTTGGTTTCAATCACGAGGAAACGGTGAGTTCTAGTCCTGCCTTAGGCCTGAAAGCTAACTGGGTTACTTTGGGCCAATCACTAGGAGGCAGTGAATTCTAGACTCGCCTCAGCCATGAAAACCAATTGGATGACTTTGGGCCACTCATTTTCTCTCAGCCCAACCAACCTCACAGGGTTGGTTTTGTGGCAAAAATAAAAGAGAAAGTAGAATTACATATTTTCTTCACCTTGAGTTACTTATAAAGGAAGAAAGGAGGGATAAAAGTAGAACAAATAATACAATACAATACAATACAATACAATACAATACAATACAATACAATACAATAGTAGAGTTGGAAGGGACCTTGGAGGTCTTCTAGTCCAACCCCCTGCCTAGGCAGGAAACCCTATACCATTTCAGACAAATAGCTATCCAACATCTTCTTTAAAACGTCCAGTGTTGGGGCATTCACAACTTCTGGAGGCAAGCTGTTCCACTGATTAATTGTTCTGTCAGGAAATTTCTCCTCAGTTCTAAGTTGCTTCTCTCCTTGACTAGTTTCCACCCATTGCTTCTTATTTTGCCCTCAGGTGCCTTGGAGAATAGCTTGACTTCCTCTTCTTTGTGGCAACCCCTGAGATATTGGAACACTGCTATCACAAATAAATAAATCTTTTTCTCTTTTCCAGCTTTCCCTGGATCTGTGATCATCGGAGAGACAAAGGCATGGTGGGACCTTATCTTGAATGCCAAATCCTGGGCAAATGGAGAGAAAATGATAAAAATTTGTTTACCTCCTGACTGACCAGCTATAGTTTAACTCTTTATGCAATTAATACTAATCCATTGTATCTTAATTGGAATTGATAATGAATTTAGGGAGTGGAAGATTTACCCTATCACTTTAGTTAGCCACAGGCTAGAAAAATAAAAGAATCACCTTTTGAATTTCCTGGCAATATACAGCAGCCTTGGAAAATAGCCTCTTGATAAGGTAAACTAAATTTTTATGTCCAAAAATTGACCGAAAACTCCATATAACTCTACGAAGCAAAGTGTAGCCTCTTCCAACATGGTTGTGTGAATCCACTACTGTTTACTATGATTAGTGAGTTTGTCGGTTGCCTCGATAACAGCAGTGTTCAATCACCAGGCTCAAATTATCCTGTTTTGGATAGACTGAATTCTCTAGAAAAAGCTGTAATACTGGGAAAGTTAGAAGGAAAGAGAAAAAAGGATGATCAGCACCAGAAGACAGAATATAGTAACAGAATATCAAGATAGATAGATAGATAGATAGATAGATAGATAGATAGATAGACAGACACATACATATAATTTATCATCTATCTATCATCTATCTATCATCTATCTATCTATCTATCTATCTATCTATCTATCTATCTATTATTTATTCTGTATATTCTATATATATTTATCTATATGGATATTTATATCTATCTATATCTATATCTGTCTGTCTATCTATCTATCTCTCTACCTATATATATTCTATCCATCCATCCATCCATCCATCCATCTCTATATATTCTATCCATCCATCCATCGTATCTATCCATCCATCCTATCTATCTATCCATCCTATCCATCTATCATCTATATATTCTATATCTATATCTATCTATATTTGTCTGTCTGTCTGTCTGTCTGTGTCTGTCTATCATCTATCTATCTATCTATCTATCTATCTATCTATCTATCTATCTATCATCTATCTATCTATCTATCTATCATCTATCTATCTATCTATCTATCTATCTATCTATCTATCTATTCCATCCATCCATCCATCCATCCAGCTATCTATATATTCTATATATATATATATATTTATATCTATCTATCTATCTATCTATCTATCTATCTATCTATCTATCTATCATCTATCTATCATCTATCTATCTATCTATCTATCTATCTATCTATCTATCTATCTATCTATCATCTCTATATATATTCTGCCCATCCATCCATCCTATCTATCCATCCTGTCTATCTATTCTGTCTATATATCTATATCTATTTAGCTATCATCTATTTATCACCTATCATCTATGTATCTATATCTTGGTATTCTGTTATCATATTCCCTGTGTGTGCATGCGCACACACACGCACGCACACACACACCCCAAGATGGATGGCCTCAGTTACAGCAAGAGCCTGAAGGGCTACGTTGAGGTAGATCATTGAGAAGAAAACCGTGTGTGTGTCCTTCCTCCCCCTCTGATTCTCTGTGTCCAATTGTCTGTCTCCTCCTTTGCCTGATGTGATGTTTGATAGCCCTAAACTGGGCTCAGCCAATGTGTGTTAAAAGGAGTCTGGCGAGTTCTTTGGTCGATGGACTGTGAAATGACAGCCGAACCGCACTCCACAGTCCCATTCCATTATCATATTAGAGATAAGTAATATCTCAAATTATCTCAATGTAGACATAACCTTTGTCCTTGATTATCGATCGCTTGCACATTCCAATCAACTTTAATGAGGCTGTTGATCTTTCCTTGTTTTAAGTTTCACTTCTTTTTCCCCCCATTACCATTATCTTGCTTACAACATCGTGCCTCTCCCAAGGGCGCAGGATCCAATTTGAGTCGGTCACCGGGACTAAAGTTTTATTCTTCCAAGCGTTCGGACTTGCGCTGGAGCCCGATTAATTAATTAATTAATTGTAAGTCATGTTTACGGTAATTTGTCGTTGTGAAGGACACCCAGTTCCTAATCAAGGAGAGAAGCAACTGAGAACTGAGGAGACATTTCCTGGCAGTGAGAACAATTAATCGGTGGAACAACTGGCCTCCAGATGTTGAGGATGCTCCCAAACAGGATGGGAAGAGATTGGAGATCCTTTCCCGAGCTTCCGGTTTGCCTGTAGAGTCGTTTTTTGCCCTCCGGAGCCTTCAAGGAAGCCTCCTGAAGGCTCCGGAGGGCTAAAACCAAAAGCATTGCTGCAGATGCTTTATTAAGGGTGCGCTCACTGGCTGCCTCTAAGGAAGGTTTTTTTTCTATCTAAAGAAAGAATTCAAAATAGCTATGAGGTAACACTTCACACAAGCAAACCAAGAGGCCTCTCGGGGATCTGCATAGGAGGAAAAAAAACAAGGAAAGTTTGAGCAGCTTTTCCCTCAAGAGGTAAAATCTCTCACTGGTCCAAGGCGTTGGCTGGTTTGTGTTTGCATATTCAAACCCAAGCAATGTCACTAGTCCTTATTCAAACAGGGCCATGGAGTTTCATTTGTGGGACAGTTTCTTCTTGATCTTGGGTGGGTCAGTTGTCCAAGATTGAATTCTAGCTTGAAGACGTGTGGACTTCAATTCCCAGAATTCCCCAGCCAGCATAATGTCTCTCCCCTTCAACAATTGTAAGATGCATAGACTTCAGCTCTGACTCTTTTGGGAATATGGTTGGACTAGAAGACCTCCAAGGTCCCCTCCAACTTTTATTCTGTTCTCTTCTGTTCTAGTTCCTGTTCTCATTCTTGTTCCCAGTCCTATCCTATCCTATCCTGTCCTATCTTATCCTATCCTATCCTGCCTTATCCTATTCCTATCCCTAATCCATTCCATTCCATTTCCATTCTTATTCTATTCTCTTCTATTCTGTTCTCCTCCGTTCCACTCCATTCCTTCTTGTTCTTCTTCCTGTTCCAGGTCCTGTCCTGTGCTATCCTATCCTATCGCTATCTCTAATCCTAACCCTAACCCTAATCCCAATCCATTCCCTTTCCATTCTTATTCTATTCTGTTCCATTCCATTCCTCCTTGTTCTTGTTCCTGGACCTGTTCTGTTCTGTCCTGCCCTATTCCTATTCCATTCATTTCTATTCCATTCCACTTTCAGCAAAATGTTTTTTTTTAGCTGTTTTATCACACTGTTGGCTCATGTTTCAATTTCACCTGTTCATTTTTTAAACAATGACTTCACACAGGTACAATATCCTACAGTCCCTTCTCATTTGACACTGGGTTCATGGCGTGGGCTGTTACTCCTCTCCACAAAACAGACTCACAGGTGGTTTTTTATCGGGCTACGATTCCCACAAACCTTCCTCACTGCCTGTGGCTGATGGGGAACGGTGTACTTAAGCATCTGATCCATCGCACAGGAAAGCAAAATGAGGATCTGCTTTCTGGAGTTGTGAGGTTACAGTAACAAATCAAGCTGCCCGATACTGGGTATTTCCCTAAATTAATAATCTTTGCAGGTCACAGTAAACCTCTCTTAACTTTTGAGTAAATAAAAACTCCCTTGAGTTAGCTTCAGTTCCCGGTGTTTACATAAACGCCCCCACCTTGTTTTCTCGTAACAGTGACTACTGTTCTTCCAGGATGTTATATTTTTTCCCCAACTTCCTAGTTTATCTTTCAGCTCCTGGGGGGTCTCCAAGAGATCTCCCACCTACGTTCTACCACATAGTCCTTAACTTATGACCATTAGTTTAGTAGCCAAAGTTGCAAGAGACTGAAAAAGGGACTTAGGGCTGATCCTTAAACTTCTGGCCACTACAACATCCTTTTTTTAAATAAAGTTTTTAATTTTTTAACATATAAACATTCCATTTTCAATTAATAGGATAGAATAGGAATAGCAGAGTTGGAAGGGACCTATGGAGGTCTTCTAGTCCAACCCCCTGCTTAGGCAGGAATCACAACACCACTTCAGACAAATGGTTATACATCTTCTTAAAAACGTCCAGTGTTGGAGCATTCACAACTTCTGGAGGCAAGGAGTTCCACTGGTTAATTGTTCTCTCTCTCATGTTCTAACTTGCTTCTCTCCTTGATGAGTTTCCACCCATTGCGTCTTGTTTTGCCCTCAGGTGCTTTGCAGAAGAGTTTGACTCCTTCTTCTTTGTGGCAGCCCCTGAGATATTGGAACATTGTTCTAATGTTTGTTTTTTTAAGTGTGTTGTCTGGGTACAAATAGCTTTTAAAAAAAATAAAAATTATGGTGCTTACAAGGATATTCATTACAATGATATTAAATAAAAATAACAATCATGGTATTTCCTTTTCTATCTTAACAAACCTCCCTTGTTTCATTGATCCTTTTCTCATTTTTCCATATTTTGAACTTTTGTTTTTGTTAGCGAGCCATGGATAAAATAAATCCCAAGTCAAAAAGGATTCGGTTTGTTCCTTTTCCTTAATTTCAAGTGTTAATCTATCCGTTTCTGCACATTCTCGTATTTTTTAAATCACATTTTCATCTGTAGGGATCTCTTCACTTCTCCACTGTTGTGCAAATACAATTCTGGCTACAGTTAATACATGTAAGATCAAGTATGTATTCCCCTTATTATACTCATCCTCATGGTTATGTGATCAAAATTCAGCTGCTTGGCCATCAAGGTGGATTTATGACAAGGGCGAAGATCCGGGAACTCTATTTGCGACTTCCCTTGCCTGCTTCCAACAAGCAAAGTCAATGGGAGATGCTGGATTTGTTTATAGATCGGCTTAACAAGTGCAATGATTTGCTTAATCCTGGCCAAAAAAAAAAAAAATAGGTTGCAAAATCAAGAGTCTCATTCAACAGGCACTTCGCTTAGCCATGGAAATGCTGGCTCCAATTGTGGTCGTAATTCAAGACGATCAGTAATCTAAACCTTCAAAAGTTGAAAACTCAGCGGGAAGGGGGCGTGATGTAAAACACAGGGGGTATCCAAGCTTGGCAACTTTAGGACTTGTGGACTTCGACCGCCTGCAATTTTGCAGTTCGAATCTCACCAGGCTCAAGGTTGACTCAGCCTTCCATACCTTCCGAGGTGGGTAAAATGAGGAGCCAGATTGTTGGAGGCAATATGCTGACTCTGTAAAACTGCTTAGAGAGGGTTGAAAAGCACTATGAAGCGGTATATAAGTCTAAGGGCTATTGCTGTTTTCATTATAAGAGGAACAAGAGCTGTGGTGGCGCAGTGGTTAGAGTGCAGCATTGCAGGCAACTTTTGCTGCCTGCTGGCTGCCTGAAATTTGACAGTTCAAATCTCATCAGGCTCAAGGTTGACTCAGCCTTCCATCCTTCGGAGGTGGGTAAAATGAGGACCCACATACAATACAATACAATGGTAGAGTTGGAAGGAACAGTGGAGGTCTTCTAGTCCAACCCCCCGCCTAGGCAGGAAACCCTATTGTTGGGGGCATTAGGCTGACTCTGCAAAACTGCTTGGAGAGGACTGTAAGGCACTGTAAAGTGGTATATAAGTCTAAGGTGCTATGGCTATTGTGGTTGTTGCAGGTCTTACATTGCATGTTGTAGATGACACCTGCTTTTATTTCTGGGATTGCTGGGTCTTTTAGTTTGCTAGACTGGAAAATTCCAGTCGTAAAACATACTTGTTTTTAAAACCCAGCTTTGATCAGCAAAGATTTATGGAGAGCAAAGACGCTCTTATTTTGGAAGATTATCGAAAATACCTTTGAAGGACTCTTTGTCCTGCCCAAAAAAATTTTTTTTTTTTAAAAAAAGCCCTTGAGATGAAAGATGGTAACCGAGCCGCAAGCAAACATTTCGGATCTCGGCTCCCTCTTAAAAATGGGACGGCGTGACCATTCCTATCGTCAGTCCCGAAACTGATCCTGTAATTCGTTTTTCTGATAATTGAGATGGCAGCCCCTGAGATATCGAAACTGTGCTATCAGGTTAGCCCTAGTCCTTCTTTTCATTAAACCAGACCAGGGCAACCTTCAACACTCTAAAAGAGCCATTTGGACCCGTTTTCCACAGAAAAGAAAACTCCGGGAACCACAAAACGTTTCCCATGCCTGACTATTTCCTGAGCGGCCACGAAACTAGCGTTATGCAGTTGAATTAAACGTTCTGTTTTCTTCTGAGACTTTTTTCTTCTTGGATTTATCCATGGTTGGCCTACCGGGGGTCGAAAAACTCAATAAACCGTGTGCCGACAGGAATCACACATTGGACGTTGTGACACATATTTTGAGCGACAGAGAGCCGCAGCAGAGGCGATGAAAGGGCCACTTGCAGCTCCAGAACTGCAGGTTGCTGATCCCTGAACTAGACATATCCAATTCTTGCCAAAAGTTGACATGGCCCAAATAAAATTATATGTAAACACCTATCCTGGCTTCTAAAGACCGATCGATCCCACCCAATTCACGCCCGTTGTCCAATATCCTCAACAGAGGAGAAATCCGATGAACAAAACAAAAATCCCTCTCTATTCCGATAGTTTTAGTTAAAGATGGCATTTTTAATTGGTCCGGCAATTGCAAAATATACAAATTTCCAAAAAAGGCAGTCCTTTTATAAGATGCACTTGCTCTTCACCTTAAGGGATGAGGGGAAAGAAAGAAGATTAAAAATCATCCCGTACAGACACACAAAACTTAAAATTTCAATACAAAGTTTATGAAGACCAGGGAAAAAAGGGGTGGATGGAGGACTCTGTGGTTTTGCGAGATTAAATAAATAAATAGCCTTTTGCTCTTACAAATGGTTAAAAAAAATTTAACTTCAAGTATCAGAGAGGAAAAAAAGCCCAACTAGAGGAATAAACATTGCTATGATTTTAAATGGTATTTAAATGCGATTTCCGTGCCATGCCCCATTCTTGCTCCCCACCCCCTGCAACCACAAACTCCCCCACACAATCCCACAATACACAATCCCACAATAATTAACAGCCCTTCAAGCTTTCCACCTCCTTTCAAACAGGAAAAATCCCTTTCGCTCATTGAGATTTCTCTGCCCACAGAGAGGTGAGAGACACATCCTTATCATTCCCTATTTCCTTATTCCCATCTCTTTCAAGGTGGGCAGCATTTGTAAGAAAACAATTGGCCTAAAACCTTGATTGCAAAAATGCAATTTGTCCAGGAGGGGTGGGAGGATGGGGAAGCTTAGTTTTGGTTTTGCATCCATTTGCTCGATTTCGACTCAGGATTTCAAAAGGAAATATTTCCAAGGTGTGAAATGAAGCTATTCACACCCGGGGTAAAGGTTTTGTTTTTAAAAGAAAACAAAAAAGATCAATCTTGCGTGCTCGGGCACATGCGAGACCCTGAAAGCATTCAATTTTTTAAAAAAACATGTCTTTAAAAAAACCAAACAAAATTAAAAGAAGTGACATCTTAACAGAAATAGCTTTTTGTTTTCACCAGGAATAAAGGACCGATGGCCCCTTTATGACTGGGGGACTTCAACTCCCAGAATTCCTGAGCCAGCCATGCCTGGCTGGCTCAGGAATTCTGGGAGTTGAAGTCCCCCAGTCATAAAGGGGCCATCGGTCCCCCTCATTTCCCATCGATGGAGTCTTATTATAAACATCTAAACCATCTCAGATTAGCAAGTCAACACTTAGGCCTTGGGTCAAACAATCCTTTATTTGGAAAATAAAATCACCTCTTATCGCCCTGCAACCATCCCGCCCTTGGGACTTCATCTTGTCCAGCTCTTATCTCGTCCTGGACAGTTTTTCCAGGGATGCTTTGGCAGATCAGTTCAGCCTCAAAAAGAGAGCTTGCGTTCGAAACCCGGCTACTGTTAATTTTGTTAAGTCACATATCATCCTGCTGGCTTGATCAACTTGCGGCGATGCACCTGGTGACCCAAATTCGCACCAAGGACATCAAGTTTCCCAAAGACCTCGTTGCTTTGGACTACTTTAAATTACGTTGGATTTTGTTTTCGTTTTTGAAGCGTTCCATTTTATTTGAGCCCGCTGTCGAATTGAGGACTTGAGAATTTGAGGAGCCTACCTGGGAAACAGGAGGCTGAGAAGTCACCAGGATAAATTCAGGTTATAAAGGAAAGCAAGCTTATTACTCAGATGTCCTTTAAAACTAGCAAAAACAATCATTTAAAAATAATAACTCTACCACTACTAAGAATAGTTATTTGAAGACGTAAAAAAAAAAGGAAAAGGGGGGAGCTCCCTGGGGGCCCATAATAAACCGATCCACCTGAATGAAACTAACCTTAACTTTGCTCCTAACGCAGCTATTTTAATGCGTTGGGCTACATCAGCCCTTCTTTGCCGCATAGTTTTTATCGGCGGCACATTAGGACAAAATGTGGAATCGTCTCCCTTTCCTAGACAATATGAA
This sequence comes from Natrix helvetica, assembly GCF_964273705.1. Taxonomy (NCBI): domain Eukaryota; kingdom Metazoa; phylum Chordata; class Lepidosauria; order Squamata; family Natricidae; genus Natrix; species Natrix helvetica. The sequence goes on along the minus strand of NC_138553.1, from coordinate 5,337,382 downwards.
AAACCTGCACATTTATGCTGGATACACAGAAGAGCCTCAAGTGAGGACAGACACCATTTCCATTGGCTAAAACAAGAGTGGAAAGCTGGAAAAAAAACCTCCAGCTTTCGCCAGCTGTCAATTTGCAGATATCTACGAGCGACTCGGTTGCTGGAGGCTCATTCGTCGGTCAATAGGAACATACCCTGTTTGCACCGCGAGATGCTTGTAACATAAAAGAGGCATCTTACGACTTCGCTGGTCTCCAAACAGACCTTCCCACAAGTCAACACACACACACACACATACAAAGGGGGGAAGGCAAGGCGGGGCAGAATCACACACATACACAGAGATCTGAAAAGACGACCAGTACATCTCTTTAACACCGGACTTTTTAAAAAATGGGCTGGGGTCTTGCCTGCGTGGGAAGTCCCCATGCCCACCCTAGAAAAGAAGCCAAGTGCAAAGCGTCATGTCCCACACTCGCGCAAACACAGACAAATATCCCAAAGCAGCATCAGGATATAGTCCCTGTGGAGACCCTGCAGATGTTCTGGGACAGAACTGGTGATGAACACCTAGAAGGAATGAGAGGCTCTCGTTTGCAAAGTGCGATTTGTGCGCTTTAGCTTGTGGAACTAAAACAACTTCTCACAATTGTTTTGGGCCTCTCTTTTCTCTGCCAGGTGTGGGAGCAACTGATTGTCTCGGACCAGTTTGCAAGGACAGCTAAAATTCAGGGACAATCCTTTCTTCTCAGTGCACATCTAAGGTGGAAACGAACAGATGGAACAGACTCGTAAAAGTTAGAACACTTTTCATCTCCCCTCTTGCCTCTGTCTTAGCTACAAGCCCACCTAGGCTGACCCTAACCCTTTATCTTAAGAGATGCTGGGGTGAGCACTGTAATCTTCTCAAAGGCAAACTCGTTGTTTAAAAAACAAACAAACAGAATAACAACCACCAACACTTTGGTGCTTGCTGGAGTCTATCAAGTTGGAGTAGATGGAAAAAAACAAAACCCAGCTTTTAAAATCAGGTTCAGATCCACAGTTTATATGCTGATGAAATAAAGTCTCTTTCTTTTCCTTTATTTTTTCTTCCATCTCTCTCTCTCTCTCTTTCTTTCTTTCTCTTTCTCTCTCTCTCTCTCTCTGGTGTTTCCTCCTTCCGCCGCTCCGTTTTCTTAAGTCCAAGAAGGCAAGATAAACCAGCAATGGGAGATCATCAACAAATCAACTGGAGTCGAACGGAGATGTTGTGGAGCAGACGGCAAGTTTCGGAGATGAAGGGTGGCATGGCGCTTTGGCTTCCACCCGCGATTCCCGACGTCCCCACCGAAAAGAGATTCTCAAGGTTGGTTGTGTGGAGGGTTCAAGTTCTGCCGACAAAGGAAGAAAGAAGAGCAACGTGAGATGGTGGCTTTGGGTTTGGAGAAAGGGGAGGAGAAGCAGAACAAGGACTCAACATGCAGAAGACACAGGCAGAGTCACGGTGAGAAAAGTTATCTAGAGAAGGGGAGAACGGGAAGTGGAACGAAGCCAGGAGAAAAAAAGATGGTTAGATGATCATGCAAGGTTCCTGTTCTCTGCACCAAAGCTTAGCTTTTCCATGTCTCTTGGACCGAATTCTACAAAACAGTCAAACCATCTTTCTGCAGACAATTGAGTGCATTTCAAAGCTTCTTACCTATTGACATAAAACCTATGAGGTTACCTCGCTTGGTAATGAAAACATCTGCAAGAAAACCGCCAGGCTCAGAGAGCAACAAGGACCCCACGATACAACCCTGAGAGGAGTGGAAGGAGAGGGGAGGGGAGAAGAGAGAGGAGGGGAAGGGAGGAGAGGGGTGATGGAGAAGGTGTGGGGAAAAGGAAAAGGACGAAAGAGAAGGACAGATAAGAAGGGAAGGGAGGAGAGGAGATGGAGAAGACAAGAGAAAAGGGTAGGGAAGAGAGAAGGAGTGAGAGGAGGGAGGGGGAGAGGAGGAGGGGAGGGGTGGAGAGAGGAGGGGAGGACAAGAAGGGAGAGGAGAGAAGAGAGGGGAGGGAAGGAGAGAGAGGAGGGGAAGGGAGGAGAGGGGTGATGGAGAAGGTGTGGGGAAAAGGAAAAGGACGAAAGAGAAGGACAGATAAGAAGGGAAGGGAGGAGAGGAGATGGAGAAGACAAGAGAAAAGGGTAGGGAAGAGAGAAGGAGTGAGAGGAGGGAGGGGGAGAGGAGGAGGGGAGGGGTGGAGAGAGGAGGGGAGGACAAGAAGGGAGAGGAGAGAAGAGAGGGGAGGGAAGGAGAGAGAGGAGGGGAAGGGAGGAGACGGGTGATGGAGAAGGCAAGGGAAAGTGGAAGGAGAAGGAGAAGAGAAAGAAGGAGAGAAAGGAGGGAAGGTGAGAGAGGGAGGGAAAAGGGGAGGGGTGGAGAGAGGAGGGGAGGACAGGAAGGGAGAGAAGAGAGGGGAGGGAAGGAGAGAGAGGAGGGGAAGGGGGAAGGGAGGAGAGGGATGATAGGGAAAGGGGGAGGAGAGCGAGAAGGAGAGAAAGAAGGAGAGAAGGTGAGAGGGGGACAGAAAAGAGAAGGAGAGGAGGTCAGGGAGGAGAGGAAGGGAGTGGGGAGGGAAGGAGAGAGAGGAGGGGAAGAGGGGTGATGGAGAAGGCAAGGGAAAGGGGGAGGAGAGAAAGAAGGAGAGGAAGGAGGAAAAGGGAGAGGGGGAGGGAAAATGGGAGGGGAGGAGGTCAGGGAGAGGAGAGGGAGGGAAGGAAGGAGAGAAACCCCAAATGTTTGCAACACCTGTTACAAAGAAGTGAGGCTGGTCCAAATGCCACACACAACACACAACAAACTCCCTTTGGGGGAAAAAACGAGTGAAGCTGAATGACCCACATCTGTATTTCAGCACAAGGACAACCAAGACAAGGAGGTGATGAAAAAGATGGCCCACCTCCATGGGTGAGAGGGAAAGGCTTGTCCCCAGCGTCTGCTCAAAGTAGGAATGCGGATGGGTCACCAGCACTCCAACATTACATTTGGCTTCCATATCTACCTTTAAGCCAGACCTCCAAGCCTTCCTTTGCTAGCCGAGGAAAAGACGCTGGAAGAGTCGATTCCAAAGAAAATGGGCTTTCTTAACTTCCCCTGATGCATTACGGGAATGCAGGGAGTCCTCGGCTTATGACAATTCTATTGCTAAGCGAAGACAGGCTATCCCCCGTGGTGGCACAGGGGTTAGAATGCAGTATTGTAGCCAAACTCTTCCCACCGCCACCTGTTCGATCCTGACCAGCTCAAGGTTGACTCAGCCTTCTATCCTCCCAAGGTCGGTAAAATGAGGACCCAGATTGTTGAGGGCAATAGGCTGACTCTATAAATTGCTTTGAGAGCTGTAAAGTACTAGGGAGTGGTATATAAGACTACATGGCTATTGTTTTTGCTAATTATCATCTATCTATTTCTATCTATTTATCTATTTATCTATCTATCTATCTATCTATCTATCTATCTATCTATCTATCTATCATCCATCATCTATCTATCTATCTATCTATCTATCTATCTATCTATCTATCTATCTATCATCCATCAATCTATCTATCTATCTATCTATCTATCTATCTATCTATCTATCTATCATCCATCATCTATCTATCTATCTATCTATCTATCTATCTATCTATCTATCTATCTATCTATCTATCTATCTATCTATCTATCATCTATCTATCATCCATCATCTATCTATCTCTCTATCATCTATCTATCTATCTATCTATCTATCTATCTATCTATCTATCTATCTATCTATCTATCTATCTATCTATCTACATATCTACATATCTCTATCTCTATCTATCTATCATCTATCTATCTATCTATCATCTATCTATCATCCATCATCTCTCTATCTCTCTATCTATCTATCTATCAATCATCTATCTATCTATCTATCTATCTATCACCTATCTATCTACATATCTACATATATCTATCTATCTATCTATCTATCATCTATCTATCTATCTATCTATCTATCTATCTATCTATCTATCTATCTATCTATCTATCTAATCTATATCTACCTATCTATCATCTATCTATCTACATATCTACATATCTCTATCTTTAACTTTAACTTTTATTTAATTTATAAACCGCACCCTCTCCCAGAAGGGACTCGGGGCGGTGTACAGTCATATTATCTATCTATATCTATATCTATATCTACCTATCATCTATCATCTATCTATCTATCTATCTATCTATCTATCTATCTATCTATCTATCTATCTATCTATCATCTATCTATCTATCTATCATCTATCTATCTATCTATCATCTATCTATCTACATATTTACATATCTACATATATCTATCTATCATCTATCTATCTCTATCTATCATCTATCTATCTATCTATCTATCTATCTATCTATCTATCTATCTATCTATCTATCTATCTATCATCTATCTATCTATCTATCTATCTATCTATCATCTATCTATCTATCTATCTATCATCTATCTATCATCTATCTATCATCTATCTATCTATCTATCTATCTATCTATCTATCATCTATCTATCTACATATCTCTATCTATCATCTATCATCTATCTATCTATCTATCATCTATCTATCTACATATCTCTATCTATCATCTATCATCTATCTATCTATCTATCATCTATCTATCTATCTATCTATCTATCTATCTATCTATCTATCTATCATCTATCTATCTATCATCTATCTACCTACCTACCTACCTACCTACCTACCTACCTACCTACCTATCTATCTCATCTTCCTCATCTGTCTAGGAACTATCTGTCTGTCTTATGTTCTGACCTAGGCTTCTCAAAATCACGAAGCAGACTCCTTGTCCCAACAAAAACCCCTTTTTATTAAGCTCATGTGAATTCCTCTCATTCACATCCAGCAAAGTCCCAGCAAACAGTCTTTCAAGGGGGAATTTACAACCACAGACCTTATCAGGCTTGGAGAGCGGCCAGCCGATAACTTCCAAGAAAATACAAGAAAATACTAGGCAAGGAGTCTGTGAGAGTCATGAAAAAATCTTCACACTAATTAAGTGAACTAATTGTCTCCTGCAAACTCCACTCCCCTTTCACTCCTCTTTATTCCCTATGGGAGGGGCCGTTCACCATCCACCTGTGCCTTTACTCCCTAGTTCCTTAGCTGTTCCCTTCCCCTGGAAGCTCTGTGCATGCGCACACTGGGAACAGGCTCCAGCTGTTCTTCTGCCCCACTGATCTCCGACTCCGAAGGCAGTTGATAACTGTCAGACGGCCCTGGCCCCCTCTGTGTCTCTGACGCAGAGCTCTCGTCCGAGCCTTCCCCAGACTCCAGGACTGGCCCAGGTTCCTCCCCAACCTCTTCACTGTCTGAGTCTGTCACCAGCTCCACTTGCCGCTGGCGGGCCACAACTGTCTGTCTGTCTGTATCTATCTATCTATCTATCTATCATCTATCTATCTATCTATCATCTATCTATCTATCTATCTATCTATCCATCCATCCATCCATCCATCTATCATCTCTCTCTCTCCATCTATCTATCTATCATCTATCTATCTTTCTATCTTTCTATCTATCTATCTATCTATCTATCTATCATCTATCTATCTATCTATCCATCCATCCATCCATCCATCCATCCATCAATTCATCCATTTATCATCTCTCTCTCTCTCTCCATCTATCATCATTATCTATCTATCTATCTATCTATCTATCTATCTATCTATCTATCTATCTATCTATCTATCTATCTATTATCTATCTATCTATCTATCATCTATCTATCTATCTATCATCTATCTATCTATCTATCTATCTATCTATCTATCTATCATCTATCTATCTATCTATCTATCTACCCATCATCCATCCATCCATCCATCCATTTATCATCTCTCTCTCTCTCTCCATCTATCATCATTATCTATCTATCTATCTATCTATCTATCTATCTATCTATCATCTATCTATCATCTATCTATCATCTATCTATCATCTATCTATCTATCTATCTATCATCTATCTATCTATCTATCTATCTATCTATCTATCTATCTATGTATCATCTATCTATCATCTATCTATCTATCTATCTATCTATCTATCTATCTATCTATCTATCTATCTATCTATCTATCTATCATCTATCTATCTATCTATCTATCTATCTATCATCTACCCATCATCCATCCATCCATCCATCCATCCATTTATCATCTCTCTCTCTCTCTCTCTCCATCTATCTATCTATCATCTATCTATATCTATCTTATCTATCCACTATCCTAGGCTACAAGCACTATTCTCTTGGTGCATGAAAACAGGAAATGATTTTCTACTGATTAATGACAGAAATGCAACAGCCAGATGGAAAATCGAAAGCTGAGCACGGTTTCTTGGCAGCAAAACCAAAAGTCACCGTATCGGCGAGATGGGTGGCATATAAATTTAATAAATGAGTAAGAAACAAAGACACAGCCAGCCAGGCAGCAACGAAATAAGTTAAAGCAACACCACCAACACGAAATAAAATAAAGTTACTTACAGGCAAGCCTTCCCCAGTAATGGCTGTAAAGAGAAAAAAGGAAAAAAGAGAGAAAAGGAATAAAATAAAGGGAAAAGAATCAGTGAAGGCGCATGAAAGCTTATGGCAGCCCAGAGATGGAAAGCAATGGGGATGGGGGGTGGGGGGTGGAAGCAGATAAATCAAGAGACATTGAAGCAGCTGATTCAGCATCAACCTTTGTGCATGGAGAAGAAGCACCAAAATAACAGAAAAACCAGCAACTAGTAGTCTTTTTCAAACAAGTGCTGCTAATTGAGATAGCTTCAGTGGCCATTTTAAGAGGGGTGGACTTCAACTCCCAGAATCCCCCAGTAAGCATGGCTGGCTGGGGGATTCTGGGAGTTGTAGTCCACCCCTCATAAAATGGCCAAATCTCAAAACTCTGCAGTTTAGAATGAGGCCAGGCCAGTGGCATTGCTCACTATCCGGCAGAAACACAGAAAAAATTGTTCTAACCTTTGCCATTTAAAAAACAAAAAATTAAGAATGGGTCACATCAGGATAATCTTGTTCCTTTGGCCCTCTAAAATAGCCTTGGGACAGAAATTACAACTCAACAGACAAAAACATTTGCAGAGTCTCTACAGTTTGAGGGTCATGGAGCTCGCCGGCCGTCGAATGCAAAAAATGTTCCTTTTTTTGGATTTTTCAATGTATAAAATACAGAAGGCCATGTTTTTAAAGGAGATGCCCTCCATTTAGTGGTCTCAAAAGAGATACTCCCCCCCCCCAAATAAATACTGATGTGTAATTGATTTGAGAAGGAGTCCTTGATGCTCTCGGAGGTGGGTTGTTTTCTCACAGACGTTTTATTACCCAACTAGAGAACATCATCAGCGCTAGAAGGGAGTGACAGAAGGAAATCACACTCTCTACTAACACCGATGATGTTACCTTGATGGTTTTCTTGCAGACGTTTCATGACCCAACGAGGTAACATCATCGGTGTTAGTAGAGAGTGTGATTTGCTTCTGTCACTCCCTTCTAGCGCTGATGATGTTCTCTAGTTGGGTAATAAAACGTCTGCAAGAAAACCATCAAGGTTGGAGAGCACCGAGGACTTCTCATTTCAACCCTGAGCTACAAATATTTTCCTCAATCGGGAGTTGATCAGATGCCCCTGAAATTCTTGGCTCCTAATCAGGTGCTTTTTCAGGAGGCAACGGGATTTTCTGGGTTTTTTTCTTCATTTGAAGACATTTCGCTTCTCATCCAAGAATCAAAACGTCTCCAAAGAAAGCCCCAAAAAGTCCAGTTGCCTCCTGAAAAAGGCACCTTTGGGACAAGCAGGACCTGGATGACGGAGAGAATCTCTACAGACAATCAAGGGCCTAAGGATCTTTTGAGGATGGTTAGTGGAAATCGTTAATCAACTTAAGAGCGTGGACGGTTTAAAAGCAACATGCAAACAACCAAACTAACATTCTTCAATGCATGTTCATCAAAACGTTCAAGGGCAAAAAATGACTCTCTGGGATTATAGGCAGTCCTCGACTTTCAACCAACTGTTTAGTGACCCTTCCAAATTACAACGGTGCTGGAAAAAAAGGAAGTCACAACCAATCCTTGCATTTACAACTGCAAGGAGCAGCATTCCCCAGGGTCATGTGATCAAATTTTAAATGCTTTATTAGCTACCCTGTTTCCCCGAAAATAAAACCGGGTCTTATATTAATTTTTGCTCCAAAAGATGCATTAGGCCTTATTTTCCATTTAGGTCTTGTTTTCGGGGGAAATATAGTACTGAATGCATCCATCTGGTTGACGATCTTAACTGGGACTTATTTTTGGGGTGGGGCTTATATGACAAGCATCCTGAAAAATCATACTAGGTCTTATTTTGGGGGGAAACAGAGTAGCACGTAATTATGACCGATGCAGCATCCCAGGGTCGTGCGATCGTTATTTTTTTATGCCCTTCCCAGCTGGCTTCTGGCAAGATGAGTCAATGGGCAAAGAGCCATATTTGCTTAACGACAGCCTGATTAATTTAACGACTGCACCGACTCGCTCAACAACAGCAGTGACTCGCTTAACAATGGCAGCGATTCGCTTAACGGTGGCCAAAGGGGTTGCAAAATCAGGAACGATTCACCTCAGCCGCCCCCTTGCTTAGCAACGGAAATTCTGGTCGCCCTCTAGGTTGTAAGTCAAGGATTGTCTGTATTTGGTGGGATTTCCGTGGCAACTCCAGGGCTTGCCCAATCAGGATGAAGCCACTCACACCCTCACGTGCAAGTTAGTTAGTTAGGTTAGCTAGCCGAGAACATTCGAACCCTCCAAAGATATCAAGAGAAGGTCAACGAGGAGAAGTGTCCTAAGATGTCCAGCTCGTTCAAACAAAAATTAAGCAAGACCGAGCATGGTCTCCTTAAGAACGTCACACAAGCGGGATGGTCAGGCATGCTGGAAGTTACGACACACCATCGGCCATCACCACAAAAACACAACAACAACAACAACAAAAGAAAAAAGAACCAACTTGTCCGGGAAGCTGGACGGGGCCTTCGGGAGAGAGGCAGGTATGGACTGGTAAGGCAGCCGAAGCGGCGGCATGTTCCTCAAATCTGTTCATGCGAGGCTTTTTGACGGGTTCTGGACTCGCCAGAGGGACCACGCTATTGCGCCGCATGAGCGCATGAGGTCCCTTCTTTGCATCCTAGATCGGAGCGAGAGAAAGATAAGAAAAATAACAATAAAATAAAGGGAGATGTAAGCTATGAAGAAAAACAATAAGAGAGCATTAAAAAAAAAAACAGGGTCATCGGTTCGACGTCACACACTCAAAAGCGAAAACAAAAAGGGAGTGGGGTATTTTTTTTTCAGAGGGTTGGGCTAGATGACCTCTGAGGAGCTTTCCAAGCCTGACATTGTACAGTTCTAGGAAACAGGATTTGAGAAGCCCAAGAACAGGGATCGGCAACCTGCGGCTCTGGAGCCACATGTGGCTCTTTCATCCCTCTGCTGCGGCTCCCTGTCACCCTATCCACAATTGATAGGGCTTTTGGTTAGGACAGGTAGAGGAAAAAGGACACCGTGCTAGGAGATGACTCTATGGTGGGGGAACTGGACTTCTAGTCAGCAGAGGAAAAAGGACACCGTGCTAGGAGGTGACTCTATGGTGGGGGAACTGGACTTCTGGTTAGCAGAGGAAAAAGGACACCGTGCTAGGAGGTGACTCTATGGTGGGGGAACTGGACACCTGGTCAGCAGAGGAAAAAGGACACCGTGCTAGGAGGTGACTCTATGGTGGGGGAACTGGACACCTGGTCAGCAGAGGAAAAAGGACACCGTGCTAGGAGGTCACTCTATGGGAGGGGGGGGGGAAAGGAACCAAACTTCCGGTTGGCAGAGGAAAAAGGACACCGTGCTAGGAGGAGACTCTATGGTGGGGAAACCGGACTTTCAGTTGGCTCCAGAATTGAATGGGGGGGGGGGGGCCTTCCGGTTAGGACCTTTGTGGCTCTTTGAGTGTTTAAGGTTGCCGACCCCTGCCCAAGAACCAATTTTATTGGCTTTTCCAGGCAGATGAAGAGGATGGAAAGATTTGGAGAAATTGGGAGGTCTGAGACCATTGTTTGATCCCTAGAGAGGATCAACCCCCCCCCCCCCAAATCCCAAAAGGAGGTGGAGTCAGACTAAAGAGGAAGGCGGAGCCAGACTTAAATCAACCTTCAATTAAACTTCACCCTCTTTTACCTACAAAATGTGGGATGGAAGCCAACAGCCTTTTGCCTAGTGAAACGCTTAGCGCCTAGTGAGATAAGCTGCATACAAATTTAAAAATAAATTTGGGAAGAATAGATAAACAGCCGATGACATTGATAGTTGAGAATCAGCTGCTTTCAATGAGGGAGGAAGGTACAAAAGGCAGCAAAGTGAAACCACATAAGATCAAATCTGGCCACTGTCTTATCTTTACCAACACTTTTAAAGCCTTGCATAATATCCAGGTCGTTTTATGCCAAGCCCAGTTTAAAGCTTGCCTTTTTTCAGCTCAAAATTCCTACCTTGGTAAGCTGTTGAATGCAGGTCATCTTAAAGAGGCACAGCCTGGCTTTAAGCCCCAGAAAGAAGCCTTTGATTTAATCCATTTTTATTCCTTTTTTAACTGGCCACAGTGATAGACTAGACTAGAATAACAGAGTTGGAAGGGACCTTGGAGGTCTTCTAGTCTAACCCCCTGCTTAGGCAGGAGATCCTAAATCAGTGGTTCCCAATGTGGGGCCCAGGCCTCATTATGGGGGCAATTCGAACCTTGTTTAAACCAAGTTAATGGCCTTTTACGCTTCCTCCGCGTGATTAGAGTTCACTTTTTGAGTAAAGTAAGAATTATATGTCCTGTGTGTGTGTGTGTGTGTGTGTGTGTGTGTGTGTGTGTGTGTGTGTGTCTCAGGATTTTAGATATTCTTAGGTGACCTAAATTATTTCATGGTTATCTAATCTTTTCTTAAAGCTTTCCAGTGTTGGAGCATTTACAACTTCTGGAGACAAGTTGTTCCACTGATTAATTGTCCTCACTGTCAGGAAATTTCTCCTTAATTCAAAGTTGTGTCTCTCCTGGATTAGTTTCCACCCGTTGCTTCTTGTTCTACTCTCAGGTGCTTTGGAAAATTGTTTGACCCCCCTCCTCTCTGTGGCAGCCCCTCAAATATTGGGTCACTGTTATCATCTCTCCCCTGGTCCTTCTCTTCACTAGACTAGCCATGCCCAGTTCCTGCAACCAGTTCTTTGTATGTTTTAGCCTCCAGTCTCCTAACCATCTTTTTTACATTGTGTCGACCAAAACTGGATGCAGTATTTCAAGTGTGGCCTTACCAAGGCATGATGAGTAACAGGGTTGTAAATAAGATTTCCAGCCCTGCAGCTGGGAAAACCAAAAACTGATCCTTCGCAGGGTAAGAAAGGGGATGCGATGGTGAACATTTTGGGGGAATAGGTGCAGTGGTGGGATTCAAATAATTTAACAACCAGTTCTCTGCCCTAATGAATGGTTGGGTGGGCGTGGCCAGGGTGGGCGTGGCCAGGGTGTGTGACAGGCAGCACTCAGCCTCTTGCACCCCGCTGGGAGCCAAAACGGGGCGCGTGGGGGACTGCTGGAAGAGCGAGGCAGGAAGGGGCAGGGCTAGCCGGTAATTTAACAATCATTTTTCTCGAACCGGGCCAAACCGGCTGAATCCCACCACTGAATAGGTGTCTGCACTATGAGTGCATGAGTTGTGTTTGAATGGAGTATGGGGGGAGAGAACGGCCCCTTAGCAAGCCAGCAGCACTCACTTCTGGTCTGTCCCGGTGAGTATTCACAGCTTCAACATTCAGATAGATGGACTCCACTCGGCAACCTTAGAGAGAGAGAGGAAAGAAGGATGTGGCAGGATGAGGAACATGTCAGCACTTCTGCTCCGCTGATTTAATCCGATTATGAGATCAAAACAGGCTCAAGTACTTGGGATGTGGGGTGTGGGTATTCAACGTAACTCAAATCAGTTGGGCAATTAATTCTTAAAAGAGCAACGTTGAACGAGCAGGGGTTCAAACAGAGCCTAGGAAAAGCCTTTTGTCCTTCAAGGAAGCCAGAGAGCAAAAGCAAGGATATTCAAATCCAGGGAAAAGTGTAACAACAGCAGCAGTTATTTTTTAAATTAGGGAACAATCCTGAGAGTTTTATACGTGCTGCTCTGTGATAACACTGGTTGTTTTGCCAAAAATGAGTAAAACAAATAGAGAATGAGGCACAGGGCAATTTTCCTGGGCTAAACCGCCTGATCTGAATGCAAATAAACTAAGATAGGATTATGGGGTATTGATCGGGGCTTATTCTTGATTCTTGCAGCCTTCAATCTTATCTTAACTCAAAGATAAGAGTAAAAGATGGAGAAGGGAAGGCAGTAAACCCTCCATTTTCTGGCTAAACAGACCCGTTCTTGATTCTTCCTTTGTAGCTTGGTAGAATTCCCCCCGTCAAGTTTCCCATACAGATAGTCCTCAATTTATGACCATAATGGAGCCCGAGATTTCTGTTCGCTAAGCCAGGCAGCTGTTAAGTGGATTTTGTTCCCTTTTACGACCTTTCTTGGCGCAGTTACCAAATAAACCAAAGCAGTTGATAAATTAGCAAGCACGGTCATTGAGCAAATCTGGCCTCCCCCTCTTGACTTTGCTCGTCAGAAGATCGCAAAAGGGGATCACGTGACCCCGGGACATAGCAGCCATCATAAACACGGACCAGTTATCAAGCATCCGAATTTTGACCCGGGGATGAGGCAATGGCCTTAAGTGTGAAAAACGGTCATAAGTTACTGTTAAAATATTCATGATTGGGAGAGACATGGGAACAAAGTCAGCCAATGGGAGCTTAAACAGATCTGAGTCTGTGCAGAGAATTGAAACAGAAACTTAAGCAGTCTGCTGATCTGAGAAGTAAACTAGCAGTCAGTCTGGGCTTGTCTGCTGAAATGAAGCCAACTGCTTGTGTTTGCCTCTAACTCTCCTGCCTTGTGCTTACTTGGAAGAAACACCTGTTGCTATTGTACATTTATTCATCTATTCTTATGTATATAAAGAAGTTAAGGAATCCTGCTCCATCAGTTATCTGTGTGTGCTTCTGGATTTGATTTTTCTGCAACAAACTCCAACAGTTACTTTTTTCAGTGCTTTTGTAACTTGGGCCTCAAAAACGAATGGTTGCAACTTAAGGACTATCTGGAACCACACCAACAGCCTCATGTGCCTGATTTTAGCCGAGCCAAGCGTGTTGTGCGAACCCAGCCCTTCCCTTATGAAACGTATTTGCTCACCGTAAGCTACAGGACTCAATTTCAGTACTGTATGGAGAGGGCATTTCAGATAGGGCATTTCTTCTGAAAGGCAAAGATAAAAATAAAAGATTAAAAGCGATCGACCAGATTCACGTTACGCAGAGCCACAAATGGTACCCCACACCCCACCCTGCTTCTATACTCCCTTTTAATCCAACGTCAACTCGCAGAATTCAGAATGGTGACTGGGGAATTCTGGGAGTTGAAATTGTCCCGTTTGGGGAGGAAAACAACCCCCTCGAAATCCCAAAGATTTTTTCAGGAGCTGAAGAAGCTTCTTGGATGAGAAGCAAAACGTCTTCAAAAGAAGAAAAAAACAAGAAAGTCCCGTTACCTCCTGAAAAAGAACCTTTGGGACAACCATGACATGGAGGACTGAGAATCTCTACAGACTTTTAGCTATATAATTTGGGATGGACACCCTTGGAATGGTGTGGGGGGAGGAATGGATTTCCAGAGGAAAAAAATTGCAGACTACAGGAACAAGAAGCACTAACTCCGGTGACCCTAAGGACACAGATAAACCTCCAAGGGCTTCCACGACCCTCTAAAAGGATGCAAATGACCAGATGTCCGCAAGGAATATAAATAGGAATATTCCATTCCCCACTGTCCTGTCAGAGCTGAAGAAGCTTCTTGGATGAGAAGCGAAACGTCTTCCAAAGAAAAACAAGAAAGTCCAGTTGCCTCCTGAAATAAAAGCACCTTGAAAATCCCAAAGGTGTTTTTTTTTCTTCCCAAATTTGGAAAAGATTACTCTTCTCGTGCAACGAACACCTTCGGTTACAGTCCCTGCTTGAAACTTTCTCCTCTGCTTGGGTGGGTGGGTGGGAGTCAGTTCCCTACCCACTCACCCCAGAACCCATCCTAAATTCATTCCTCCCATTCCTCCGTCACGGAGGTTGCAGTGCGCGTCGAGACTCACCTGCGCTTTTGTCGAGGAAGTAAGCCAACAGGCAACGCATGACGGCTTGATGACAAATCACAAGGACATTTTCCTGTCTTTCCAGCTCCATGATTACCGGTTCCAGTCTCTGCACCAGATCTTGATAGGACTGAGGTGGGGTGGGGGGGGGGGGAGGGAAAGAGGACCAAGAGAAACAGGTTTGTTTTTCGGCAGACATCAAGGAGCTGCAGAGCACCTTGGCTACTTTTAAGACTTGTGGACTTCAACTCCCAGAATTCCTCCTCCAGCATCAACTCCCAGAATTCTAGAGAAACGTCCAGGTTGATGACATGAATCGGCTGGCTGGGGAATTCTGGGAACTGAAGTCCACGAGTCTTAAAAGTGGCCAAGCTGGAGATCCCTGATTAGAGCAGGGATTCTCCAGCTTGGCAACTTGAAGATGTCCGACTTCAGCTCCCAGAATTCCCCAGCCAGCGAATGCTGGCTGGGGAATTCTGGGAGTTGAAGTCTGGACATCTTCAAGTTGCCAAGCTGGAGATCCCTGATTAGAGGAAACAAAAACTATGCAGTGTCAGAAATGGGCAATCTTGGATTCTTAAGAGGAATTTCCTGGCTTCCTTTAGTACAGGGAGTCCTCGTTTGTTTTTCACACTTACGGCCGTTGCACCATCCTCGTGGTTACGTGATCCAAATTCGGATGCTTGGTAACTGACTAGTACTTATGACAGTTGCAAGGTCCCGGGGTCATGTGATTTCCCCTTTGGAGACCTTCCGACAAGCAAAGACAATGGGGAAGCCAGATTGACTTAACAACCACAGTACTAACTTAAAATATGTGGCGATTCACTTAACAACCACATTACTAACTTAAAATATGTGGTGATTCACTTAACAACCACAGTACTAACTTAAAATCTGAGGTGATTCACTTAACAACCACATTATTAACTTAAAATCTGAGGTGATTCACTTAACAGCCACATTACTAACTTAAAATCTGCGGTGATCCACTTAACAGCCACATTACTAACTTAAAATCTGTGGTGATTCACTTAACAGCCACATTACTAGCTTAAAATCTGCGGTGATTCACTTAACAACCACATTACTAACTTAAAATATGTGGTGATTCACTTAACAACCACATTACTAACTTAAAATATGCGGTGATTCACTTAACAACGGTAGCAAGAATGGTGGTAAAATGGGGCAAAACTCATTTAACCAAAATCTCACTTAGCCACAGAAATCTTGGCTCCAATTGTGGTCGTAAATTGAGGACTACCTATAGGAGGACCAGTTCTAAGTCATGTTTTTTAGCGCAGATGTAACTTCGAATAGTCGCTAAATGAACGGTTGTAAGTCGAGGATTACCTGTACACAGCTATGTTTTAATAATTCCAACATTGGCCCAAGAGCCACGTGGGGGGTGGGGGTGGGGAAGAAACGTAAGGCTCCCAATTTCAGATTCTAGGTGATCAGCATTAGCACATTGTTTGGACATCCATCCCACCCAATGGTTAAAAACACACTTGGTGTGCCAAAACACAAACCTCTCCAGATGGATAGCGGTAATAATATTTATCTTGGTCGCGTAGAGCAAATTCTTCCGGATATTTTTCTTTGATTTCATCATAAGTCATATCTTCACACACACCCTATAAGAATAAAGAGATCATGGTGATGAAGAAGGAGGTGGGGGGGAGATGGAAAAGTAGTAGTAGTAGAAGTAGTAGTAGTAGTAGTTGAGAAGTAGAAGTAGTAGTAGTAGTTGAAGAAGTAGAAGTAGAAGTAGTAGTAGTAGTAGTTGAAGAAGAAGAAGAAGAAGAAGAAGAAGAAGAAGAAGAAGAAGAAGAAGAAGAAGAAGAAGAAGAAGAGAGGAGGAGGAGAAAGGAGGAGGAGGAGGAGAAGAAAAAAGGAGGAAGAGAAGGAGAGGAGGAAAAGGAAAAGAAGAAATCCATCTTACAGCCCCTTCCCCAAATTCTGCTAATCTTTACACCAAATGTGCTCACATCTACTGTATTTTCATGCCTGGCTGGGGAATTCTGGGAACTGAAGTCCACAAGTCTTAAACTTGCCAAGGTTGGACAGCCCCATTCTAGAGTGTCTCTGCCAGTTGGCACAAAACCAGTCTGTTTCCCTAGCTGGACACCTTACATCTCTGTGGCCTTCAACTCCTAGATTTCTACATAAACACCCTGGTTATTGAGATCAATTGGGTGGCTGAGGAATTCTGGGCGTTGACGTCCACCAGTCTTAAAAGTTGCCGGATTTGGCTACCCCTGCTATGTCGAAACAAGTTCCAAGTTCCCTCTTGCATTCTTTTTCCTTCCAACTTTAGATAAGGACTTCTTGTCCCCTCTAAGCAGGCTGGCTTTGTGCCCTTTGTTTCTGCACCTGTCTACCTTTGTTCTTATCTTGTGTTTACAGACTGAGTGGAAACTTAATACTCAGAACGGACAGGAAAACGAAGGGGCCTTTCTTTCACAGTAACAGAAGTGGGGTCAGCCAATTCTTCTCAATCCTTCCTTGGAAAACAAGGAGGGTCTCTTTTTCGAGAGACAGAGAGATGGGGAGAATGACAGCTTTTCCCACCAATAACCTTTGGTTTATCTATCTATCAATCTATATCTATATAAATGGCTGTGTGTGTTCCAACATAACTCTGGAACGCCTGGGCCGCTAAAATGACTTGGTACACAGATGACTTACTCTCTGGAAACAAATACTGTGGGCTAAGACTCCGAACACCCCTCAGTGTGTGTGTGTGTGTGTGTGTGTGTGTGTGTGTGTGTTCTAGCACAATTCTGGAATGCCTGGACTGCTCAAATGAAAAGGAATAAATTGTATCAATAGCATCAAATCACAGTACTTTTGACAGTAATAGTGTGCATTTTGGATTCAGATTCGTGTGTGTGTATGTGTGTTCCAGCATTACTTTCACTGGACACTATAGATATAATTCATTTCTTTCCCTGCCTAATACAGGATTAGCATAAATAAATACACAGGCAACGCTGCATTATCAGCTACTTTTGCAATGAAAGAAAAAAGAGGTTCTCACAGCATCAATTTCATTCAAAGCCTTCCACTGCTCGTAGGGCAGATCAAGAGCTTCTGCCGTCTGTATTGTCCTCTTCAGATGGCTGGTCCAGACTCTGAGATCTTTTAGGTTTTGCTCCTTGACAAAATTATTCAGCTCGCCGGCAAACTAGAAAAGAAAGGAAATATACAGAGCATGATGATTCAGCTCCTGTGGGTTTTGGTTAAATGTTTGTCAGGGTCAAAGTATTTGGTGTAACCCACAGCTGTGGACCAGACAGGAAAATTGGAAAAAAAATATCCTGAAAATTACTAATGACAAAAAGGCGTCCTGAAAGTCAACAGAAGCTGAGCTATTCAAGGGAGCTCTTCCCTCACCGGGTTGGGGAAGATGGAATTCATTCAAGAATGTCTTCTAGACAACCACAAAGTTCTCCAGAAGTTCCCCGGGGTTCCTGAAGAGTTCCTCTGTCTTCCAAAAATGGTTTATGGAGGAACAAACTGAAGAGAAGTTCATCTTTTCCATAAAGCAAGATTTCTCAAGAAATACTTCTGGGAATTGGTTAACCTCGGTGGTCTTGTAAGATGTTTTCAGTAGTCCTTTGCTGGCTTTTGTAAGATGTTTTCAGTAGTCCTTTGCTGGCTTTTTGTGAAGGTCTCCCCTTCTTCTTTATGAAGGCAATTCTGGCTTATGCTGCAACCACCCTATTCCCCAGGCCCACTTACTCAGGAGTAAGCAACACCCATACCTTCTTGCCTCTGCTGGAGAGCCCTGAGTCGCCCCCGATCTTCCCTTTGAGGTTGAATTCACTCTCGCCATGCCGACACAAGTAGATAGTCCGAGGCTGCACGTGGATATTCATCAGGTAGTAGACAATCCGACTTTGGATGTGGTCCTGGACCCTGTTCACCAGGTACCTTCGACCGACATCGATCACTTTGATGAGTGACAACTCTCTAGGGGAGGAAAACACACAGGATGACCATCGTAACACGCAATAGCCCACAAAGCCACAGTGAGATCAACTCTCTCAGAGCACTGATGATGTGACCAAGTGAGGTAATGAAATGTCTGAAAGCAAACAACCCAGCTCAGAGAACACCAACGGCCCTACAGCCCTTCTCATGCCGCCGTTGGGAGCCTGAATCTGAGGAAGACGATGAGCCGGAACTGGAGCCAACGGAGATCGAGGGGGAAGCTTCGTTGGAAAATGGGGAACAGGCCGGGTCAGGCCAGGGCCTTTCAGGATTGGGAGGGGTTGTAGGCAGGGAGGAATGAGGGCAGGATGACCAAGAGAGGCTAAGCAGTGAACATGAGAGACAGAGCTCAGGCGATGAGCAAGGACCACCCGCTCCTGATCCTCGAGCACAGAGAGTGGAGAGAAGGCGGGAACAGTGCAGGCTGACCCGACAACTCGGGAGGGGAGCACCCCGCCCCTCTCACAAGGCACACCTGGGGTCTGAGACTTAAGGACACACTGTGGGGAGGGGCATTTGATGGGAACGAATGCTAAATTCATGGGAAGGTTGTGTGCCGTTGCTGACGTTGGCCGTTTCCTGGACTTTTTGCTTTATTTCTTGCTTCCTGGATTAATTGCCTGGCTGGATTTCTTGTTTTGCTCACAACTTCGTACTGGACTACTTGCAGCCAGAGGCTGCTGGAGGTGTGTGTGTGAGTGTGTGTGTGATGACTGTCAACTCCTAAAGCTGATATAGTAGGAAAGCGGGGAGGGAGTGCATTTCACGCATACTTTCGGCTAGTCGGATCTCAGATTACCGCAGCAGGCTTGGGAGGGGTGCACCTCATTGGAGAATGTGATTTATGAATCAGACTGAGGGGAGGGAAGGAACAGGGGTAAAGTTCAGCTACATTTCAAATAAGCTAAGATCTGACTGCATAAAACAGGCATTGCCAAAATGCTCCTAATAAATGCCTGGCTTCTCTTTTGAAATTTGACTCGAGGCTCGTGAATCAATTAGGTCACTTAATGGAAACCTGACAATCATTTTGCTCTGGGACTTGCCAACTAAACTGTCAACTAACTGCGTTGCTTCGGTGCTGTGCCCTGGGTCATCACAGTCCTCTCCACTTCCTCCTCCACCACCACAAACCACACTCCACGAAACTTCAAGGACCGACTTTCACAAAACAAATGGATGTTAACTTAGGACTTGCCTGTATCTTCAGCAAACAAAGCAGCATTCATGCTATCGGCAAGCTAGTTTGAGTGGCTTGAAGGCAAACCTGGGCCCAGCTGAACCAGAAGTAGTTTTCCTGGCATTTCTTTACCTGTCGTATCCGTCCGGATCAAGAGGCTGGTAACTGGCTTGATAGCAGCTGATCCTCTTCATGAAATCTTCCATGGCGTCCGTTGAGTTGCAGTCTTTATAATCTGGGCTAGATAGCTTGACTTCCTGAAAAATTGGAAATGTTAAATGGTTAAGAATAATATAACAAGCCCATCATTACATCAAGTTGTTCTAGCGATGTTATAAAAGCAGTGTTTGTCAACCTGGCCAGGTGTAAGATGTGGGGACTTCAACTCCCAGAATTCCCCAGCCAGCTGGCTGGGGAATTCTGGGAGTTGAAGTCCACACATCGTATACCTGGCCTGATTGACAAACACTGTTAAGAGAATAAAGTTCACAGTGTTCAATTCCGTCTTGTGACTTCACTACCGCAGACAGCCCTCGACATAGGACCACAATCGAGCCCCAAATTTCTGTTGCTAAGCGAGGCAGTTTTGCCCCATTTTAACACCAGCTGTTAAAGGTCGAGCGTTGAAGTTGCTAAGTAAGTCACACAGTTGTTAAGTGAATCTGGCTTCCCCATCCACTTTGCTCGTCAGAAGGGTCGCAAAAGGGGGATCCCGTGACGACCCTGGGACACTGCAACCGTCATAAATATGAGTCAGTCGCCAAGCGTCTGAATTTTGAGCATGTGACCATGGAGGATGCTGCAACGGTTATAAGTGTGAAAAACGGTCATAGGTCACTACCAGCTAGTGAATTATAAATGAAATTCTGGGCTGCTGTTATAACTTCGAATGGACTGTAAACACCATCTCCTTTTTATGACCCCATAATCCTTTGCGGGATGGAATCTGGGCAATTGAATGGAGAAGAGTGTTTACTGGCCCGATGCCCTTCCCGTCACCAATGTGGAATTTTATTCAGCAGATAAATTATCATTGTGCCCAGACCAGACAAACTGATGAGTTGATGAGAACGGGATGGAAGAGAGTCCAGAACGCACAAGATGGATGTTCTCTCACTCAACTGTGACCCCTTCCCAGAAATGTGGTTCTCCAGCCCAATCTGAAGGATTTTCTGAGGTCCAGGCAGGACTTGAGAGACAGGACACTGTCTTCATATTTACCATGACGTTGCTCGCAACCACCGTCGGGTCATTGCAGACAGACTCAATGAAGAAGACCTGCGGGAAGCAGAAGACATTAGAATTAAGGCATTGTGAACGTATGACTTTGGCATGCACAAAAACGGAAGGACGCTTCGATTCCTAACACGGACGGAATGGTTGCAGAATTTGATGGAGTTGGCTGTAATGGCAAAACTGACTACTTTGATTAAAGAAAAGAATATATCGGATTTTTCGGGGGGGAGGGGCAAAACCGAGCAAAAAACGGCCCATTTTTCATGAAAATAGCCCCTTTTCTTTTGCAAAAAACAGGGCATGCATAGGCTTTGGGAGGCTTGTAGAGTGCTCCTGGGGGCTGGGGGCAAAGCGGGCCAAAAATGACCAGTTTTTCGCTCGTTTTTGCCCTTCCCAGCCCCCAGAAGCACTTTGCAGGCCTCCCAAATGGTCTGCACATTTATTTTTGCAAAAAATGGGATGCACCGGGGCGGGGTTTTAGGAGGCCAAAAATGCTGTATTCAGTGTATAAGACGCACCCAGATTTTCTCCCTCTTTTTGGGGGGGAAATGTGCATCTTATACTCTGAAAAAAATACAATAATTACTTTTTTTTCTACATGGAAAAATTCAGCATATCAAAAGGGAATTGGATTGGGGAAAGATTTGACATGCTGGCCATGTCCAGAGGGAGAAAACCTGTACAAACAACAGTACACCAAATCTTTTTTTTTTTATAAAGATTTTTTAATTTTTAAACAAACAAAAACATAAAACACATACAACCTTCTTCCATTTCATATAGTGCAGGGGTGTCCAAACTTGGGAACTTTAAGACTTGTGGACTTCAACTCCCAGAATTCCCCAGCCAGCCATGGACACCCCTGATATAGTGTGTTCCCCCTCCCAAGCTATCATAGTTCCTTTAACTTTTTCTTTTTCTATCTTAACCTCTAGTAAGTGTCCATAAAATTTTTAAATTACTTTTTCATCGGTGCCCATCAAAATTTTATCTAACTCAGTCATTCTATCATAAAAACCTTCTTCTTTACCAGTCCTTGTCATATCTAGATTGTATTTGCACATATGAAAACCAGTTCATCTTTATACCTTCCTTTTCCAGTTCTTGCATAGATTTAAGTTCACCCTCTGCATTCAATATTTCACAATATCTGTTTGTTCCTTTTTGTATATTATTGTGTATGAAAAGACTTCAATAGTTGATAGCCAGACTGGAATTTTTAAATAATATTGTTTTTTAATCTTCTCGCAGTTTAGTAGCAAGGCCTCCCGTAGGTAAAATCTTCTAAAATACCCCTATGTTTTAGTTCCCTTGTACCATAAAAAGGCATGCCATCCCAACAATAGATCATGTCCTTCAAGGGTCAATAATCTGGTATTCCTTAGTGTTATCCATTCTTTAACCCACATCAAACTTGCTGCCTAGTGATATAGTTCCCAATTGGGCAGGCCCAATCCTCCTCTTGTTCTTGCATCTTGTAACAATTTAAGTTTTATTCTTGCTTTTTTACCCTGCCATATGTACTTCAACACTATTTTATTTAAATCATCAAAATATTCCTTCCCTAGTCTAATTGGAATCGTCTGGAACAGATATAAAATTCTAGGTAGAATGTTCATTTTAATTGTAGATATTCTCTCCATCATCGAAAGTTGCAGATTTTCCCATTTCTTCAAATCCATCGCAATCTGTTGTTTGAGTTTATAGTAGTTGTTGTCTTTAAGGGCGCTGCATCTTGCTGTTAAATATATCCCCAAATATTTAACCTTGTTTGTAACTTGCATCTCCAAAGTTTCCACCAACTCTTCTTTTTGTCTTGTTGACATATTCTTTGTCAAGATCTCCGTTTTGTCTTTATTTATTTTTAATCCTGCTACTTTTCCATATTCTTCTATTCTTTCTATCAATTTGGGTGCTGTTTCTAATGAAGTATTTTCATCCTAATTGCTTTCTTGGTAAATCTTACATGAACTTCCCTTGACAGTTCATGTTTCGCTGCATATCTTGTGTAAACTCAAAATACTTCATCTATAGCATCGGCCATCTTTTCTTGGGTTAACTCGAGGACATTTGTCAAAATTTCTATCATTATTTGTTACAGGTTTTCACCTTTTTCTTCTTCTATGTTTTGCAATCTTAGGAAAAATTCTGACCTTTCCATCTCCCAATTCAGTATTCCAATATTATCTTTTTCAACCACAGTCTATTATCAATCTCTCCAATTTTCTTCTCTCTTTGGTCACCTTTTTCTTCAATTTTTTTGTAGTCTATCTTCATATTTCATCACCATTTGTTGAATACTATCAATTTTTTCATCAGTTTTAACTGCTTTTTGTTCCATGTTCTCTGTTCGTTGTTCAATGTTTCCCATTTGTTGTTCGATTGTTCAATTTTTTCCCCCATGTTTTCTGTTCTCTTTTCGATGGTATCTGTTTTACTTGCAAATTCTGAATTCCTTGCATAATCATCTCTAAGGTAACTGCCTTCTCTCTCTTTTCTTTTTCCTGTTGCAACATAGTCTATATTGATCTTTGTCCTCCTTCTGGTGAGGAGGAAAGTGTTGCTGCAGAGCTGGTAGTTATTATTCTTTTACTCATCTTCAAATTTTTCTGTATTATAATTCACTTGGTATAAAAATCAATTGTAGTCCAGAGTGGCCATGAGGTGATCAAAAGTTTTTTAAAAAAGGAAAGAAAAAGTCAATTATAGGGTGGTCCAAGGTAAAAAAAAGTAAAAAAGAAAAAGAAAGCCAAAAAGCCAAAAAAAAGGGAAGAAGATTCTGTGGAAAAAAGGCCAAAAGTAAAACAAGACGACAAAGACGGAGACAATCAAAAATGTGAGAAGGAAAAGGAAAAAACAAAAACCTTAAAAGAGAATAAAAATCTTCAATCTTTTCTATGCCATCATCCAGTTGAGAAAAACCAAAAATTGAAAACAACCAGATACGAGACCCAACTTCACAGCAAAAAGAAGTAAACACTGCCACCACCGCCCAAAAAAAAGAAAAGGAAATAGTTTCAAGGCTTCTTGTAAAGTTAAAGCTCTTCAAACAAAAGAAAAATAAATTCAAACTTTTATAAGATGAAAGCCTTTCAAGATCCCTCAGGCTTACTCTTACAGTTGTTATCTATTCTCTCCAGACAGAATTTCTAGGACTGAAAATTTCAGAGTGAGCAC
The DNA here is from genome assembly GCF_964273705.1 of Natrix helvetica. NCBI lineage: Eukaryota > Metazoa > Chordata > Lepidosauria > Squamata > Natricidae > Natrix > Natrix helvetica. Next base: position 5,313,464 of record NC_138553.1, on the reverse strand, counting down.
CTGTGTAAATAACTCTTCTCCTATCAGTCCTGGCTGAGTCAGTAACCTTGGAGAGCAACCTTTTCCAAACATTCATTCAAACAAAAAATAGAAACCAGGTTTCAAAGACTCTAGGTGTCAGTGTTACTTATCCAAAACTTTCCCTCTTTGTATTGCATTCTCTGAAAAGTAAAAAGCCAAATGAGAAAAAAGAAAATAGTACAATAAACTTTAAACCGCTGTATATAAAAAAAATTCTTAAACAGTGGAACAGTAGAACTTAGTTATCAAACAGTCCAAAAAGTAAAAAACAGAAAAACGGAAAAGAAAAAAAGCGTGCTCCATTTAATGCTACGCTGAATAGAAAGTCCAATCAAGCTTCCGACAATAAAAAGGAAAATAAAAATAAAAACTTTCACTTTGATTGTAACCTTATATTCGCCGCTTGTTTTCTCTCATCAGTTTTTATTTTAACTTAGTTCTCTTCATTTAGGGTATCCTCATAAATCAGGAAAAAGGTAAAAATCTCACCATGAATGGCACGCTCTCTCCTGCACTTTCACTTCCGAAGCTGTCAGCAGTTTCACCAGCCTAGATGGCTGCTTCCTAGCCGTTGGCAAAAGGGCTATTCCTGGATCACCAGTGACTTTGCGGGTGTCTCTGGGATTGGCAGGATATGCCCCTTCCTATCACTGTCTCGTCAGGACGGTTTAGGTCCAATTGGACCGTCCTGCGGCTGAAATTTTGGCGGCGGTCTCGGAGCTCCGAGATTAGCCGTCGTGTCACCGCTACGTCAGCTTCCAGTCAGTACACCAAGTCTTAAAATCCCTCACATTTTGGTTCAAAAATGTCACTCACTTTGTATCCGTTTTCTTTGGCAAAATGCAAGACCATCGATCTTCGCTCGTGGGTCGTGTTGGTGGCGTCAAAAACCTGGGGAAGGAAGAAAGATAAAAAAGATATCAGACGGCTCATTTTTGTTGATTGGTTTTCAGGAAAGAGGAGATAAACTTTTCCACGATCCCAACCATCTTTAAATTAAGACTAGTGCTGATAACCCAGTGTTGCCCGGGTATTTATTTTTTAGGGGGAAAATATCCAAACCAAACTTAATTTCTAGCATTGGATTTTCTCCCTTACCAGAGGGAGCCCCCTTGTGGAGTACTGTGAAACTGTTACCATGGCAACTCCACTGCGCTGTACGGCAGTACAGTAGAAGCCATTTTAAGGCATAACAGGATGTATCTTAACAGAACATGCACCCTGAGGGGTGTTAGCGGTGTCTTACCCCCACAGTATTTGTTTCCAGAGAGTAAGTCACCTGTGTACCAAGTTTGGTTTAAATTGCTCAAGGCGTTCCAGAGTTATGCTGGAACACACACACACACACACACATTTTTACATATATAGATGAGCAGAATCAACCCACCATGTTCTGTATAACTGTACAGCCCAGTTCCTTGGCAGTTGCTTTCCATAACTGAAAACAATTCCTCCAGCATGGACACGGGATGGATGGAATAATTAGAGTTTGTTTGTTTTTTGACTGGGACACATCTTTAAGGTTCCCAGGGCAATGTTTACCTCCTCTCCTCTTCAAAAAAGCCAGACTAACAGCTAGACCACACATTTTTGGTCATCAACACCAGCAGAGATTCTAACAATCACAAATTTGAGAGGTCCTCGGTGCTCTCCGAGACTGGTTGTTTTCTTGCAGACGTTTCATTCATCCAAACTAAGTAACGAGCGCTGATGATGTTACTTAGCTAGGTTATGAAACGTCTGCACGAAAACGACCAAACTCAGGGAGCACCAAGGACCTCTCACATCAATCCTGAGTCACAAATATTCTCCTTTATTGGAACCTCAAACTTGGGACTCGGGGATATTTAGGGATTCCTGCAAATTTAAAAACCACGGGGTGGAACTGGAGGAGGTTCGTTTATTTAAATCAGGCTCTCCCAAACAAGGACACCTTTCACAAGATGTCTTCTCCAAGGTGCTCTGAGGAACGTCACTTACCGCAATCTGTCCACCTTCCTCAGACAAGTAGAGTTTGACGTCTCTCAAGGCACTTAAGGCACACTGTCTGTAAGGGAAGCACAAAGACAGCGATTAAAGCCTGTTTAGACCACACAAGAGTTTAGACAAAGCCCTCCGGCGATTTTAGTAAGGCTGTCCGGTTGAACCTGTACAAATTCAGAGGACTGCAAGATGGCAGCATGGAGACCACGTTCTTGAGATCTTTGGACCGTCATCTAGGAGCAACCTCATTTTTCCCCCTCAGCTCAGGTGAGGTTATTTGGGATGCAGTCCACCCCACCTCACCAAAGGCACTGCTCAGTCACCAGTTCCCTCAAGGTATATGTTATCTGTCAGAAATGTTGCAGAAAGATGAAACACTCTTCACCCAACTTCAGGAAGGACGAAATATAATATTTTAAGACATCAAAAACAAGACATTTACATCTTTTCCAGAACCTGCTGCTCAACCAAGGCAGGTACAGATAGGCCTCGACTTACAACCACAACTGAGACCAAAATGCCTGTCGCTAAGTGAGATGAGTTGCTAAGTGACTGTCACTGGGGTGGTTGAGTTAGTAACACGGTTGTTAAGTGAATCCGGTTTCCCTCCTCTTGACTTTGTTTGTCAGACGGTCGCAAAAGGGGATCAATGAAAAACCCCCAACCCAGGATACTGCAACCGTCATAAACATGAGTCAGTCGCCAAGCATCTGAATTTTAATCACATGACTAAGAGGACACTGCAACGGTTTTAAGTGTGAAAAACGGCCATAAGACACTTTTTTCAGTGCTGTTGTAACTTCAAATGGCCACTAAATGAACGGTTGTAAGTTGAGGACTATCTGTAGAGGTTTGTGTATGTGTAGCTTCATCGATAGCCCTGAGGTAAAGGTTCCCTTTGCACATATGTGCTTGTCGTTCCCGACTCTAGGAGGCGGTGCTCATCTCCGTTTCAAAGCCAAAGAGCCAGCACTGTCCGAAGACGTCTCCGTGGTCATGTGGCTGGCACGACTAAACGCCAAAGGCGCAAGGAACGCTGTTACCTTCCCACTAAAGGTGGCTCCTATTTTTCTACTTGCATGTTTTACCTGCTTTCGAACTGCCAGGTTGGCAGAAGCTGGGACAAATCACGGGAGCTCACTCCATTACGTGGCGCTAGGGATTCGAACCTCCGACCTTTCTGATCGACAAGCTCGGCGTCGTAGCCACTGACCCCACTGCGCCAGACGACTAGCACCTTAATTGATACCTAGGTAGGCGCTCGCACACATAAAGCAATTGTAGCCTGAATTTTGGAAAAGCAATGAGTCCGTTTGCAATAAAAAAATCCCTTTATCACGCAGCTGAGGTTGCTGGCAGATTGTCTGACTCCTGCAAATAAATAGCTTTCTCTTTGCCCAGCTAAGACAAAAATTTTAGGCCATGGGGCTGCATGGAATATGCCACAAAACCTGTGTTTGGACGCCAGTCGGGCTCCTCAGTAGAAGGAGGCAATTGTGTCTTGTTCAAACAGTCAACAAAGGACAATGTCCCCATTTACAAATGTAAGAATAAAGACTGCGGATTTTCAGAAGAAGAGCCTCTCACAAGTGCCGAAAGCAGAAAGATTAATGGCCGTAACGGCTTATTCACATTGCTGGAAAAGGTCTACCCACGATACAGGTAGTCCTCGCTTAGTGTCAAAGTTCAAAGTTACGACCAACATGGAAAAAGGGGTCCAAAGTTCAAGCGGTTGGGCCACCTCCCCCCCCCCGCAGTCATGTGATCGCATTTTGGACATTTGGCAATAAAAGCAATTTGCAGCATCCCATGATAATATATTTGACAACAGCAAAACTAGAAGTCCCTAGTAAGCAATGGGTTTGTTTAAGGACCATCATGTTTGCTTTATGACTGCCATGTTCACTTTACAACCACAGGAAAAGGGACGTAAAATTACCATAATGGGCAGACTCTATTATGGCTGTAACTCGAAGTCTACCTGTAGCTTTTCCCCCCCAACTTCATACTCCTGTTATTACCTGGTGGTCCCCCATTCAAATCTAGTCTGTTAAACTTTCAAGTGGTTCTCTGCCTAAGGGAAGGAAGGAAGGAAGGAGGGGAAGGAAAAGAAAGAAAGAAAGGGAAAGAAAGAGAGGGGAAAGGGGGAAATGGAAGGAAGGAAGAAGGGAAAAAAGAAAGAAAGAGGGAGGGAGAGAAGAAAGGAAAGGAAAGGAGAAAAGAAGGGAGGGGAGGAAGGAAGGAAGGAAAAGAAAGAAAGGGAAAGAGAGGGGAAAAGGGAAATGGGGGGAAGGAAGGAAGGGAAAAAAGAGAGAGGGAGGGAGGGAGAGAAGAAAGGACAGGAAGGAAGAAAGGAAGGAAGGAAAAGAAAGAGAAGGGAGAGAAAGAAAAGAAAGGAAAGGAAGAAAGAAGGGAGGGGAGGTAGGAAGGAAGGAAAGGGAAAGAAAGAAAGGGAAAGAAAGAGAGGGGAAAGGGGAAATGGAGGGAAGGAAGGGAAAAAAAGAAAGAGAGAGGGAGGGAGGGAGGGAGAAAAGACAGGAAGGAATGAAAGGAAGGAAAGAAAAGAAAGAGGAGAGAGAGAGAGAAGAAAGGAAAGGAGGAAGGAAGGGAGGGAAGGAAGGAAGGAAAGAAAGAGTGAAAGAAAGAAAACCAACTCAAGGAAATTTGAGACTTACTTGCGGACTTTCATGGCCTCCTCATTGTCGGGACGGAAGAAGTTGTAAGAGCTGTAATGTTTCACAGCCTCTCGGCGGTACTCCCCCACGTTAAACACTGTAAAGCAGATGAAGACGTCAATCAAACTTCTTATAAAGTGAGTTTTGCTTTGTTTTTTAAAAAACTTTTTGTGCCCTCTTCAGAATTCCTGGCGGTTGGTTCTCCATCCAGATTTGATCCTGCCTGGCTCCAGAGATTAGCCAAGGCCTGCTAGATGCTTCAGCCGAGCTGGGCTCACGGTTTACACACCGACAGGTCCCATTCTAGGACACTTCAATAACAGTTGCCACCCAAATTCCATGCAGGTAGTCCTCAATTTACAACCGTTCATTTAGGGACTGTTCAGAGCTGCAACGGCGCTGAAAAAAGTCACTTATGACCATTTTTTCACACTTACGACCATTGCAGCATCCCACATTATCAAGATCCGGACACTTGGGAACTGACTCACATTTATGACAGTTGCAATATCCCAGGGTCACGTGATCCCCTTTTGCGACCTTCCGACAAGCTAAGCCAGGGGTGTCCAAACTTGGGAACTTTAAGACTTGTGGACTTCAACTCCCAGAATTCCCCAGCCAGCATGACTGGCTGGGGAATTCTGGGAGTTGAAGTCCACAAGTCTTAAAGTTCCCAAGTTTGGACACCCCTGAGCTAAGCCAACGGGGTTGCCAGATTCACTTAACAACCGTGTTACCAGGCTAATAATAGCAGTGATTCACTTAACAACCGTGGTGAGAAAGGTCATAAAACAGGACAAAACTCCCCGGTTGTCTCGCTTAGGAATGGAAACGTTGAGCTCAACGGTGGTCATAACTCAAGGACTACCCCCCCCTCAGGTTGAAGGCCTCAAACGTGACGCTCGCAAGCAGTTGGATTTCGCACCACCTAATAAAAGAAAAACGATTCGCCTGAGAGCTCACCTTTCGTCGGCACGCCAATCCAGTTGAGGTAGCGGGTAAGTTTTTTGGAAATGTAGGTTTTCCCGCGAGCCGGCAGTCCAACCATCACAATTACAGTGGGGGAATTGGTGAGCTGCGGACCATATACTGCAGGGATGAAAAGGAAGAAAAGCAGAAAGAAAGAAAAAAGGAGAGTTAAAAAACGTTTAGGGGGAGATGGGTTTGATAGTGCATCTTAATGTCATATAATATATACACAGGAGTGGTTCGGTGGCCTAGAGGCAGATCCTTCGCCTCACAATTAGGAGGCTGTGAGTTTGAACTTAGGTAGAGGCAGATATTTATCTCTCTGGGCGCAATGAGGATATAACAAAACTCCGCACTGGCGACAGTAAGGGCATCCGGCCCTTACACACTCTACTAGCTCCATTCAGTTGCCAAAACTCCACCCCGTAAGCGATTATGGGGTCATTAAAAGATGATGATGAATGTTGAATATATACATACCGAAACATACGTTAAATAACAAAAAACAAAAAAGAGGTGACCCAGGAACTTTGGTGAGCCAGAAGCTAAAAGGTTTACTTGCAAATGGACAAGGCTACTACTAAAAACCCAAACTCTTGGTGAACGGCTGTTAAAACAAACCACAGTTTCTCAGCCTCAGTCTTCCTTATCCACAGAATGGGTCTAAATGTCATAACACAGATCAGGTTGATAAAGACCAAGGACGGGTTACAAAGGAAGCCCATCCTGTTTGATCTGGCAAAAAAAGAATTGTTTTGTGGAGATGAAGGGCTAAGAACACATTTAATAAAAATAAATAAAAGGCACATTGCGAATAACATCAAGGAAGGATCTGCATTTAACTGCACAAATCACGGGATTTTAACCTTCTCCTTTCTCCTAATCAAAACCGCTCCACTTAGTCAAAATCAGAGTTTTTATGCAAAATATTGTTTTACGGCCCGGTGAATCTTAACCAGAGAGCTTTGGTCAAGGATGCTGATCAAACCACATCCTTTCCTCCCCCCCTTTTTGAAATACCTCTCTTACAAACCACAATGCACTTCGGCGATAAAAACCTACACCAGAAATGAAAACTGCCTGGATATCTTATCACTGTTCACCACAAGGTTTAAGTTTTTTCTCTTTAGGCTTCAGCATCACAATACTGAGTCAATTGTCCTAAAATGATCTTTTCTGGCACAATGCATCAGACTACAACTCCCATCAAGCTCAGCCAGGATGGCTGTTGTAATATGCCAGCAATTAATGTGGCTTAAACCAAGAATCTCCAAACTTGGCAACATCAAGACTTGTGGACTTCAACTCCCAGAATTCCCTAGCTAGCAAGTCTTAAAATTGACTGACTAGGGAATTCTGGGAGCTGAAGTCCACAAGTCTTAAAATTGCTGACAAGGGAATTCTGGGAGTTGAAGTCCACAAGTCTTAAAATTGCCTGACTGGGGAATTCTGGGAGTTGAAGTCCACAAGTCTTAAAATTGCCTGACTAGGGAATTCTGGGAGTTGAAGTCCACAAGTTTTAAAATTGCCTGACTAGGGAATTCTGGGAGTTGAAGTCCACAAGTCTTTAAATTGCCTGACTAGGGAATTCTGGGAGTTGAAGTCCACAAGTCTTAAAGCTACCAAGTTTGGAAACCCAGGGCTGAGACTCATCTTAAAATATTCTTGGGATCTCTAAAGCACCACCCACATGGCATTTAATGGCCCACCCCATCATTCTCAACACCACTGGCCTCAAAAACTGATCTTTTAAGAATAAGTTAGATTTTTAAAAAATCTGTTGGTTAAAAAAAACAACAACTTGTAATTAAATCTTACCCTGACTACCCTATTTCTATACTTGCTGTCTCATAAATCTAGATTAATGGCTTCGTTAAACCCAGAACTGCCTTCCAATCAAATGTGGGTCTATGGTTTACATTCCCATTGCTTCCGTGTTCCAGTTCAGCCATCCATTCTGAAAAATATGTTATATTGGCTCCTGTTTCGTGAATGGCAGTCTAATGTGTCAAGACTGTTAAACGTGTTCATTGCTGTCAGATTTTTGACACGGCAATGGCAAAGCGAAGCTGAACCACACAAGGCACATGAGAGTGTACCATTTGCTTCCGTGCATCACTCTAAGCCCGTGATGGCGAACCTATGGCACGCCTATCAGAAGTGGCATGCAGAGCCCTCTCTGTGGGCACATGCACCACCGCCAGCTGCCCTTCTGGGGTCCGTTGCCCATGCGTGCCAGCCAGCTGGTCTCTTCCGGGTTCCGGCATGCGCATCACACCGGTCTGGCACCTATGTGCATGCCAGACACCAGAAGAGAGCAACTGGCCGGTGCGCATACGCAATGGACCAGCTGTCCGGCGCACATACGCATGATGGAACCCGGAAGAGCAGCTGGCCGCCATGCGCAACATCCCGGTGCTCTCTTCTGAGTTCCGGCGCACGCACCAGTTTCTGCACTCTGTGCCAAAAAGGATAACCATCACTGCTCTAAGCCATAATGTGCTTTATAAACCATGATTCACGTAGTCAACACTGTCACAGATTTAACAAACCTGGCCTATAGGGAAGGCGAGCAAAAAAACAGTGTGAAAAGGAACAACATCAATGAGTATTCCTCACATGGCTGCATCTAAAGCTTTAAAACATCAGGAATGGCATCTACTATTCTTGAATCAACACTGTAAATATTGTTGGATAAGTATAATAAATAACGCGAAAAGTCCATGGGATGGAGCCCCGTTTTCCACATGGGAATCAAAGGCGACCCAACTAAGAGTTGGTGAATAATTTTTCAGAGGCAAAACAGTAGCGAATAAGCAACAGTTATTTATATCAAGATTTTCTCCTTGGCACTTTAAATAATTTCAAGACAAGGGATGTGCAACATTTAGTGCCAGTCTCCGAGAACACAGCTCACTTCCATTTAGCAAGAAACCTGCTGTAGCCAGCAGGAGATTTGCCTGGAATTTGAATAAAACCTGAATATGGGTAGGCTTTAAACTCTCCGGACTTTTGTTCCTTCCAAAACGCAGCTATTTTGCAAAGCAGCAGCCGCGTTAAGCAAACAAGCAGCTTTATTTGGGAGCAAATCCTTTTATAGCAAAGCTAGGAAGACAAATCTGAAAGAATTGTTGGAAGAAATCTGTTAGGGGAAATATAACATTCTGCCTTTAAAAAAAAAAAAAGTAATCCTAAAATATTTCCTTTTTCTAGGAGAGGGGTGGGTGCTAGCTTTCTACAGAATCCAAACCGCCAAAGAAAACGTCTTTGATCTTTGCACGAAACGTAATTTTTTAAAAACAAAACCAAAACCCCTGTGTGAAATGTATTTGGTCCTCCCTGGATTATGAAGTTCAGGTAGTGAGATGCTAACCGAGGGGATTAAAACACCCTAAAAGTTTACACTCTACAAAGGAGACAGGAGAAATTAACAACGTTTGAGAGATGGTAAGGGTATGTATGTATGTATGTATGTATGTATGTATGTATGTATGTATGTATGTTTGAAGACATTGTTGCAATTGTTCATCTCAACTTCAGGAAGATAAAAGGATGTATCTGTGCATTAGGAACCAACTTTTCCCCAGTCCTACGTGCTGGGAATCACGCTGCCACTTTTCCCTAACTCCATCCTCAGCCAGCCCTAATGCAGCTCCAGAGATGGTTACGTGGGGAACGTGCCATCTGGCAAAAAACGAATGGATCGCCCTTAGGAATCCTAGCTGAAGCATCACTTGGCAGCCGGGCCCACCTCTCCCCTGGAGGAGGAGTCAGGGCGTTAGGAGGTGGCATGCAAATACCGCTCACACTCACAAACTCCAAAGGCATCCAAGGCTAGCTTGGAGGGGGGGGGGTGTGCTTGGAAAAGAGAGAAGCCGCCACGCAACCAACCATCCCATTGTGGGTTTTCCATGCTATTTGCATTAGAGATGCTGCACGCAACACCAAGGCAGCTATTTGCATCCAAGATATTTGCAACTTTCCCTCCTCCCTTTTTTTTAAAAAAGAAAAAAATTAAAGCAGCAGATATGTGTTCCTGCAAAGCAGGAGTAGAATTCGCTTAGCTGGCTACTCATTCAGAAAAAAAAATCAAACCCAGAGAACTGAAATACACAAAGAAGCATCCTGGAAGGATGCGATTTAAACACAAAAGAAAGTATTTCCTTTGTGATTAAGCCCCAGGGCTAGGTGTCTTGAGACAGCCCCAATTTGCAAAAAAAAAAATATTGGTGGGATTGGCTCCCGAGCTGAGGCTGTAGACTTAACAAAACCCTCCCAGGGAAAAAGGAGAATTTTGGGGGGGATTCGGACAAAAGGAATACAGCTTTTCTACAAGGGATCTGGGATTTTTTAAAATAACTTGGCTTTTCGGGGTGGTTCTGAATGCCTATAAATCTGATGAGAGACTCTGGTTAGAAAACTCATTCTTCTAAAATAAAGTCTACAATCTTCAGCTCTTCCACTTTTCCTTCTGTGGTCAAGAGGTTTTTTTTTCCCTGTGCCCAAAACCCACTTACAAAGAGAATATCTGAGTAGCTCAAGGCAATTTTTGTGAAAAACTTGGAGGAGGAGGAGGAGATGGAGGAACCAGAGAAGGAGATGGAGGAGAGGAGGAGGAGAATAAGAGAAGGAGAATGAGAAGACCGAAGGAGGAGGAGGAGTGAAGAGGAGAATAAGAAAATGAAGAAGGAGGAGGAGGGAGGAGGAGAAGGAGAAGACGAAGAAGGAGGAGAAGAAGAGGAGAATGAGAAGGAGTAGGGAAGAGGAGAATGAGAATGAGAAGAAGGAGGAGGAGGAGGAGGGGGAGAATAATAATAATAACAACAACAACAACAACAACTCAATGTTAACTTGATATTTAAATAAACCCAGTTGGTATTTTTCTTTATTGCTTTTGCAAAAGGCATGACTCAAGCTGTGTTCACACAACATATGAAGCCAATACCAGACATGCATTAATTTTATCAGAATGATCTGAGCTTTGAAACAAAAGCAACTGCTTTAAACTTCAGAGAGATTAAGAAGAAGCTAGACTTATCCAAGACAGTTTGAACTGGTCCCTCTGCATATTTCAGAAGGCTGGATTAGAAGACCTTTGTGGTCCCCTCTAAACTCCACAATTCTATGATTTGGCCCCTTCCTCTCAATGGCCTTGGATTGACACCTCCTAAAAGGGAAGAAAGGATCTGAGCCACAAAAGAATTCACACCCTTTAGTGTTTAGATAACAACCAGGAATCTCCTTGGCCTGTCCAATTGTTATCTCTAATTCTACTGCCTTTGCAGAAAATAGGCATAAAACATTATGTTGTATTCACCAAAAAGCAGAGTTTTCTTATGGAAGGTGGTAGAGAGGAGGACAATATGAGGATTAAGCAGATCCCGGAATACCAGGGGATATTTTGATGGGATAAAGAGATTACATTTTTTGCAGAGGAAGTAAAAGACTGAAAAATGATAAAACCAGCTCAGGTATTTTGGCACGCTTCTGAACCCAATATCATGCGCAATAAACCCATTGTTTTCTTAATGAACACAACTATTTGATTCGCAAATTAGCCAATCTATAAATGAAGTCCATTCTAGCTAGATGGGCCCAGATTTCTGGGATTTATCTGTCTTTTCAAGTCTTCGATGAATGACAAAAGACTATGAAACTCCCGATTTCTTCCAAGTAAAGTAGGAGGAAGATCCATAGGAATTCCCCCGGGGAAGTTTTCTTTTAGCACACGTTTTCACAAATCATTCAGAGGAGGAGGAGGAAGAGAACAAAGGAGAATTTACAACCCATTATTTCTTCTTTGCCTCCCTGAGTCACTACAGATATATTTTCGAGTGTGTTGGTGCCCAGGAAGGATTTGAAAAGGTGTTTTTACCTTCCCCATCTAAGGCTATCCAAAGTTAAATCAAGACTTTGGTTCCAATCAAGGGTTTGCATCATTCCAACAAGTGATTTCCCCACCCCCCTACACACACACACACACACACACACACACAATTGTGAGCCCTTCCAAGATAAGATAGTGGACAGAACTGCTGGTGACATCTGCCATTCCCTGGGTGGCCTTTAAGGATAATAAAGGGAAGGAGGAAATTGAGAAATAAGTGGATTAACACAGTGTTAAGAACCGTTTCCCCAACCAGATACATATCAGGATAGGAAATCAAAAGGGATATCCTGGAAACGCAATTAAGACAGCATTATAATAAAAAAGGGTACAGATAGAAGAGAAATATCTTTAGCTCAGGGTTGAAAGGTGTAGTAGAGTCCTCGATGCTCTCTGAGCTGGGCTGTTTTCTTGCAGATGTTTCATTACCAAACTAGGTAACATCAACAGTACTAGATGGATGATGCACCGATGATGTTACCCAGTTTGGTGATGAAACGTCTGCAAGAAAACAACCCAAGGACCCCACCGTCCTTCTCCACCACCCCATCAACCCTACTCCCTTCAAGCACTGCTGATGTTAATGTTGTGGCCTGCCAGTGGCCAGCAGAGCTTATGGCAGACTCAGACAGTGAGGAGGTTGGGGAGGAACATGGGCCAGTCCTGGAGTCTGGGGAAGGCTCTGATGAGGACTCTGCATTGGAGACAGAGATGGGGCCAGGGCCGTCTGACAGTTATCAGCTGCCTTTGGAGTTGGACATTAGTGGGGCAGAAGAACAGCTGGAGCCTGTTCCCAATGTGCTGCCAGGGGAAGGGAACAACTAAGAAACAAGGGCTGACTCAGGAGTAAAGCCACAGGTGGACAGTGAATGGTCCCCCCATAGGGAATAAAAGAGGAGCTACTGGGGAGTGGAGTTTGCAGGAGACAGTTAGTTCAATTCATTAGGGTGAAGATCCGTTCCTGACTTCTTGCCAAGGAATTGCTGCTACAGGGTGGAGTTTGGAAGACATCGGCCTGGCAGCTCTCCAAGTCTGACAAAGATCTGCAGTTGTGAAATCTCTTGAAAGATTGTCGTCTGGGACTTTGCTGGAGAGGAATTCCCTTTAACCTAAATAAAAGAGCTTTTATCGGGACGAGGAGTCGGTTTCACGATCTTGGGAAGCCTAGGGCAGAACAGTTCCCTAGTTTGGTTCATGAAATGTTTTCAGAAAATCGCCAAGCTCAGAAAGCACCAAGGACCCTGCAATCCTCTCGCTCTTCCTCACTCTGCAAACCCCACTCCCGTCTAGCATTAATGATATTACCTAGTTTGGTAATGAAACGTCTGCAAGCTCAGACAGCAAACTCCCAGATAAGCACCAAGGTTGTTAACTCTTAATGACCGCATAATTATTCTTTTTTTCTCCACGATTTTATCTATCCTTATCCTGGTCTCTCAACAACAAACTTGACAAAACTTTTAGGGTGGCCTCAGGTTTGGGCCAACCGCACCCATCTCATCTGGTTAGGATTCAAGGTCCTGTGTGAAAGCAGGAGCCAAGTTCCCCAACTTTTTGGATTAAGAGCTGATGAAAAAGGTTGGAGACAAACACAACTTTCACACTGAGAAGACTGTATGTATGTGTATAGGGAAGCTGCTGTCACTAAGATAGTGTGTGTGTGTGTAGATACACACACACACATATACATACATACACACAGACACACCACATATATATTTCTCTTAGTGAAAGCAGCTTCCCTATAGATCAGGGGTGTCCAAACTTGGGAACTTTAAGACTTGTGGACTTCAACTCCCAGAATTCCCCAGCCAGCCATGTGGCTGGGAGTTGAAGTCCACAAGTCTTAAAGTTCCCAAGTTTGGACACCCCTGCTATAGATAAAAATCTGGGCAAAGGTAGAATAAATGAAGCCATGTCAGCCGAGCATCGGTGTCCTTAAATCGGCGCAACAGAGAGCAGGACTGTAGCCAAGGGTTGTGTTGTGTGTGTGTGTGGGGGTTATCTAATCCTGCAAGTACCTTTCACAACGGCTGGATCCAAGGACGTAAATGTGGGCCTTATCACCTGACAGCAAAGCTTCCTTTACCTGGATCACCTTCATTGCAGCCAAGAGGTTCTTAAGAGGCTGCCCAAACAGCAGAAAAAGTGGCACCCCCAAATCACAAAGCAATCACTGGAGGGGGGGGGGAGAGGACCCGCGACTCTTTTATCTGTACCCTTTCTCAACAAGTAGCTCTGGATTTACACAACCGTTCGTTTAGTGACCAGAGGTACGACCATACGACGCTCGTGCCCGTTGCAGTGCCCCCCCGTAATCAGCGATCCAAACTGCAGCTTCCTTCATCGCCATGTGTGCTCTTCCCAGACTGAGGTCTGACAAAGCCCAAGGGGGACTGAGGGGGGAAACTGGAGGATTCACTTCACCAAGGTGTGAATCGCTTAACAACCGCAGCGATCTGCTTAACGGCCATGCCCAAAAGGTCTTCAAATGGGGCAAAACTCACTTCGCTCTCCAGCTCGCTTAAGGAGTTGCAGAGGTTTGGAGCCTCAATTGGGGGTCACAAGGGAAGGGAAACTTGTAGTTAAAGGGCTCAAAATCAAACAAATGGGGGGAGGACAGAAGGGGAGGGAAGGGGCAACTGACCTTTCGCCCTGCTCTTGCAAGGCTGCGGGGCATCTTCCCAATTTGACCACCCCAGAGATGGATAGCTGGCACTTTTTCCTGGCCTCCCCAGAGACGTCTCTGGATCTTGGGAAGAGAAACACAACCGCCTCCAGAGACCAGAAGTGCTTCCTTGGTGCTCTGCAAACTTGGTGGTTTTCTTGCAGACGTCCCCTTCTACTCTTCCCCTTTCTCTTCCTTAGACCATATTCCCTTCTAGCACTGATGATGTTACCCAGTTGGGTCATGAAACGTCTGCAAGAAAACCACCAAGCTGGGAGAATCACCAAGGACCCCACAGTTCTCCTTCTCCGTTGCTTCCTCCTTCTCTTCCTTTCCCTTCCTCTCCTCCTTCTCTTCCTTAAACCATAATCCCTCCTAGCACTGATAATGTTACCTAGTTGGGTCATGAAACGTCTGCAAGAAAACCACCAAGCTGAGAGAGCACCAAGACCCTCACAGTTCTTCCCCGTCTTTGCTTCCTCCTTCTCTTCCTCTCCTCCTTCTCTTCCTTAAACCATTCCCTTGTAACACTGATGACAGTATCTAGTTAGGTCATGAAACGCATGTAAGAAAACCACCAAGCTCAGAGAGCACCAAGGACCCCACGGTTCTTCTCCTTTGCTTCCTCTCCTCCTCCTTAAACCATACTCCCTCCTAGCCCTGATGATGGTACTTAATTGGGTGATGAAACGTCTGCAAGAAAACCACCAAGCTGAGAGAACACTAAGGACTCCACGGTTCTTCTCCTTCTTCTCACTTTCTTTCTCCTTCTCCATTTCTTCTCCTTCTTCCCTTCTTAAACCATAATCCCTCCTAGCACTGATAATGTTACCCAGTTGGGTGATGAAACGTCTGCAAGAAAACCACCAAGCTGAGAGAGCACCAAGACCCTCACAGTTCTTCTCCTTCTTCGCCTTTGCTTCCTCCTTCTCTTCCTCTCCTCCTCCTTAAACCATACTCCCTCCTAGCCCTGATGATGGTACCTAATTGGGCCATGAAACACCTGTTAGAAAACCACCAAGCTCAGAAATCACCATGGGCTCCACAGTTTTCCTTCGCTTCCTCCTTCTCTTCCTTAAACTTCCTCCTAGCCCTGATGATGGTACCTAGCTGGGCCATGAAACGTCTGCAAGAAACCCCCCATGCTCAAGGATGCCCGCCGAGGGACAAACCCCACCCCCTCATTTTCAACACGGAGATTCTTCTCCTTTTCTTAAGAGGCGCTCCAGCGCGAGGGGCTTGGGAGGGAGGGTGCCGGTTGGGGAAGCCCAAGGGGGAGGGGGAGCGAGCAGCCTGCACCGCCCTCCCCCTCCTGCGCGCGGAAGAGGGCTGGCGACGACCCGCCCCACCCTCCGCCATACGCTGCGTGCCATGCCCGGCATCGCCACTGATCCAGCCAGGATGGCACGAGGGGGAGAGAGAGAGAGAAAGAAAGAAGGAGAGAGGAAGGAAGAGAGGAAAAGAAAAAGAGGGAGAGAGAGAGAGAAAGGAGAGAGGAAGGAAGAGAGGAAAAGAAAAAGAGGGGAAGAGAGAGAAAGGAGAGAGGAAGGAAGGGAGAGAGAGGGAGAGAAAAAGAGGGAGGAAGCGAGGGAGATCGATCGCGCGCTCCGCCAGCCAGATCCGTCCGGGCTGCCATGCAACGCCCGGGCTCCGGCAGAAAGCTGAGGATGAGGATGTTGCGGCGGCGATTACGGAGCTCTTTGCAAGCGGAGAAAAAAACCCAAAGCAAGCCCGCTTCGGCGTTGCAACAAGCCACGCAGTCCCGCCCGGCAAAAGCGCTAAGGAAGCGGCCGCTGGAGACGCTGCAGAGGCATCGGAGGTGCTGCTCCGCGCTTGGGCATCGCCGCGGCCCGAGATGCCCGAATCCCCGCCTTGGATCCGGGCATCCCTTCCCCTCGGGAGACCGGCCACTTCCCTTTCCCGCGGATCGGCGTTTATTCCCGGCAATCCCACCCCCGGCTTGGCTCAACCTCCCCTTCTCCTTCTCTCCCGCCTTGGCTTGAGCTGCAAAGCCGGCATCTCCATCGCTGCAGCCCAAATCCGGCCGGGACCCTCCCTCCTGTCTTCCCCCCCCCTCGCTCCCTCCCTCTTCTCCGCTGGAGCCCCCGACTCACATCGGCGCGGCAGGGTGGGGTGGTTGTCCGGGGGCAGCCAAATCTTCTGGATCCGGCTCTGCGTCAGCTCCATGGGCATCTTGGCCAGCCAGGTGTCGGCGCGCTCCGGCTCCACCTTCGTTGCGGATGCGGGGCGGGGAAGGAGGGCGGGAGGGATGGGACGCAAAAAGGGGGCGATCGGTCGGTCTTTGGGGTTTTTGTGTGTGTGGGGGGTCTTCTTCCCTCTGCTTTCCTTTGCAAGAGTGGAAGGGGGAGGCGGGCGAGGGGGAGCAGCCGCCCAATCGAGCCCTTGCAATCTCGGGCTCCTTCAACTGCCCTGCTTCGGGCCAAGGGAGCTTCCAATCCCTGGGACAAAACGCCCTTGTGGCAAACGGGGAGGATTGGGAGGGAGAGCGCCGATCCTGGCTTGATCCCGGGACTGAGACGGGACGTGGGAGGCTGTGCCGGGGCGGCGTGGCTGGAGAAATGAAGCGCGGCCGCCCTTGCGCTGCTTTTTCTAGGAGCCGGCCGGCACTGTGACGTCACGGGGACGGCCCCGCTCTGGATTCTTTCTCTTCCCCCCTCCCCACTCCGCCCACAAACCCCCCCTCCGCGCGCGCAACTGTTGGGAGGGGGGGCGGAAGGAGGCTTTCGTTTCCCGCTGCTGCCCCCTCCAGGCGGCTGGCTGAAGGGAAGGACGCCCGCGGGCCCAAGAATGGTCTCTCGCTTACCTCTCTTTCTTTCTCTCTCCCCTTTTCCTTCTTTCTTTCTTTCCCTTTCCCTCTTCCTCCGTTTTCTCTTTCTCTCTCTTCCTCTTTTTCTCTCTCCCTCCTTCTTTCTCTTCCTCCCTCTCTTCCCCTTCTTTCTATCTCTCCTTTTCATTCTTTCCTTTCTTTCTTTCTTTCTCCCTCTTTCCCTCCCACTTTTTCTCCCTTTCCCTTTTCCTCCTTTTTCTCTTTCCCTTTTTCTCTCTCTTCCTTTTTCTTTCCTCCTGTCTTCCTCTTCCTTCCTCTCTTCCCCTTCTTTCTATCTCTCCTTTTTCTCTTTCTTTCTTCCTCTTTTTCACTCTCTTCATTCTTTCTTTCTCTCTCTTTTTCTCATTTTCCCTTTTCCTCCTTTTTCTCTTTCTCTTTTTCTCTCTTCCTTCCTCTTTTTCTCTTTTTCTCTCTTCACCCTTCTTTCTCTTTCTTCCTCTCTTCCTGTCTCTTTCTCTCTCTCTCTCTTCCATTTCTGTGGTCACGCAATCAAAATTCAGCCGTTTGGCAACTGGCATGTACCGTATTTATGATGATTTAAGTGTCCTGGGGCTCATGTGAGGACAGTTCAACCAGCAAAGTCCATGGGGAATACAGATTCCCTTAACAGTCTTGTGACTAACTTAACGACTGCAAGTGATTGACTGAAGAATTTTGGGCAAGCCAAATTGTTGGAAGTGCAAAAAACAAACAAACAAACAAACCACCAGGCACCTTTTCCCCTATGTGGTGGACATGCAATGAGGCCAAAAGATATTGGAGAATGATATAATTATGGCTGGAAGAAATGGTGGGAGATCAAAGTCTGTTCAAGCCAGAAATTTTCCTCCTAGGCGTCATACCTGAGGGGTATAAGAAAGATGTGCTTTATTTAGTTATCCGTGCATTGGCTGCGGCGCGAAGAGCCTATGCGCAGTACTGGGAAAAAAGAAAGTATCCCAGCAGTGTTAGACATAATTAGAAAAATCTTGGCCTGTGCAGAAGCAGATAGGCTTACCCTAGAATTAAAAAATAAAGGGGAATCGGAATACGATGAAGTTTGTAACAGATTTCATTGTTGGTATAAGACAAGGTGACAAGACTGGAACAAAGTGTAAATGACGTGATTCGATAGAACAGTGATGGCGAACCTATGGCACGCGTGCCACAAGTGGCACGCGGAGCTATTTCTCAGGGCACGCGAAGCGCTGCCCTGTCAGCTGGCCAGCGCGTATGCGTGCGCTGGCCAGCTGAGTTCACCTTTTTAAAAGCCATTTTTTGCCTTCCCCAGGCTCCAGAGGCTTTATAGGAGCCTGGGGAGGGCAAAAAGAGCCTCCCCTGCCCCGCCCCCCCCGCAGGCCCTCCGAAGGCTTCAGGGACCATCCGGAGGCTTCCCTGATGCCTTCGGAGCGCTTAAAACGACCCTCCGAGCAAACCGGAAGGGCCTCAGGGGAGGGCGGGGGAGGCTCTTTTCGCCCACCCCAGGCTCCTATAAAGTCTCTGGAGCCTGGGGAGGGCGAAAAAAGCATGTACAAATGGGGGGTCACGCGTTGTGCGTGCAAGCGCACTGGGGGAGTCGCGCGTTGCATTATGGGTGCAGCACGCCTGCACACGACCCCCCTGTGCTCCCCCCACTTGTGGCACGCGAGCCAAAAAAGGTTCGCCATCGCTGGGATAGAAGGATGGATAATGTACTAAGTAGACTGACAGCTAATGGATGAGATTATGCGTATATACTGTGATTGTATGGCCACAACGTCTTCATTGTGCTGCACTATTTTAAATCCAAAAACCATAAAAATATTTTTTTTTAAAAAAAGAATTTTGTGCAAGAAAGACTGTCAAACAGGACAAAATTCACTGAACTGCCTTGCTTAGCAATGGGAATTTGGGGTTCTGTTGTGGCTATGAGGACTTCCTGTTCCATAATATCTTGGCAAACTGCGTGAACGCAGCCATCGTAGTTTGCAGACCCACTTTGTGGACTGGTGTGTTATGAAAACCTGACCAAGAATAGCTTATTCAACAAGCAGAGGGTAAACAAATTGGAATTTAGCATCATGTGAGCCTGGAAATAGTTCCCTCCCAAACATTAGTGTTTTCTAGGAAATAAGAACACTGGATTCAGGAAAAGATTGCTGTACAAACAATTTTGGATGGAACATAAATTTGAGGGATTTTTGGCTGGGTTAAGTCAAGACTCATCACTCTCCACAAAGGCAGGAAGAAAATAAAAGCCTGAAAAAGTGAACCTGGGAAACGAGAGAAGAGAGAAAACAAGATTATTTATTTTTCTGCTTTCAAAAGTGAGATTTTTTTCGCGCAAGAAACCAGAAGAAAAGGGCTGTGAGTTTCACCGCGAATCAAAAACTAAGGAAATGATTTTGAAAAGTTACACATAAGAAAAAAGGGGATGGCAAAAGGGAGAGAAAAAAACCCACATTTTTTGTACTGAAATTTGGAAAGTTATCAGCACTGCCGATGGCAGCTCCCCGGGCGGATTTCAAGAACCCTGGGCAACTTTTAGACCAGGGAAATTTTCAAGAACTTCCAAGTGATGTCATCACCCTGGGCTGGTAGGATCCTAAGATTGCCCAAGAGAGATCATCTAACTGGGCAAGGAATGCCTGGAGCTAATTCCACAGGTGTGAGCTGTTAGTCCAACACTGCATCTTAAGACACTTGAAACAATCCATTTTTGGAGCTTTGGGACTCAGCGGGAGGTGGTGGTGTTTGAGACAATATGGGACAGACAGAAGGCATGCAAGTCACCTGGTGTAGCTAATGCTTTTCCAAGGTAACGTTTTGGATTGCATAATACAGAAGCCAGTTTGGTGTAGCGGTAAAGGCATTGGGCTAGAAATTGGGAGACGGTGAGTTCTAGTCCCGCCTAAGTCATCAAAATCAGCTGACTGACTTTGAGCCAATCACTAGGAGACAGTGAGTTCTAGTCCCGCCTTTGACATCAAAGCCAGCTGGTTGACTTTGGGCCAATCACTAGGAGTCGATGAGTTCTAGTCCCGTCTTAGGAATCAAAGCCGGCTGGCTGACATTGGGCCAATCCCCAGGAGACAGTGAGTTCTAGTCCCATCTTAGGTATCAAAGCCAACTGGTTAACATTGGGCCAATCCCCAAGAAATGGCGAGTTCTAGTCCAGGCATAGGCATGAAAACCAGATAGGTGACATTGGGTTCATCCCCAGGAGAATGTGAGTTCTAGTCCCGTCTTAGGTATCAAAGCCAGCTGGTTGACCTTGGGCCAGTCACTCTCTTTCAGCCCCAGGAAGCAGGCAAGTGGCAAACCACTTCCAAAAATCTGAACAGATTTGTCCATGCAGTCATGGAAGGAAGGAAGGAAGGAAGGAAGGAAGGAAGGAAGGAAGGAAGGAAGGAAGGAAGGAAGGAAGGAAGGAAGGAAGGAAGGAAGGAGGGATTAGTTAATAGCTGTGCTTTCGTATCATGGCGGCTACTAAGAAACACAACTTAGCTGGGCCCTCATGTCTCTGGGTCCCTTCCTGTGTCTTTTCCCACCCTTGTAATCTAAATATGGCCACCGATCCAGCTGCTGATTTAAAATCTCCCCTCTTGCCCCCAGTATTTTATCACCCTAGAGCAGGGGTCAACAAACTGCAGCTCTGGAGCCGCTTGTGGCTCTTTCCTCCCTCTGCTGAGGCTCCGTCACCGGTCGGCGCCACAATTTTGAGAGGAGCTTCTGGTGGGGGGGGGGGGAAGAGAAGCACAGTGCGCCAGGAGAAGACTCTATGGCAAGGGGAGGGTTTTCCAGTTGTCTCCACAATTGATGGGGCTTTCGGTTAGGACAGGTAGAGGGAAAAGGACGCCGCGCTAGGAGGAGACTCTATGGTAGGGGAACTGAACTTCCGGTCAGTTCTAGAATTGAACAGGGGGCTTCCGGTTAGGACCTTTGTGGCTTCCGGTGTTTTCTTTTGTGTGGGAAACGGGTCCAAATGGCTCTTTGAGTGTTTAAGTTTGCCGACCCCTGACCTAGAGCATTCTGGGAAATATAATAACGGTTGGTGAATAGAAAAGAGTGGAACTCCACATACAACTCTTCAATCCCCACCATCCTCTCAGACACCCAAGACGGCCAAGAACACAAAAGCTTGCCCCAAATCAGAGAGTTAACCTCGTTTTCCAGCAGAACAAAGTGTTACAGCAGTTAGATAAGCCACAACTTCATCTTGCACAATTGACTCGATGGGAGGATTGCAACAGACTCCTCGAATTGCAGTCTAAAATAATTTCTTGGCAGCAGGGATCAATCTCAGCTTCCTATCTGAAAAAAACCCCCCCGCAGTGTGTGTTGACGGCTCGGTATAAAATATCTAAAGAGCAACAGGACTCACATCAATTCGTCAAGGGAAAAAAAAACAGCTGTACATGTCGCATAGCCTAAAGTCCTTGGATTGCTAAAATGCTGTGTATACTAATACTAATAGCGGGGAAAATGGGGTACGTCTTGTACCCTTTTTCACATACAGAACATACAAAATAGTAGACTTGGAAGGAAAGAAAAATAGAAATAGAAATAAAGAAAGAAATTAGACCAGACTAGACTAGAATAGAAACAGAACAGAACAGAATAAAGAATAGACTAAAATAGAATAGAGAATACATAATAGAATAGGAATGGTAGAGAATAGGAATAGAATAGAATAAAATAGAATAGAATAGAATAGGAATGGAATGAAATAGAATATAAAATAGGAATGGAATGGAATGGAATAGAATAGAATAGAATAGAATAGAATAGAGAATAGGAATAGAGAACACAATAGAATAGGAATGGAATAGAGAATACAAAATAGAATAGGAGTGGATTAGAAAAGAATTGGAATAGTAGAGAATAGAGAATAGGAATGGAATGGAATAGAATAGAGAATAGAATAGAATAGAAGAGTTGGAAGGGACCTTGGAGGTCTTCTAGTCCAACCCCCCGCCTAGGCAGGAAACCCTATACCGTTTCAAACAAATGGCTATCCAACATCTTCTTAAAGACTTCCAGTGTTGGGGCATTTGCAACTTCTGTTCCACTGATTAATTGTTCTCACCGTCAGGAAGTTTCTCCTCAGTTCTCCTTGATTAGTTTCCACCCATTGCTTCTTGTTCTGCCCTCAGGTGCTTTGGAGAATAGCTTTACTCCCTCTTCTTTGTGGCAACCCCTGAGATATTGGAAGACTGCTATCATGTCTCCCTTAGTCTTTCTTTTCATTAAACTAGACATGCCCAGTTCCTGCAACCGTTCTTCATATGTTTTAGTCTCCAGTCCCCTAATCATCTTTGTTGCTCTTCTCTGCACTCTTTCTGGAGTCTCCACATCTTTTCTACATCGTGGCTACCAAAACTGAATGCAGTATTCCAAGTGTGGCCTTACCAAGGCATTATAAAGTGGTATTAACCCTTCACGTGATCTTGATTCTATCCCTCTGTTGATGCAGCCTAGAACTGCGTTTGGCTTACTACTTCCTTTCTGCAGAATTTCTTCTGGTCCAGTTGGACTAAGCGGTGTTTGTGTGGTGAAAATACCCCAGCAGTGAAATCCTTAAGAAGGAAGAGGCCAGCAAGAGAGGAAAAGTTTAAGCTATCAGCTGCTCTCCCCTGCGGCTGTGGCAGGTTCCTCACGCTCGCCCGCCCTGCTTGTCATTCATCTCAGGTTGCAGAGACACACAGACATCCGTCAGTGCACAGGCGGAGGCTCTCGGTCTGATCACCATGCAACCATGCGTCCCTCTCATGCACAGAGATGGCCTTCGGCTGGGAGTAGCAGACATAACTTGGCAAGGTGTCCAGAAACCTCCTATGACTCACCCAGCGGAGCTCAAAATAAACTGATTTTGCTGGAGCAGCAACACCTTAAGTTGCTTCAGTCAAGCAGGAGATCATCTAATGCCCCTGGGGTGAAAAGGTGCTTATTAGAAAAACAAAGAGGACGACTCAACCGATCTAGAGTAGATGGGTCTGTGTGTATTTCTGCTCCAAAGAAAGGCAGTTTCAACCCTGCCCTTACTCTCCTTACTCTTTTTTACTTACTTTACTTTACTTACTTCTTACTTACAAAAAAATCTCTCTCCAAAATTCATATTTTCCTTAACGTTTGCGTCTGGGTAAAATTCACTAAAGGAATGAAAGGTTGTAAGTTGATGACTACTTGTATCACTTTAAGATCACGTGAAGCATTAATACCACTTTATAAGGCCTTGATAAGGCCACACTTGGAATACTGCATTCAGTTTTGGTCACCACGATGTAGAAAAGATGTGGAGACTCTAGAAAGAGTGCAGAGAAGAGCAACAAAGAGGATTAGGGGACTGGAGGATAAAACATATGAAGAACGGTTGCAGGAACTGGGTATGTCTAGTTTAATAGAAAGAAGGACTAGGGGAGACATGATAGCATTGTTCCAATATCTCAGGGGTTGCCACAAAGAAGAGGCAGTCAAACTATTCCCCAAGACACCTGAGGGTAGAACAAGAAGCAATGGATGGAAACTAATCATCTTAGAACTGAGGAGAAACTTCCTGACAGTGAGAACAATTAATCAGTGGAACAGAAGTTGCCTCCAGAAGTTGTGAATGCCCCAACACTGGAAGCCTTTAAGAAGATGTTGGATAGCCATTTGTCTGAAACAGTATAGGGTTTCCTGTCTAGGCAGGAGGTTGGACTAGAAGGCCTCCAAGGTCCCTTCCAACTTTGCTATTGTATTATTGTATTATTTATTTATTTTTAAAGCAAAGGATGTGACACCTGTTAAAACCTGTTCTTTGGTGGAATAACAGTCCAGAGGTTGGGGACATTTCCAGAAAATTCAGGAGAAATGTCTTAACGATGATTCAACTGTGGCCCCAGTGCAGTGATGGCTAAACGTTTTGACATTGTGTGCCAAAAGCAGGTGTGCGCATGGCAGCCCCTGCACCCATAATGCAATGTGCACACGACACCCCCCTCCACACGCCACGCCCCCTTGCACATGTGCGTGAGATCCCCATGCTCTTTCTGCCTCCCCTGTGCGCATACGCACGCAACCCCCCCCCATGCCCAGTTTTGGGCCTAGTAGGCTTCCCTGCAGCCTCCTGGGACCAAAACTGGGTTGTGAGGGGGGCTCTGCACCCTCTGCATTCCCCCCACACTATACATGCGACCCCCCACGTGTGCACATCTCCCGCATGTGCCCCACCCCGCCATGCATGCACGCCAGACCTGAAAATTAGCTGGAGGCACATGGCCATGCGCGGTGGAGCTGAGCTGGGGTGACGGCTCGCATGGCCACCTGTGGCATGAGTGTCATAAGTTCACCCTCATGGCCCTAGTGAGTTGCCTAGTTCCTTTGGGGGGGAAATAATAATAATGGCCATTTCTAAAGGATGGGTTGGATGATTACACTGAATAGTTAAGACGCTGTGGATGAGATTTCTCTGAGTCATATAGTTTTATGCTGCGCCATTGCATGTCTCGCTTCCAAGTGACTGGATGGGGTTTTCCCCGCAGTGTATCCCACCAGCTTGATTCAGTGCTGAAAGGGGAAGCATTTCCTCACTTCGAAAGTTGAATTGCCCTAATCTAGGAGTCAGCAATCTGTAGCTCTTGAGCCGCATGTGGCTCTTTTATCCCTCGGCTGCGGCTCCCTGTTGCTCAAAATATGCGTTTTATATCCGCCAATGTGCGACACCCGCTGGAACGTGATTTCTTGAGCTTTTCAACCCCCGGTAGGCCAAACATGGTGAAATCCAAGAAAACAAAAGTTTCAGGAGAAAACAGAATGCTTACTTCAACTACATAGGCTAGTTTCGTGGCCGCTCAGGAAATAGTCAGTCATGGGAAGAGTTTTTGTGGTTCCCTGTGTTTTATTTTCTGTGGAAAACGGGTCCAAATGGCTCTTTGAGCATTTAAGATTGCCGACCCATGCCCTAGTCGATTAGTTGACGTACAAGCCACTTGATCCCTGCCCATTAAAAAAATCTACAATGATTTGAGTGAGTTGGGATTTTAAAGGTTCGAAGATGATTTTCCGGAGGGTCAGTGAGATTTGAGATTTCTGGACCTAAGCTATGTTTTTCAGTCCCAAAGATCCTCTTAATTCAGGAGTGGGCAGTTATAGTAACATTACGACCTGTGGATTTAACTTCCCAGAATTCCCCAGCTAGGCAACTTTAAGGCCTGTGGACTTCAACTCCCAGAATTCCCCAGCCTGGCAACTTGGGAATTCTGGGAGTTGAAGTCCACAAGCCTTAAAGTTTCCAAGTTTGGAGACCTCTGATCTAGGGTGTTGTGTGAACGTAGACAGAACAGGGGGAAAGCATCTCTTTCACGATCCACATCAGGAGAATGAGGTGATTTTTCAGGGGCTTTTAAACCAGGAAACAACAATCATTTAGAAATAATCTGTTTGTTTGTTTTTAACAAGCATCTCCTTCCTGGAAACGATTTACACAAAATGAAACGGGGGAAGGGTTTTTTTGTCACTGTAAAGTAATATCCCCGGGACAGAAAAGTGTATATAGAAGGGGAGGGAGCTTAGGACCCATGTGAAATTAGATGGTTAGGGGCCTGGGACCTAAAACTTGTGAAGAACAATAGCAGAAAATGGGTATACTCTAGTGAAAATACAATAATACAATACAATAGTAGAGTTGGAAGGACCTTGGAGATCTTCTAGTCCAACCCCCTGGTTGGACTAGAAAAGAAGAACTAGAGGTGACATATAGCAGTCTTCCAATATTTGAGGGGCTGCCCCAAAGAAGGGGGGGTCAACCTATTCTCCAAAGCACCTGAAGGCAGGACAAAAAGCAACAGATGGAAACCAATCAAGGAGAGATGCAACCTGGAATTAAGGAGAAAGTTCCTAACAGTGAGGATAATTAACCTGTGGAACAGCTTGCCACTAGAAATTGTGGGCTCTCCATCATAAGAGACTGGGCAGCCACCTGTCTGAAATGGTTTACGGTCTCCTGCTTGAGCAAGGGGGCTGGACTAGAAGACCTCCAAGGTCCCTTCCAACTCTGTTACTCTGTGAGATCAGTGAGAAGGAGCTGAGCCTCGGTCCCCAGGTCACAAGCTGTTTGATTAGTTCATTTCCTCAAAGGGAACTTCCCCTCGACGAGAGTCTTACTCAGAGCCGCCTCCGGCAAGAGCTCATCACTCAGTGCGGATCCTGCCCGTTAATTGTGTCACTTAAGGTAAATGCTGCGATGAAAGTTCAGCGGTTTCATTTTGAAGTGCACGACTTGAGGCAGGGGGAAATCAAGGAAGTGCACAGAGTTAAGCTATCTCAGGGTTTCCCAATCTTGGCCACGTTAAGAACTGCCGCTTTGTAACTCAGTTCACACAACTTGCTAAAAGCTCAACTTGCTAAAAGCTCACGCACAGAACTCTTGCGTTTGCAGGAGTTGGAATTCTCCCCCCAAACAGAAAGAAGGAATGATGGCTTAATAGGATTAACACCGCATGACTTCCCGCTAAGCCATGGTTGAATTCCCATCGCACACCCAGCCACAAAAGAGTCAATATCATTTTAGCCTGTATGGATCCAGTTAGCTTGTGAGCCAATGATCACTGACCCAAACTCTAAATGCTTAGTCTTTTCAGATTGGTATGAACCTTCAAATTTCTAAGTTCTATTATCTCAAGACCTAAATGGACACCTAACATCAAAAACGTCATCAGAAAAGCACAACCAAAAATGTTCTTTCTACGCCAACTCAGGCTGCCCAAGGAGGTGCTGATCCAGTTCTACAGAGGAATGATTGAGTCTGTCGTCTGCACCTCCATAACTGTCTGGTTTGGCTCTGCAACCCAACAAAATAGACACGGACTTCAACAGATAATTAGAACTGTAATCAATTAGTCCATGGATAAATGAGCAACAGACTAAGGCAGGGGAGACAACTATGCCCCCTTAACCAGAGGTGGGTTTTTGTCGGTTCGCCTCGGATTGGCGAACCAGTAGTGGCGGTGGTGGGAGGCTCCACCCGCCCGCCCGGACGCTTCTGTCCATGCGCAGAAGCATCCCGCAAGAACGCACGCGCACACAAGCAAACTGGTAGTAAAATAAATTGAAACCCACCACTGCCCTTTACGCCTTGTGTACTTCAACTCCCAGAATTCCTGGCCCCTTTACAATTCGTGGACTTCCACTCCCAGAATTCCTGGCCCCTTTATGATTCGTGGACTTCCACTCCCAGAATTCCTGGCCCCTTTACGACCTGTAGACTTCAACTCCCAGAATTCCTGGCCCCTTTACAACCTGCGACTTCAACTCCCAGAATTCCTGGCCCCTTTACGACCTGCGGACTTCCACTCCCAGAATTCCTGGCCCCTTTACGACCTGTGGACTTCAACTCCCAGAATTCCTAGCCCCTTTACGACCTGTGGACTTCAACTCCCAGAATTCCTAGCCCCTTTACGACCTGTGGACTTCAACTCCTAGAATTCCTAGCCCCTTTACGACCTGCAGACTTCAACTCCGAGAATTCATGGCTCCTTTATGATTCGTGGACTTCAACTCCCAGAATTCCTAGCCCCATTGCGACCTGCGGACTTCAACTCCCAGAATTCCTAGCCCCATTGCGACCTGCGGACTTCAACTCCCAGAATTCCTAGCCCCATTGCGACCTGTGGACTTCAACTCCCAGAATTCCTAGCCCCTTTACGACCTGTGGACTTCAACTCCCAGAATTCCTAGCCCATTTACGACCTGTGGACTTCAACTCCCAGAATTCCTAGCCCCTTTACGACCTGTGGACTTCAACTCCCAGAATTCCTAGCCCCTTTACGACCTGTGGACTTCAACTCCTAGAATTCCTAGCCCCTTTACGACCTGCGGACTTCAACTCCGAGAATTCATGGCTCCTTTATGATTCGTGGACTTCAACTCCCAGAATTCCTGGCCCCTTTACAATTCGTGGACTTCCACTCCCAGAATTCCTGGCCCCTTTATGATTCGTGGACTTCCACTCCCAGAATTCCTGGCCCCTTTACGACCTGTAGACTTCAACTCCCAGAATTCCTGGCCCCTTTACAACCTGCGACTTCAACTCCCAGAATTCCTGGCCCCTTTACGACCTGCGGACTTCAACTCCCAGAATTCCTGGCCCCTTTACAATTTGTGGACTTCCACTCCCAGAATTCCTGGCCCCTTTACGACCTGTAGACTTCAACTCCCAGAATTCCTGGCCCCTTTACAACCTGCGACTTCAACTCCCAGAATTCCTGGCCCCTTTACGACCTGCGGACTTCCACTCCCAGAATTCCTGGCCCCTTTACGACCTGTGGACTTCAACTCCCAGAATTCCTAGCCCCTTTACGACCTGTGGACTTCAACTCCCAGAATTCCTAGCCCCTTTACGACCTGTGGACTTCAACTCCTAGAATTCCTAGCCCCTTTACGACCTGCAGACTTCAACTCCGAGAATTCATGGCTCCTTTATGATTCGTGGACTTCAACTCCCAGAATTCCTAGCCCCATTGCGACCTGCGGACTTCAACTCCCAGAATTCCTAGGCCCATTGCGACCTGCGGACTTTAACTCCTAGAATTCCTAGCCCCATTGCGACCTGTGGACTTCAACTCCCAGAATTCCTAGCCCCTTTACGACCTGTGGACTTCAACTCCCAGAATTCCTAGCCCCTTTACGACCTGTGGACTTCAACTCCCAGAATTCCTAGCCCCTTTACGACCTGTGGACTTCAACTCCCAGAATTCCTAGCCCCTTTACGACCTGTGGACTTCAACTCCGAGAATTCATGGCTCCTTTATGATTCGTGGACTTCAACCCCCAGAATTCCTAGCCCCATTGCGACCTGCGGACTTCAACTCCCAGAATTCCTAGCCCCATTGCGACCTGTGGACTTCAACTCCCAGAATTCCTAGCCGCTTTACGACCTGCAGACTTCAACTCTGAGAATTCATGGCCCCTTTACGATTCGTGGACTTCAACTCCCAGAATTCCCTGCCCCTTTACGACCTGTGGACTTCAACTCCCAGAATTCCTAGCCCCTTTACGACCTGTGGACTTCAACTCCCAGAATTCCTAGCCCCTTTACGACCTGTGGACTTCAACTCCTAGAATTCCTAGCCCCTTTACGACCTGCAGACTTCAACTCCGAGAATTCATGGCTCCTTTATGATTCGTGGACTTCAACTCCCAGAATTCCTAGCCCCATTGCGACCTGCGGACTTCAACTCCCAGAATTCCTAGCCCCATTGCGACCTGTGGACTTCAACTCCCAGAATTCCTAGCCGCTTTACGACCTGCAGACTTCAACTCTGAGAATTCATGGCCCCTTTACGATTCGTGGACTTCCACTCCCAGAATTCCCTGCCCCTTTACGATTCGTGGACTTCAACTCCCAGAATTCCTGTCCCCTTTACAACTTGTGGACTTTAATTCCCAGAATTCGCAGCCCTTTTACGACCTGTGGAATTCTTGGAGTTGAAGTTCACAGGTTGTAAAGGAGCCATAGGTGTCCACACCTACACTAAGGCAAAACACACACATACACGCTTCACAGGTTGTGCAAATGTAGCTTTTAGGTCTTTCATGAAGCTGGATAAGCGGATTGTGTGAGTGTGGCCTGCAAAGGCATAATTGTGTGATTCAACAACTCCTCAGAGCTCCTTGTTCACTTCAGAAGGCAACCCAGTTTCTTTTTTTTTAATTTAAAAAAGCAGAATATCAAACTGCACAGAACTCTTTGTATCTCAATCCGCGGGCAGAAGAATATGGCAAAAAACAACCACCCAGATTTCCATTTCCATGGCAAGAGCTTTGGGAGCTGGCAGGCTTGAGAAAAAAATGCCCTCAAAAACTGAATGCAAGTTGCCAACAGCATCTGAACAAGGAAGTGCCCAAAAGAATATGTTTTTGAGGAATAAAAGTCTCTAAGATGCCTGTTTAATTAATTTCAAAAAAAATCAGCATCTTAAACGCCGGATGAATCTTAAAGGCGTTTTGTGGCTTTCTGATTTTGCTGTATGCATATTAAAGAGGGAATAATTCTTCCTTAAACACGGGTGCTCGGTTGATGGAACGCACGAGGTTTCCGCTTTAATTAATCAATTTAAGTGGTAGGCATTTACATGTGAATAGAAGCCGTGAATCGACTCCGGAATCGCATGAGGAAGGAGTCTTAACTTTTTAAAAAGTTTCCAGGATGATCAGAAGGAGGGCAAGAGATTGGGATGAGGAATAAAAGCGGTAAAGACCTCTTTCGGTATTTGCACAGGTAGTCCCGCACTTACAACCATTCGTTTAGTGACTGGTCAAAGCTATAACAGCACAGAAAAAAAGTCACTGATGACATTTCTCACACAATAGTTACAGCATCCCCATTGTCACTTGATCAAAATTTGGGGGCTTGGCAACCTGACTCGTGTTTATGACGGTTGCAGTGTCCCGGGGTCATTTGATCCCCCTTTGCGCCCTTCTGAAAAGCAGAATCAACGGTCCCTTCCAACCGTGTTATTCGCTGTTCTATGTTGAGCATCTTGAAGTGAGGAAGATGAGGTAATGCGGCTGCCAAAACAAAAAGCCAACGCAATCCTAGGTTGCATTAACAGAGGGATAGAATCAAGATCAGATAAGTGTTAATACCACTTTATAATGTCTTAGTAAGGCCACACTTGGAATATTGCATCCAGTTTTGGTCACCACGATGCAAAAAAAGATTTGGAGACTCTAGAAAGAGTGCAGAGAAGAGCAACAAAGATGATTAGAGGACTGGAGGTTAAAACATAGAACGGTTACAGGAAGTAGGTATGTCTACTTTAATGAAAAGAAGGGTTTGAAGTGACATGAGAGCATCTTCTAACATTTGAGGGGTTGCCACAAAGAAGAGGAGTCAAACTATTCTCCAAAGAAGCTGAAGACAGGAACCATGGATGGAAACTAATCAATGAGAGAATCAACCTAGAACTGAGGAGAAATTTCCTGACAGTGAGAACAATTAATCAGTGGAACAACTTGCCTTCAGCAGTTATCTGTGCTCCAACACCGGAGGTTTTCAAGAAGAAATTGGACAACCATTTGTCTAAAAGATCTAAACCATTTTGCCTCCTGAAGCCTCCGGAGGGCGAAAATCAGCCCTATGGGCAAACCGGAAGTCCGTTTCCAAACTTCCGATTTACACATTGGGTTGTTTTTTGCCCTCTGGAGGCTTCAGAGAAGGCCGAAGTCAGCTGGCGGAGCTGACAGGGCAACACCTTAAGTGCCACCTGTGGCAGGCGTGCCATAGGTTCGCCATCAGGGTCCTACACTTTAAACCTGCTCTTTCAGGGAAAATCCGCGAAGCTCCGGAATGTATTTTTCAGGGTCGCTGTCTGAATGTACCCTCCATCTGGCTGGGATTCCTACAAGGGCTGGTTACTGGAGCCCTTTCCGATGCCTAGAGACTATCCTGAAAAGCAGAGGGAGGCCAAGCCAACCGGGCCAAAAGTTTGCTTTGCAAAGCCCTCGAAAGCAGCTGACGCCGATGGGAAAATGAAAAGCTGAAAAGGGTTTCGACGCGCCCGTTTTTGGGTCCTGGCTCCCAGCTTGCCCAGCACAGTTGACTTCAGAGGGCGCCAAGCAAATGTTCTTAAGCTTTCACAGGGGGGGGGGAGGGGGGAAGATAATGAAATGATAAGACATGAAGGTCATCCAGCCTGCATTTCTTTTATAACATTGCCTGGTAAGGGCCAGGGAAGGTGCCAAACTTGTACGGTTCTGAATAGCCTCAGGCTGCAGAGAGAAAGAAAGGAAGGAAGGAAGGAAGGAAGGAAGGAAGGAAGGAAGGAAGGAAGGAAGGAAGGAAGGAAGGAAGGAAAGAAAGAAGGAAGGAAAGAAGGAAAGAGAAGGAAGGAAGGAAGGAAGGAAAGAAAGAAGGAAAGAAGGAAAGAAGGAAAGAAAGAAGGAAAGAAAGAAGGAAAGAAAGAAAGAAAGAAAGAAAGAAAGAAAGAAAGAAAGAAAGAAAGAAAGAAGGAAAGAAAGAAGGAAGGAAGGAAGAAAGACTCTCCGGAGAGCTGGAAAAATGTCCAGGACAAGGAAAGCTACGTTTTTAAAGAGGCAGATTAAAAGGAGAGAAAGAGTGATGTGGCCTCTTTTTAAAGTATCTGTAGAAATCTTAAAAGACGATGCTCCTGGGAAGGATAGCTACGGCAAATCTAGACAGGCTACTAAAAAGCAGAGACATCAGCCAGCTCTCCCGGCTAAGGTGGAACTTGAACTCATGATCCCTTGCTTTCTAGCCCATGCCTTCACCACTAGACTTACATGCATTACAGTGTTTTGATACCTCCCCCTCCCAAAGCTGTTCCTCTGTGCACTGCTCAAAAGAGGGCCAATCGGATGCATCCAGATGCGTGGGTTTACAAAGACCATCATTCCCAGCCAGAATGGCCAAGGGGAACTTCAGTGGAAGTTGCAACTTCATCTACTCCAGGGGTTTGAACACCTGGAGAAGCGGTTCCATTGCCCAGAAAGCAAGTTTGAGATTAAGCATGATTTATTTCCTTTTGCAAATCTAGACAGCAGACTAAAATGCGGAGATATCACACTGACAACACAAGTGTGTCTAGTCAAGGCTATGGTTTTCCCAGTTGCAATGGATGGCTGTGAAGGTTGGACCATAAGAAAGGCTGAGTGCCAGAGAATGGAGGCCTTTGAACTCTGGTGCTGGAGAAGACTCCTGCATTGAGTCCCTTGGACTGCAAGGCGATCCAACCAGTCAGTCCTAGAGGAGATCAACCCTGACTGCTCTTTAGAAGGCCAGATCCTGGAGAGGAAACTCAAAAGACTTTGGCCACCTAATGAGAAGGAAGGACTCCCTGGAGAAGAGCCTCATGCTGGGAACGATGGAGGGCAAAAGAAGAAGGGGACGGCAGAGAATGAGGGGGCTGGATGGAGTCACCAAAGCAGAAGGTGTGAGCTTGAATGGACTCCAGAGGATGATAAGAGGACAGGAAGGCCTGGAGGAACGTTGTCCACAGGGTCACGACGGGTCGGACACAACCTCGCAACTAACAACAACAAGAAATCTTAGCAATTACAAAGAAAGCAACTTACTCACTCAAAAAATAAATTAAGAACAGAAACGCACCGATGTTCTGTTGGAAGCAAGGAGTACAGATAGTCCTCGACCTATGACCACAAGGGAGCCCCAAATTTATGTTGCTAAGCAGAAGAGTTAAGTGAGCTTTGCCCCATGTTGAGGGCAATCTGGCTTACCTGCAGTTGTTAAACAAACCACGTCAGTTGTTAATAGGTTAGTAATCCCACTGTTAAGCGAATCTGGCTTCCCCTTTGGCTTTGCTTGTCCGAAGGTCACAAAATGGGGATCACATGACCCCGGGACACTACAACCATCACAAATCCAGTTGCCAAGCGTCCTAATTTTGATCATGCGATCGTGGGGATCATGCGATCGCGACCGTCGTTAAGTGTGAAAAAAATGGCCCTTAGCTCCCTTTTTTTTCAGTGCTATTGTAGCTTTGAACAGTCACTAAATGAAGTGCTGTAAGTCGGGGACTGTTCTGTATTTGGAATTTTGACCAGGAAATGTTAGGAACCCAGTTCTTGGAAACAGGAGTAACAGCCATTCCGGACATTGGTTCTCCCTACACGTAAATATTTTTTTGCTGCAATAAGGAACTCACTCTCGTCTGCCAGCGGGAAATTACCCTTGTAAACAAACTTTTTACAGCACCAGGTTAGTGTTAAATTTCTGGCACAATTAAACACAGAAAAAAAACAGACTTGGGGCACAGCTTAAAAAAAGAAGAAGAAAAAGAAGGAAGACAAGCGTCTGCTAATGAGGAGACTAGGCTGGAATAACATGTAATTTGCACACCCCGCAGCTATATTTAGGAGGAAGTTGATAGAGGGTGAAAAACAGCTTAGCCCTAACTGGTTCTGGCTTGCGCTGTTGCTGGGTATCTGAATTGCAGTCCGCCACTAGAAATAATAATGATTCTCATCCAAGCTTTTATTTTCCGTTGAATTTCTCGACAGGCAGTTCTCGATTTACGAGGACACCTGGGATGAGAATTTCCGTGGCTAAGCGGGGTGGTTATTGAATCGTGCCCAGTTTCCACCACCAATTTTGCCATGGTTGTTAAGAGAATCACGGCAGTCCTTAAGTGAGTCGCCTGGCCATTACTTCAATCCGGCTTCCTCCACTGATTTCGCTTGTCGGAAGCCAGCTGGAAATGGCAATCGTGTGTCTCTGGGAGGCTCGAACCCTCATAAATACAGCAGTGGTGGGTTGCCAAATCTTTTACTACCGGTTCGCTCTTGTGCACTCGTGTGCACTGAAGCATCCGGGCAGGTGGGCAGAGCCTCCAGTCGCCGCTACTACCGGTTCGGACGATCCCGGCCCAACCGGGAACAACCCACCAATGAAATACAGGTAGTTCAACCAAACACAGAAAGCACACCCCATTGTTTTCAGGTGGAAGACAACCAAACTCAGAAAGCAAAACCCATTCCCTTCTAGCATGGATGGTATTACCTAGTTTGGTAATGAAACGTCTGCAAATACAGCAACCAAGGTCGGAGGCACACTCCTTTCCAGCATGGATGAACTCATTGCAATGGGGAACTCATCAAATTTGCAGATGACACCAAGCTGGCAGGAATAGCCAACACTCCAGAAGATAGGCTTAAGATACAGAAGGATCTTGACAAACTTGAACATTGGGCACTATCTAATAAATGAAATTATCTAATAAAATGAAATTCAATGGTGAAAAGAGTAAGGTTCTACATTTAGGCAACAACAATGGAATGCACAGGTACAGTATAGGTGGTACTGTGCTCAATAGTAGTAACTGTGAGAGGGATCTTGGAGTCCTAGTGGACAACCATAGGAGCCATCCGTGTGCAGCAGCTGCCAAAAAAGCCAACACAGTTCTAGGTTGCATCAACAGAGGGAGAGAATCAAGATCACGTGAAGTGTTAATACCACTTTATAATGCCTTGGTAAGGCCACACTTGGAATATGGCATTCAGTTCTGGTCGCCACGATGTAAAAAAGATGTGGAGACTCTGGAAAGAGTGCAGAGAAGAGCAACAAAGATGATTAGGGGACTGGAGACTAAAACGTATGAGGAACGGTTGCAGGAACTGGGTATGTCTAGCTTGAGAGAAAGAAGGACTAGGGGAGACATGATAGCAGTGTTCCAATATCTCAGGGGTTGCCACAAAGAAGAGGGAGTCAAGCTATTCTCCAAGGCACCTGAGGGCAGAACAAGAAGCAATGGGTGGAAACTCATCAAGGAGAGAAGCAACTTAGAACTGAGGAGAAACTTCCTGACAGTTAGAACAATTAATCAGTGGAACAGCTCGCCTCCAGAAGTTGTGAATGCCCCAACACTGGAAGTCTTTAAGAAGATGTTGGATAGCCATTTGTCTGAAACGGTATAGGGTTTCCTGCCTAGGCAGGGGGTTGGACTAGAAGACCTCCAAGGTCCCTTCCAACTCTACTATTGCATTTGTATTGGATGATGTGACCTTCTGTGGTAATGAGAAGGAAGTCTGTAAAGATTCTCTGTCATCCAAGTCCTGGTTGACCCAAAGGAGTTTTTTTAGGAGGCAACTGGACTTTCTTGATTTTTCACCCCCTTTTGAAGACTTTCCGCTTCTCATCCAAGAAGCTTCTTCAGCTCTGATAGGACAGTGTCAATCCTTCCCCATTGTTCTGTCAGAGCTGAAGAAGCTTCTTGGGTGAGAAGTGAAATGCCTTCAAAAGGAAAACAAGGAAGTCCAGTTGCCGCCTGAAAAAGCACCTTTGGTGTTAATGAGAAGGAAGAGAAGACCTTGAAGCCTCTTTTCTTAGTTTAAGTAACAAGCACAGGTTGGGTTTTTTAAAATATTATTTACAAAGTTTTGCTCCGTGCAACCCATTTGCTTCGTGTAAGTCTTACACACCTGTGTAGAGACGTCTCTACCAGCCGGCGCAAAGGGCACCTTCAGTTGGTACCTAGGCAAGCTACCTGGGACTTCTGCCAAAGCATCAGCATGAACTGTGGCTCGAACCCAAGTTTCATTCGACATTCCCAGCTTTAGCCCAGATCTGTCACTCGTTTCAAATCAGAATAAGAGTCAACCTTCTGGCCTGCCTTACGAGCGGATCCTCTCCCGGTGTTCTGAGTTCACCAAATCACGAGGCAGACTCCTTGTCCCCCTAAAAAAACCTATTTTTATTTGGCTAATGTGAATTCCTCGCATTCACCTCCAGCAAAGTCCCGGCAGAGCGTCTTTCAAGGGTGAATTGTAAACACAGACCTTATCAGTCCTTAGATAGTTGCCAGATCGATAGCTTCCAGACGCAACACTGAACAAGGAAATACTTGGCAAGGGGTCTCTCAAATAAGCAAATTTTGTCTTCTGCAAACACTGCTATTGATTTCCTACAGGAGGGGCCATTCACTGTCCACCTGTGCCTTTACTCCCGAGCCGGCCCTTATTCCTTAGCTGTTCCCTTCTCCTGGCAGCTCTGCACATGAGCACATCGGGAACAGGCTCCAGCTGTTCTTCTGCCCCAATGATGTCCGACTCCGAAGGCAGCTGAGCTGATAACTGTTGGACGGCCCTGGCCTCATCTCTGCCTCCCGCACAGAGCACTCGTCCAAGCCTTCCCCAGACTCCAGGACTGGCCCATGTTCCTCCCAACCTCCTCATTGTCCAACAGGTAGTCCTTCACTTACAACCTCAACTGAGTTGGGGTGCTCTCTCAGCTTGGTTGATTCCTTGCAGACCTTTAATTACCAAACTAGGTAACATCTCCAGCGCTACAAGGAGTGGGGATGCTCTCTGAGCTTGCTGGTTTTCTTGTGGACAATTTCCATTTCTAAAGTAGGTAACATCATCCATCCTAGAAGGGAGCGGGGGAATTTGATTTCCGAGCTTGGTTGGTTTCTTACATATGTCTCATTACCACACTAGGTAACATCATCAGTGCAGCATAAGAACAGTCCACAATAAGAATTGATGGGGAGGAGAGGGCTCATTTCTCCTCCTTTGGATAATACTGTGATGTCCCAGCGCACGGCACAGAGATAACACAAACAGCTGGCAGCTCAAACTGCCCTTTATTTGCTCCAAAACTCCCCAAACGTTCCCGGCAAGTCCCAGAGCAGAGTGATAACAAACTCCCACATAAACCTCAAGCAGCCTCTGACTTTTATGCACCAAGGCTGCATGGCAACGAATCCCAAATGTATTTGGCAAAACAAGGGCAAACTAAGGAGTTCAGGGTGCAAAATAGTCCACTTCAGGAATTCAGTGTTTGTTCCTGACAAATGCCCCTCCCCACAGCGTCTCTTTAAGTCTCATTTCCCCAGGTGTTCCTTCTGAAGGTGGGCAGGGCACTCTCCTCCTGAGTTACCTCCTTAGACTGTGCTGATCATGCCTTCTCTGCGCTCTCCGAGCTCTTGGATCAGGAAGGGGTGGTTCTTGCTCCTTGCCTGAGCTCCGCCTCTCATGTTTATCCTGCCTCCCTTGCAGGACTTACTAATTCCGAAAAGCCTTGCCTGGACTGACTCTGCCCTTCCCTGGTTTCCTCTAAGGCAGGGGTGTCCAAACTTGGCAACTTTAAGACTTGTGGACTTCAACTTCCAGAATTCCCCAGCCAGCTCTGCTGGCTGGGGAATTCTGGGAGCTGAAGTCCACAAGTCTTAAAGTTGCCAAGTTTGGACACCCCTGCTCTAAGGCCAACGGAGCTGCCCTCTCAATCTCTTTTGTCAGTTCTTGCTCCAGCCCATCTCCCCCCGCCCCCAGATTCAGACTCCAACAGGGGCATGACAAATATGATGGTAGGTTGGGACTTTCTTGCCCCACATTCGGGCAAGTCCTTTTGGTCCCCCTCGGCCAATGCCCCGGAAGGTGGGACGTGCTGAGCAACTCCTCTTAACATTTTCTCAGACGTGCAAGCGAGTCAAAGCTTTTTGATTCTCCAGCAACATTCCATGCGGAGAAAGAGCGCTTATCCGTGCGCAGAAAAAGCTGACACTGGCACAATGTTGCGCTGGATTTACACAAGCTTAGCGACAACGTTGTGGGTGCCCGAGGCAGGGAAAGGGGGTTAATCTTGCTGGAGTCGATGTCTCTACATCCTTGTCGAAAAGCCTGAAACCTGGAGGTGTCGACGGAGAAAGAGAGTGGGAAGGAAGATTCTCTTACGTCTCACGCCACAACTGAACATTCAAGATTTCCAAAGCTCCTGAAATCTGCCAAATGCTTAGAAGGCTTTGTTCTTTTCTCCGGCTGGACAGTCCTGCCAAAACTTTCAGAATCAGAATAGAGCTGGAAGGGGCCTTGGAGGTCATCTAGTCCAACCCGCTGCTCAAACAGGAGATCCTGTCCCATTTCAGACAGGTGACTGTTCAAATCTCCAGTGGTAAAGCACCTTTGTCTGAAAGCAGGTTGTCCCTTGAGTTAATTCTCCTCACTGTTAGGAAGTTTCTCCTTAATGCCAGGTTGCTTCTCTCTTTGATTAGTTTCCATCCATTGTTTTGTTTTGCCTTCCTTCTGGTGCTTTGGAAATCCCCCTCTTCCTTGTGGCAGCCCCTCAAATAATGGAATGCTGCTATCATGTCCCCCTTAGGCCTTCTCTTCTCTAGACTAGCCAAACCCAAATTCTGCAGCCATTCTTCATGGGATGGAGTGGAGTGGAGTGGAGTGGAGTAGAGTGGAGTGGAATAGAATAGAGGAGTGGAATAGAGTAGAGTAGAGCAGAGTAAAGTAGAGTAGAGGAGTGGAATAGAGT
Organism: Natrix helvetica; assembly: GCF_964273705.1. NCBI lineage: Eukaryota > Metazoa > Chordata > Lepidosauria > Squamata > Natricidae > Natrix > Natrix helvetica. The sequence continues at coordinate 5,274,680 of NC_138553.1, read as the reverse complement.
AGAGTAGAGTAGAGTAGAGTAGAGTAGAGTAGAGTAGAGTAGAGTAGAGTAGAAGAGAACATAGGCTAGACCAGACTAGACACGACAGTTGAAAGGGACCTTGGAGATCTTCTAGTCCAACCCCACTGCTCAAGCAAGAAACCCTATACCATTTCAGACAAATGGTTGTCTGATCTCTTCTTAACAATTTCCAGTGTTGGAGCATTTACAACCTCTGGAGGCAAGTTGTCACACTGATTAATTGTTCTCAGTGTCAGGAAATTTCTCCTTAGTTCAAGGTTACTTGATTAGTTTCCATCCATTGCTTCTTGTCCTGCCTTCGAGGTGCTTTGGAGCAAATAGATATTGGAACAAAGCTATCAGGTCACCGCCACCCCCCCAGTCCTTTTCATTGAACTAGAAATTAAAACTTTATTAAGGATGAGCTTAGCTGCAATCTTTGGATAGTTATCATTCTGGTTACTATATAACAGCAGAATTTGGGTTAATAATTCAAAAAGCAAGCTTAAGGGTGTGACCTTAACCTGATCTTAACCTGTGTGGGCCAAACTACATATTACTCCAGGATCTCTTTTGTAACTGACTCAGAATAGAAGCTCAACCGTATGATTTGGGTGCTAAAAATCACCACTACAATTTCAAGGAATGAGTAATCTTCCAAAAGAAAATCACTCCGGGGAAGGGGTTATGGTGTGGGAAGGAGAGAGAAACAGGAAATCAGGAGAAAATCATCACCACACAGAGAAAAATGGAACACTATTTTTGTCTGCTTAAAATTCTGATTGAATCCTGAGAAAGCACACACCCATCCTATAAAATCCGTATCATCACCCTAACCCTAACCCTTAATTTAATCGTATGTATTGATAGCAGCAAGGACTGTATTTGCATAATGTTACAAAAATCAGAACACTCCATTAAACGAGGATGTAATTCGGAATATATTAGACTGTGCAGAGATGGATAGGTTGACATTAAAAATAAAGGACACAGAAGAGATAGAATATTACTTAATACGGATAATAGACTTACGAGTGGTTAGAGATAAGAGGTGGAAATTAGATGAAGAAAGATTATTGCTATGTATGAATTAAACATACGGTTAAATTATGGTTTATACAAATAAATATATGGTTTATAGTTATAAATATGCTAATGTAATTAACAGAATGATAAATAAGCTAATGTGAAGAGAAACCTAGTTAAAATTATTCTGTTACACTATTGTTATTGTTGTTATTAGTATGTGTTAATTTCTTTCTGTTCCTTCTTTGCTTTTTTGGTAAATGATATGCCCTAACAATACTGTATTCAAAATGATTTTTTTAGCATTTAAATGTTATTTATTTATTTATTTAAAATACAAATAATATAAACATAGTAAATACAAAAAAAGAAAGAAAAAGGAAAAAAACCCACAAATATTATAGTGCAGCCCCACCCCCCGGAGACCCCTTTTTTTACCCTTATATTTCTATTTTTTACCCTTATATTTCTATCTATAACAACTAACAGATATACAGTATTCTAATTGTAGCCTTAATACCCTCCAAAACAACATATATTCTTGAATAGGTTTATTCCCTATTTACTTTAATCATCCCTTTTTTAAACTTAATTTCTGTTGTTAATTTATCATTTGTTGCCATACTCCAAATTAACTCATTTCTTTGAATATCCAGCCATCACTAATCTAGCTGTCATTATCAAATTTACAATCAATTCTTCTTTTGTTTCATTTATATCCCGTTTTTCTACCAGCAACAATAATACAATCCTGGGTGACATTATCTAAATTTACATTAAAAAGTGCTCTAATTTCTCTAAACACCGTCCACTAATCACAATCCCACCGCATATGTTTATATGTTCCAACCTCTTTCTTGCACCTCCAATAAATATTTGTATATTTACCATCTATTTGATTTAATTTAGGTGGTGTTAGGTGCAACTTTCATATCGCTTTATATCCATTTTCCTTAACTCTGACTGACATATTCTTATGTACTCTTCTATTCCAAATATTCTATTCCACTGTATTCAAAATGTTTAATGAACAAAGAGGAATAATAATAATAAAAATAATTATATGCTTAACCCAGACCCCAGGGCTATTCCTAGGACATGGTCAAAAAATCTGACATGCAGCCAAAATGGTAAGTCTAAGCTTTACTGGGTGTTTATACAGGTAGTCCTCCACTTAGTGACCGTTCAAAATTATGACATCCTGAAAAAAGTGACTTAGGACCCTTTTTCACACTTACCATTACAGCCTCCCCATGGTCATGTGATCAAAATTCACATGCTTGCCAACTGATTCGCATTTATGATGGTTGTAGTGCCCGGAGATCATGTGATTACCTTTTGCGACCCTCTGACAAGCAAAGGGGAATCCAGATTCACTTAACAACTGTGTTGTGCTAATTTAATAAGTGCAGTAATTCATTTGAGGACGGTGGCAAGGAAGGTCACAAAACGGGACAAAGCTCACTTAGCAAATGTCTCCCTTAGCAACAGAAATTCTGGGCTCAATTGTGGTTGTACGTCGAGGATTAGCTGTATGCATCTCCAGGCCATCGGAAGGAAAACTAGAGGGGGCTCTGTAAGGATGAGATCTAGAAACTCTGAGCGCCCAGTTTTGAAATCTTCCTGTAGCTAAAGAGCTTTGATGATTGCATGATCTTCTTTCCTCTTTATTTCCAAACAATGCAACCGCTGAGGGAACACTCTGATTGCTTCTTCCTTTTCCTACAATTGTGTTTTGAAATAACATTAGAATTGTAGAAGTGTTGGTCATTCCTACGAAAGCAAACCCATAAGCGATTAAAAGAGTGCAGAGAAGAGCAACAAAGAGGATTAGGGGACTGGAGGCTAAAACATATGAAGAATGGTTGCAGGAACTGGCTACGTCTAGTTTAATGAAAAGAAGAACTAGGGATGACATGATAACAGTCTTCCAATATCTCAGGGGCTGCCACAAAGAAGAGGAAGTCAAACTATTCTCCAAGGCCCCTGAGGGTAGAACAAGAAGCAATGGGTGGAAACTAATCAAGGAGAGAAGCAACTTAGAACTGAGGAGAAACTTCCTGACAGTGAGAACAATTAATCAGTGGAACAGCTTGCCTCCAGAAGTTGTGAATGCCCCAACACTGGAAGTCTTTAAGAAGATGTTGGATAGCTATTTGTCTGAAACGGAAGACCTCCAAGGTCCCTTCCAACTCTGCTATTGTATTGTATTGTAAAACCCTGGCTAAAATAATTGATATAGACCACCAGCTCTTAAATTCATCATCCCAGAGGAGTATAGATCAGCGACCCGCAGCTCTGGAGCTCCCTGTGGCTCAAAATATGTGTCACAACCCCAATGTGTGACACCCGCTGGCACGTGATTTATTGACCTTTTCAACTCCAGGTAGGCCAACCATGGTTAAATCCAAGAAAAGAAAGGTTTCAAAAGAAAACAGAATGTCTAATTCAACTACATATACTAGTTTTGTGGAAATAGTCAGGCGCCAGAATGGTTTTGTCTCTCCCGGTGATTTCTTTTCTGTGGGAAATGGCTCTTTGAGTGATTAAGGACCCCTGGTATAGATTAACACCAGGATTAACATAACAATCAAGAAATAAACCATGCTGCAATCAAGGAACTGTCTAACAAGCAGTTTACTTTATTGTTAGACCTTGAGCCATATCAAAGTGCAGAGTTCCAGACACGAATTATTACTAAAATCTGATAAAAATAATTTGCAATTTGAATTGGAATAAAATACAGTTTAAAATGAAATGGGAATAAAATGCAATAATTTAATATACAGATAAAGAAAATGTGATAACATTATATTTTGGTCTCTCCCCCTCCAATCTACCCCAATCAGTCCCACATATGCTGATCTCAACTGAACCAATTTGCTTAAGTACACAACGTAATGTGTTCTTGCGGTTTCTTCAATGAACCAAATCACTCAGCGCACCAACTCACTCAGCGACCAAAAGCAACTGACTACCTCGTCGTATTCTGAGCTCTTTTATTTGACCACTCGTGATTATTTCAAAGGAAGTTGTGTTCGGTTAGAAAAAAAAATATATGAGCCACAGGACTTCTCTCTTGGAAAAGCATTGCAAGTGGTTTTAGGCAACGAACTTTGAAGTTTTTACAACTGACCCAGTTCATAAGACGGGAAAACAAAGCGGATGCCAAGAAACAGGCCTTTCTTAAAATACTTCTCTAATTGATCCAGGAAATGGGCTTCCAGGTTCCTGGTAAGGAAGTTATTTTTATATTCCAAAATCAGTGCGCTGAGCTGTTTCAGGTTCCTCTCTATGATCCAGCACTTTCCATATTTCAAGGAATTCTTGCCATAAAACCTTAATGAGAAAACCTACAATCCAATGTTTGATATCTTGGCAATGCTAGGTTAGACTTTTCCTTGGATCTAGAGAACGGCTGTTAATCAGCGGAAACCAATGATCTGACTTGGTTGAAGGCCGTCTCCATCTTGAGGAGTCCCTTCTCAACTTCACGTTATCCAGATGCTTTCAATTTTCCGTTCCCAGGTTTCTTGCACAGTTTGGAGCAATTCTGGGAACTGTCTCCCCACGCAGCTGGAGGACCACCACATTAGGATGGTGTGTAGTCTAACAGGATTTATTTTTAAAGTAGGGAGAAGACTCCCTTAACCTAAAGGCAATTTTCAAAAAAGCAACTGGACTTCCTCGGGTTTTTTTTTTCTCTGAAAACATTTTGCTTCTCATCCAAGAAGCTTCCATCTGTTGTGATGGTGGGGGAAATGGAAGGATAGGTACTGATAGTTGAGACTGGATGGTGGGGAAGGAGGGAAGGTTTAGTTCTGACACAATGGAGGGGTTAAAACTGTAATGGTGAATCTCTGGCATGCGTGCCATCTCTCTGCGGGCATGTAAGCTGTCGCCCAGCTCAGCTCGACTTCGCATGCAGCTGGCGAGCTAGTTTTCGGGTCTCTACTGCACATGTAGGAGATGCGCATGTATGCGCAGGGTTCATGCATGCATGCACAGGGGTCAAGCGCGCATGAGCGTAAGGGCAAGGGAGCACAGGGGTGTATGGTGCCCGCCCACACTTCATTTTTGATACCAGGCGGCTTCAGGGAGGCCATTTTTGCCCTCCCGGAGGCTCAAAGCAAGCCTCCGAAGCCTGGGGAGGGCAAAAATGTGCTCTTCCCCACCGTGGTGCAGGGGAGCCAACTAGGCTGCGCGGGGGGCATGCACGCATGTGCAGGGGGTTGAGCGCATTGCATTGTATGTGTGGGCACACCTGCACAATTTTGGCACGCAAGGAGAAAAAGCTTAGCCATCACTGAGTTAAAAGGATGGTATTTCTTTGCAGTCATCTGGTCGTTAGTAGTCTCCCTGAGAGCTCTTGAGGGTTTATCCTTGCTGAATCAGAGTGAAATTGGTTGTGGAATCTTTTTGGAACTGCTGCAAAGACTCTGTTGTAGACTAGCGAGTGGTGTTGTCTCCCCCTTCTCTGTTGAGAGAGGGCTATTCAATGTTAACATAAATGGCCTTTTCCCCCTCATACCCCTCCTTCCTGTAGAACTGAAGAAGCTTCTTGGATGAGAAGCGAAATGTATTCAAAGGAAAAAGAACAAGTTTAGCTTCCTTTTGGAAAAGCAATCATAACTTGGAGGATTAAGAATAAGACTCCCTTAAGTTGGTACCTAATTCTTGGTGACTTCATGGATACATTACAAGTAGTCCTCGACGTACGACCATAACAGACGCCAACATTTATGTTGCTAAGAGAGAGAGAGTTGTCAAATCAACTTTGCCCCATTTTTACGCCTTTTCTCGCCACCACTGCGAAGCAAAACAATGCAGTTGTGAAGTTAGTAACTTGGTTGTTAAGTGAACCTGGCTTCCCACTGATTTTGTCAGGTCGCAAAAGGGGACAACATGACCCCGGGACACAGCAACGGTCATCAGTATGAATCAGTCACACGACTTCCAGACGCTGCCGCCGTCATAAATATGAGCCAGTTGCCATGTGTCTGAATTTTGATTGTGTGGTCGTGAGGAATGCCACAATGGTTGTAAGTGTGAAAGTCACTAATTCACTATATTCAATCACGCTGTAACTTCAAACGGTCACTAAATGAAGCATCATAAGTCGAGGACTACCCGGACTAACCAGATTCAATCTGCTTAGCTTTTCTAGGGTCAGCTCTCAACCGGACTCAGGAGCCTGAGCACCTGTCTGATCCATGCTGGATGATACCACCGGCTGTCCGTTTACTGAATCAATTGCCTTCCCAAGGCTATTTCCCCAATGACATCATAAGGCTGCTGTTGCCACAGCAACCGGCCCACCCGCTTTACCCAAGCCGGGTACCTGGTGATGTCATAAGTGACTCAGGCCCTCGGGCTTTGCAGAAGCTTTTAAAAAAACGTGTGTGTCTCCATGCGTGTGTATTTGTCAAGATTTTATTGTTTCCTCCTCTGTGCGTGTGTGTGTCTTTTAGCTCGCTGGCAGTATTAGTCAGACAGCAACCATAAATACTTTTAAAATGCTAATTGGGGGGAATAATGCCTTTTTGCTTGTACTACTGGTAGTAGGCTGCTAGAATACAATACAAATCTATCCATGGCTGCTTGTGGCAAATATAAACCCCACTGAATTCACTAGTTTTTTTTAAAAAAAGGTTTATTTAAGAGTGTTTTAATTCCGCATTGTTTTTCAACCTGAGGAACCTGTTGTAGAAGTTCAGCCTCAGGAATATTTCCCATCTGGGGTATAATAGGACTCAGAAGGGACCTTGGAGGTCTTCTAGTCCAACCCTCTGCTCAAGCAAGAGACCCTATACTCAAATGGCTATCCAACATCTTCTTAAAGGCCTCCAGTGTTGGGGCATTCACAGCTTCTGGAGGCAACTTCTGTTCCACTGATTCATTGTTCTCACTATGAGGAAATCTCTCCTTCATTTATAGTTGTAGGGCTTCATCACTGGTGATTTTTAAAGAAAAGGCTAGAGAGCCCCGTTTTGCTCCATTTTACGACCTTTCTTGGGGGGGGTGTATCTCTTTGCCTCTCCCTGTCTCTTCCCCTGTCTCTCTCTCCCTCTCTCTCTGCCTCCTCCCTCTCTCTGTATCTCTGTCTCTCTGTCTTTCTTTCTGTCTCCCTCTCCCTCTCCCCCTCTCTGTCTCTCTCCCTCTCTGTGTCCCTCTCTGTCTCTATGTCTCTCTCCCTCCCTCTGTGTGTGTGTGTCTGCCTCCCCCCCCCCTCTCTCTCTCCTTCTCTCTCTCCTTCCCTCCCTCTCTCTCTTCTTTGCAGGATAGATGATCTAAGATTCTTATTCACCCAAAGAATAAGGTTTACAGCTTTAATGTCTAACAAGGTTTAAAAGCAGGCAGCCTCTGGGTGGGCATGAGGGTTGGGGCATCCTTGTTGTAGCTCAAGCAGGAACCTCCATACCATCACAGACAAACGGTTGTCCAATCTCTTCTTAAAAGCCTCCAGTGTTGGGGCATTCACAACTTCTGGAGGCAAGTCGTTCCACTGATTCATTGTTCTCACTACGAAGAAATCTCTCCTTCATTTATAGTTGTAGGGGCTCCATCACTGGTGATTTTTAAAGAAAAGGCTAAAGAGCCCCGTTTTGCTCCATTTTACGACCTTTCTTGGTGTGTGTGTGTGTGTTTAGCTTAAGAGAAAGAAGGACTAGGGGAGACATGATAGCAGTCTTCCAATATCTCAGGGGTTGCCACAAAGAAGAGGGAGTCAAACTATTCTCCAAAGCACCTGAGGGCAGGACAAGAAGCAATGGGTGGAAACTAATCAAGGAGAGAAGCAACTTAGAACTGAGGAGAAACTTCCTGACAGTTAGAACAATTAATCAGTGGAACAGTTTGCTCCTAGAAGTTGTGAATGCCCCAACACTGGAAGTCTTTAAGAAGATGTTGGATAGCCATTTGTCTGGAATGGTATCGGGTTTCCCGCCTAGGCAGGGGGTTGTACTAGAAGACCTCCAAGGTCCCCTCCAACTCTGCTATTGTATTGTATTGTTAACCCCTCGGTCAAAATCGTTGCATGGCGTTTGGGAGCAAGCAGGTTGCAAAAGCTTTGGAGGGGGTGGGGGCGCGCAGGGAGTGTTGATCGCTGGCCGTGCAATAAATCCATTTCATAAAACTGGTAATAAATCGTATTTCATAAACTGGCGACAGCCTCGCTTCCCGGAACGGTACGTCCTAACTGCAGGACTTGTGTACACACCTAGCCTTCGCAGCGTTGGACGGGGTAGGAAAAAAAAGCCAAACCTGTTGCCCCGTGTGTGTTATTTGGGGTTGAGCAGCAGCCTACTACCGGTAGTACAAGAAAAAAAAAGGCATTGTTCCTCACCCAATTAGCATTTTAAAAGTATGGATGGTTGCTGGCTGGCTAATACTGCCAGGGAGCTAAAAGACACGTGTCCAGTCCCCCCCCCCCCCAAGAGACAGACAGACAGCAGCTGCAAATAAACCCTTTTTGCAAAAGATGTTTTTGTGCTCTCTTTCTCTCTGTGCAAAGGCTCCACGCCCCGCGGTCGCCTTGTTTATCAGCTCCGCGTGTTTTCTCGGAAAAATCCCTCCGGGCACGGAGGAGACACGCGAGCGGCTCTCTCCGGGGCACGCTTTTTTCACGTGATCGGGCCATGCAGCGGACGCGTGCGCGGTCCCTTGGCGGGCACGGAGCCAGCGAGTAGGCGAGCATCCCTCGTCTATCTGAGACGGGGAATCCGCATCTTTTGCGCTCTCTCTCCATACGAATCCGCCTTTAAAAGGGTTTTTTTTGGGGGGGGGGTGTTGCATTTGAGGAAGGGGGAGGCATCTCCCCCTCCCCAGGTTTGCACGCCCCGGGGTGGGGATGGGGGAGAACTATCCTTGTCAGAGCGGAGGAAGCTTCTTGGATGATCCTGCGTTCAGTTTTGGTCACCACGATGTACAAAAGATTGGAGACTCTAGAAAGAGTGCAGAGAAGAGCAACAAAAAAGATTAGGGGACTAAAACATATGAAGAAACGGTTGCAGGAACTGGGTATGCCTAGTTTAATGAAAAGAAGGACTAGGGGAGACATGATAGCAGTCTTCCGATATCTGAGGGGCTGCCCCAAAGAAGAGGGAGTCAAACTATTCTCCAAGGCACCTGAGGGTAGAACAAGAAGCAATGGGTGGAAACTAATCAAGGAGAGAAGCAACTTAGAAGGAAGGATGAATTTCCTGACAGTTAGAACAATTAATCAGTGGAACAGAAGTTGCCTCCAGAAGTTGTGAATGCCCCAACACTGGAAGTCTTTAAGAAGATGTTGGATAGCCATTTGTCTGAAACGGTATAGGGTTTCCTGCCTAGGCAGGGGGTTGGACTAGAAGACCTCTAAGGTCCCTTTCAACTCTGTTATTGTATTGCATTTGTATTGAGAAGAGAAACGTCTTCAAAGAAAGGGGGGGTGGAAACTAAGAAAGTCCAGTTGCCTCCTGAAAAAAAGCACCTTTGGGACAACCTGGATGACTGAGAAAAAAAGAGAGAGAAGAAAGAAAGAAGCTGTGACGGATAAGATAAAGGGATTCTGTTTTATTAATATGGTAGTGATGGAGATATTTACAAGGTAAGGAAAGGAAAGAAAGAAAAAATGAATGAATGAAAGAAGAAATACTGTAACTGATTAGAGCAGTGTTTCTCAACCTTGGCGACTTTAAGTCCTGTGGACTTCAACTCCCAGAATCCCCCAGCCAGCTGGCTGGGGGATTCTGGGAGTTGAAGTCCACAGGACTTAAAGTCGCCAAGGTTGAGAAACACTGCTCTACAGATTCCTGGGGAGAAGCATTAGTGGTGCCTGGAGGCGGCAGAGCATTGCTATATAGTAGAAATTCTCCTGCTTGAGCACAGGGCTGGACTAGAAGACCTCTTAGGTCCCTGCCAGCTCCTTGGTTCTAAGGCTGCTTCATCATTGAGACTTTCCAGAAGAGATTGGGCTGCCATTTGTCAGAAATGGTGTAGGGTCTCCTGCTTGGGCGGGGTGGGGAGTGGATGTTGGACTAGATGACCTATAACGGCGATTGCGAACTTTTTTGTCATTGTGTGCCAAAAGTTAGTGAGTGTGACAGCACGCACCCTTAATGCAATTCACAGGTGATGCCCTCTTCCTCTCTGTGCATGTGTGTGCATCCCCCACACACACCCCGCATGTACACGTGACCCCTCCCCCTGCATGCATGTGCATTTACTGCATGTGCCCCGCCCACCCGCGCACGCATGACAGAGACCTGAAAATCAGCTGGCCGGCGGGAAGCGCGCACACGTATGCGCAGTGGAGCTGAGCTGGGGTGACAGCTTGCATGCCCCCAGAGAGGCTCTGCATGCCACCTGTGACACGAGTGCCATAGGTTCAGCATCAGAGACCTATAAGGTCCCTTCCAACTCTGTTGATCTGTGAATCCCAAAGGTGCTTTTTTTTTTCCCCAAGAGGCAACTGGATTTTCTTGGTTTTTCTTCAGAAGACGTTTTGCTTCCCCTCTAAGAAGCTTCTTCCGCTTTGACAGGAGAGTTATACAATGCAATGCAATGCAATACAATACAATACAATAGTAGAGTTGGAAGGGACCTTGGAGGTCTTCTAGTCCAACCCCCTGCCTAGGCAGGAAACCCTATACCGTTTCAGACAAATAGCTATCCAACATCTTCTTAAAGACTTCCAGTGTTGGGGCATTCACAACTTCTGGAGGCAACTTCTGTTCCACTGATTCATTGTTCTCACTGTCAGGAAGTTTCTCCTCAGTTCTAAGTTGCTTCTCTCCTTGATTAGTTTCCACCCATTGCTTCTTGTTCTACCCTCAGGTGCCTTGGAGAATAGCTTGACTGCCTCTTCTTTGTGGCAACCCCTGAGATATTGGAAGACTGCTATCATGTCTCCCCTAGTCCTTCTTTCTGTTAAGCTAAACATCCCCAGTTCCTGCAACCGTTCTTCATATGTTTTAGTCTCCAGTCCCCTCATCATCTTTGTTGCTCTTCTCTGCACTCTTTCTAGAGTCTCCATATCTTTTCTACATCGTGGTGACCAGAACTGGATGCCATATTCCAAGTGTGGCCTTACCAAGGCCTTATAAAGTGGCATTAAAACTTCACGTGATCTTGATTCTTCCATTCCTCTCTATCCGGTCAGAACTAAAGAAGCTTCTTGGATGGGAAGCGAAACCACTTCAAAAGAAAAAACAAGTCCAGAGGCCTCTTGGGAAAAAAAAGCACCTTTGGCTTTTTTTTGACCTGGATGACCGTATCTCTACAGACTGTAAGGCTGCGATAGAAGGAGAGGAAGAATTTCTCCTTCTTTGGCTGCTTGCAGATCTGCGGACTTCAACTCCCAGAATCCCCCCCCCCCGGCCAGCGTTGCTCCATGGGCCAAGCGCTGCAAAATCCCGTGGATCTGGGCCGCAATTTGACCGCGGCTGCTAGAAGGTGGCATTCTGGTTGCTCCTTTGCTGCCCTCGAGTGGCAGCTCCCGCCCCAGGTAAGGGCTTTCCCCCGCCTGTAATGCCAGCCGATAGATTCTTTTTCACCCACAGCTGTTGATCTGGTTTGCAAAAGTACTGTACAGCCGGGGTGAAATCGAGCAGGTTCTGGAGAACCGGTAGCGTAAACTTTGAGTAGTTTGCAGAACCGGTAGCAGAAATTTTGAGTAGTTTGGCGAATCGGCAAATGCCACCTCTGGCTGGCCCCAGAGTGGGGAGGAAATGGGGATTTTGCAGTATCCTTCCCCTGCTACGCCCACCAATCCACATCCACCAATCCACACCCCGCCCACCAAGCCACGCCCGTAGAACTGGTAGTAAAAAAATTGCATTTCATTGTATAGGAACTGTGCCATGCAGGGGAAAGGTTGACCGGACTGGAATGGCAGCAGCAGGTGGGTTTGTTGGTTGCGACAGCGTCTGCCAGGCATTTCTCGGTGTTAATTTGAAATATAGCTCCGAAGGAACAACGCATCGCACGGCCAACTGACCTAATTGGCACGCAAGACATGTAGGAGAATAGGATCACAAAACCTTGATGATGACGTTACCTACTTCTGGTAACGCGGCGTTCAGAAACTAAATTGAAACAAGCTTAGAGAGCAAACCCCAGCCCAAAAGATCTTGGTGTTCTCCATTTGCCTGGCCCTTGGAACAGGTGGCATAAACAAGTGGCAGGTGGGGGAAGCCCTTACTGGGGCGGGAGCAGCCACTAGAGGGCGGCAAAGGAGAAACCAGAATGCTGCCCTCTAGCGGCCGCCGTCAAGATTGCAGCCCAGATCCGCAGGGTTTTGCAGCGCTTGGCGAACTTCTGCGGGGGGGGGGAACGCTAGCCAGGGGGATTCTGGGAGTTGAAGTCCGCACATCTGCAGGCAGCCAAAGAAGGAGAAATTCTTCATTTTCTTGCAGCCTTAGAATGAATGAGCTGGAAGGGACCTTGGAGGCCTTTGAGTGATGGGTTGAGGCATAAAGGCAAAGGTTCCCCTCACACATACGTCCTAGTCATTCCTGACTCTAGGGGGCGGTACTCAACTCCATTTCAAAGCCGAAGAGCCAGCGCTGTCCGAAGACGTCTCTGAGGTCATGTGGCCGGCATGACTAAACGCCGAAGGCTCATGGAAGGCTGTTCCCTTCCCACCAAAGGTGGTTCCTATTTTTCTACTTGCACTTCCACATGCTTTTGAACTGCTAGGTTGGCAGAAGCTGGGACGAGTAACGGGAGCTCCCTCCAGCACGCGGCGCTAGGGATTCGAACCGTCGAACTGCCGACCTTTCGGCTCGACAAGCTCAGTGTCTTACCCAGTGAGCCATTGAGGCTTAGTGTTAACTTTAAAGCCGGATTCAAGCCTTAGTTTTTATTTGCCTGGGTGTTTTCCCCTCCCAAGATCAAGAGGCGTTGAAGAGCAACATTGCATTTGCTTGTTTTTAAGAAAAAGAAAATAAAAACACCAGCCAAAAATGTGATTTTTTGTTTTTGTCGTTTCCTCCTTTGTCTATAGCCCAATGAGTCTCAACCTTGGTCACTTTTAGATGTTGTGGACTTCAACTCCCAGAATTCCCCAGCCAAAGTTAACTTAGGCTGAGTCACATCTCAAGAAATGAATCATTCTCCAACGCGGGGAGTTTTGCCCCATTTTACGACCTTTTCTGCAACGGTTGTTAAGTGAGTCACTGCAGTGGTTAAGTTAGTAACACAGTTGTTAAGTGAATGTGGCTTCCCCATTGTCTTTGCTTCTCAGAGCACATACGAGCTTGGCACACTGGGAGGATGTATCCAAAATGGCCCACGGAGAGACTCCTGGGAGGGGTGGGTGGGGCGGGGCCAGCCAGGAGTGGGATTTGGGGGTTCGCCGAAGCATGCAGAATCTTTCCTAGAGAATCGCCCGAATCCAGGATAACCCAGAGCAGCCCACCCAACCTGTACTGTGAGCGGAGAAAGGAATTTCGTAATCGGTATGGCTGGGTGAGGACCCGTTCATGCGCACGTCTAATATTAGCACATACCAAAAGAGTGTGTTTGTCAACATTACAGGCGGCTTGTCTGAACAGGGAACCCCAGCCAGCATGAGTCAAGCAAGGGGAAATGTAAAGAAAATTTCAACAACAGGGCTTCTGATTAGCTGTTGCGCCAAAAATTGTTGAGTGTGCCGGAGGAAGAGCGGGTGTATGTGACAGAAAAACAGTAAGCAAATATATATATATATATTTTTCCCCCTCTATTATTTTAGAAGAAAGGTTTCCAAATGGGGACAAACACACTGATGATGTAACCTAGCTTGGTAATGAAATGTCTGCAAGGAAACGACCAAGCTCAGAGACCACCAAGGCCTCTAATACACCTTTTAAAATTTAAACCCTCTTGTCTAGTGATCTAATTATGTCCTCCAGCAGGGGAAAGAGAGACCCCCTACTTGTTTTACTTCAATGAAGACAAAAACCAGAAGTCTGAACTGACCCACAGGTGGTGGGAGAAAAGACTAGGTAGGAAAGCAAGCTTCCAGGTTTTAAAAGTAAAGTAAAAATAAAGTAGAAAGAAAGAACCATTTCCTTAAAACCAGAGAATTATACCGAAGTGTTGAGGCAATGATGGTTTAATAGCTGACCAGCTGCTGTGAGGCTGTAAACCGATGAAATGAGAATGAGTCGTCAGGGTTACTGCCGCTTTAAGAAGTGGTCTATACAAGGGAGGCCATGTGAGGGTCTCTCTTTGTGTGCTTCCCTGTTATAGTTGAACATTAATTGATTGCCTGGTTTTGCCTAGTACAGCGATGGCGAACCTTTTTTGTCTTGCGTGCCATAAGTGGGGGGAGCGCAGGGAGGTCGTGTGGAAACGTGCCGCACCCATAATGCAATGCGCACACCTAGTGCACACGCACGCACTACAGGCGCACCCCCCCCCATTTTCCATGCTTTTTTCGCCCTCCCCAGGCTCCAGAGGCTTTATAGGAGCCTGGGGAGGGTGAAAACAGCCTCCCGCCCCCCCCCGGAAGCCCTCCGGAGGCTTCAGGGACCTTCAGGAGGCTTCCCTGAAGCCTCAGAAGCAGTCAAAACGACCCTCCAAGCAAACCGGAAGTCACTTCCGGTTTGCTCGGAGGGTCGCTTTAAGCTCTCCGAAGGCTTTAGGGACCTCCAAGAGACTTCCCTGAAGCCTTCGGAGTGCTCAAAACGCCCCTTCGCTCCAAAGGCTTGAGGGACCTCCAAGAGGCTTTCCTGAAGCCTCTGGAGCAGTCAAAACAACCCTCCGAGCAAACAGGAAGTCCGTTCCCGAACTTCCGGTTTGCCCATAGAGCTGGTATTTTGCGCTCCGGAGGCTTCAGGGAAGCTCATGAAGCCTCCGGAGGGCTTCCGCGCGGGGGTGAGGGAGGCTCTTTTCGTCCTCCCCAGGCTCCTATAAAGCCTCTGGAGCCTGGGGAGGGCGAAAAATGGCTTTTAAAAAGTGTGAACTCAGCTGGCCAGGCGTGCCATAGGTTCGCCATCACTGGCTTAGTACATGAATGTATGTATATATGTATATATAAAAGAAGCAGACATTATGATCTCTGGAACTTTTAAAATATATTGCTCACTGAGCTTTCGTAAGCCATTGCTAACATCGTCAGAGTGTGAAAGCCATTAAAGCGATACCTGCCTTTATACAATGTTAATCGATTTGGCCATTGCGCGTGTGATAATTCTTACCATTTGCGCATTGATCACTCTATGGCAGACATTGATCACTGCATATAGAATCCTTGACTGGAACTGGCGAACGGCTGTTCATAATGTAACTCACATTTTTAGTACGTGTGTGTGTGCGTATCTACATACATGTAGATAATCCACTGTGTACTGTATTTTGCTTCTCGGTTGTGTCAAAATAGGAGCCACACTGTAACACACTCTGAAACAAAGGAAATCCATCTAGATTAGGATACCTATGACCCCTTTTTAAGCTTTGGACTTCAACTCCCAGAATTCCTGAGCCTTGGCAAAAAAAAAAAGGCGTAACTCACTTCACCACCAACTCGCTTAGTAACGGAAATTCCGTTCCTAGTTGCAGCCGTACATCCGAGGACTACCTGTACGTCTTAATTGCAGCTCATATTTCTCAGGAAAATGTAATACCATTTTGCAACCAAGGCCTAACTGACATTAGACGACATCCAGTTAACGGGTAATGAAATGAATTTTCGTGTGTGTTTTGAGCAGCAAGAGTGAGAACCGAATGCAGAACAAACTTGGGGCATGGACGTGTTGCTTCCTGTTATGGTTTCATAGGCACTGGGGTGGGGGGGAAGCTTGCATTTGTGAAAATGCCTTTTTATTTCTGTGTTAAAAGATAAACTGCAGAGGCTGAAAAAGAGCTTTAAGTAAGTTCGTGCAGGGTTAAAAAACACTATTCTACTCCATGCAGAGCATCAGGAAGCTCTAACTTTATTATCAACATTCCCCTCCAGGTTGCAGGAAGAGGTCCACGAGTTACAGGTAATGCTCAACTTACAACCATTCATTTAGGTTCAAAGTGACAAGCGTACTGAAAAAAACTGACCGATGACTTTGATATATATATATATATGTCCTTTGCAGCATTCCCACAGTCACATGATCAAAATTCAGACCCTTGGCAACTGATTCATATTTATGACGGTTGCAGAGTCCCGGGGTCACCTGATCCGCTTTTGAAATCTCCGGACAAGCATCAAAGTTGGTGCAGAATCCAGATTCGCTTAACAAGCCTGTTAATAACTGAACCAATGCACTGAGCAACAGTGGTAAGAAAAGTCATAAAACGGCACCTCACCAATGTTTTCATTTAGCAACATAAAATTTGGAGCTCAACGGCGATTCTCTCTCAGGGACTAATTTGCATTTGACAAAATGGGCCTCCCTCCCTGCATCTAGAAATCTAGCCACGATAGGTAGAAAAGATGGATGGTTGGATAGGTGGATGGATAGGAGAAAGACAAAGAAAAAAAGAAAGAAAGAAAGAAAGAATAGAATAGTTTATTGTCCCTTTTATTGTAGTTTATTGTCCCCGTTTATTGTACACTTATCAGTATACATTAAAATGAAATTTTGTTGCATTCAGCTCTCAAAAGACCTCTACTTCCGAAATAAACAAAACATGACAAGAGAAATACAAAATGATGCACGTACCCACATATATTATATGACATGGAGAAACAACACAGTCTAGTCCGGATGTATGCACAGGTACAGTATAGATGGTGCCTTGCTCAACAGTAGTAACTGTGAGAGGGATCTGGGAGTTCTAGTGGACAACCATTTAAATAGGAGCCAGCCGTGTGCAGCAGCTGCCAAAAAAGCCAACACAGTTCTAGGCTGCATCAACAGAGGGAGAGAATCAAGATCACGTGAAGTGTTAATACCACTTTATAAGGCCTTGGTAAGGCCACACTTGGAATACGGCATTCAGTTCTGGTCGCCACAATGTAAAAAGATGTGGAGACTCTAGAAAGAGTGCAGAGAAGAGCAACAGAGAGGATTAGGGGACTGGAAGCTAAAACATATGAAGAACGGTTGCAGGAACTGGGTATGTTTAGTTTAAGAGAAAGAAGGACTAGGGGAGACATGATAGCAGTCTTCCAATATCTCAGGGGTTGCCACAAAGAAGAGGGAGTCAAACTATTTTCCAAGGCACCTGAGGGTAGAACAAGAAGCAATGGGTGGAAACTAATCAAGGGGAGAAGCAACTTAGAACTGAGGAGAAACTTCCTGACAGTTAGAACAATGAATCAGTGGAACAGCTTGCCTCCAGAAGTCGTGAATGCCCCAACACTGGAAGTTTTTAAGAAGATGTTGGATAGCCATTTGTCTGAAATGGTATAAGGTTTCCTGCAGGGGGTTGGACTAGAAGACCTCCAAGGTCCCTTCCAACTCTGCTATTGTATTGTATTGTATACATGTACACAGTGAGAAAAATGAATCTTGCAAGTTTACCAGACGGATGGCATAGGGCAGTGAAAGCCAAACCTTTTGTAAAGGTGTGCCAAAATTGTGCTTGCGCGTGCCCAGATCCACAATGGAATGCGCTCCACCCACCTGCGTGTGTGACACACACACACCCTGCATCTGTGTGTGCACCATCCCGCAAGGGGGGTGGAAGAGTTTTTGCCTAGGCTCCAGGGGCTTTCCTGACACCTGGGGAGGGGAAAACGGCCTCCCCTGGTCCTCCAGAAGGCCGAAAGATGTGCGGGAGCTGAGGCCTGGCTTGCCAGCAAATATGGCTCCATGTGTCACCTGTGTCATGCATGTTATAGATTCACCATCGCAGGCATAGGGAACAAAGCTCTTACGGAATCTGACTGTCCTGCTAGAAATACTGGAAACCTCTTCTGAATGGACTTTCTATCTGAGGCAGGGAGAGAGAGAGAGGGGGGGGGGACAATGAGGAAGAGAGAGAGAGAGAAATGAGGAAGAGGGAAAGAAAAAAAGGAAGGAAGAGAGAGAGAGAGAGAGAAAGGAAGAGAGAGAGGAAGGAAGAGGCAGATAGAAAAATGAGGACAAGAGAGAGAAAATGAGGAGAGAGAGAAAGAAAAAAGGTGAAGGAAAAGCGAGAGGAAGAGAGAAAAAGGAAGAGAGAGAGGAAGGGAGAGAGAGACAGAAAAATGAGGAAGTGAGAGAGAAAGAAAAAAAGGTGAAGGAAAAAGAGAGGGGGAAGAGAGTGAAAAAGGAAGGGAGAGAGAGATGAAGAAGAGAGAGAAAATGAAGAGAGAAAGAAAAAAAGGTGAAGGAAAGAGAGAGAAAGAGAAAAAGGAAGAGAGGAAGGGGGAGGAAGGAAGAGAGACAGAAAAATGAGGAAGAGAGAGAAAGAAAAAAGGTGAAGGAAAAGCGAGAGGAAGAGAGAGAAAAAGGAAGAGAGAGGAAGGGAGAGAGAGAGAGAGAAAAATGAAGTGAGAGAGAAAGAAAAAAGGTGAAGGAAAAGAGAGAAGAGAGAAAAAGGAAGAGAGGAAGGGGGAGGAAGGAAGAGAGACAGAAAAATGAGGAAGAGAGAGAAAGAGAAAAAGGTGAAGGAAGAGAGAGTAGGGAAAGGCAAAGAAAAAGGAGGAAGAGAAAGAGAACGTGGAAGGAAGAGAGAGAGAGAGAAAGGATGAAAGAGAGAGAGAGAGCCAACGACTTGAGTTTTACGGGCTTCTGCCTTGTTTTGCTTGAAGGAAGAGGAAGGAACTTTCCCTTTCGGTTCAGAGAAAGTGCCCACTGCCCGCCCCGCAGCTCCAAATCCAATGCCGACGCCACGCAAAGGGAGGGAGGGAGGGAGGGAAGGAAGGAAGTCAATTCCGCGCACGAAGCCCAGCCGCGTTTTTTACGGACTCGGGACCGAAGAGCCAAGAAGTCAAAAGCCCTCGAAACTCAGGATTTCATTTACTCCTCGCCGGGGAAACAGCCCCCCCCCCCACCCCCAGCAGAAAAGCCCCCCCCCCCCACTTGCCCAGGTGTGAGAGAGAGCGCCTTACCTTTCCGGAGAGGCATGATGGCTTAAAGCGTGGCGCGTGGAGCCCACCGCTGGCTTTTGCCCTTCGGGGTCGGCGCTGGATTCGGGCCGGCCGCTCCCTTTCTTGCGCAACCCGCCTAGCTAGGAAACCGGAGCGGCCGGGAAGGAAACCGACAAATTTGGCCAATTCTTTCGAGCAGCGTCACCGCTTTTGGATCGCGCGGCGAGAGCGCGCGCGGGGCTTTGCGCCCCGCCCAGGTGCGCGCAAACTCGGGGATCCTTTCCCCCCCCTCCCCTCCCTGCCTGGTTTTCTCCGCTGCGCCAGGCAGAGGGAGAGATTTCTGCAAGGTAGATAGGTGTGTGTTGTGTTGTGTTGTGTTGTGTTGTGTAGCCGAGGATGCTGTCTCTCGTGGATCGGAGGAACCGAAGAAAGGAAGAAATGCAACTCTTTTTTAAAAAATTTTTTTCATATAAGTATCCCTTACTTCAGGGGTGTCCAAACTTGACAACTTTAAGACTTGTGGACTTCAACTCCCAGAATTCCCCAGCCAGCCATTAAGTCCACAAGTCTTAAAGTTGCCAAGTTTGAAGACCTCTGCACTGAGAATACAATCTGGCTGGAGAATTCTGGGAGTTGAAGTCCACAAGTCTTAAAGTTGCCAAGTTTGAAGACCTCTGCACTGAGAATACAAACTGGCTGGAGAATTCTGGGAGTTGAAGTCCACAAGTCTTAAAGTTGCCAAGTTTGAAGACCTCTGCACTGAGAATACAAACTGGCTGGAGAATTCTGGGAGTTGAAGTCCACAAGTCTTAAAAGTTGCCAGGTTTGGACACCTCTGCCTTACATCTTAAACACTATTATTATTTTATCCAATATTGTATCAGTTCCTCTCACCATCTACCCACAACAACTCTCATTTGCTCTTCTGCTTTCCATACACATTATACTTAGTTCTACAACAATCATACCTCCTCTCCCTCTCTCCTCCCCCCTCCCTCCTTCCTTCCTTCCCTCCTCTCCTTTCTGTTTTCTACTTCCCCTTCCTCTCGCCTTCTCCTCTTTCCACTCCTCTCTCTCCTACTCTTTTCCTCCCCTCTACTTCCCTCTCTCCTACCCCCTCTTCCCCTCCTTTCTTCCCCCCTCCTTCCCTCTTCCCTTCCGCTCTTTCCACTTAGCTTTACATGGTGCATTTCAGGATCTGAGCAGACTCAATTTAATATTGGTGGTATTAATCATCTTATTCCACTAATCATCTCCCATATTAAGAATTTTACATACATCCTCCTTTTAAATGTATACATATATAATTCCATTATTGTTCCCCCCCCCCCCCCCCCCGTGCATATTTTTGAACCGGATTCCAACATAGGAAAGAAACACCTCAGTAGTAAATAAAAAGAAAGCCAATAGTAATGGACGCCTTCGGTGCAATCCTGAAACAATTGCAGTATCCATTTGGAACATCAGGTTGCTCAGTGGCTAAGATGCTGAGCTTGTAGATCAGAATGGCTGACAGTTCGGCAGTTCGAATCCCTAGCACTGCATAACGGAGTGAGCTCCCGTATACTTGTCCCAGCTTCTGTCAACCTAGCAGTTCGAAAGCATGTAAAAAATGCGAGTAGAAAAATAGGGACCATCTTTGGTGGGAAGGGAACAGCGTTCGGTGCGCCTTCGGCGTTGACTCATGCCGGCCACGTGACCACGGAGACGTCTTCGGATAGCGCTGGTTCTTTGGCTTTGAAACAGAGATGCGCACCGCCCTCTAGAGTCTGGGAACGACTGGCACGCATGTGCGAGGGGAACCTTTACCTTGGAACTTCAGCGGGCATTGACAATTTCACCATTAGTCAATTGCAAGTAGCAGCTTTACTATAACAGCTTACATCTGAGGACGTATTTGCAACATCAGCAGCCAGCCACGTCTGCCTATCCCAGATGGGAAGTTTTGCGACGCAGTGTTTATTTTCAGAGTTTGGAATTATAAATTGCCAGTGTGCGTGAACAATGACTTTCCTAGTGGTCTCCCATCCAAGCACTTACCCCAGTCTGATCCTGCATAGCTTTCTGAGATGAAGTAGTAGCATAATGTTATTCTAGAATAGTAATTTTCCCATCTCGGCAACTTTTAAGATTGGGTGGACTTCAAGTCCCAGAATTCCCCAGCCCTCATGAGGAATTCTGGGAGCTGAAGTCCGCCCATCTTTAAAGTTGCCAAGTTTGAAAAACATTGCTCTCCTAAGCTAGTGTGAAATCATTTGTTCTCAAAGCATTTCCTTCCAAGCGACAGCTTGCCCCCATCCGTCGTTATTTTTAATCCTGCTGTAAAAAGTTTTATTCTAATGGGTTTTTTAAAAAAATGATTTTTAGCCAAAGATTTTACTTTGATCCTGCTTGGCTTCAAATCACCCAGAATTTGATTTCTTTTACTTGATAAGCTAAGTTTAAGATTTTGTATTCTTCCCCAATCTTCTGAGATTGTCACCCTTTACCAACACGCATACCACACCACAAAATAAATCACAATCTTATCGCATTATGCAAACTAGTGTGAATTGTTTACACGAGATAATAGCAATTCTGACAATTGACCAAATAAACCAGGATAACCATGGGCTTGTATGCTGTGAAAACAACCATGGGGACATTCCTGCTAGTGTGGGAAGTAATGTGGTATTAAGGCAATAGGCTTGCGGCGTAAAATAATTGTAATTTACTCAATTAATTCTGGTTTTCTGGATCCGCAGAACATAACGGGACAATTAATCAACAACAGAAGCTGGCTTGCTGTTTAACCTCAGGCTGCAAATGTGATTGACTAACTTGTAGCTGACTTAACTGTGAATAGTGCCAAGCTAGCCCCTTACGGGTGTCACAAATGAAGAGATAATGTGATGTAATTCAAGAGGTATCATTGAACAACAACAAAAAAAAACATTTCCTAGAGTTCAATAAAGGACAGAATCTTCTTTATTAACCAATGGAATAGCTTTCCCTCCTGGAGTTGTAGGTGCTCCATTGCTGGGGTTTTTCAAGAAAAACCTGGATAATCATTTGTCTGAGATGGTATAGAGTCTCCTGGCTTGGGCATGGGGTTGGACTACAAGACCTCCAAGGTCCCTTTCCAGTCCTATCATTCAATTATTTCAGGGGCTCAAAGAATATAAGGATTTAGAGGGGGGAAACAGAAAAAAAGGTACTAAATATATAAGTATATATTCAAGAGTGAGATATAAAGGGGAAAAAAACATAGTTAGGCTAGGTTAGCGAAGGTAGGAATAAGAAATGATACTAAACTATATTCAGGTTTGTGGAAATACCATCTCAAATCATTGAGATTTGAAAGAGACACCTATAACAACAGAAAAAGAAAGGGAGAGAGAAGGAGAGGAGAGAAGGAAGAAAGAGGGAAGGAGAGAGGGTAGGAAGGGGAAGAGGAGTAGAGGAGAGGTAAGGGAAGAAGGAAGGGGAAGGAGAGGAGGAAGAAAGGAAGTAGAGAAGGGAGGGAGGGAGAAAATAAAGGGAAAATAAGTTAGTGTTAAAACAAGCGGAAGTGGTGATAAATAAAGCAAGCCAAACTGTATAAATGGAATAACAAATGCATAAGAATGACAAATGTAAAGAAGAATAACAACTATGTGAATGCATACCTATAATTCTGTGTAAGAGAATAAAAAATATAAAACTTAAAAAATAATAATATAAGGACTTACCTTTTACACCAAGGTGGACCATTGGCCTATCCAGGTTCTAGTTTTTAAATTTGATCATTAGCTACTACTGGCTTGCCCCTACTTCAAACACACAACCAAGTGCTACCACACCTGACCTGGTTCACACAAAAAACCACACTTGTGATTTCGAGCTAACTGAACAAGCTGTGTTGTCCCCCTTCGTCTTCTCCCACTTCTGATTTAGCAACAAATTGCACTTTCTCTAGTGGTTTAACGGCAAACCACAGCTACCAAGAACATCGTGGTTTGCTATTAAATCAGGTGTGAGAGGGAATCAAAGCACGGGATGTGATATACCATCGGCAAATCAGAAGAGGGTTGTGGAATAGCCAAGAGACAAGGGCTGAAATCTTAAAGGAAATAAAATAAACCAGGAATCTTTAAGGAATTTTATACTACAATAAAAATACAAATAAAATCTGTCCGTCACAACGAATAAGTAAAGGCCATTCAAGGATCAGTTCCAGTTTGTTTAGAAAAGACGTTGCGGCGTCTCTCTCCTCTCCTCTCCTCATGCAGCTGAAAACGGTGAGATCGCCAGATGGTGACATGTCCTGGTTTGACCAAAAAGACAATCAGACTTGTTCCGCCAGGTCCAAGACTCGGAATTTGTCCAGGTTGTAGAAACAGGCCTTCACCACTCGTCCTCCAAAGTATCTTCCGTTCAGGTCTACGACCGCTGAAACCCAGGCAAAATAGGAACATTAGCCACATTCCCAGGTAAGAAATGAGAAGATAGGACCCCACTGAGTTACAGTTTTTAAATTATGGTTAAGCGGAATATCCAACTGGGTCAAAATGGGGTAAACACAGTGTTTCCCAATATTGGCAACTTTCAGATGGGTGGACTTCAACTCCCAGAGTTCCCCAGCAGGCTACTGTGGCCCGCCAGAAGAGCTGGCAGCAGATTCGGACAGTGAGGAGGTTGGGGAGGAACATGGGCCAGTCCTGGAGTCTGGCTCTGATGAGGGCTCTGTGTCAGAGGCAGAGAGGGGGCCAGGGCCATATGACAGCTATCAGCTGCCTTCACAGTCAGACATCAGTGAGGCAGAGGAACAGCTGGAGCCTGTTCCCAGTGGGCACATGCGCAGAGTTGCCAGACAAAGGGAACATCTAAAGAACATGGGTTGACTTGGGAGTAAGGCCACAGGTGGATGATGAATGGCCCCTCCCAGAGGAAATAAAAGAGGAGCGAAAGGGGAGTGGAGTTTGAAGGAGACAATTAGTTCGCTTAATTGGTTCGTGACTCTCCGAGACTCCTTGCCAAGTTTTGCAGATAGCCTGGCAGCTCTCCAAGCCAGATAAGGTCTGTGACTGTAAATCCTCCCTTGAAAGACTTTGCTAGATGTAAAGGAGCAAAATTCACAGCAAATTAATAAAAGGGGAGTTTTATGTCTGAAAACTGCCAAGATTGAAAAACATTGGGGGGTAAGGAGAGTGTTTCTGCAGCTACCATGAACTATGACAATATTTACAGTTCAAAGTTACAACACCTCAGGAAAAAGCGACTGATGAACTGCACTGGATTTGTGGCTGCTGTTCTACCCCTGTGGTTTTGTCGTCGCAATCCTGGGCCAATGGGCTCACATTTTCGACTGATTGCAATGTCGTGCAGTCACACAATTGCAACGTGTGAGCCTTTGTCGAATTCTGGCAACAAAACACCCTTTGGGGAAATCGCTTAACCACTGCTATGAAAATGCCTGTAAAGTTAAGATTTGATTTAAGACCGCCACAATTTACCACGGACATTCCCAATCGTGGTGGTAAGTTGAGGACTACCAAGGTATAATGAAGGATGAAAATGCACCTTTGGCTGATGGGAGGAGAGACTAATATCACACAAACCAGCTTTTCAGAGCAAAAGATAAAAACTAGCTACAATTGGTGGTTTCCTAGACAAGAGCAGTGGGTATATACATCCATCCCCCTACTTATGACCGCAATTAAACCAGAAATTTCTGTGGTTAAAAGTGAGACATTTGTTAAATGAATGTTGCCCCATTTTCTTGCCACCGTTGTTAACCGAATCACTGCAGTTGTTAAATTAGTAACCCGGTTGTTAAGTGAATCTGGTTTTCCCATTGACTTTTGCTCGCCAGGTTGCAAAAGGGGATCACGTGACCCCGGGACACAGCGACGGTCATAAGTATGAACCAGTTGCCAAGCGTCTGAATTGTAATCATGTGACTGCGGGGATCCTGCAAAGGTCGTAACTGTGAAAAAAGGGCTGTAAGTCGCTCTTTTGCAGTGCCGTAACTTTGAACGGGTCACTAAATGAACTGTTGTGAAGTCGAGGATCACCTCCACAGCTTCTGAAACTTACAGGAAGTAGTGATCAAGCGATTCTTTACCTTTAATTGCAGATTCGACCCTTTCAAATTCCAAAAATATTCTGACGGCTTCATCATCAGGAGCGCCAGGAATCTGAATCAAAAAACAGCAAGGATCAGGGCCTTTACAGCGCAGTATAAATATAGCATGGCGTAGTTCTGGAGCAGCGCTTTTCGAATTTGGCTACTTTTAAGAGGAGTGGACTTCAACTTCCAGCATGCTGGCTGAAGAATTCTGGGAATTGAAGTTCACACACTTTAAAGTTTCCAAGTATGAAATACACTTCGCTGGATTGTTGAGATAGCAGCTTTTTGGGGGTGTATTGTCCCTGAAGGTTTAGGACAACTTGCCACAGCCAACTACCGCATTTTCCCGAAAATATGATTGGGTCTTAAATTAATGTTTGCTCCAAAGGCTTATTTTTCCAGTGAGGTCTTATTTTCAGGGAAATACGGTAAATGCATCATTCTGGCTGACAATCTTAAGTGGCGCTTAGTTTTGGGGTAGGGCTTATATTACAAGCATCCTGGAAAATCCTAGGTAGAGGCAGGTATTTCTCTCTCTGAGCCCACTGAGCATATATCTGCTGAAAAAATAACCTCTGCATTGGTGACAGGAAAGGCATCCGGCTAATAAATACATAGTTCCATTCAGTGGCCCAGACTCCACCCACCGCAAGGGATTATGGGGGTCATTAAAAGAAGATGATATTTTGAATCTGCTTTTTTTTTAAAAAAATGTGGGAGAAAGGGATGCCAGTCAGTACCTCAAAAATCACACACTTCCCAACTTTGCCATATTTTTCACATTCTTCTTTCGTTTCGCCTTCAAGGTCTTCGTCAACTTCCCCAGCCCCGACCATATTCTGAAACAAAAAATAATAATAATAGACTCTACGTTTGAAATGCGAGTTTTGTTTCTTTACTCTTGGACAACAGTAGTTTTCCTTTAAACCCAGAGATTTTTTTTCTCACAAATGTCTTATTTACTAAACGTATTTCTATTCCCACTGAAATCAGAAAGACTCTCGGGAGCTTCAGAGAATAAATTCACATTTGCCATCATGGAAGAGCTGCGGTCATGTCCTTTCTACCTTTCTGATCATTTTAATATCACTTCGTCCAGCTAATCGAAATTAAAAATAACAGAATAACAGATTCGGAAGGGACCTTGGAGGACTTCTAGTCCAATCCTTTGCTCAAGCAAGAGATGGCGAACCTTTTTCACTTCAAGTGCCAAAAGCACCGCTCGCATGCCCCCCATAACTTAATGCCCCCCGCACCGTGCTCCCTGCGCATACACGTGTGACACTCCGCACGGCTTTTTTGGAGTCTGGGGAGGATGAAAACGGCCTCCCCTGCACCCCCTAGAGGCTGGAAATGGCCCGTTTTCCGACTTCTGGTTTGCGTGTTGGGCTGTTTTTCGCCCTCCGAAGGTTTCAGGGAAGCCTCCTGAAGGCGAAAAACGGCCCAACAGGCAAACCAGAAGTTCGGGAACAGACTTCAGGGAAGCCTCCGGAGGGCGAAAAATGGCCGAAATCAGCTGGCCAGCACGTGCATGCATGCTGGAGCTGACAGGATAACACCACACGTGCCATAGGTTCGCCATCACAGGCCTATACCATTCCAGACAAATGACTGTCCAATTTCTTCTTTAAAAAACTCCAGGCTTAATGCCAACCCAAACCCTGAAAATCATCAATTCAGGATGGCTGATGAATCAAACAGGGGAAACTTACCCGCAATAAGACAACTTTGGTTGGACATTTTAGTATTTCTGTTAAAGGGTTTGAATCCGATTTCTTTGATGCATCTCCTATCCCAAAGAGGGGGGAAAAAGAAAGCAGTAATGTTTTACATTAAATATAATATTACTTAAGATGTATACACTTCAACTCCCATAATTCTCCTGCCAGCAGGCTGGCAGGGGAACTTTGGAAGTTGAAGTCCACACATCTTAATTTCACTAAGACTGATAAACACTGTATAGTACTAGATTATCAAAGAGCAATAATCAGAGGCTATCTGTTGAGTCCAAAGAAATCTTGAGCAGAAATTGCTACATTCCTAGAATATTTATAAAGATGAAGACATTCTAAAACCAATTTTGTGCAGAGCACACGTATACTAGTGCAACTGAAGTAAATATAGTCTTTGCTGTTCATTTTATTAAAAAGGGTAAGGTAAAGGTTTTCCTCGAACATAT
Organism: Natrix helvetica; assembly: GCF_964273705.1. Classification (NCBI taxonomy): domain Eukaryota; kingdom Metazoa; phylum Chordata; class Lepidosauria; order Squamata; family Natricidae; genus Natrix; species Natrix helvetica. Next base: position 5,247,464 of record NC_138553.1, on the reverse strand, counting down.
GTGCCAGTCGTTCCTGACTCCAGGGGGCGGTGCTCATCTCCGTTTCAAAGCCGAAGAGCCAGCGCTGTCCGAAGATGTCTCCGTGGCCATGTGGCTGGCATGATTAAACACCAAAGTCACACAGAACGCTGTTTCCTTCCCACCAAAGGTGGTTCCTATTTTTCTACTTGCATTTTTACGTGCTTTCGAATGGCCAGGTTGGCAGAAGCTGGGACAGGTAACGGGAGCTCACTCCGTTACGCAGCGCGAGGGATTCGAATCGTGGAACTGTCGACTTTTCTGATTGACAAGCTCAGCGTCTTAGCCACTGAGCCACCCTATATTAAAAATGATAAGTTGGCACAAATCTTGTTATATTGAACTATGATGGCAATTAATTAAAAAACCCTTTAACATATTTTCGATAATAAACTACCTGCATTTTATCTGACATTTTCCTTTCCAGGGAGTTAATGTCAACATATAACAGCACTTAATGCAGGGCAGAATAGGAGAGGAAAAAAATCAACTGTTTCTGGCAATCCCTGATGTCTTTCAGAGTTGGGAAAATATACGATTTGATACATCAAGCTGATATTGTATAACCCAATTAGCAGATGTTAGAGCTTAGCAGCACTGAAAAGCCTTCGTAAATAACCAAGGTTCCTGAGTGGAGGCTTCCTCCTTCTATAAATGCAGGAATTGAAGAAAGAGTGCATGTGTTTAAAAGGAGGAGGGAATCGCTCCCAATTTTACTGCTGTCATCCTCTTGTCAGGCACTAAAGCCTGACAACTTTCTTTCCACCTGATGAAGCTAGCAGCCTTCTGGATTGTCAAGCCAAAAGATTTACTGCTTCCAGAGTGACCAAAGGTGTTAGGGATGTAACCCTAGTCTTGGCTTGGCAATGTATATAAGCCATGATTGTAACAAATGTATCTGTTACTTTAAATGCTAGAGAGGTGTGATTGGGTTGCTGTTACCTCAAGCAGCCATAAGAGGGAGCCAGAATGACTGTTAGCTCTCTGTTTGTTAGACGCTGATCGGTGTATTGTGAGGTACTGTGTTTTGCTACTGTTAGCTGTTTTGTGTTCTAGACTGATTATTTGATAACTGACTGACTGAACCATATATGACTTGGACTGTAAACTGAACTCTGAATACCTCTATATTTCCATATAGTAAACTACTATATTTTACACTATTCGGTATCCCTGTATGCTGGTTTGTGCGTGTTCTTCCATACCACTCTCATTACGCTTCTCTGCACACTCGCTCTCCTAACGGGGAGTTTACTTACTTAACAAAAGGGAAAAGATTATAATCTCACTCAAGGACCGAACTTTCAATTAGCACAATTTACAAAAAGGCTTTCGTTGATCAAGCTTGCTTAAACCTGTTACGAGGGGACACAAAGCGAAGTTAAAGCAAAGGATGGAGATTTTAATGATCAGATGGGCAAGACTGGTCCAGCGCTCTGCATCATATCCCTATAGCAGGGATGTCAAACTGAAGATCCGCAGGCCAGATCTGACCTGTGATGTGGTTGGATCCGGCCCACAGGGCTATCCTGGAAAATGTAAGGGGCTGGCCTGCATCGCTTCAGCCCAGTCTACCCGCATTGCTTCGGCCTGGTCTTGTTGTGGCCCGCCAGTGGCCACCGGAACTGGCAGCAGAGTCTGACAGTGAGGAGGTTGGGGAGGAACCTGGGCCAGTCCTGGAGTCTGGGAAAGGCTCTGATGAGGGCTCTGCATCGGAGGCAGAGAGGGCGCCAAGTTCTCAGCTGCCTTCGGAGCTAGACAGCAGGGAGGCAGAAGAACAGCTGGAGCCTGTTCCCAGTGTGTGCATGCGCAGAGCTGCCAGAAGAAAAGAACAGCTCAGAAATCAGGGTCAACTTGGGAGTAAAGCCACAGGTGGACTGTGAATGGGCCCTCCCATAGGAAATAAAAGAGGAGCGAAAGGGGAGTGGGCTTTTGCAGGAAATAATTCGTTCGTTTCAGGAGTATGAAGATCTGTCCGTGAATCTCCGAGACTCTGTGCCAAGTTTTTCCTTGCACCGCACTGAGTTTGGAAAATATTTACATGGCAGCTTTCCAAGCTAGATAAGGCCTGTGGTCATCAATTCCCCTTTGAAAGACTGCCAGGCCTTTTGCTGAATGTGAATGGGAGAAATTCACATTCGTTTAATAAAAGGGGTTTTGTCGGGACCAGGATTCTGCTTCGTGCTTTTTTGGGGAAGCCAAGGTCAGAACAGGTCTACCCAATGCAAAGAGGACACATGCCAGCAGTTTGGGGAGTGGTATCAAACTGCTACCCAATCCCCCACTTGGCCCCTCCCAGCCCCCCAGGTCAACCACAGCCCTGATGCGGCCATCAATGAAATTGAGTTTGACACCCCTGCCCTATAGCAACCGCCTTCCTTGGAGACATTGTAGTAAAAGGTCATCTTGGACGCCCCCACTTCACCCCACAAGGACTCGGTAACTTACCTTTATCAGCAGCATCTCCAACAATTATTTTGCCCCCCCTCTTGCTGGTTTTCTCTACCGACAGGGCGGTGCTCAGACCCTGTTCGTGCTTCCCCAGACCCTGGCCTTCTCGGAAGCCGTATTTCTGCATGATCTTGTGCGCCACCGTGCCTCTGGAGACAGAAGGGAGAATGAACGGACCCGTCAGGCGTGGGAAATCAAGTCGTGTGGGTGCTTTGGATGGTTGTCTGAAAGGCAGCTAGTCTCCGACTTTCAATCGTTCATTTAGTGGATGGAAACTAATCAAGGAGAGAAAGCAACCTAGAACTACGTAGATACTTCCTGACAGGGAGAACAATTAATCAGTGGAACAACTTGCCTCCAGAAGTTGTAGATGCTCCAACACTGGAGGTTTTTGAGAAGAAGTTGGACATGTGTCTGAAATTGTATACGGTCTCCTGCTTGAGCAGAGGGTTGGACTAGAAGACCTCCATGGTCCCTTCCAATTCTGTTATTCTAGTGACTGTTCCAAGTTACAACAGCACTGAAAGAAGTGACTTATGACCGTTTTTAAAACCGTTGCAAGCGGCCCAATGGTCACGTGGTCAAAATTCAGCTGCTTGGCAACTGACTCAAATTTACAATGGTTGCAGAGTCCCTCGGTTGTGTGATCTCCTTTTACTTCTTTAAAAACAACTTTTAAAAAAGGAAAACAAGGGTAAACTTTCATTTAGAATGTGTCATCTTCTCATTTTGTTGCTATTTTCACTTTCCTTCCCCACAACAGCCCAGATGGTAACAGCCGTTACCATGGCATCTCCACTGTGCTGTACAGTAGAAGCCACTTTAAGGCACAACAGGCTTTATCTTAACAGAACCGGAATCCAAAATGCACACTATCACTGTCAAAAGTACTGTGATTTGACACTATAGATATAATTCATTCCTTTTCATTTTAGCGGCCCAGGCGTTCCAGAGTTATGCTGGAACACACCCACACATACACACATAGCCATTGACATATATGTATATATATATATATATATATATATATATATATATAGATAGATAGATAGATAGATAGATAGATAGATAGATAGATATAGATTCCTAATGTGTTCCGCTACTGCCCCCTAGTGTTCTTTTTCAGGAAGTTTCCCAAGCGCTCACCCCATGTTTGCAAGGAAGGAATTGCTGGGCCCTGTTGGGGAACGAGGTCTCTCGGGCTCATCGTACATCGGAGGAGGGATGGCAGCCTTGGATGATGAACCACGAGGCCTTGACTCTTCCTCGTAGGAGGATAAAGCTGTGGAGAAGAAGAAGAAGACGGGATATTTTATCCTCAAGGCAAAAATCTCTAAGCATTGATTCCTATACTTTACTTGACCTTGCAAATAGCAGGTTTATTTTTATCCCTTTATCTAATCCAGTGTTTCTCAACCTTGGCAACTTTAAGTCCTGTGAACTTCAACTCCCAGAATTCCCCAGCCTGCTGGGAATTGAAGTCCATAGGACTTAAAAGTCACCAAGGTTGAGAAACACTGATCTAATCAGTTACAGCATTTCTTTCTTTCGTTCATTCATTCTTTCCTTTTTCTTTCTTTCCTTTCCTTACCTTGTAAATATCTCCATCACTACCATATTAATGAAACAGAATCCCTTTATCATATCCGTCACAGCTTCTTTCTTTTTCTCTCTCTTTTTTTCCCTTCCTTCCTTCCCCTTCCTCTGTCTGTCTCTAATTTATGGCTAACACACTCTTTGCAAGCTAAAGAAGCGTCTCTCAAGAGATATACAAGACAAGACGGCAGTTAAAATTGACTCCAGGATCCCACTACCTCATTCTTACATCCCTCCATGTTCTTCCAACGATCAAATCTATAGGTACTGTATTTTTCGGAGTGCCCCCAAAAGCCATTAAATTGGATCTAGTCATGTAGATGCCTCGATTTACGACCGTCATGATTTAAGATGGAAATGCCGGGGTCCATTTATTTATGTTTGTTTGCTGCCCATCTCACTGTGAAGTGACTGTGGGCAGATACAGTCGTAAGTTGAGGACTAGCTGCAATTGAAAGAAAAATGATCTAGGTGCGTACGTTCTTTGTCCTTCTCAACCAAAGAAGTAGGTGGTGCAATGGCAGCTCCTCCCATACCTGTGTAAGAAAAGAAAAACCCCAAATAAATAAAACTATCTATGAAAGTTATTATATAATAAATGTATTCATCTTTAAAAGGCCACAATTCTTGGTTGTGGGCTTGTTGTTGTTTTGGCTGCAAAGCTTGTTTTGTTAGAAGTCTAGGGAGTTAGAATAACGAGAATTTCTTCCATAGACATTTAGATCGCTCAAAAATTAATGGATCTATGATCAATTCCTCTGTTGCTTCAAGTAGGATGTAAATGGGTTAGAAGCTCATCTACGTCAGTGGTGGGTTACGACTGGTACACTTCGGTACGGGCGTACCGGTGCCTGCCGGGAGCACCAGGTACCGTTCTGGTACGGTGCTCCGGAGGTCCCGCCCACCCACGTTCCTTACCGGTATTTGAGGTTTTCAGGACTTCCACGCATGGAGCATACGCGGCCTCCGCGACGCTCTGCCGAGCAGCTGGAAAATCGCGGAGGGCGAGTATGCATGTGCGTGCCAGCTGCGCGCACGTTCATGTGGTGGACACCGGCCCCGTTGCAACAGGATCTGGAACCCACCACTGATCCACGTCCACTTGAGACAACCTAGGACCGTTATGGTGAACCTGTGGCACGCGTAGCCATATTTGGTGGCACGCCAGCTGATTTTTCCCAGAGGGCCAGGGGAGGCCATTTATGCCCTCCACAGGCTTCAGGAAAGCCTCTGGAGGCTGGGGAGGGCGAAAAACGGCCTCCACTTGCCCTCCAGAAGGGCGAAAAATCCACTGGCTGGCGGGCAGCCCCGGCCTTCCGGAAGCTGAACATGGATTGTTTCCAAACTTCTGGTTGGCCCGTTGGGGCCGTTTTCACCCTCCCCAGGCTTCAGGAAAGCCTCCGGAGCCTAGGGAGGGGTCGCGCATGCATGCGCAGGTGGGCGGGGAGATTGAGTGAGCATGCTCGCATGCGCGATAGCGCACACAATTTTGGCATGCCGTAAGAAAAAGGTTCGCCATCACTGACCTAGGAGGACAATCTAACTGATTTTTATTAAAAGGCAGGTGTCTTCGACACAGTATGCTGCAGGTCACAAAAACCTTTTAAATAAAATTTACTGTTCACAGAAGTGTTACCGCCAGCAGACGCCCACAGATTACGTAAGAGAAGAGAGTTTGATTCATGCATGCGTTTGGAGAGTTTCTCACTTCGTTTCCGCCTCTCCCTCTCATAATCTTCGTCTTCATCCGAATCTGGATCAGGCCGTCGGGAAAATCCACTTGCCTCGTGTCTGTCTTTGCGCCTCCTTGAAATGGAAGCAGAAAATAAGATGACAATCGTCCCCAAAGGAAATCTGGATAGAGTAAACCCGAACTTTGGCTAAATTCCTAGGGAACTCTGCTCTTCATTCTTTTCGTTTCCACTATCTACATTGAAACTGTTTGGTCCAATGTGTTTCAAAAGATTCTGATGAAGAGCAAAACGATAATCTGTTGGCACTGGCCATTCATAAAACTCCGCTAAAGTACACTTCTAATTCATAAAATGGATTTTATGCACAATATTTAATTTGGCTTATATGCGCGTACAGGCAATCCTCGACTTACGACCTCAATTAAGCCCCAAATTTCCAACTCTAAACAAGACAGGTGTTAAGTGAGTTTTGCCCCATTTTACGATCTTTCTTGCCCCAGTTAAGTGAATTGCTGCCAATTCAAGTTAGGTTAGTCACATGACACCAAGGTTTAGAAGAGGCAAATTAAAAAACAATTTTTGCACTCTGCAGACCTCCCCAAAAGGGCCCGTTTTTCACGAAAACGGGCCCATTTTCTTTTTCAAAAAAAGGGCATGATAGCCTTTAGGAGCCTTGCAGAGTGCTCCTGGGGGCTGCGGGGGGCAGAATTGAGCAAAAACCGGCCCGTTGTTTGCTCATTTCTGCCCTCCCCAGTCCCCAGGAGCACTCTGCAAGGCTTCTAAAAGCTATGCATAGCCATTTTGGAGAAGGGGGCGGGGTTTCAGGGGGCAAAAAAAATGCTGTATTCAGTGTATAAGATGCACCCAGATTTTCAGCCTTTTTTGTTTTTTTGAGGGAAAAAAGTGCGTCTTATACTCCAAAAAATACGGTATATGCTGGCTGGTCAGAAAGTCGCAAAAGGAGATCACCGCCATAAAGGTGAGTCAGTTGTTGCCAAGTGTCCAATTTTTTAAATAAATAAACAGTCTGGGTTAATTTACCTCTACGTAATATTAATAATAGCAACATCAATATTTACTTGTATATAGTAGTATTCTTCCAACTTCTAATTTCTACCTCTACTATCTCACCATTTGAAAAACAAATCTCATGTTAAAACGTATTCTGCATCCTCTTTATCCTTTATCTTGAATGTTAACCTATCCATTTCCGCAGCGTCTAATATTTTTTTGAATTCTGCTTTCAGCTGTAGGAGTCCCCTCATTTTTGCAATATTGTGCAAATACAATTCTGGCCTCTGTCAACACATGTTGACAGGACCAAGGGTCTAAATTTTGATCACATGGCCATGGGGATGCTGATGACTCACTTCTCCCTTTCTTCAATCTCTTTCTGCCTCTCCAGCTCACGCTGCCTTTGCCGCTCCTCTCGCTGGCGTTTTACGACTTTCTCGTAATCGTTCGGGAACATCGGATCGTATTCATCCGCTAAAGGGATCAATACGTCTCCCGCTGAAAAGCCACTGGGGACGGGGTCCTGGAACGAAACATGGAAAGGCATAACAACAAAAAGTATCCAATGCAATTCTTTCCAAAAGAGGAGATGCTCCATTTATTTGCCAGAATAAGATGGAAACTGCGTTCAACAGTCTCAAAAGACTGTTAATAAGCTACCCTGTTTCCCTGAAAATAAGAACCTCCCTGGATAATAAGCCCAATCGGGCTTTTGAGCGCATGCGCTAAAATAAGCCTTCTCCTGAAAATAAGCCCTTCCAGAAAATATTGCAACACAGCAGCAGCCATGAGGTGACCACGCTCACCGCCTCCTGCGCCTCAAAAATAATAAGATCTCCCCGAAAATAAGGCCAAGCGCTTATTTCGGAGGTCAAAAGAAAATAAGTCCCTGTCTTATTTTAGGGGAAACACGGTAGCTGTGCACCAATGTCTGAACTGTGTAATTAAAACTAGCTGTCAGCTCCGGCCAGCCCAGAGCCCTGGCGCTGCCATTCAGGGGAGAAAACCAGGCTAGCTGCCAAGACTCACCAGGTTTCCCTACTTCACAAGCTGTCTAGCTGAGTAATCTACAAAGATATTGATAACTGACTGAAAACAATCCATGATGAATTGCCGCTTGGTTCTCGTTCTGGGTCATGAGGGGATGGGTGTGCAGTTTATCCTAATTACCAAGTAACTTATAAAAGGTGGTGGGGAGTACCGGTCAGTTCGTGCCGGAGGAAGAACACAAACTGCATTTACAAACCGTTTCTGTGTTTGGCTGTTTTCATTAACCCTTCGGAACCTGACAGTTTGTCAGATAAAAAGGCGGGAGGCGCAAGGACCTTTCCACGTAGGCCAGAGGGTATACCTCTCAACTAAATGTCTCAGGCTGCCGTTGCCATGCAAGGAACTCGGGCCCAAATTCATTAGGCCTTTCCCAATCGTGCGAGTTATTAACCTGTAACAGTGCAGCTAAGGTTCACTACTGGGAAAAACACATCCAGTCTTCCACTGCAGCCTTCTAGGATCAGTTCAGGCATCTGATAGAGGAGACTCACTATGGCCGCCAGCCCCGGTTACTTTAGATGGGGAATGGCACTATGTAGTGCAAGATATACTAGATACCAGGTGGCACAGGGGACGGTTACAATACCTTGTTTTATGGAAAGGTTATCCCCCGTCGGAGGCATCGTGGGCTCATAGCAAGGACTGTAGGGCGCCCCACCTGGTAGCGAGATTCCACCGCAGACATCCCACAAAACAGGGGGGAAGGGGTCCTTCGACTCCTAACTGACGGTAATTTTTAGCTCCCCAAATGCTGTCTCCGTGGAAGGGGGCTGCATGTCAGCTCCGGCCAGCCAAGAGGCCTGGAGCTGCCATTCAGGGGAGTAAACCAGGCTAGCTGCCAAGACTCACCAGGTTTCCCTCCTCCACAAGCTGTCTAGCTGAATCTTTTTTAGGGGGTCCCAGGGTGGGGGGGAGGGTTAACCAGACCGGGAGGAGGGCCAGAGCCGGACAGACGGGTGAGTCCAGGAAGGACGGGGACGCGGTGGAGGGGGGGAATACAAAGGTCATGAAAGCAGAGGGTTGTCCTATTACAACGGTTGCGGGGAGGAGGGGATGCGAGGACAGGATAAGATCCCAAGGTCGGTTGGGAGACCGCGGCTGCTGGTTACGCCCGGTCGCTTGTACCAACCCCTGCAGTCTAGGTGGACAGGTGCTACAGAGCCAGGGCCTGCGGCTGATGCTTTGCAACGCAAGGTCTGTCACCAACAAGGCCCCCCTCATTAATGAGTTGATCTCAGAGGGGGAGCTAGACCTTGCAGGGATAACGGAGACCTGGTTGGGCCACGAGGGTGGTTTACCCCTCGTGGAAATGTGCCCACCGGGTTTCCGAGCATTCCATCAGCCTCGGGCCCTGGGTAAGGGTGGTGGGGTGGCGGTGGTTATGCGGGAATGTTTAAAGCCGAGGGAGTTCACTGTTCCTCAGATACCCGGGTGTGAGTCCCTTGGTGTGAGTTGGGGCCCAGGGAGGCAGTGGGGCTTGCTGATTGTATACTTGGCTCCTCGCTATACATCAGCAGCCCTGCCCGAGCTCCTCGAGCTAATCTCAGCGACGGCAGTTGAGACTCCCAGACTTTTGGTCATGGGGGACTTCAACTTGCCGTCAACGGGAGCGGCTTCCGAGGCGGCTCGGGAGTTCATGGCTTCCATGACGGCCATGGACCTGACCCAATTAGTGCAGGGCCCCACTCACGAAGGGGGCCACACACTGGACCTCATTTTTGTATCTGAACAGTGGACGAGTGATCTGGGAATAGGGGATTTAGTTATCACGCCCTTGTCATGGTCAGACCACTCATCCCTTCGGCTGGACTTCCCTGGCGCTATCCCCCACCGCGAGGAGGCGGAACCAGACTCTATAAACTGGTACCGCCCCAGGCACCTGATGGAATCTGATAGATTCCTGACGGAGCTTGGGCCAATACCTGTAGCCTTGTCCCGCTCCCGTTCCGAGGACCTAGTGACTGCCTGGAATAGGGCGACGACTGGGGCCTTGGACCGGGTTGCGCCGTTGCGACCTCTCCTGCGACACCGACCCACCCGGGCTCCTTGGTTTACTGAGGAGCTCAGGGTGATGAAGCGCCACAGGAGACGTCTAGAGAGCAGATGGAGATCCTCGCGCTCCGAATCTGACCGAACACAGGTAAGAGCCTATTTGCGGACTTACCTTGTGGCAATAAGAGCAGCCAAACGTAGACATTGTGCTGCTCTTATTGCGTCCGCGGATAACCGCCCTGCCGCCCTGTTTAGGGTGACTCGCTCCCTCTTATCGCAGGGGGCGCGGGAGACACCCTTACAGGGTAGAGCAGAGGAGTTTGGGGAATATCTTCAGGACAAAATCGATCAGATCCGGAGCGGGTGGACCTCCGTCAGTGGACCAGACGAGCCGCCAACAGCGAGTCTTGAGAGACCATTCTGGGAGGAGTTTGACTCTGTTGCCCCCGAGGATTTGGACAGGCTGCGTGGACGGCTGCGACCCACCACTTGTTTAACGGACCCGTGCCCCTCCTGGCTGGTACTGGCAGCCTGGGAGGTGACACGAGGCTGGCTCCTGGGCCTGGTGAGCGCCTCACTGAGTGAGGGATATCTACCAACCGCCTTGAAAGAGGCGGTGGTGAGACCCTTGCTCAAGAGGCCTGCGCTCGACCCAATGGAGCTAGCTAACTATCGTCCAGTCTCCAACCTCCCCTTCTTGGCGAAGGTTGTTGAGAATGTGGTGGCGCAGCAGCTCCCACGACACCTAGACGAATCCGACTATCTAGACCCGCGCCAGTCCGGCTTCCGACCCGGGCACAGCACTGAGACAGCCTTGGTCGCGTTGGTTGATGATCTCTGGAGGGCCAGAGATAGGGGTTGCTCCTCTATCCTGGTCCTATTAGACCTCTCGGCGGCTTTTGATACCATCGACCATGGTATCCTATTGCGCCGGTTGGAGGGGATGGGAGTCGGAGGCACCGTTTTGCGGTGGTTCGGCTCCTACCTCTCCGACCGGAAGCAATGTGTGTTGACAGGGGGGCAGAGATCGTCCCTGAGGCCACTCACTTGTGGGGTGCCACAGGGGTCGGTCCTCTCGCCTCTCCTGTTCAACGCATATGTGAAGCCGCTGGGTGAGATCATCCGTGGTTTTGGGGTTGAGTACCATCTTTACGCTGATGATACTCAGCTGTATATTTCAACCCCAAACCACCCCAACGAGGCTGTCGAAGTGATGTCCCGGTGTTTGGAAGCCGTCGGGGTCTGGATGGGGGACAACAGACTCAAACTCAACCCCTCCAAGACCGAGTGGCTGTGGTTACCGGCACCTCGGTTCAGCCAGCTGACTCCATCGCTGGCCATAGGGGGCGAACAATTGTCCCCTGTGGAGCGGGCGCGCAATTTGGGCGTCCTCCTTGATGCCCGGCTGTCAATGGAGGACCATGTGGCAGCCGTGGCAAGGGGGGCGTTCCACCAGGTTCGCCTGGTGCGCCAATTGCGCCCCCTACTGGACCGGAGTGCCCTGCGCACGGTCACTCATGCGCTGGTGACGTCTCGCCTGGACTACTGCAATGCTCTCTACATGGGGCTTCCCTTGGGACGCATCCGGAGACTGCAGCTAGTTCAGAACGCAGCCGCGCGGGCTATTATGGGACGTACACGTTACTCCCACGTAACACCTCTCCTGCGCGAGCTGCACTGGCTACCTGTGGCCTTTCGGGTGCGTTTCAAGGTATTGATTACCATCTTTAAAGCGCTCCATGGCAGTGGACCTAGTTACCTGCAGGATCGCATCCTACCACACACGTCCCTGCGACCTATTCGCTCACACAGAGAGGGGCTCCTCCTGGTGCCGTCTGCTAGTCAATGCCAGCGGGCGACACCTAGGAGTAGATCCTTCTCTGTGATGGGCCCAACCCTCTGGAATGACCTCCCCCCAGACATTCGAACTACCACCGACCTCCGTTCCTTCCGGCAAAAGTTAAAGACTCACCTGTTTCAATCAGCTGGCCTGGCACTTTCTTAGTTGTACCTCCCAGGGATTTATTTTATTTTAGGGTTGGGGTTTTATTTATGATGTTTTAAGATTAGTATTATTTATTTCTTAGCACAGTCTATTTCCTCCTCCAATGTATCTTAAATGCAGTTTAAACGTATTTAATTATTGTGAATGTTTTTATTATTGACTGTACACCGCCCCGAGTCCCTTTTTGGGAGAGGGGCGGTCTAAAAATCTAAGAAAAATAAAAATAAAAAAAAAAAAAAGCTATTGATAACTGACTGAAAACAATCCATGATTAATTGCCGGGTGGTTCTCGTTCTGGGGGGACACGAGGGGACACGCACGGGGTGCAGTTTATCCTAATTACCAAGTAACTTATAAAAGGCGGTGGGGAGCACCGGGTTTAAGTTTATTTGATTTAGTGGCAGCTCTGACAATTTATTCATTGTCTTAGTGCTTTGTTGGTCAGTTCGTGCCGAAGGAAGAATACAAACTGCATTTACAAACCGTTTGGCTGTTTTCATTAACCCTTTCCGAACCTGACACTAGCCTTTTTCAAAATAATAATCTTGTGTCAGGATTCCAAGTAATACATCCATTGCAAGCAAGACTCCGAGGCAGGTAGATTTCTCAAAGAATAGCTTTATTGGAAATATCAAATTGGCACATATCTGGTGAAAACCCCCTTGGTTTTCACTTAATTAAAAGTAAAAGTTTTCCCCCAAAAAAACAGTCACATGGCCCAATCAAGGCACCGTCTGCAGGTCTGGTGACATCACTCCTCTTTCCTCTGGACAGGTGTGAGAACGTCTTGGTTCCCAGGGGAAAATATTTTATTTTGACTACACAACCCCAGCTATCTCTAATCCCTCCTCCTTATCCCCCGCTCCAGAGTGGCAATATAAGACGGCTTCGGCCAGGTAAGCTTCAGGGTTGACATCCTGCTTTACGAGGAGACAGCTCCTCATCTTCATGGTTCTTGCTACTTTATTTTTCGGGATTCATTTCAATATTTATTTATTTATAAAATGGATTAGCTTCCCATCTTGCCGCATGGTAAATATGGGCAGTTTGCCATATCAAAAGATAATATTGTGTAATTTATAATAATGTAAATAAAATACTATAAAATCAAACTACCGCATTTTTCGGAGTATAAGACGCACCTTTTCCCCACTAAAAAAGGAAGAAAATTTGGGTGCGTCTTATACACTGAATGTAGCTTCCCCCCACCAACTGTCCCCCACCCTTTGGCCTCTGCCTCCCAGCAATTTACCTCCTTACAGCAAATGGAGAAAATGGGGCTTGGGGAGGCCACAATAGGCTGTGGCAATCCCTGCAGCCTGAAACAGCTGATGATCGGGAGCCCCTAAACTGAAATTGAAAGTAAAACTTGCTGTTTGCTGCAATAAGGCAAATTGCTGGGAGGCAGAGGCAGATTTCTTCTTCTTCTAATCAGGCTAAACTGAAACAGGCTGTTTGCTGCAAGGAGGTAGGTGAATAACTATAAATGCCTCTAGAATGTTCAAATTATTAGATTTATTTCTTAAAGACTGCTTTATTATTGTTCTAGACAACTTAACAAAATAAAGAAGATTTTTAAAATAAATGCTTAATCTGAAGAGGCCCAATGCTATTGTATCTTCTTTTAAATGGCAGAGAATAATGTATACTTCCAGAAAGCCACATCAATTTTAACAGGATCTGTACAAATATAATCTGAAGTGTAACACCACAAACAGTGTATATCTTCAGTACTGTTTGCTGTTTGGTGCAAGGAGGCAAATTCCTGGGGGGTGGGAATGGGAAGGCAAGAGAATGGGGTCTGTTGTTGATCACTCAACCACCCCCCAGCATAAAGCCCCTTCGTTAAAAGCCCCAAGCCAATTAGCAGAATCAAGTCTTTAAGCTCTTATGGAAAGCCAGGAGCATTAGCAATACCAATAGCACCTAGACTTATATATCACTCCATAGTGCTTTACAACAGAGGTCCCCAACCCCTGGTCCATGGATTGGAACTGGACCGTAGCATGCCAGAAACTGGGCCGTGCAAACAAGCAAAGCCCCATCCATGGGATGAAGGCAGCACATGAAACTCTGCCCCCTCTGGTCCACCAAAACACCTCTCTTTGTGGAATCGGTCCCTGGTGCCCGAAAGGTTGGGGGCCACTGTTTTATAGCACTCTCTGAGCGGTTTACAATGTCACCATGTTGCCAACCATCTAGGTCCTCATTTTATTGACCTCGGAAGGATGGAAGCAGAGGTGGTATTCAGCAGGTTCTGACCAGTTCTGGAGAACCGGTAGGGGAAATTATAAGCAGTTTGGAGAACTGGTAAATACCACTCTGGCTGGCCACGCCCCCATCTATTCTCTGCCTCCCAAGTCCCAGCTGATCAGGAGGAAATGGGGATTTTGCAATAACCTTCCCCTAGAATGGGGAAGGAATGGAGATTTTACAGTATCCTACCCCTGCCACGCCCACCATGCCACGTCCACAGAACCGGTAGTAAAAAAAATTGAATCCCACCACTGGATGGATGGCTGAGTCAACCTGGAGACTGTCAGGATTGAACTCCTGGCTATGGGAAGAGGAGAATCCCAGAATGTGCGAACTTAACTCCCAGAACTCACAATTGCTGTGTGTGGACTTCAACTCCCAGAATCCCACAACAGGGCTGGCTGTGGAATTCTGGATGTTGAAGTCCACACACCTTGAAGTTACCAAGATTGAGAAACACTGCCATAGCTGGTCCTGAACGGAGACATTTTGCTCCAGAGGAAGGCTGCCTTCAAAGGGCTGACAGCCTCTTGGTCAGGATACTGCGTGGCCTATTTTATAAGCCCCCATCTCACCTTCAAGCCAGCCGCCACGTGGGGTGGGGTGTCCGCTATCTGGCGCTCATCCGAAGCATTGCCCCGTTTCAGGTCGATGACAGGAGCAAGGACGGTGCTTTGTTTTGACCTCTGGCTCTAAAACGAAATGGCAAAAAAAATTAAAAAGCATGTTTCAGACGGCTTCCAAGAATTTTATTCCGTGACCTGCATTTTGTTCCTCTCATTACAACCTCCGATTATAAAGGGCAGCAGAAAATAAATTTAACAGATGGATGGATGGATGGATGGATGAGGAAGGGAGGGAAGGAGGAGAGGGGGAGAGAAAGGAGAAGAGAGCTAACTTGCCGTACACTAGATAGGTAGATATGACATAGATGGATAGATAGATAGATGATATAGATAGATAGATAGATAGATAGATAGATAGATAGATAGATAGATAGATAGATAGAATTCGATCTTAATAGACAGATAGCAATAGCACTTAGAAATACCACTTACTACTACTTCACAATGTTTTACAGCACTTTCTGAGTAGCTTACAAATGTCAGCTTATTGCCCCCAACCACCTGGTTCTCATTTTACTGACCTCTGAAAGATATAAGGCTGAGTCAACCTTGACCTGGTCAGGATCAAACTCCTGGCCGTGGGAAGAGTCAGCCTGTGATACTGCATGATAGATAGATAGATAGATAGATAGATAGATAGATAGATAGATAGATAGATAGATAGAGACAGACAGACAGACAGACAGACAGACAGACAGACATAAAATAGATTGATAGCTTCAACTACAATTTCTATCTTCCCCATTTGGAAGACGTTGGTGATGGGAAGTGTAGTCCAAAGGCTCTACTATGGAAACATCAAGAGAATGCATGCTTCTAAGCAACTACCACCAGCAAAAGGCAATTTGATTGCATATATATTTAATCGTTTTCATTGACAATGATAAAGGCTTCATCACAAAAGGCTTATCTATATATTTTAATTTAAAGATACATCCATATAATACTGACGGCATGTACTTTTCACTATATCTCCATGACAAGTTAATCTCTTAAGCATCTGATTTAATCATCATTTCCCCTTAGATAAGTGAAATCTCGTTCCAGCTCCTATGCAGCATATTCTATTTAGATACATGAATGAATTCAATTACATCTAACACAGAAAGACCAACCTTTACACAAAATAGCTGTACATTAAAAAAAAATACCCCTCACAAACCTCTATAAAAATTGGAATACACTGAAATTCCTGAGAAAAATCTGCTCCAGTGAAGGACTTTCCATTTTTTCTTGTTCCATTTTTTAAACATTTAAAATAAAATCAGTCCCAGCATTGCTTACAAAGATGGGAAAACATTTGACACGATGTGGAAGTTGCAAAGCGACCTTGTGCTTCTCATAAGGTCGTCTTTCCCAGGATGGAAGTTCAAAGGAAGATGATGAAATCTTCCAAGTGTAGTACAAGGTTCTCCCCCAAGATGTTATGATAACTTTATAATTATAATTATCATTCACAAGCTCTGGAGAACCAAGGGCTGATGCAAGAGATCCCATGTTGCTATGAATGCTGACAAAGGAACACTTTCATGCCATAGGTCAGGGATGGCTCACCTTTTTGCCATCGTGTGCCAAAAGTGGAGGAAGGGGGGGGATTGTGCGCGCCTGTGGCCCCCCGTGCATGCGCGCACTGCCCCGTGCATACGCGCATGACCCCGCCCCTTCTGCGCTTTTGGCGCACGATGGCGCGGTGGACCCATTTTTCACACTCCCCAGGCTCCAGAGGCTTTCTAGGAGCCTGGGGAGGGTGAAAACGGACTCCTGCGCCCCCTGCAGGCTGGAAATGGCCCATTTTATGACTTCTGGGTTGCCCGTAGGGACGTTTTTCGCCCTCCAGAGGGAGAAAAACGGCACAACGCACAAACTGGAAATCTGTTCCCGAACTTCTGGTTTGGGCATTGGGTTGTTTTTCGCCCTCCAGCGACTTCCCTGAAGTCTCTGGAGGGTGAAAAACGCCCGAAAATGAAGGCCGAAATCAGCTGGCCAGCACGTGCACGTGATTTGAAGCTGACAGGGCAACGCCTTGCGTGCCCTGAGAAATGGCTCCGCATGCCACTTGTGGCAAGCATGCCATAGGTTCGCCATCATGGCTCTAAGTATATTTTTTTAAAATCCAATGCTCAATCTGGCTTGTACACCAATGGCCGGGTATACAGGAAGTCCTGGACGTACGACCACAATTGAGCCTTAAAATTCTGTTGCTAAATGAGTCATTTGTTAACTGAGTTTTGCGCCATTTTACGACCTTTTTTTTTGGCCACACAAGTGAATCACCGCAGCTTTCAGTTCATGACATGTTTGTTAAGTGAATCTGACTTTCCCCCTTTTGCTTGTCAGAAGGTTGCAAAAAGGAATCACATGGCCCCGGGATACTGCAACCGTCATAAGTACATGCCAGTTGCCAAGCGTCTGAATTTTGATCACATGACTGTTGGCGATGCTGTGACGTAAGTGTGAAAAACAGTTACGTACAATGGCTTTCAGTGCCATTGTAACTTCAAGCGGTCACTAAATGACCTGTTGTAAATTGAGGACTACCTGTACTTATTTCAAGAGATGTTAAGATTAAAAAAAAAAGATGCTAAAGATTTTTAGAATTAAGAGTCAGAATGAGGCTTTGGCACAGAGGCTTATCATGCCTTTGAAGCAACAATGGCTGTTTTAAATATGCAAGTAATGAAAAAACGTAAGTGAATACAGGTAGCCCTCAACTTACAACACTTGCTTAGTGATCAAAGTTCTGATGGATCCCCTTAATATGTATTTATGATCCGCACCCACAACAACAGAAAAAGAAAGGAAGAGAAGAGAGGAAGAGGAGGGCAGGAAGGAAGAGATAAGGGGAGGAGGGTGGAAGGGAGAGAAAGAGAAGGAGAGAGGGTAGGAAGGGGAAGAGGAAGAGAGGAATAGGGGAGAGGTAAGGGAAGATGGAAGGGAAAGGAGATGAGGAAGAAGAAAGTAGAGAAGGGGAGGGAGGGAGAAAAGAAAGGGAAAATAAGGTGGTGTTAAAACAGGAGGAAAGGATGGTAAATAAAACAATCCAAATTGTATACTATAATTTTATAAATGGAATGACAAATGTACAAAAATGAAAAATGTAAAGAACAAAAATAACTATGTGAATGTATACCTATAATTGTATGTAAGAGGGGGGAAAAACCTTTTTTAAAAAAATGTATTTATGATCAGATTTTGAGGTTCCAAGGACTGTCTCTACTCAGTCATTTGACTTGACTGTGATTTATGTCCTTGTCTAAAATTAAGTGTTTACTTCTGGTTTTCAACAGGAGCAACACAGGCCAGAGAATGGGCTCGATTAACGATCATTGCAAAAATGGTATTTAGTCAGGTCGGTCATATGGGCGTCTTGCTTTATAACTGTTAACGGACAGGCTCTATTATGGTTGTAAGTCGAGGATTACCTATATAGCCAGAGCTTAAGGGTGTTCCAAAAATCCTGGAAAGTACGTACATTTTTTATCAATCAGTATTGGAGGTAACATCTATGAGAAGTATTATTATTTTTTAATTTAATTTGTATCCCATCTTTATTATTTTTATAAATATCTCAAGGCAGCGAACATATCCAACATGTCTTCCTCCTTCGGTTTTCCCCACAACAACCCTGTGAGGTGGGTTGGGCTGAGAGAGCTATTGGCCCAAAGTCACCCATCTGGCTTTCACACTACAATTCATAATCTCTTGGTGACTGGCCCAAAGTCACCCAGCCGGCTTTTATGCCTTAGGTGGGACTAGAACTCACCATCTCCTGGTGACTGGTCCAAAGTAACCCAGCTGGCTTTCATGTCTAAAGTGGGACTAGAACTCACCCTCTCCTAGTGATTGGCCCAAAGTCACCCAGTCCGCTTTTATGCCTAAGGTGGAACTAGAACTTACTGTCTCCTGGTGAGTGGCCCAAAGTCACCCAGTTGGTTTCCATGCTAAGGCAGGACTAGAACTCACTGTGTCCTGCTTGCTAGATTGGTGCCTTAATCAAACCTCTTTGCTAAATGAAGCATTTTACTTAGCAGAGATTCTCGCCCTGGGCAGCTGACAATTAAAACCACAAAAACAAAGCCATTTCCAGAAGGCTTTTACGGTACCTTTGCTTGAGTCAGAGCAGCTTTTTTCACTTGCAGCTGAGATTGCAGAAGTTTGAAATTTTTGGACCAGCCTTCAGTTTTGGAATCACTGGTTTCTACTCCCAGATCATCATAGAGGGACATTTTTTTTCCTGGTTCAAAACCAAGAGACAGAAAAAAAAAGTGTTTTTTGTTGAGGACATTCAATTTTGCATTTTCATTTCAATATTTTGCCTGAACGGAAAAGAAAAACTATAGAAAAAAATACACAAATAAAGAAATACATTAAAACCAAAACAAGCCAAAAGGGGGGAAGGGAATACTGTTTATATATATTACTTATTATTTTTATTTATTTTATCTATTTATTTCCTGCTTTGATTATTTTGATAAATTCCTTTCTCCCACTTTCCCCATAAGAAGTCTGTGAGATAAATTGGGCTGAGAGACAGTCACCTAGCTGGCTTAATTAAATATCACGTAGATTTCTAAATCTATCTCCGAACATTACAAGAGATCTTAAAACGATTCTGCAGAAAAACAGTCATTTTCTCATTAGCAAAACATCATATCACAATTATTAGCACTAAGCTGTATTCTTACTTGACCCACAAACAGTGTGATATAGAATTGAGATTTATACATTTCTTTATTTACATATAATTAAAAACATTCAAAATAGGCATGGGTTAGATAAATTTAGGGCAAGAAAAATAAAGATTTTTCCCCACCCCAAATTGCAAGAGATACAAAATACAATGAAAAAAAAGGAAATATTTATCTTCATACTCTACTACCTATTTGACAAATTGGCCCCACAGACAATACAACCATGTACATACCATTCAAAAGAGGCATTCAACAAGCCAAAAAGGGAACAAAAAGATCAAAATACCTCCACAGCAATCAACACCCAGAGGAGCAGAGACTAACACCAAGGTTAATATTAGATTAACAGCCAAGAAACTGCCATCAACACTAACAGGGCAAAGTCCTAGATAGAATATAAAATGACAGCAACCTTGCTCCACTCTAGCACTGATGATGTTCTCTAGTTTGGTCATGAAACTTCTACAGTAAAACTACCAAGCTCAAAGAGCACCAAGGACCCTACAGTTGTCATCCTCCTCTCCACAAACCCCACTCCTTTCTAGCACTGATGATGTTCTCTAGTTTGGTCATGAAACATCTACAAGAAAGCCACCAAGCTCAGAGAACACCAAGGAGACCCCCCTCCATCCTTCCACCCACTCATCCATTCTTCCACCCACCCTTCCATCCACCTATCCATCCACTCATTCTTCCATTCTTCCACCCACCCATCCATCCTTCCATCCGCTCTTCAATCCACCAATCCTTCCACACACCCACCTACCTATCCATCCTTCCAACCCACCTATCATTCCACCCACTCTTCCATTCATCCATCCATCCTTCCAACCACCCATCCATTCTTCCATCCATCCATCATTCCACCCACCCACTCACCCATCCATCCACTCTTCAACCCACCTATCCTCCCATCCATTCTTTCATCCATCCATCCATCCTTCCACCCACCTATCATTCCACCCACTCTTCCATTCACCCATCCATCCTTCCAACCACCCACCCACTCTTCCATTCACTCATCAATCCTTCCACCCACCCACCCACCCATCCATTCTTCCATCCATCATTCCACCCACTTTTCCATCCATCCATTCTTCCATCCATCCATCCATCCATCCATCCATCCAGCCAGCCAGCCAGCCACCCATCCATTCTTCCATCCATCTATCTATCCACACATCCCTTTCTTCCACCCACCCACCCTCTTTCTCCCTGGGTTCCTGACTCTCTCCACAAACAATTATACTTTTGGATATTTTTGATTTATTCCTTCCCTTAGGACATGCAGGGGTGACACTGAGATAGAACTTTATCATATTTTATATCTTAAAATTATTGTTATTCTATTCCAATTTCATTTTAGACTGTATTTTATCCCAAATCCATTTTAGAATCGTATTTTATTCCAATTCCACTTTAAATCGTATTTCATTCCATTCCCACTTTAAATCATATTTTATCAAATTCCATTTTATATTGCTTTTATCAAATTTTAGTAATCATTTGTTTCTGGAACTTGATATGGCCCAAGGACTAATTAATAAAGACTCAACCCAATGTCAATCTCAATTCCAATGTCAACGTATTTAAAAATAAATGTACTGGAAACCCCGATCCCCCCCCCTTTTTTTAAATTTAAAGTCCACATTCCTAAGAAACCAGGCCTTCAAATTCAGGGGTTACACCGCCCCCCCCCCGTTGTCGCAAACCGAGGATGGGGGGGGGGGCTGTCACAGACGGCCCTCTGCATATGCTCAGGAACCCGTTGGATCGCCGGGCGGACCAGAGTGGGCAGCCAAGAAAACCGAGTCTTACTTCTGAAGAGAGAGGGGGGGATTCCCGTCACGAGGGGCTTAGAGACCCCCCGAATAATCCTTTTCCGCAATACGAGCCCCTCGGCTCTTCTTTTCCCTCTTTCAACATTCAGGCCGACGCTCCTAGTAGCAGATAAAACGGCCTCCAGCCCTTCCCCGTCACAAAGAACGTTTTTTTTTAAAAAAATTCTTACCCTTCCGTCGAGGCCGCAAGCCGGGGGCTCGCGTAGCACCCGAGGACGAAAAGAGCGCCCCTTCGTCGGCCGAGCGAAGCTCTCGCGTCACGGCTGACGGGAACCAATCAGGCTCCTCCTTCTCAGCGCGCGGCCGGGAAGCGGCTCGGCTCTTGTTGGCCGCCGCCGCCGTCTTGGCCGCCTGTCTTGAGGCCGTTTGTGCGCAAACTCCGTAGTGGCCGCGGTGGGGTGGAGCCTGGTCCTCCCTTGCGGGAGGCGGAGCTACGCCGACTCCGCCCGCAGCAGCCAATGGGCACAGGGCGGAGAAAAAGAAGTTCCGCAAACGGCGAGGTTTGCTGGCTTTACGGCACGGCCGGTGCTTACGTAAACGGCGTAGGAGGAAAAGCAGCGGGGAATGCATTTCTTCTGCCACGTGGGTTGTGTGCATGCGTCGGGGTGGGTGGGGTAGAAGGCAAAGTAGGCGTTGCCTGTTGTTATCCAGTGAACAAGGGAGCAGCGCTTTCTGCAAGCCAAGGGGTTGACGATTGGTCGGTGGCAGCAGAGCATCGCTCTTGCCCAACGGGTTTGCTTGTTTGTTTGTTTACTAGCTGATAACCCAGAGTTGTCTGGGTATTTAATTATAGGGAGGAAATGTCCCGACCAAATGCAATTTCTTGTGTTGGATTTTCCCCCTTGTGGAGTACTCTGAAGCCGTTAGCATAGCAACTTCACTGTGCTGTACAGTAGAAGCCATTTAAAGGCACAACAGGCTGTATCTTAACAGAACACACACCCTGAGGGATGAATATAACATTTATATTGCCGCCTATTCGCCCATGGCGACTCAGGGCGGCTTACAGAATATAAAACCACATTTAAAACAATAAAAGCTAACAAAAAGAATCAAATCAATATGGTATAATACAACGAAATTACCCACCCCTGCCCAGGTGACAGCAAACCACCCGAGCCATTTAATGGACTCCATCCCGCTCTGGGTTGCTCAGGCCCATTGGCAGAACCTTCTGGCACCTTCCGGAAGAATATTAGAGTGGGGGAATGAATCTTCCAAAGAGAGGAGCCACCACCGAGAAGGCCCTTCTTCTGGGTCCCACCAGGTATATCTCCCTTGGGGATGGGACCCATAACATTCCCTGTCTCCCCGCTCTGATGGGTCAGGTAGAGACGGTCCCTCAGATAACCTGATAAATCCAGCATCTTATCCATTGAGCCACAATGCCACCTCCTGGCATATGTAGACTTGCTCAAATATATCACTTTATCAAATACTAAGAACATTGTTTCTCAACTTTGAAGTCCATAAATCTGAAAGTGGCTAAGATTGCAAAATATTGAACTAGAGCAGCGTGGACTTCCTTGTTTTCAGCACGGCTATAAGCAAAGATCATGCTTCCTAAGTAACTATATCAAACATAAAAGCAATTCTTTTATATTAAGAATAGGGTTGTAGGGTTTCCTGCCTAGGCAGGGGGTTGGACTAGAAGACCTCCAAGGTCCCTTCCAAGTCTGCTAGTCTCTTCTATAGTTATAATTCTATTTATTCCATATCTGTTATTCTTAGCAGCAATGTTCTACTGAACACAGAAATTGTTTTAGCTCCCGGGCAGACTTAACCATATCAACCATGTCAATTTTTTCCCATTTTTTCTGGGTTTTATCCTATTTGTTACAGATTTATTTTGTAGTTATTGTGTATCTTGGTACTTTTATTTTGTACGCTTTCTAAAATGATGGATAAATGAAACAAACTGAGCAGACTTAGCATAGGAACTGAGCCAGTAGTCTAGAGGCTTAGAGCAGGCCTTCGAGAAATAATTCACCCCTGAAAATAATGTCTTTATCCTGTGTGAGCAACTGCAAAACCACTTGTCTTCTTTCCTGGGTCTGACTACTCCTCTAGATCAGGGGTGTCAAACTCGATTTCATTGAGGGCCGCATCAGGGTTGTGTTTGACCTCGGGGGGGGGGGGGGAAGCTCAATGTCATTCATGTCAGGGGTGCCTGGTGGCCTGAGCGCTCTGCCAGCGGAAACGGGCTCCCGAGCTCCATTTTTGGCTACCTGCAACCCTCTGCCAGTGAAAAGAGCTCGGGAGGGTTGCGTGCCCTCACTAGCAGAGTATTGCAGGAGGCTGTGACAACTGAAATGGGAGCTCGGGAGCCCATTTTTGCTGGCAGAAGCACCGTGGGCCAGTCCTTCGCTATTTCCAGGGCGGCCCCTGCGGGCTAGATCTAAGCATTCCACGCCCTGGATACCCCTGCTCTAGATTAAGACCTGGTATGTATTTAATTTAAGCTTTCTTCTGGAAACTTTTTTAATGTATAGAACTTTTACTACCTTAACTGACTTATGGATTTATAAGACCTTCTTTGCTTCAGCGTTCTGGTGTTTGCCAAGCATAGCATTTCCTCTGGTTGATCAGGACACTGTGAAAAGCAGTGTTTAGTTTATGGTTTTCTACATATAGCTATACTGCAAGTGTACTTTGTCATTTGTAATAATTTGTAGTAAATTCAATATCTAGGAGGCTACAAACTTTTTACACAGGTCTTTAAAAAATTCAAAATTAGGGGAGAGATCATGTCAAAAATTCTGTTAAGGTTCCTTTAATTGGAAATAACACTCATTTGAAGATCTTTATGCAAAATAAAACTTCCACAAAAGAAAGTTGGTGCATATTAGCTGAAATGAAGATACCCCAATGTTCAGTTTGTTTTATTATATTAAATATTAGTACATTGAAATCTACAAATTATAAGTCCCCACAATTTTTTCTATGCATTCTTCAACAAGAATATTATAAGCATACAACTGAGTGGAATTCCACATGTTCAGTTTTCCCTTCATAAGAAAAATGGCTTAGCGGTTGCTTTTAAAAAGTAAAAGCTAATCAATGAGGCATTTATTTATGAGGCCGCCACTTGTACGTTAAGCCACGAAAATGATTTTACTTAGTACTATTGTAATCAAATTTCTTAATAAAATTATATTAAAATGATTTTACTTAGAGCTGAAGATCAGTCCCTTGATCCAGCAAGAGATTCTTGCACGCAAGTAGTTTTCTAATTACAAAACAGAATGAGAATCCAAAACATCTTGTATAGTGAGTAAAATATTCCGAGAAGTATTATGTAAGGAGCACATCTAGAAAAGTTCTTACTCAAAACATACAGGATTGACATAATTTTGTGAACCAAAAGTTTCTCTTCATTATTTCAATATTAAAGTATTCTCCTGAAATTTTATTTAAATTAGGCTTCTCTCAGCTCCAGCAATTAGCTTTGCTTCAAGCTATGTCTAAATTCATGGCCTAGCAACTTACATACCAGAACAGCTAAAATGTCTTGTACAAAATTATCCCTCAGCGGACCAAGAATGAAAAGCCAATTTTTCTCTTTATGTAATTCAGATTTAAATCATTACCATATTTGTCTGGCAATATGATACATGCAAATATATTGGTTTTGTTGAGTTTTGGTGGGGAGGTATTTTTTTGTGATAATAAGTGAACCCCGCACCTGCGGGAATATGCTAGGAAGTAGTTTTTTTGTGATAATGTAATACTTGGTAAGATTTTCATATCATACAGCCTTATAACTTAAAGAAAAGCATCAAAAAGATTTCTCTTCTATTGGGCAACCACGACAAGCTCTAAATTCAGTATGTCAAGCAGCTTTTAAAAAAAGAAATACTACGACCCCTTTTGGGCAGCACCATAATGAAATCCTCAAAATAACTGTCTTTCCTGAATATCCGTCCTCCAGCAATAGGGTATCTTTCAACTGAGTTGGGAACATCCACTTTATACAAAAGAAATATTCCTGTACAAATATAAACACGAATGGTGAAGGGGAAACAGGGTTGCTAAAGCGGATTCCAAGTTTGTAGAGCCCCAGGTTTTGATACAATATACTTTGGAGATTGGAAATATGACAGGCCAAGTTTGCAACACCACCACCACCACCACACAAAGCAAGTGAAGTTTCGGCCGATGCAAGTCATTCAATGTCATTCACTAGCTGCAATTCAAAGACCTGCAGGTGTTCCTTAAACCGTCGATGTGCTTCGGCACTGTGTGGCCGCCGTTCACGCTGCAACTCACAGATGCGTAGGCGGAGTCTCTGTTCACGACGCCGGCAAGCTTGCAGCTGCCGCTGTGTTTTTCCTAAAGCATCAAGTGCTGCCTCGGCCCGCCTCTTCCACAGCAAGGCACTACCCACCTGGTAGCTGTGCTCATTCTGGATGTAGGCACCAGCTGGGGGTGGGAGTCGCAGCATGTAGAGTGAGAGAGAAACGGGTTGAGATGGATCCCCTACAGGTTCTGGGAGAGCTGGAGATGGAGAGGCCTCTTCTTGGCCAGTGGCAGCTGGTAACTGTTCCAGGGGTATGTCTGTCAGAGTGGCCAGATTCTCCGGTTCTGACCCTGGGAGATTCGGCTGGCTTCGAAGCTCACCAGTAGTGGGAGCAGCCCCAGGACTTGGCAGCTCTTGCATGGGGAAGCAAGAGAGATCCATACCCAATGGAGTTGACTCCTCTGCATTGCAGCAGCCACAGCTGTGAAAAAGGGATAGAATCGAGGTCAGGTGAGAAGTAATAGCTACCTACATCAGGTGCGACACTGAGTAACCAGCAGAGGAAAACCTGATTTCAGATGCAGGAGGCCCATGTAAAACAGAGGTGGGTTGCTCCCGTTTTGGGCTGGATCGGGCGAACTGGTAGTACCAGCAGCGGGAGGCTCTGCCCACCCGCTTCTGTGTCGCACGAGCAAACTGGTAATAAAAAAATTGGAAACCCACCACTGATGTAAAACATATTCTTCCTATAGGCCAGGGCTATTTAAGGCCCGTGGGGTGCTTAAATCCAGCCCACGGGGCCAGCCTGGAAATATTAAAGGACCGGTTCGCGGTGGCTCTGGCAGCTAAAACAGGCTGTGCACACACACACACACACACACACAAGCCTTGTTTTCACTCTCCACAGCCTCCTGCAGCACTCTGCCGGCTGAATATGGGTTCGAAAACTGCCCATACTATCTAGTACAGGGGTGTCTATCTCAAGTGCTTAAATCCGGCTCACAGTGCTGGCCTGGAAATATTAAAGGACTGGCCCCGGTGCCTCTGGCAGTTAAAACGGGCCATGTGCCCCCCACCCCCCATCTCATTTTCATTTTCCAGGGCTTGCAGCACTCTGCCACCCGAAAACAGGCCTGCACAAAAACGGGCTCAATAACTGGCCATGTGCCCCAAAACGCAGCAAAAACTGTCTGAAAATTGCCTAAAAAATGGGGCGTCGTGCAGCCCATTTTTGGCCAGCAGTGCGCTGCAGGAGGCCAGTGAAAACAAAAGCAAGGCCATGGGGGCTGCATGCAGACTCCCCGCACCCCGTTTTGGCCAGCAGGGTGTTGCAGGAGGCAGCTGTCTGGTCTCCCCCACCTCACCACATGGAGAACTACTATGCTGATCTGGCCCTTGAAGAAATCGACTCAGTTTGGCACCCCTACTATAGGCTATAAGGAGCCAATATGGAGTGAAACTTGGGCGTGGGAAACAAGGCATTTTCTAGGCAGCCTAGAGTTATATTTTGTAACATACTACCATAAAATGATGTGGATGCATATAGCAACAAGAAGAAAAAGGTGGTTCAATTCAGCCACGAAATTACATTCCAGGACTGATGTTTTTCACATTTTTAATATTCTTAACTTAATATTTTTCTCTCTGGTTCTAATCTCAGATTCCACCATTCCATCCTGTTATACACAAAATTCCTTTTAAACCTATTAATATATTAATCTATTAATGGCTGAATAGATTATGCTTTTTACTCTTTATCAAGAAGTAAGCATCACTAAATGTACTGAGACCTACTTCTAAATACTGTATTTTTCGGTCTATAAGATGCACTTTTCCCCCCTCCCCAAAAGTGGGTGGAAATGTCTTTGCATCTTATAGAGCGAATGTTGCTGAAGCCCCCGCCCACCCTTCGCCTCCTACCCTTCGGCCTCTGCCTCCCCACAATTTGCCTCCTTACAGCAAACAGCCTGATCAACTTCAACACAGCCTGATTTAGCATGAGCACCTGATTGGCGGTTGAATCGGCCTCCCAGAATATTGCCTATCATCTGTTCCTGGTTGCGGTGATCTGTCGCCTATTTCCGCCTCTGCGCATCCTGTTTCCCACGTGTCCTGTTTGACGGCAAAGGTGGGGACTCCTGCTGCTTGGAACGGGCTGAAAATGGGGTGGACGGAGCCGGCAATAGCCTGCGGAACAGCTAATTGTCAATATTGAAACTGACCAGGCTATTTGCTGTTTGCTGCAAGGAGGCAGAGGCAGATTTTTTTCCGTTTTCCTTCCCAAAAGCTTAAGTACAGTTGGAAAAATACGGTAAATATTCAGGGTTACAGAGGACATGAGGTCAGAAGAGTGGGACTCACATCTGCTTCCGTTGATACTTTGCAAGTTTGGAACTGTTTAATTTAGACTTCCGGCGTGGCTTTGCATGAAGCTCAAATATCGTAGGAACAGCCCCTTCTTTGAGACGATGATAGCCGCTACAAAAGAAACAACCCCCACATATCAAAGTTGTTACTGGCTCAGAAACCCCGGTATCTGGACTGTAGACCGCTGGAGGAGAAGGTAGATCTTCTGAGAGCTTTGGAATTAACTAGTTACATTCTATTTTGAGTATTATTTGTCCAGTTTGTACAGACCTATTAAATAAAGTAATTAATTTTGGGCACAAATAATTAGCTCTTTCCTTTCCTAATTCTGTTTGGTATCTACAACCCCAAAATCTTGAATCGAAATAATGTCAAGTTAAGTTATGATCAAGTTAAATATATGATATGTTTTGGCAATACTACTAGTACAGGGGTGTCCAAACTTGGGAACTTTAAGACTTGTGGACTTCAACTCCCAGAATTCTGGGAGTTGAAGTCCACAAGTCTTAAAGCTCCCAAGTTTGGACACCCCTGATCTAGTACAAGGGTGTTAAACTCAAGGCCCGTGGAGCAGATACGGCCTGCGGGATGCTTAAATCCGGCCTGGAAATATTAAAGGACCGGCCTGCAGTACCTCTGATGGCTAAAACAGGCCGTGTGCACCCCCCATGCCTCGTTTTCAGTCTCCATGGCCTCCTGTAGCACTCTGCTGGCCGAAAACTGCCCCCAAACCGCCAGAAAATGGAACCGTGTGTGGCTGTTTTTGACCAGCAGAGTGCTGCAGGAGGCCATGGAGACTGAAAACAAGGTGCAGGGGGTCCTGCGTGCAGACCCACTGCGCTCTGTTTTGGCTGGCATGGTGCTGCCACAGGCAGCCGTCCCATCTCCCCCCCCTCTCCCCCGGCCCATGGAGAACTAATGCTGATCTGGCCCTCAAAGAAATCCAGTTTGACACCCTTGATCTAGTATAAGTAGTCAAGATCCTTTCAAGATTTCAATCACACTTATCGTGTTTCCCCGAAAATAAGACAAGGTCTTATTTTCTTTTGACACCCCCCCCCCCCCAAATAACGATTTGGCCTTATTTGGGGGGAGGACTTATTATTTTTGAGGTGCAGGAGGCAGCGAGCATGGTCGCCTCATGGCTGCTGCTCTGTTACAATGTTTTTGGGGAGGGTTTATTTTAGCACATGCGCTCAAAAGTCCGATTAGGCTTATCATCTGGGGAGGTCTTATTTTCAGAGAAACGGTATTTTTTTCAAATGGATTTACCAGGGTTTTTTTTTGGTGGGGAGGGCAAGAGAAGAGTTCCATTTTAGTGTTATATACAAGTCTGGAGCTGGTAAGAATCTGACACTCTAGGAAAGAAAAAAATACCCCTTGATTTCTGATTGGAAATCACATTCTAATTTTTCAGAATGTGAATACCTTTCAGGTCACTTTGACTTCCCTTCCTTAGCCTTACTCTCTGCTATCTTAGCAGGTAGAAACATGTGTCTCACCTTTTCTGGATCTGGAAGCTCAGCAGGATTAAGTCTGGTTAGTACTAATGTGACACTAGCTGCCATACCTAAAGATAAAGCAGGCATAGAAACAAACAGACGAAAAGCCATGGATCTTGTTTAAAAAAAATCGTTTGGAAGATAGATAAGGAAGAGCCAAATCCTTAAAGAAATAAAGAAAAACATGTCACCCAAACAAAAAAAAAATTGAACTTAGGCCTGAGAACATGGGAAACCTCTCCTCAAATTCTGTCAATAGCTACTAGACGTGAAAACTAATCAGGCAAGAATTGCTGCCAGTATTGTGAATCAATAAAGGAAGGACTTTTAGGCCCTGCAGCCCACTATCTCTTTGAGTCATCTTTGGAAGCAGACGTGGCAACTCCTGCCTCTCTAGCTAGTGCCTGGCATATCATAGTTAAAAGGATATGGATAAGTGAATGAGAATGTGACTGTGTGAGAAAGAAAGAAGTGAGTTCTAGTCCTGCTTTTGCTGCAAAAGCCGACTCGGTGATTTGGGGTGAGTCACTCTTTCAGCCCAACCCATATCACAGGGCTATTGTGGGGAAAAAATAGGAGGAGGAAGGTATGTTTTCTACATTGAATTATATATAAAAATAATAAAGATGGGATAAAAATAAGATTTGCTGTCACATTAAATTCACTTGGGGTATAGCTGTTGACCAGACCAGTGAATGTATGAGCAAGAGATCATAAGACAAACCTAGCTGGGAGTGCTTGTAGCACTTAGGTTTGTAGTTAAGTTTGAGAAATCAAAACAAACTCTAGAAAGGGCAATGGTAAACCATTTTAAGAGCCAGAGTGCCACAGTGGTTAGAGTGCAATACTGCAAGCTATTTCTGCTGCCTGCCGGCTGCCTGCAATTTGGCAGTTCAAATCTCATCAGATTCAAGGTTGACTCAGCCTTCCATCCTTCCGAGGTGGGTACAACGAGGACCCATATTGTTGGGGGCAATATGCTGACTCTGTCAACTGCTTAGAGAGGGCTGTAAAGCACCGTGAAGTGGTATAAAAGTCTAAGTGCTGTTGCTATTTTCAAATTGCTGCCAAGAAAATTGGAGATTTGCCTACAAAAATTACCAGAGGCTGAACTTGACTTGAATGAGACGGTTAACTTTTCAGCTTTAAAATGCATCTCAAGGTAATCCTTTGAGTGTGTGCACACCATTAGAATGATTTATGAGTGAGTTGTTTCCCATATTCATAGTATTTTTTTTAAATGAATGAAAGTCAGAGGGAACAGGTATATTGAAAGGACCATAGGAAGGATAGTGTCTATATTTATGTACATTACTGTCCTACTGCAAACTGTCTACTTTAATTCTGCATGCTCTTTCATGTTTTTCAACTATTCCAATTGCCTACCTGGTGCCCACTAGTTCAAAGCAATTCTTCTCAAAGTGCTTGGAGCAAAAATAAACATATTTAGAGGCAGGGTCCCAGACACCCTGCCCACTCATGTCCTTCCGCTGACAATTCTCCAACCATGTGGTTCGCCGTGGATTGTCCTTTGGCAATCTGTGAGAAGAGATATTAAGTGATTAACTCATTGGAGATTAGAGGCCACACGTAAGATTATGCATATTTTTTCCCCAATCTCAAGTAAAATAGCTTTGATGGCAGTGTGACTACTGTATTTTTCGGAGTATAAGATGCACCAAGATTATGAAGAGGTAAATTTAAAAAGTTTTTGCACTCTGCAGACTTCTTAAAAACGGCCCATTTTTCACGAAAATGGGCCCGTTTTTTCTCAAAAAAAAAAAAAAAAAAAAGGGCATGCATAGCCTTTAGGAGGCTTATAGAGTGCTCCTGGGGGCTGGGGAAATGAGCAAAAGGCAGCCCATTTTTCGCTCATTTTTGCCCTCTCCAGCCCCCAGGAGCATTGTGGAAGCCTCCTAAAGACTATGCACGGCCATTTTTGCAAAGGTGGCGCAGTTTCGGGAGGCCTGTATTCAGTGTATAACGCATCCAGATTTTTACCCTCTTTTTTGAGAGAAATACAGTACCTTTGAAGGCCATCTAATGGGAGACTAGTAGTTTTCTTGTATAGTTGGTGGGCCTGAGGTCTGATCCAGCAGGGCACAGTGTATGTTCTTACATTCTTTAAAATCACTGATCCTACAAAGCTTGATTTTATGATGATGAGATGTTGCAATTTTAACAGCCTAATCCTACCAACTTTAAGCTTCATATGGGAATAGAGTCTGCAAAGGGCAAAGAATAAAATAATTTCTCACCGATGGAAAGAAATGCCTCGGTTGCGTGTTTCAGGTGTATCACGGGTGCAACAGCCAGTAGCAGAGCAGTGACGGGGCATCTGCAAGAGGGAAAAAAAGAAACACCATATCATGTAACTCCCACTATTTTGAGGATAAAGTCATACATTTTTTTTAAGAAGAGATAAGTCAGGTACCCAAAAGACTCCAGAACTTGGTTCAAGTCCCAATATTCTCTACCAACAACTGTTGAAAGCAGAACTATGTAGTTTACAGAATGGTTTAGAGCATGGGTGTCAAACGCACCATGTCACGTTGCCATCATGTGACGTTTTGCAACATTTTTCCCGTTTGCAGAGCTGGGTATGGCCTGCATGTAGCATGCATGTGACCCATCTGGCCCATGGGATGCCAATTTGACACCCTTCGTTTACAGCTACATTTTAATCAATGGAAGGATACTGAAATCACTGTATTAATTAGCTGTCAGAAGTATTGTTCATCCATTATTCTGGCTTGCAAAATATACCAGCAAATTGTGCAAGCTGACATCTATCTTTTCAATATGTCTATGAAACTAAGACTCCGAAGAAGCTGAATATTTTGACATATACTGTACTTCTATACATTTTGTAAATTTTGGGATATTTTCGATAAAAATAAAGAGTAGAACTATTTTCTTTTCCTGAGGTTTGGTAATGCACTGTATGCAACGCTAGATAAATATATGGAAATCATCCCTGGGTGTGACAATGTGCACCAGCATTCATTTCTAAAAATGAACTTCCATGCAATTCAGATTTAAGGGAGCCTTTAGGAGGAAGAATTATCCTTGCTAAAAAAAAAACCAGTCATGCTGGCAAAATAGTTCAAGATTATTTAGATACCTTCATGCTTCCATTGCCTGCCATTTTAAGTACCATGGATGCTGCAGTCCCATGACCGGGTTTGCATTTTATTAAGCTCTGCTTTGAACAGGCCATGGTTTTTAGAATAAGCCGCAACATAAATGCGATTTGCAAGAACACAAGAACAAGTTCATACAGCAGGTACAAACCCAACACAAGCAAGCGTACCGCATACTGCTTTATGTCGAGTCTCAACCTAGCTGCTATAATAATAATAATAATAATAATAATAATAATAATAATAATAATAAATATTTATTTCTTAGCCGCACCCTCTCCCGAAGGACTCGTGCTGGATCTCTTAATACGAAGAAGTGGGGTTGGGGAGACTCGCTTTGTGGATAAACTTCCACCTTATTTTTCTCATCCTTCCCATTACCTATCCCCCCCCTCCTTACAACTATAACCTTGTTGCTTGTATCCCTACGATTTATATTTTGTTTCCTAGTATGATTTGATTGCTTATTTAGTAACCTATGACTGTCACTAAGTGTTGTGTCTTATGATTCTTGATGAATGTATTTTTTATTTATTTTTATGTACACTGAAAGCATATACACCCCAAAAAAATTCCTTTTGTGTCCAATCACACTTGGCCAATAAAGAATTCTATTCTATTCTATTCTTCCATTCCATTCTGTATTTTCTATTCTAGTCCATTCTATTCTTCCATTCCATTCTGCATTTTCTATTCTATTTCCTATTCCTTGTTCTATTCTATTCCATTCCATATTTTCTATTCTATTCTCTATTCCGTTATGTGGAGAGAATATGAACCGGGGAGGCTAAATGCACCTGGCTGACCTTGAAAAGCTCAATAAATTTGGGGCCAGCTTGCATCTGGATGGAGGCAGGGCCCTCTTAACAGCCTTATGGGTCCCAGGCAAAGCAGTGTAGCGGCAACTACTCCCAGAAATAAAAATGTAAACGGTGGATAAAATCAAAAACATATATTCCCCCCACCCCCCATTAATTTCTATGAATGCACATTAGTATACATTTTTTTAAAAAAATGCAGTAAAATGTAATGCGTACGTTGCTCTATTTATATGATACAAGGTGCATGGAAGGGTTTAACATAACAGAGATTCGTATGGGACCCCTATGCCCATCAAGCCTTATGACAGCCCTGGATGGGGGACCACCAGGAAAGCCGGGGCTGTGAGGAATAAACAAAGTGGTCCTGAGGAGAGAGAGGTGGAGGCAAATGGGCACCCTCATCACCACCACGTGCCAAGGCAACGTGCCACCTGGTGTCAACCAGGCTCTTAAGAGCCACTATTTTAAAAGAAAGGAGGGCGGGAAGCGCCTGAGGGAATTTCCCTCAGCCGCAAAAGCGGTGTGTGTGTGGGGGGGGGGGGGGGGAGCATGGAGCACAATAAATGGGGCGTGGCTATCGCAGCCCGCGCTTTTCTTTCCCTCCCCTCCCCCCTTCTAGAGAGGTGTGTGTGTGGGGGGGGAAGAGCAGATGGCGTGACGGGGCCGGAGTGACACCACGCCTTACTCCGGGGGTGGGGGGGTTGGGAAGCGCGCGCAAGAACAGCTACAGAAAGGGCATCCCCCCTCCCGCCGCCCCCCTTTCTTTCTCAGTGCGGTCGCCTCACCTCCCCACTCCCATTGCTCGAGACGCCGCCGCCGGCGCTGCCGCGGCTTGAAAGCCGACACGGGAAAAAAATGAGAATCGGGGGAATCTTCTCGCGAGAAACTAAAGCGCTTCCCCCCCCCACCTCCGGGGGCGCGTAGAGATAGAAAATGTAGAGATAGAAATAGTAGAGGTGCCCAGGCTCCCGTTCCTGAGGCGCTCTTTCCTTACAAAGGTCGTGCATGAAGATCTTTCGTTAGATGGGCCCCATCTTGGCTGCCGAGAGGTGGTGGGTGGAGGGGAATCCTTTTAGATGGCCTCCATCGGTTAACCGAAAACACCTTAGCTGCCTTTCATTGGCTGTCCGGCTTTTTGTTAATTCTCAGATGGAGTAGCTCTGATTTTTTAGCCATTGGAAACACTGAGAGCATATGCACCAAAGACAACGTGTGTGTATAATCACACTTGGCCAATAAAGAATTCTATTCTATTCCTATCCTATCCCAATTCGTATTCTATATTTATATTCTATTCCATTCCAATTCTATTCTGTATTCTCTATTCCATCCTGTTCTATATTCTATTCTTATTTATTTATTATATTAGATTTCTAGACTGCCCCCTCTCCCCTGAGGGACTCGGGGCGGTGTACAGGTATAAATTTAAAAAACCCATCCAAACAATAATATACATCGTTAAAAGTAGATTAAATAACCCCTGTACAATTTATAAAAATTAAAACTAACCCATAAAACCAATCATAAAATTTAAAAACCAAAGCTGAGGTGGGAAGGCTGGAATTAAGCCAGGCCGGCTAGCTGGAACAGGTGGGTTTTAAGTTTCTGACGGAAGGAGCGGAGATCCGTTCTATTCTATTCTATTCTATTCTATTCTATTCTGCTTTCCATTCCTATTCTATTCCAATTCCATATTCTCTATTTTCTTCTATTCCTATTCTATTCCAATTCTATTCTGTATTCTCTATTCCATCCTATTCTCTATTCCATTCCATTCCTATTCTATATTCTCTATTCTATTCTATTCCTATTCTCTATTCTATTCCTATTCTCTTCTATTCCAATTCTATTCTGTATTCTCTATTCCATCCTGTTCTATATTCTATTCTCTATTCTATTCCAATTCTATTTTCTCTATTCTATTCCTATTCTCAATTCCATTGCATTCCTATTCTCTTCTATTCCTATTCTCTATTCCATTCAATTTCTATTCTATTATGTATTCTCTATTCTATTCTGTATTCCATTCCATAAACACCTTCATTTTTTTTACGTAATAAGGAAGCTGTTTACAAGATTCTATAAAAGGCAGCCTAAGGTAGAAAAAAAACCCATCCTGTTTAAAAAGCAGCAAATGCCCCCCCCCCCCCCAATCCTCCCTCCTTTAGTTTGCCTGCTGTGCCTTTTCGTTTGGATAGTGCTGCTCTCTATTCTTCCTATCTCTATAGACAGGAACCGGCTCTTCAGGAACCGCCCCTCCTTCTAGCCAATCCCCGCTTAAGCTGTTGCCTTCCGCCAATCAATCCCAGTCTCCTTACTTTCGTTACTCCAAAACTAGGACCCATTAAAAGCTTCCGGGCTGTGCAAAGGTGGGTTCTATTTTTTATTTTATTTAATATAATATAAATAGAAGGAGCAACATAATCAATAGAAACAGTGTGTTGTCTGTTTACAATTCTTTTGAGTAATACTCATAGTAGTAATAGTAGTAATAATAATAAATATAATAAAACTTGGCCATCGAAACTACATGGCTATGGATGAAGCATGTAGCAGTGATTCCCATTGTCATCGGGGCACTTGGCACCATGTCCAAGAATTTTATAAGATACATTAAAAAATTGCAGCTTCCTGCAATAACACCAGCGGAACTGCAAAAAACTGCGCTACTCGGAACATCTTATATTTTAAGAAGGTCCTTGGTTGATCCCTAGGAGGCTGGCAGCAAACCGTATCAACCATTAGCACCAGTCACTGGTATTTGTGATGCATTTTTGAATATTCACTTGGCTGAGTTTCATTTTTAATGAATAAAGTATATAATAATGGAATATGTATCACGCTTTACATCCATGAAGTGACATTGACAGGTTGTGTCTGCCATGAAAAATTAAGGGGCGGGGGCTATTGCAAATCCATCAAACTGTAGAAGAAAAACGTACCATGTCCAAGAATTTTACAAGGTACATCCACAAACTGCAGCTTCCTGCAATAACCCCAGCGGAACTGCAAAAAACTGGGCTACTCGGAACATCTTATATTTTACGAAGGTCCTTGGTTGATCCCTAGGACGCTGGCAGCAAACCGTATCAACCATTAGCACCAGTCACTGGTATTTGTGATGCATTTTTGAATGTTCACTTGGCTGAGTATCATGTTTAATGAATAAAATATATAATAAAATAATTTTAAGAAGGTACTTGGTTGATACTTAGGACGCTGGCAGCAACCCGTATCAACCATTAACACTAGTCAGTGGAATTTGTGACACATTTTTGAATGTTCAGTTGACTTGAGTTTCATGTTTAATGAAATAACAACAACAACAACAACAATATAATGATGATGATGATGTCTGGTTCAATGACATTGCAATACCTGGTGATGCACGAATTGAAGATAAGCAGCAAGAAAAAAAATCACAAAATACCAGGACTTGCAAATTGAGGTTGAGCGACTGTGGAAAAAGAAATTATGTTGTCCCAATTGTAATTGGAGCCCTTGGAGCAATACCTAAAGGGCTACCTCGCTATTTGGAAATTCTAAATTTATCGGATTTGAACATTTTGACTCTACAAAAAACCACCCTGCTTGGAACAGCTTATATCCTCCGATGTTACCTTAACAGCTCCTAGGTCCTTGGGTTAGGACTCGAGCTGTTGAGCTACCAACCAGTCCCAAAGTCTGTGAATCTCACCAAAGATTAACCACAAATAATACTAATAATAATATCATCTAGTAGTAATTTCATAATGACAGTGCTCTTCCCTCATATTAATACATATCAATTGTTAATACTAATCAAAATTAATAAGTTACAATAATGAACCCTAATAGTGAAATTAATCTTTCTCTTGTAATTTTTAAAAGTTCTAACTTCTGTTTCTCTTATTTAACCATCGCTAGAACAGATTCCATATCTCAAAATATTCAGTGTCTTCCTTTTTTTTAAATTGAAGTGTTAGTTTGAAAGGCAGCTTCTATTTTTTTTAAAAAAAAGTTGGATAGTGTGGATAATTCAAGGAGGAAAAGAAAAATATAAATCAAACAATCCAACAATATCAAATTCTCTTTAAGGGAGCATTTTTTTTTAGAATTTACAGGTAACATTGGAAAGTTCAATCAATGGTTTGAAGATCTGATTACACTTGACGCCTATAAGCAGATTGGCTTATATAGATTTTGTTCTTTTTTCTATTATAAAGGCAATAAAATTGTATTAAATCCCCAAAAGTAGCTTTTTGTACTTAACGGTGCACCATCTGGGTGTGTCGTATACACTGAATACAGCATTTTTTGCCTCCCGAAACTCTGCCCCCTTCACCAAAATGGCTGTGCATAGCCTTTAGGAGGCTTCCAGAGTCCTCCTGGGGGCTGGGGAGGGCAGAAATGAATGAAAAACGGCCTGTTTTTTGCCCCCACAGCCCCCAGCAGCACTCTATAAGCTTCCTAAAGGCTATCCAGGCCCTTTTTTTTTGACAAAAAACGGGCCCATTTTTGCGAAAAACAAGCCGTTTTTGTAAGGTTTGCAGAGTGCAAAAACTTTTTTAAAAAAATTTTCCTCTTCAAAACCTTGCTGCGTCTTAAACTCCAAAAAATACGGTATGTATAATTCTGTATGACAGTCGTTTCAGAATGAATTACATGTACGAAACTTTCCATTGCTCCTTCCCCTCACATATCATCCTCTTATTCTTTCTTTCAGTTTCATTTATTGACTCATTTATAAAAACGAAACTGTATGGGTTACTTTTGTTACATAACCATGAATTGATGTTTTACTATTTCCTAAGGCCTGGCTGAAGCAGCAGGAGAGAAGCAACTTAGAACGGAGGAGAAACTTCCTGACAGTTAGAAGAATTAATCCGTGGAACAGAAGTTGCCTCCAGAAGTTGTGAATGCCCCAACACTGGAAGTCTTTAAGAAGATGTTGGATAGCCATTTGTCTGAAACGGTATAGGGTTTCCTGCCTAGGCAGGGGGTTGGACTAGAAGACCTCCAAGGCCCCTTCCAACTCTGCTATTGTATGTCTAAAAGCTAATGGACCATTTAGTGTTTCGGGAGTTCCTTAATTGAGCTAAGAATGGCGGAGCAATTGGCCCAACTGCTCATTAAGGCAGCTCAACGTCATCTTAGCACTGGAAAGAAGAAAAGGTTATCATCTTCGGCCTCCTTGAATGTAGCTGGGGAGGTACTGGCAGTAGCAGTTGGCTTGAAACCAGCTTTTCTGTACGATTACAATTCTTCTGGGACTTCTCAGATCCTGGGCTACCTTCAACATCTTCAAACTACCCTTCAACTTGCATGTCGGCTGCATATTCTCAATATAGCTGAAAATGTTCTAATCGTCAACTTGGAACGGATGTGTTTGTGTCTGGAGTCAGTCCTGCTTAGCAATAATGTCATCTTCATTGACGTTTCTGCTTTTAGACCATGTCCTGCCTTTTCCAACCCAGAAAATGTGAGCCTTATAAAAATCCATCTGTCAGAGGTATTGCATCATATTAAAGCGTTAACGGAAGATACTTCCCAGACAATATCTTCAAGTGAACTCTTCTCAACGGAATGGAATCTCTGTACTCTCTTTGGTGTATTGCTCGGCTATCCAGCCTCCTACAATTTTCCTAATGAGAATAGTTGTGATAATTGTCTTACATTAGTTCCACTGAGAGTGTTTACGGTTCAAGCCAGATTTTGCATGGTCAACAGCGATTTCAGAGTTCGGTTTTATTCTTTCAGCGTCCCAGAACTCTTGTATCCAGACATGAAAACGAACCTCAGCGCATGGTGTGAAAAACTCACAGACGCTTTTAAAGCTCAGGAAGAATTTGCTGATCTCTGCATTGCAAGCGAGGTAGTTGCTCTATCTGCAGTAGCCTTGTAAATATGGATCTCGGTTTAGAGACAGATAACAGTGCTTTCTCCACAGTATTCTACTGATTTTGTTTAAAAGCTTCAGAACGGGGGCAGTTTGGAAGCATAGTTCTAGCAATTACCATATTCTTCAGAGTATAAGACACACCTCTCCCCCAAAAGAGGGTGAAAATCTGGGTGTATCTTATACACTGAAGCCAGCATTTTTGCCGCGTGAAACCCCACCCCCTTCATAAAAATGGACCTGCATAGACTTTGGGAGGTCTGCAAAGTGCTTCTGGGGTCTAGGGAGGGCAAAAACGAGTGAAAAATGGGCCATTTTTTGCACGTCCCCCACCCCAGCACTCTACAAACTTCCTAAGTTATGCATGGCCATTTTTTGTGCTCGTTTTTAACCCTGCCACCGAGCACTTTGCAGGCCTCTCAAACTCTTTCACAAAAAAACGAGGTGTACAGAGCGTTTGGGAATTCCAGAGAGTGCAAAAACTTTTTTTTGCAATGTAGCTCTTCAAAATCTTGGTGCGTCTTATATTCTGAAAAATACGGTATGTCAGTGTTTTACACAAATATGCAGTTTTCCTTTCAGCAGCATTCAGGATATCCTTCACACTTAAATTTCCAAGAATCTTTCAGGTTAGCGTACTTTTCCAGGAGATCTTATTAACTGATCTATTCTAAAATCCAGGCAAAAAGAATTCAGTGCCTTTCTCCAGCTGGACTAGGCAATGATTTCAATTCCAGTATAGTCAAGTTACTGTATTTTTAGGAGTATAAGATGCCCCAAGATTTTGAAGAGGCAAATTTTTTTAAAAAAGTTTTTGCACTCTGCAGACCTCCCCAAAATAGCCCATTTTTCACGAAAACAGGTCTGTTTTTTGTTTTTTTTTAAAAAGGGCATGCATAGCCTTTAGGAGGCTTACAGAGTGCTCCTGGGGGCAAAATTGAGCAAAAAGTGGCCAATTTTTCAGTAATTTGTACCCTCTCCAATCCCCAGGAGCACTCTGGAAGGCTATGCACGGCCATTTTTGCTAAGGGGGAGGGGTTTCGGGAGGCAAAAAATGCTGTATTCAGTGTATAAGACGCACCCAGATTTTCAGGCTCTTTTTTGAGGGAAAAAGGTGAGTCTTATACTCTGAAAAATATGGTAAGTGAATTGACGAACTTAAGATTTTTGAAACTAAGAATGGCTATTGTGTCAGTGGTTATAGAGATCAATGATATATATGGATAGGCATTCAAACAATACAATATGGATAGCATACAAACAATATTTGTTGCTTTGGTTTAATAGTAATACAAAAACTAAGCAATACACAAAACCAAGCAGACAAACTCCTTCAATACAATACATAATTCTTAATTTTACAAGACATTTTAAAATACTAAACCATTTGGGATAATTTTGACTGCTATAGTGCAATCAATATAATAGGCAAATAAGACAAGGGATGTTCAAGTTGCTTAAATTAAGATAGAGCTGTTACCATGATTACCATTATGATAGGAATCCAATGATCATGATTTCTCTGAAAAAAAGAAAATGTTTTGAGATAAATTGATTATAAAGTATATAATAGGTCCGGGAAAAAGATTACTCCTGGTCATGCAATGATACTTCTTTTCTGCTTTTCTATTTTATTCCACAGAACCTTCTATCTCTATTTGATTAAAATGTATGTATTGGAAGTAAAAGTGTCTCCCCGCCCTCCCCCCCTTTACAATGGCAAGAAAAAAAACAAAACTACACAGTAGAGTTTATACTGAAAATAGATGAATTATGATTATAATCAGTTATTCACTGTTTTGGTAAGAATATTATCTTAAAAGCCAGATTTCATAGACATACTGCAGAGACACAAGGTGAATATTTTGTGCATGGCTCTTCAGAAAATTACAAGTGTATAAAAGGACTTTATTTATTAATCTCATTTCTACACCACTCCTCTCACTTAAGTGACTCTGGACAGGTTTAATAAACAAAAATATTTATACCTAATTTAAAAATAGCCAATTTGTACATCCCAGGCTTTCAATGAAAGCTTGCCATGCAGTCTCCTTAATAGTTAATGTAACATCACCATATATCTTTATTTTGTTGCATATATATACATCCAAATTGAAATCCATGAGCAGGACACCAAAACAAAGAAGGTGGGCTACAACAATTTTGCCAACCAACCGTACCTTGGCATTTCTCTCCGCCCCCCTTTTCCAGTTGCTGGATCAGGGGGACGAACGTAGGTTTGCTGCCCATTGCAGCTAGGAATCAAAAAGCCGAGAATGAATGTTTGTGTTACAACCAGCCAGCCCCCTAGATCAGCCTCCTGCAAACTCCATCTCTCAAGGAGCCCGGTTGAACTTTTGCTGGGCATGCCACTCACTGAGAAGGAGGGTGGGGTTGGAGCGAAGTGGCAAAGCTACCGTATTTTTTGGAATATAAGACCACCAAGATTTTGAAGAGGCAAATAATTTAAAAAAAAAAAGTTTTTGCACTCTGCAAAACTCCCCAAAACAGCCCATTTTTAGCAAAAACGGGCCCGTTTTTTTCTACATATATATAAAAAGGGGGACATGCATAGCTTTTAGGAAGCTTGTAGACTGCTCCTGGGGGCTGTGGGGGCCAAAAATGAGCAAAAAACAGCCCATTTTTCACTCATTTCTGCCCCCCCAGCCCCCAGGAGCACTCTCGAAGCCTCGTAAAGGCTATGCACGTCCATTTTTGCAAAGAGGACGGGGTTTCAGGAGGCCAAAAATGCTGCATTCAATGTATAAGATGCACCCAGATTTTCAGCCTCTTTTTTGAGGGAAAAGGGTGCATCTTGTACTCCGACAAATACGGTAAGTGCCTGAAGGACCCCATCCCGGCATCAGGAGTCCTGGTGCCTCAGTGAGTGAAACTTCGGCCAGGGTCCTTGGGGGACTGGCAGAGGCTCCGCGTGGACAGCGAGGGAAGGGTGCAGCCCCTAGCCGGCTCTCACAGGAAAGAGGCAGGGATGTTGTCCTGGGGCTCGTTTGAAATCCCAGCCAGCCAACGTCTCAATGGCCGCATGTGCTCTAAAGCACACCCATTAGATCGGGGGGGGGGGGGGGGGAGGGAAGGGGGAGGAGACACCAACCCTCCGTCCAGTGGTGAAATCTAAAAATTTTCCCTACCACTTATGTGGGCATGGCCAAGTCACCACAAACAGGAAAGCCAGAGCCACAAAAGAGCTCAAAAAGCAACTTTCACACTTCACACAAAAGCAACACACCTGACTCACAACATTGTGCAACTCACTCCCCCAGCAAGACTTAACAGCTTTAACAAATTAACAGAGTTGGAAGGGACCTTGCAGGTCATCTAGTCCAACCCCCCGCCCAAGCAAAATTCCAAAAGCACACAAAATGGCCCCTGCCACAAGCAGGAAACTCACAGAGCCACCAAGAACTCCAAAAGCAACTTTCACACTTAACAAAAACACAACGCCATTGTGCAACTCTCACATAATGTAAAAGCACACAAAATGCCCCATGCAACAAGCAGGAAACTCACACTCACGAAACCAATTACCACAAGCACAAAATGTCACATAAAGCTTGGTGTGATTTTTGTGTGTTTGTGTAGTGAGTGTGACAGACTACAGACAAATTATCACAAATCTAAAAATATAAAAGCAGCTAAAACTTGATAAATTTTAAATGGTTATTATTTCCTAAAAAAAAAATTCCTATAAAAAACCACTTACTTTCCCAATTGAAGGCACCAGGCAGGCAGGCAGGCATAGTCAGTTGCTAGCAGATGAAATAGATTGGAGACGGAAAGCGGGGATTTCAAAAGGAGCTGAGCAGGCGAACATCAAGACAGTCGTTCTTCAAACAGCAAGGCAGCTCGGATTCCATCCGAAGAGCGAAAGTAAGCAAACTGGAAGCTGGGGGGAAAGTTCGTAGTTAGCCAGACGGCTTAGACAGGCCAGGCAGAAGAGCCTGGAAACCGGGAAGGGGGAGGAACAACACTAGGCCACAATCAGCAATGCTTTTTGAGTGGGCGGCTGTCGGCGAAGCTTCTTAGAAGTTCTAGGAGAGGCTTCTGATCGAGCAGTGGTTGGCAAACCAAGTACCTAGGCCGCGTGGATGGAGCGGGTGGGACAGAAGTGAAGCGCCATACGCAAGCAGTAAGCGGGCAAGCAGGTGATTGGGCAAAACGGGCAAGGGTGGGCCACCAGGGATTTTTTACCCCTCTTTTGGAGAACCATGGCTTATCTTCGCTACTGGTTCGGGCGAACCGGGAGGATTTCACCCCTGCCTCTGCCCCAATGTGCCCAAAAAGGCCGGCCAGAAGCTGGCGAGGAGCAGGCTGTAACCAGACCTCATTTCCTCAGGCATTCCCTCGCTCAGGGAAGGGCAGTGCAGGGACTGCACTGGGGCTGGCCAAGGCAGCAAGCCCATCCTGGGGCAGGGGGCCGCTTACCTGCGGAAGACCTCGTCTGGATCCTTGCATACAGCCACTTCCAGCGGTTGGGGGGTGCTGGCCCAAGAGGCGCTCACGGTAGCTGGGCAGAAGCGGGCAGCACTCGACCTGCCATACTAGCCCCTTGAATTCGGCACGAATTGCCAGGTCCGGAAGCATGACGGCCTGACTGAGTGGTGAAAGAAGCAAAGAATGAGAAGCAGTAAGAAATATCAGTGAAAAGTGACAGGACAGAGTGAGAAACCAGGTTGCTTCTCTAAATTGGTGAATCCTACAAGCTGATGGACAAGTGAGTCTCCAGAGTGGGAAAAGCGGCAGCAGTAGGAGCGTAATTCTGAAAAGAGAGAACTAGTAAATATGGCAGAAGGAGAAGTGAGTGTGATCTGAAGATTCAAGCAGGAGCCATGCTGGAAAACTGTACAAACAAGATTAACGATTGAACTTGTGGCTTTTGATTTTGAGTGACTAGAGACTGTAGCGAATGACTGGCAAAGGAATAAGGAATAAGTACGGGGAAAAAAGTCCTTTGATACAGAGCCGCAAAGGCTTTGGAAGGACAGAGAAGTGACTGTGTGTCTGTGCAACTTGCGGGGAAGCTGAGATCTTGGATTTGAAGAACAGGAAACAAAGAAGTTGAAGATGGAACAGTGAGATTAAGGGATGGCATGCATATCTTTTTTATGAAGACAGGGTGGATAAAGTGTTTAACAACCATGTTCTCCGTAGTGCCTTGATGAGAATATGGAAGAAGCACCGGCCCAATTGGGATTATAAAATACCGCTTTGGTTGGATCTTGCAGACACCATGGGGATTATGAATATTAAGTCACTTGGGGGTTGTTTATATAAAGATGTGCTTATTGCTGATGGGGGCGAATGGAAGTTAAAAACTTTGGAACAGCTGTTGGAAGAAGGAATTACTTTAAATTGGTTACATTACATACAGCTACAGAAGAGATGGGAAGAAGATCGCAGGGTCGGTTTTATGGATAAAGAAGTGGAACTGATTAAGCAGATAAAAGAGACTGGCCCAAAACAAGTTAAAAGAATATATAATGTACTGTTAGAAAGAGACTCAGAAAGTGAATTGGTTAAGGATTGTATGATTAAATGGGCTCAGAATTTTGGTGAATTGGTTATGTTGGAAACGTGGGGAAAAATATGGGTTCAGAATGTTAAATTTACAGAGTCACAGAATTTAAGGGAGAATTTTTATAAAATGTTTTACAGATGGTATTTAGATCCTAAAAAATTATCATGCATGTACCCAAATGTTCAACCAAAA
Source organism: Natrix helvetica (assembly GCF_964273705.1). Classification (NCBI taxonomy): domain Eukaryota; kingdom Metazoa; phylum Chordata; class Lepidosauria; order Squamata; family Natricidae; genus Natrix; species Natrix helvetica. The sequence continues at coordinate 5,202,551 of NC_138553.1, read as the reverse complement.
TGTTGGAGATGCGGGTGTCTAGATGCTACCTTTTTTCATGTATGGTGGACTTGTAACAAGGTTAAAGCTTTTTGGATAAAAATATGGTGGGTTATGCAGAATGTATTTAAGAAAAGAATACAATTCACTCCGCAAATGTTTTTATTGGGTATAGTTAAGGATTTTACCAAAGGGGAAACAAAATTGGCCTTGTATATGGTCACAGCAGCTAGGTTGTTGATTGCGCAACATTGGAAAAAAGATTTTTTACCGACAATTGATCAATGGATTCAGAAGGTGGCGGGGTTCGCTGAAATGGCAAAAATTTCAGCTTTCTTAAAAGCTCAGAAACAGGAGGATTACACACAGGAATGGGCAAAATGGATTGATTATATACAGAATAAATACCAGACTAGGAGTTATTATCTAGCCTTTAGGTAAGAATGTTTAGACCGATAGATGATCAGAGTAAATAGTATATGGGATGTTTGGAATTGTTAGAGTGGTATACAGCGGAAGTCAGGGGGGTGGGTTTGTGTGGGAGGTGGGGGAGGGTTAGGGTGGAGGGTGGGGCAATATATATGTATGAATAAATTAGAAGATGGGACTAATGAAACATTGTTATGCTAGGAGAAATTTATATTAAGAGTTATAGATGTTAAATTAGCTTAGAAAATGGGATCAATGTGTTATTATTAATCTAAGAGAAATTTATATTGTGTTTGTTGGGAGGAGAGGGGTTACGAGTAATCTATTTTAAGATGGGGGGAGGGGAGGGGGCAAAGTATTTGGTATAATATTTGAAAGTGAATTTTTGTGGGGGGGTTGGGGGGGTATAGCATTTGTATGAGATTTATATTGTATGGCGGGGGGGTGAAAAGGGGGGAAATCTGTTTGTACAAAACTCTTAATAAATATATATATATATATATATAAATATAAAACAAAATAAACCAGAAGTTGCCTCCCAAAAAAAAAAAATTAGAATGGAATGGGATGGAATCCAATGGAAGGGAAGGAAATGGAAGAGAAGAGAGAAGAGAAGAGAATTCTTTATTGACCAAGTGTGGTTGGACACACAGGGAACTTGTCTTTGGTGCAGATGCTCTCAGTGTAAATAAAAAGACAAGATACATAAAAAAAAAAAAAAATAAATAAAAAATAAAGGAACAAGGAATAAGTACGGGGAAAAAAGTCCTTTGGTACAGAGCCGCAAAGGCTTTGGGAGGACAGAGAAGTGACTGTGTCTGTGCAACTTGCGGGGAAGCTGAGATCTTGGATTTGAAAAACAGGAAATAAAGAAGTTGAAGATGGAACAGTGAGATTAAGGAATAAAAATTTTTCTTGAAGGTGGTGAGGGACTTTGGATTGGGAACTTTAGTTACTAGTCGTGTATAGATATAATAAATATCTTGGGTAATAAATGTTGTAACATCTGTATACCTGCATATATATTAGATACACTTACAATTAGATAAACTTATAAACAAATTAAGAGCTAATACAATGTGACACAATTCTTAATTACCATAACGTATTTGTTTGTATACTGGTAAATGAATTTAGATTATAGTTTACATAATTATACATTTGTCTAGTTTTAAATATTTATAGTATTATACATCTTTATTAATGTAGTTAATAAAGATGTATAATACTAGCAACTTAGAACAGAGGAGAAATTTCCTGACAGTGAGGACAATTAATCAGTGGAACAGAAGTTGCCTCCAGAAGTTGTGAATGCCCCAACACTGGAAGCCTTTAAGAAGATGTTGGATAGCCATTTGTCTGAAACGGTATAGGGTTTCCTGCCTAGGCAGGGGGTTGGACTAGAAGGCCTCCAAGGTCCCTTCCAACTCTGCTATTGTATTGTATTGTAATTTAAAATCTTAAAATAATTTACATGAATTGACAATTGTTACTTGTGAGTTACATTAATGATTGGACAATATTAGTAAATCAGAGATTATCATTGACTTTAGAAGATTAAATATACCAAGGAACACCAGGAACAAATTCATAGATTTAAAAAAATAGTTTTGGGTGTACTATTACAGACTAATAATTGTAAGAGTTATAACAAAGATACTAAATTAGAGACAGACCAGCCAGATAGGCAAATCCTTGAGGAGCAAGGGATTTATGATATTGTGGAATTTTTAATTTTTTTTAAAAAAAGATAACTACTGTATGTCTACAATCACCAATCTGTGAAAATACACCAATGTAGTAGTGTAAAAATAGGATCTATATCAAGCCTACAAACCATGCAAGTGACAGTAAATATGATACAAGACAGAAGAAGACACAAGAATCAATAATTAACAGTCATGAGGAAATGAAAGGAGATTTGGGTGAAGTGAAAGGAGATTATAAGGAAATTGGACGACAAAATTGAGAAAATTCAGGAAACGATAGCTAAAAATGAACAGAAAATAAAAATGGTAGCAGAACAGACCGAGAAGAAATTGGAAGCGACAGAAGAAAGGTTGATAGCAGTAAATAGGGATCCTTGGTTTTTTCAAGGCTTCAGCCTTGTTCAATTAAGAAGTCACCAGGGATCTTACCGAGGCTGGACGTTCATTTAGTGGCTCATAACATTCAATCAATCCACTCCATGCATCAGTGAGACACGCAGATCTCTCCATCACCCCTTGCTTTCCAGAGTACTCAATCACTGTCAAAAGACGCATGAGCCCTGAGGAGTGCAGAAACAACAGTCTCACAACACCTTTCAGCCACTACGTCTTACCTATCCAGGGACCCTCCTGTGGTAGTCTTTGATGTCTTCCAATTGAATCCAGGCATGGAATCCCGGAACTAGCCCCCAGCTTCATGTCAGACGCAAATCAAGTGGCCCTTTCGAGGGGGAGGTGGTCGTTCCTTCTGCAGGAGTAAGTGATTTGGGATTGAATCAACCTATAGGCGGCCGCCTCTCCTTATTTGCGGATAGTTGGGGTTCCATCACTTCAGACGCAGTTAGATTTGGCTTACAATTGGAGTTTCTCTCCCACTCCTGAACAGATTCAGGACATTCTCTCCATCCCGGAGCAAGATCAAGTGTCAGCTTATGAGGAAAGCTATGCATAATCTGCTGGCTATCGGGGCAATTGAGCTTGTTCCGGAGAAGCAAAGGCTCCGGCTTCTACTCTAATCTGTTCGTGGTGCCTAAAGGTAGGTGTGTGTGTGTGTGTGTGTGTGTGTGTGTGTGGCTATTCTCAAACTAAAACTTTCACCTAGTTTACCAAAGTTCAAAATAGCATCATTGAAGTCCATTCTAGAGGGGCTCAGGGAGGGGGGATCAATTGGCATCAACAGATCTCACGGAGGCCTACCTCCACATTATGATCATTCAGGAACATCGGAAATTCCTTAGCTTCTCCTATGGAAGGTTCCATTACCAGTATAGGGCTCTTCCCATTGGCCTTGCCTCAGTGCCTAGGGCAGTGATGGCGAACCTTTTTGGCATCAGGTGCCAAAAGTGGGGGGAGCGCAGGGGGGTCGTGGGTGGGCATGCCACACCCATAATCCTATGCGCATGACCTGTGCACGCAACCCCCCACCCACCCACGCATGCGCATGCAAACCCCACCCTTTTGAGTCCGCAATGATCTCATTTCTTTCTCCCCAGGCTTTCTAGGAGAAAATGGCTTTCCTGACCCCCCCCCCCCCGAGGCTTCCAGCACCTTCCACTTGCACCTGCAGCGCCTGCCACTCCCCGCCGCCTTCAGAGGCAACAGAGGCAAACGCTACTCTTGGTGGGGCAGCTGTGTTAGCACGGTCCTGGCCCGAAGCCTCATGCCCCCCCTCGCTGAGCCAAGCTTGGCTCAACTCCGACGGGAGGCACCTGGCAACACCAGCGGTCTCCATAGTGGCCGGCGGGCGGTTGCAAGTGCAATGCCCCCGATGTCCAGCACCTTCCACCAGCGCAGAAAGGGTGTGTGGTGGGGAAACAGGTTCCTGGGGCGGGAGTGGTGGTGATGAAAGAGAGATCGGACCAGCGGGGAGGGGGGCATTTCCCCCCGTTTGCCACAGGAGCAGTGCTGGGCTGAAGCGCCTTGCTGGGCATTTTCATTCTGAGGGAGGTGGTGCTTCCCTGAAATCTTCCTCCGTGGACTTGAGGGGAAAGCCCCCTTTTTCCCCCCTTCTCAAATTGCGGGAGAGAGGCACATCTCAACAAGTTGCCGAGCTCGCCGGCTAGCTGGAGAGACTAATCTGGCAATGAATCCTAATCGTAGCCTCAGTCCCTCTCCCTCCCTCCCTCCCTCTCTCTCTCACCAGGCACGCTGTGATTTGAGAAGGGGGAAAGGGCTTTCCCCCCCTCAAGTCCACAGTGGGAGAAGCGCTGGGCTGAGGCGTGGGGAGCTTTGCTTTTCATTTTCACTGACACGGGGATAATAACTCCGACAGTTTTGCAAAAGGTCTGGGGCAACAGTTCCGCCTCCCCCTCCTCAAGCCCAGCAAGAAAGCCTGATCATCCCACCAGATCCATCCAAGGAAGGAGAGAGAGAGCCGGGCTCAGCCGATCTGCTCTCCCCGAGCTAGAAGCAGCAGTTAAGGGCAAAAAAATATGGCAGAAAATGAAAGCTGAAGTCAGCTGGCCAGCGCACGCATGCGCGCTGGAGCTGACAGAGCAAAGCCACACATGCCCTGACAAATGGCTCCGTGTGCCACCTGCGGCACGCGTGCCATAGATTCGCCATCACGGGCCTAGGACGTTCACCTGTGAATTTTTCATGCCAATAGAGTCGTCCTCAGACTTCATCCCTCTTTCCTACCAAAAGTTAATTCCCCCTTTCATAGGGCTCAAGAGGTGGTTTTCCCAGATTTTTGCCCAGCTCCCTCCAGGGAAAGCGTTCATGGCATTGCCTGGACGTTAGGAGGGCTCTGTGCACCTTTTTGAAGCGTACCTCGCCTATCAGGAAGACGGAAGTGATCTTCGTCTCCTTCCATCAGTCTACATTAGGGGCAAGGGTTTCTCCCTCTACTATTGGTAAGTGGATAAGTACAGCCATAGTCAGGGCTTATGAAGCTCAGAATCTCCAAGTACCAGCCGGCATAACAGCACATTCCACAAGGAGTGCAGCCACCCTGACGGCCTGGTCAACTCAAGCCCTGATTGAAGACATCTTTAGGGCGGCTACATGGGCTTCCCCATCGCCCTTCATTATCGTCTGGATGCCTATACTTTGCCGGAAGCATCTTTTGGCTGAAGGGTGTTGCAATGGATGTTAGACGTCCAGGGGACGCAGGATCAATAGCTTCCCACCCTTGCATATTCTAATGAGATTTCTCTTCTGTCAAATGTCCTGAAGGGAAAGAACACAGACATCATCAAGGCCAAAAACTTGGTATTGTGATCAATTAAACCATTTGAAATGGTTAGATGGGGAAAGGGCCGATATGAAAAAAAGGTTGACGGAATGCTAGCTTCAGAAGCCTTCCAAAATATAAAATTAATTAAAAATCAACAATTTGTTGCACTTCCTCGTGAAAATCTTTTGGAAAGCATCATCACCAATTTGAACAAAAGGCTGATGGGTTGCAAACATCTAAAAACAGGTAGGCCAATTTCCTAAAATTACAATTTGTCACATATTTGGAGCCGGATTACTGGAACATTGTAGTCATTCCAGATGAAGCAGAGGAAGGATTGATTGAATTTGGCAAAATGTTTAATCATGAAATTGATTTGAACGACCAAAGAGATTTTTTGGAAAATGTGATCAAAGATCCAAAGAACTACAAAATTCCTGACAGTATCAACCTCAGCAGAGGCGGAAATGGGGGTTCCGAAAAATGAACCTCACATGTTCAGAACAAAGAACCTGCCTAACTGTTCCTAAAATTAGTAATTTGATGACAATAAGCATTATTAGCATGTCTGTAAAAAGATGGGACCCAATTCCTTCAGTCAAAAAGTGGCTCAGAGCACTCCATCACAGCTGATGATCCATGAGCAAGAGAAGTGCAACGAAAGAACAGTGTGGAAACATCTTCAACCACAAAACCAATAACACAAGTACCGTATATACTTGAGTATAAGCCGAATTTTTCAGCCCACTTTTTGGGCTGAAAAATCCACTTCGGCTTATACTCCAGTGAACAAAAAAAAAAAAAAAAAAGAACTTACCGAGGACTTGCGCGCGGCCGAGGCTTCGGTGCTTCCGGGATCGCCATTCACAGAAGATGCAGCTCCCAGCATGACACGTCATCCGGATGGGCTGCGAATGAAGAAAGTCTTACCGCGCAGGCGCAGTACAGCTTAAACGCGATAGAGGTAAGGAGCCTGCGCATGCTCTGTTTCATAGGTATGGTATGGCTCGACGTGGTTTAACAACTCCATATGGGGCTCTAGAGACTGAATTGCATAAATGGGTTATGGAGTGTCGTCAAAATGGTTACTGTGTAACACGCATGGGAATTCGCTTACGTGCCCTTCAAATGGCTAAAGATGACAAATTAAAAGCACCAGGCATTGAAAATTTTGTTGCGTCAGCAGGATGGTGTACTGGCTTCATGAATAGGTATGGCCTATGTTTGCGGCAAAGAACAAAGATTTCACAGAAGTTGCCAAAAGCTTATACTCGAGTCAATAGCTTTTCCAGTTTTTTGGGGGTAAAATTAGGGGTCTCGGCTTATACTCGAGTCGGCTTATACTCAAGTATATACGGTAAGTACTTGAGTCTATTTCTTCCATTGTGTTGTCTTTCTGTGTCTCTTTGTGCAGGTCTGTTAGGGTGTAACCAACAAGTTGGGTAGACAATATATTGCACAAGGCATGTTATGTATCTTTAAGAGAGGAGCTCTGCTAATTAGTAGATTACAGCATTTAAATTGCAGCTGATGTTGTTGCTCTCTCTCTCTCTTGATTGATGTATGATAACTGCTGTCTAACTGTTACTACTGTTGCTACTACTTACTGTGTGTAAGTTATTTGCTACTTTTATCCAAGTTATCTTGGTAGTATTGGACTGTTTTTTCTGTCTATGACTTTTTGGCTGTGTTTATGGATGTTGCTATATTCTTCAAAAAGTAAAGTTTATTTTGTTACTTTACTATCCATTATTCAGTGTGGTTGCTTTATCTATCGCACGCTGCGTATACTTTACAGGGTTGCTCTGTTATAACCTCGACCTGGGGTTCATTGCTAGTGCTTAATCGCACCAGTACCTAACATTGGTTATGGGCCCAGACGCCCTGCCTTAACCATAATTTTTTTTTTTTTTAAGCACCACTTTTTGGATAGTTTATTTTTGTGAATATGGCACAAGAACAGTCTGCTGCACTCTCCATGATTACCCGGTTTGATGGAACCAACTATGTTTCCTGGTCCTTGAAGTGTTCCCTACTTCTGCGTAGAGAAGGACTGTGGTTTGTGGTTCAGAACCCACCAGATGTTACAGATTGGGATCCTGCTGATAATGAGGATGCGAAGAAGATTGCGCAGTTTAACAGGGACAATGAGAGAGCTCTCTGCATTATTGGACTAACACTGAATGACCAGCAACTGGTCCATATTCGTGGCGAAGAGTCTGCTGCTAGGTGTTGGAACACATTGCGGAGAATTTGTTCGGGACAGTGTGGGTGCTCATATTCATCTCACACGGAAACTGTTTAGAGCCCGTTTGCAAAAAGGTGGTGATATGTTGGCTCATTTAGACTTCATGAAGAAAACTTTGCAGGATTTGCAAGAAAAAGAGCTAATTTTTTCTGAGCTTCAACAGGTGTATATTATGCTATCATCGCTTGATGAAAGCTACGACTCTTTTGTTTCCTCATTGGAAGTTCTTTCACGAGATGAACTGACATTATCTGAGGTTACCGGGAGATTGCTTGAAGAGTCCAGACGAAGAGAGGATAGAGTTCAGTTCAGAGACAATCAATCACAAGAAGAAACACAGTTTTCAACTGTAAATTTTGTTAAGAAATGTTATTCTTGTGGTGGTAAGGGGCATATTGCTAAGAACTGTAAAAATAGCAAGAAAAGGAGTGTTGCTAATAGTAAAAGAAAAAGCAACAATGTTACTGTAACTGTAGCTAAGGTAGATAACGCTGTAAACCATAGTTTCTGGGTGGTTGACAGTGGCGCATCCCATTCTATAACTAAGGTTAAAGAAAGGTTTGTTACTATGAAGGCTAGCAAACAGCACATTTCCTTAGCAAATGGTTGGAAAATTAAGGCTTCAGGTGAAGGTACAGCTTATTGTCCATGTATTAATGAAAAATTGGAAATGTTATATGTACCTAAAATGAAATTTAACCTATTATCTGTAAAAGACCTTGTGAAATGTGGGTTTACAGTAACATTTAAGAATGATAGATGCATTATTGAAAAGGAAGGTAATAGTGTTATTGCCAATTTGGAGAATAATTTATTTATTCTACATGAGAACTCTTTAAATATTGCGAGTTCTGAACCTGGTTATAAGAATAAACAGCCCCATGATAACTGTATACATCTACTTCATAGACGTTTAGGCCATGTAAATTTTAAAATGGTACGTCAAACTGTTATTCTATCTAATGGAATCAATTTGAAACCTTGTTCAAAATATCTTAACTGTAATGCCTGTAACCAGGCTAAAAGTAAGGTTACCCCTGCAAACCGGTTTCAAGGATTCAAGACATCTAAACCACTGGATGTAGTGTTTGCAGACCTAATTGGCCCTAAGAAACCTAGCTTAGGAGGTGCCTGCTATATACTCAGCATTATGGACCATTATTCTAGGTATGGTTTCTGTTATGTAATGAAATCAAAGGCAGAAACTTTCCAACATTTTACTAAATGGTTAAAGTTTGTTGAACGTAAGATGGATAAAAAAGTACTTTGCCTAGTCACTGATAATGGGTCTGAATTCACTAATCATAGGTTTACATCAATGTTGGAGAATGCTGGTATAGAACATAGGTGTTCTGCCCCCTACAGGCCAGAACATAATTCATTTATTGAAAGACGTGGTCAATCATAGCAGGCAATGACCAGAACTATGCTGGTTGATTCTGGTTTGTCAGAAAAGCTTTGGGGTGAGGCTATAATGTGTGCAAACCATATTCTGAACATAGTAGTTAACTCAACTACTGGTAAGATTCCTTATACTCTTTGGCATGGTAGGAAGCCTGATTTGAGTTATTTACACACATTTGGTGTCCCTGCTTGGGTGCATATTCCCTCACAGACTAGACGGAAGGATCAAAGCAGAGCTAGGAAGATGGTTTTTGTTGGGTACAATTCCAATCATAGATCGTTTAGGTTCTGGGAACCTGGAACTCGGAGAATTATGCACAGTGCTAGTGCTAAATTTTCAGAACATGTTGGTTGGGAGAAGCTAGAACAAGAGTTTCACAAGGTTTGTGATGATATAGATGTTGATCGTTTGGTTAATCATGATACACCAAATGAGCAGTTAGAGAATCAGGATAGTCCATCTATTACTCTGAAAAGGGAGGAAGATGTAGATGTAGAATCTACTCGTGAGGTGGAACAGGATGATTCTGCAAGTCCTGTATTGCCTAGGAGGTCTACTAGGGACAGGCATCCACCCGACAGATACCAAGCCAGTGTAGTATTGCAAGTTAGCATAGAACCTTCTAGTTTTGCAGAGTTAAGGCTGTATCCTGAAAAGGAAAAGAAATTGTGGAAGACAGCTATGGAGAAGGAGTTGAAATCCTTACAGGAATTGAAGGTTTATGAAGAAGCTAGGCTCCCTTCAGGGGAGAGTGCAATTGGCTGTAGATGGGTGTTTAAAATTAAAAACGATGCTGCTGGCAATGCCATTTATAAGGCTCGTTTAGTTGCTCAAGGGTTTTCCCAAACTGAGAGGGATTACGATGAGGTTTTTGCTCCGAGCTTGAAAGCCTCTACGTTGAGGGCAGCATTGGTGTGGGCTGCTAAGTATCGGTGTAATGTTACCCATATTGATGTTGAAACAGCGTATCTGCATGCTCCATTGCAGCATACCATTTATATGAAGATGCCACCAGGTGTGGATTCTAATGGCCAGACTGGTTGTTGGAGACTTAAAAAGAGCCTTTATGGTTTAAAACAGTCCGGTTTTGAGTGGAACAGATGCATAGTAAATGAACTAAAAGCTATGGGATTTATTCCAGGTTTGGCTGATCCTTGTTTATTTAGACGGGTGAAAAATGGTTTGATCTCGTTGTTGCTTTTGTTCACGGACGATATAGCTATTATTACTAGGTCTGAGCAGGAAGCTATTGACATTGTTTCACAATTAGAGAGTAAATTTAAAATCCGGAATTTGGGTGAAATTAAGCATTATCTGGGCTTAGACGTGGTTAGAACCAGTAAAGGTTTTAAGCTGTTGCAGGCTGGTAAAATTAATCATTTACTTAAGAAAAATAGCATGGAGCTATGTAAGACTGCAAAGACACCAATGGCATTGGAGTTTAAACCTGAGGTTACTGAGGGTACTGGTTTTGATAAGGGAATCTATCAATCTTTGATAGGTAGCCTAATGTATCTAAGTAATTGGTCTAGACCAGATATATCATTTAGTGTGAACCAACTGGCTAGATTCAATGATAGTCCTTCAGAGAGGCATTGGCAAGCAGCAAAGCGTGTGCTGCGTTATTTGAAGAAAACTATCCACTATGCATTATATTTAGAACCGAATAGGGATTTAGTTTTGACTGTTTATGCTGATGCGAATTTTGCAGCTGCTATAGATAATAGGAAGTCAACTTCCGGCATAGCCTTTATGCTAGGTGGTGTACTGATTGGATGGAAGTCGATACGACAGAAACACATAAGCTTATCCACAATGGAAGCTGAGTTTTCATGTTTGTCGTTGACATGTACTGAGCTGATATATTATAAGCAGTTGCTTATAGATATGGGATTAAGTATCAATGAACCTTTTACTGTTTATGAAGATAATCAGGCAGCAATAAAAATGGCGACTAGTTTAGCTATTAAGACGAGATCGAAGTATACTGATTTGAGGTATCTTAATGTTCGACAAAGCATTAAGGATGGCCTGATAAAGTTGGAATATTGTTCAACTGAAGACAATTTAGCAGACAACTTCACTAAGGCACAAAGTTCAGTGAAACATACCTCATCATGTGAAGGTTATCATCTTACATTGTGAGTGGATATATTGATCTACCCAAAGGGGAGAATGTTAGGGTGTAACCAACAAGTTGGGTAGACAATATATTGCACAAGGCATGTTATGTATCTTTAAGAGAGGAGCTCTGCTAATTAGTAGATTACAGCATTTAAATTGCAGCTGATGTTGTTGCTCTCTCTCTCTCTCTCTCTTGATGTATGATAACTGCTGTCTAACTGTTACTACTGTTGCTACTACTTACTGTGTGTAAGTTATTTGCTACTTTTATCCAAGTTATCTTGGTAGTATTGGACTGTTTTTTCTGTGTATGACTTTTTGGCTGTGTTTATGGATTTTGCTATATTCTTCAAAAAGTAAAGTTTATTTTGTTACTTTACTATCCATTATTCAGTGTGGTTGCTTTATCTATCGCACGCTGCGTATACTTTACAGGGTTGCTCTGTTATAACCTCGACCTGGGGTTCATTGCTAGTGCTTAATCGCACCAGTACCTAACAAGGTCATTGGAGCGAGGTGGTCAGTTGGTGGTGTTGAAGACCGGCAGGATTCCTCTGTTTTCTTATTTTGTGTGCTGGTTTCATCCTTATGTAGGGCATGCAATTAAAGTCTTCCTTTCTGTATCTCATCTTTGTGCAGACCATTCGTTGGAGCAAGTGATGAAGGCAGGCAAGGACAATCATCTTCCTGCTATTGTTTTGTGTACTTATTTTATTCTTATTTAAGTAGTTAGTGCACAAAATAATAAATTAACTTTTGTTATATCTTCTTTTTGTAGGTTATTCATTGGGGCAAAGAATTCAGTGACATCAACTTGGCCACTCCCACCCCGGCCACATGACTGCCAAGCAACTCCCACCTAGTCACATGACTGCCATGCCACTGCCACTCCTACACAAAATAGACCACACCCACAGAATAGGTAGTAAAAAAATTTGAAACTCATTTATCTGCGAAAAACTGGAATCAGGACAACACACCCTCCAATGAAATGGTGATAAAAAAGGTGCTTGATTATGCAGAGATGGACAGGCTAACTATGGAACTAAAAGATAAAAGGGGAAACGGAATATTACAGGATTTGGGACACATAAATGGTTATTAACGGTTAGCGAATAGACATAAAGATTAAACAAACAATTTAAGAGCTATATTAAGGTGAAGGGTTTATATATATTTCACCACAGCAGAAACCAATGTCCTTTTCAAAGGATTCAACTTTGGAGCCGCCCCCAAACGCATCCCCACTGAAAACATCATATGCGGAGTTGAAGTTACCCTAACCAAAATCAACCCAGATGAAGCCAATAAAATCAGACTTGAAGTCACCAACGTCCTCTGCTCCAGCAATCCACCAGAAGCAACTTACATAAAGAGGAACAAAAAGCACTCACCAACCTGAGGAAAGACAACATAATCATTCTCCCAGCAGAAAAAGGTAACGCCACTGTGGTGATGAACACGTCTGACTACTAAGCCAAACTATCCAACCTACTCTAAGACCCCGGTTACAAACCTCTAAACACAGACCCCACCACCTACCTGGAAAAAACCACTAAATCCAAAATAAAAGCCTTTCCCATCAGTGAAGATCCAGCAAAGAATCATCCCCAGAGAAAAATCATCCAGATGCCCCAAGCTCTATGGCCTCCCCAAGATACACAAAGAAGGAACATCCCGCCTGGGCCACCGTACTGTGCCATTTGGCCCCTCCTCCTGTGACACTATGGACTGGGTTAACGGAGTGCGGCCCTGGCGACGGATATGAGGGCGGCTGGCGAGGACGGAGCTTGGCTTTTGGAGTCGTTGAAGTTAGAGCAGCCACTGCTGTCCTCGCCACCACCATCACTGGCCGCTTCACCATCTCGCAAGTTAGCATCTGCTGCGATTTTGACAGCTGGCCGTTACTCTTACATATTGTCCTTAACATAGAGTGACCAGACGTCCTGCTTTTGGCGGGACAGTCCCGATTTTTAACAATTTGTCCCGCGGCATTTTAAAAAACTCCTGATTTTTGAAAAGAATGCATGACAAGCTAGGGAACGGCGGGAGAACGGGAAGGGAATATATCGTTTTCGGCAGCCATGTGGCCATTTAGCTATGGTATGAGTTTTATATTATTTTTGTTAATTTTATGTTAAACTTTAATAATAACAAATAATTGTTGAGAACTGATTACCGAGAACTGCCTATCAAAGTTCGCATTGTTGATCAGTTGTTCGAATTAGACCACCATTGTTTGGACTGAATGAACAATGGCATTTTTTGGGATTGGCAATGACGAAAACATTTTGTTACTGTCTCTCAGACGATACACATCGTACTGCGTGCTAGTAAGCTAGTTAAACAAGTGATGTCATTACAAATCAGTTATTCAGATAATTTAGGTAAGTAATTTATTTATTTCATAAAAACATAAATTTTCTTGAATTTAGCAGACAGTACTTGTATTATTTATATTTTATAGTGGCGGCAAAAAGTCTAGCACCGGCCTTTAAAGTGACATTTACGACTAACGTTACGGCAAATTCAGAGGAAAAATAATACAAGTTAGTATTGTTATTATTTAGAAAGAAATATAGGATTAAAATAATTTTTTAAAATATAGTTACTTTATAACAATCTAATTTAATTTATAAACTAACAATAAAATATGTTCATGTAATTATGTACCTACTTACTGTGTTTTTAAGCAATATGTATATAATGATTTATAATATAATTTAATTTTTATTTTTTTTAGATTTTTAACATAAGAAAAGAGGATGCAAATTCAACCATGATCTAAGAAGCGAATTTCCTTTTATTAAAAAAACCAAAAGCGATTACATGGTAAAATTTGAGAAATGTAATGGTGAATTTTCTATTTCGCACGGCGGGAACAATGATATTTCAAAGCACTTGGAGACACAGAAACATAAAAGATATTTAAATACTGCTGCATCTTCTTCCAAAATACAGGATTTTTTCAGAAAACAACTTATGGAGACGAAGAAAAGATATTAGCATTAGCAGAAGGACTTATGTCTTTTCATGTTATTAATCACAATCATTCCTTCAGATCTATGGACTGTACATCACAAGTTGTCAAAAAGTTATTCCACAAAAAATTTGCCTGTGCTAGAACAAAATCCGAGGCAATTGTGTGTAATGTGCTTTCCCCATATGCATTTTCAGAATTAAACAAAAATCTAGAAAAAATTAATTTTATATCCATATATTCTGACGCATCTAATCATAAGGATATAAAGTTATTTCCAACCATTATTAGATTTTTTGATTCGGAAACTGGAATAAAAATTAGAATTTTAGATTTTGTTTCTTTGCCCGGCGAAACTTCTGAAATAATTTTCAGTTCCATTATTAATATTTTGGAAAAAAACAATTTAAAACATAAAATGATTGCATATTGTGCAGACAACACAAACACAAATTTTGGAGGAAAAGTGAGAAGAGGTACAAATAATATTTTTTATAAATTAAACAAAAAACATTTTCATTGGGTTACATTAAAACAAGAACTTAATTGGAATGATGTGCAAAAATCATTCGATCATATTACTCAAAATTCCCCATATAGTAATATTTCCGAAAATGTTCTTTTTAATGAGGTATCATTATTAAAAAATATATATTGATAAGGAAAAGGATCTTGGGCATCAGCAAAAATCACAATAGAGAACAAATGGTTAGAAATATTTTATCATTTTGAAACAAACCATAATGCACTAAAAATTGTAGAATACGCGCTGTCCTTACCAGGAACTAATGCTGCGACTGAATGCGTTTTTTCTACGGTAAATAAAGTGTGGACATCAGAAAAATCACAATCAAATGTTGAGACTTTGAAAGCCATTTTATGTGTGAAATATAATTTAACAAATTCTTGTGAAAAATTTCATGACCTTTTAAACAACGACAGCAATCTACTAAAAAAAATTCACTCAAATGAGAAATATGCCAAAGAATAAAATAATACTATACATAATTTTTTTTATTTGTTATATTTGTAAATTGTACTTATGTTGAAATTTTAAAATATATATTACAATACTACTTTTGCCTTCTATGAACATTTTTGTTGCTCCATATAGACCAATTTTTTAATCAAGGACCTTTAAAGCGCTCCATGGCTTAGGCCCAGGGTACCTGCGAGACCACCTACTGCCACCAGTCCCACCGTCCAGTGCGATCCCACAGGGTTGGCCTCCTGAGGGTGCCGTCAGCCAGCCAGTGTCGGCTGGCGACCCCCAGGGGGAGAGCCTTCTCTGTGGGAGTGCCTTCCCTCTGGAATGAGCTGCCCCTGGAGCTTCATAGTCCCCGACCTTCGGTCCTTCTGATGCGCCCTAAAAAGTTGGCTTTTCCAGCAAGCCGGCCTGGCCTGCCAGTTTTATCTAATTTTTAAAATGTTATTGTTATATTAATTGGGTTTGTTTTTTGGATACTTATCTAATTTCCTTTTAACTTTTGTGATATGTGTTTTTTAATGTTGTACGCCGCCCTGAGTCCTTTGGGAGAAGGGCGGCATATAAATCCAATAAATCCAAATCCACCACAGATGAAATCAGCAAAATTCTCCACAAACACAATATCAAGACAGCCGTCGGCACTGACCAAAAAATAGCCAACATCTTAAGAAACCCCAAAGACAAAATCCAGCTAGAAAACCAAGGAGTCTATGAAATACCATGCAAAATCTACAAATAGCAACTATAAAAATGAACATACTACCAAGAGTCCTATATCTATTTCAAACGATTCCCATAAAACTAGAGAAAAAATTCTTTATTTGAATTGAACAAAACAATACTAAAATTCATCTGGCAAGGGAAAAAAGCTAGGATAAAACTGAAAGCATTACAGGACGATAGAAGCAGAGGTGGTATGGAGCTTACCTGACTGGGAACTCTACTATAATGCAGCAGCACTAATCTGGATCAAAGACTGGATAAATTTAAAAAACAGAAGAATATTAGCAATAGAAGGCCATGACCTGCAAACAGGATGGCACTTTTTCCTATGGGAAGGGAGTAAAAAGAAGCAAAAATACTTCCATACACATTATATCAGAGAAGCATTAATACAGGTCTGTAACAAAATTAAAGCAAAACACTACATGAAAATACTGACATGGCTTTCCACCATGGAAGCCATGACACAACCCAATACGCTAGATCTATCAAAAATGGTTAGGTATAGTGAAATTTTAGATAACCAGGGGAATTTGAAAACGAATCAAGAACTAAAAGAGAATAACCTCCAATTCAATCAAGATACAAAAAAGATGTAAAAGAATATGGAATATATACAGAACTGCAACAAATAGACAAAATCTTAATTGGCCCAGAAAACAAATTTATAACGAAAATGTATAAATATTTGTTAGAAATAAACTTAGAAGAAGAAATAGTTAAAGGCTGTATGATAGCATGGGCCAAAAATTTTGGTTATAATATAGATCTAGCGGATTGGGAAAGAATTTGGCATACAAATTATAAATTAACGAGATCAGCAACATTGAAAGAAAATATATACAAAATGTTTTATCATTGGCACCTACCACCAACAAGATTGGCAAAAATGTACCCAACACTGAAACCTATCTGTTGGAAATGTAAAAAAGAACAAGGGACCTTCTATCACATGTGGTGGACCTGCCCGGAATTGCAAAAATATTGGAAAAGAATTTGGAAGTGGGCACAAGAAATTACGGGGGAACAAATAAAGTATAAACCCGAAACCTTCTTACTAGCAATAATCAAAGGGAACTATACAAAAAAAATTAAATATCTACTAACACATATATTAACCACAGCTAGAATAGCTTTTGCCTAATGCTGGAAGCAAAATAATATACCGCCGGACGAATTAGTGATAAAAAAAACCTTGGATTGTGCAGAGATGGACAAATTAACCCTAAAATTAAAGGACAAAGAAGAATCGGAATACTACGAAATTTGGAATAAGTGGTATGAATGGTTGGAATATAAAAAATTAAGCCAAAAAGAATATACATAAATAAATAAATATAGAACTGTATATAAAAGTAGGTAAATTTGTAAAATATCATAAAAATGTATAGATGACATAATGATGTAATATATGGTAAAGAGAGGAAAACATAGATAGATACGACGATGTAACATTGTACAAACTGTTGATATAAAGATTGTAATATGTGATGAAAAGACAAAAACAATAAAAATTATTATATATATAAAAAAAGAAATACCATGCAAAATCTGCCCAGGCACATACATTGGACAAACTAATAGGAGAATAAATGTATGCATCGTAGAACAAAAGAACAGTCAGAAAAGAAGAAAAAACTTCCTCCCTTTTCCAGCACTTTAAAGCAACAGGACATGAAATTGATTTTGAAGGAACCAAATTAATCTCCAAAACTGAACACTTCAATGAGAGAATAATTATGGAAGCCATCGAAATAGAGAAACACCCCGAAACATGAATAAATGTGACAATACCTCCTGCCTACCAGACATCTGGAAACTAGCCCTAGTCAACAAACGAGTCCCAACCATGAAAACCGACACTGGACCCAGGACAACACAGGACGCGACAACCACCAATCACCCTCACCAGACTCAAACACAAACCCATCCCATAGACCAAATGCAACCACCATCCAGAAGCCAAACCACGGCAGCATCACAAACTGCTCCACCCCCCTCCGAACCCCACATAAAGCAAACTGACACACGCCATGAACACATGGCCAGACCGCAAACTCGAAGCCAAACCAAAGCCCGGGATGTTACATCACAGCCATCTGCTCAGACATTACATCACAGAACTCAGGAGGTTACAATGCAAAGGCCAGTGGTGGGTTCCTGCCGGTTCGCACCGGTTCGGGGGATCCGGTTCTTGACCGAACCCAGAAGTAACCGGACCCGGAAGTAACTTCTGGGAACCGGCACCGGCCCTGTCGCTCGATTGCAGTCTCGTCGCAGCTCGCTCGCTTCCCCGCCCGTCCACAGTAGGCTAGCCCAGACCACCGCTCACTAATTGGCTGGAATCCAGCCAATCAGTGAGTGGGCTGGAGGCAACCCATTTAAAAGCGTGGTGCCAACGGCCAACATTCCTCTTTTGAAAAGAGTCTTTCTCTTTTGGAGACTTCTCTTTTCAAAAGAGTCTTTGTATCGAGGAGTCTCGCATCGCGCTTGCTGACCAGATCCTCCTCAATTTCAAAACTGCCTTCCCTTCACCTTCCAGGAGAGCTTGCTGCTTCCCTCAGGTAATCAACTAAGCGCGTGGAGGGTCGGCGGGAGACGAACGGGTGGGTAGCGGCGGCCTAGTTTTGCGTCCTTTATAATTTCCCACAATGTCTTGATGGTTTTTATTCCAGTGGCTTTTGTCTTTCCTGTCCTTAGGGTTAGGGTAAAAAAAAAACTGGTTTCATTTGCAGTCTTTTAGAGGGGGGGGGGATTCTTATTTTTTGGTATTTTCCTGGCACTGTCATAGTTTGTGTGGGTGTGGGTGTGTAATGTCCCGCAGTTATCTACGCATTAATAATGATCTAGTAATATTTCCTTATACATTTTGGGAACCCTACCTTACATAATTGGAGTTTTCTTTCATACTTTTGGAATTCTAATTTCTGTTTCCGTTAGTTAGCAATTGCTAAAACAAATCCCATGTGAAAAAGTATTCAAAGCCTTCTTGATTTTAATTGTCAATTTATTTATTCCTGCACATTGTAATATTTATTCATTTTCATAACTCTGTTTTTCCACTGTTATGCAAACACAATTCCAGCAGCTGCTAACATGTGTAAAATTAAATATATATTGTACTCTCTTTCAAATAGCCAACAAAATATTTCTGGTTTTAATTCCATATCTTGCTTTACCATTGCTTCTAACCACTAACTTCTGAATAGCTACTTGCATATATTCCTGTTTTTTGGAACTGAGAACTAAATTTCAGAAAGGAAATCTGTATTGCTCTGGGAATCTACCTATGACATTCATTCTTGAACTAAAGACTATATCTTTCCTGTTTGTTTATATCTTTCCTGTTTCTCATCCTTCCTGAAAAGACTATACATTGTTGGTTGAAGGCAGAGTTCCCTTCTGTTACCTGTAGTCCTCAGCTTACAACCCTCAGTCCAATATTGTTTTATTTCTTTGGCAGGCAGTTAGTATTACTTAGCATAATGAAGAAGAGGCAACAGAGTATGAGCGCTTTCTTCTCCAAAAAACCAAGAGTTGAGGAATCAGCTGATCCAAAACAGGCACCACCAACACCGCCAGCACGACCAACCACCAGTTGAGGTCGGCGAAAGCAGCAAGTCCATCGACTCCACTGAAGTTCCACAACTTCCTGATTGCTGGAATTTGCAGCAATACAGACACTTCAAGGTCAAGTATAATGGACTGGCAGTATCCGACAAGAAGCTGGGTTGTGAGTACTGTGCAAAACCCATATTCTCGTTAGAGAAAGGTATTCATGTTTCCAAAGAGTGGAAACATTTCCAGGTGGCACCAGCAGGGAAAAGCAAGGATGTACAACAAGCATCGCTCAGAAAAAAATTAAGGGAACATTTTCAATCAAAAGCCCACCTTATTTACGTGGAGAGCAGTAAGCAACGGGAGCAGGAAGCTTTTACCAAATCCGTGGATAACTCAACTGAGAAACATTTATCCAGTACTTGCACAATATTTGCTACTGTTTACGATCTGGCGCAAAGATGTAATCCATTCTCAGACATCGAAGCGCAAGTAAATTTGCTAAATACGGTTGGAGTGGATGTGGGAGTTGGCTTGCATTCACGGAGATCTGCAGTGAAAATCATTGAATTCATTGCAAACCAAATCAAGACCACCGTGTTTTCAAGGATTATTGCAAATAATCAAAAGGTGTGTCTAATTATTGATGAAGCCTCAACACTTTCAATGAGAGCAGTGCTGATAGTTTTTGTTAGAGTTGAGGATCCAGAATGCCCAGCAACCATCTTCGTTGAGCTTCTGGAATTACAGAGACAAGATGCAGAGACCATATGTTCCGCATCGATGGGAAGCTTGCATAGAGTTGGATTTACCACCGAATATCTACAGAAGAATTTAATCGCTTTCTGCTCCGATGGTGCCAACGTTATGCTTGAAAGAAATTCTGGAGTCAGCACCAGAATAGCTCAAGAGTTCCCTAAAATCATCATCTGGCATTGCCTGAACCACCGCCTGCAACTTGTGCTGGACGATGCAATAAGAAGTGAAGCAGATTAACCACTTCAAGATCTTCCTGGATAAAGTACACACCACCTTCCACAAACCCTGCAAGAGCCAGAATGACCTCTTCCAAATCTCCGAACAATTGGGCATAGAAATTGTGAAGATTGGCAGAGTTTTGGGACCAAGATGGGCTGGAAGATCATTAAAGGGTGGACGATCATTAAAGAGGAGAGAAGAGGAGGAGCTTCCGGGGGAAATGGCGGCCAGCTTCTGAGCTCCGTATGTTTACGGGGGCTCTTTGACGGGGCAGGGATGCTGCCGGCCCTCTTTTCCACCTTGAGGGCCGGGAATCAGATCAACGACCACCCTGGCTTTTCCTAGGATCTAATTTGGTCCTCCAGGGTGGTCGGACAGCCAGGAGGGGGAAGAAGAACGTGCCGGCTGGAGCTGGAGCTGGAGGCCGCCGGTGGCGGAGGAACGACGAAGGGGGCGGCAGCAACGTCCCAAGCGACCCGAGCGGCGATGGCACTCGATCCGGCGACCCGAGCAGCGGCGACGACGGCGATGATGATTGGAGACGCCGAATGCCAAATTCTCGGCCGCTGTGAGTTGCGAACTAACGGGAAGCCTGGCGAGGGCCGTTTGAGGGCCGCGTGGGGGCTGAGCGAGGCTTGAGGCGCCGGAGGCCGATGGAAGGTCTGCGGGAGGGCCGTAGGCCGGCCGGAGCGGTGCTCGGGCCTGGAGCAGCGGCTGGGGGTCGCCGAGCATGGGGAGGCAGACCACGACGGGGACCAGACGCTGGAGCTTCGCGCCGGAGCTTTGGCAGGAGGAAGGAGACCTGTGGCACCGGGGGCAGGGCAGGGCTCGCCCTGGGGACTGGCAGGAGGCTTAACGCAAGGTTTGGCAGAGGATTCATCGGCCTCCTGCCAGCTGCCTGCCATGGTTGTGCCCATCCGCTCCTTGTTGACTATCCACTGATTATCTGCCCTTGATTGGTATCTGGCTGTGTCCATCTGCTTCCAGCTGACTGGCTGTGCGTACCTGCTGGATTACCCCCCCTACCATTTTTCACCCCTACCGTCCTACTATTCATCTACCTCCTCCGCTCACCATCAATTATCCACCATGGACTATTTGCCCCTTACCGCCCACCACGGACTGCCTTCCTAGTCTCCATCCACAAACCATCCGACCAGCTGACCAGCTAACCATCCCTTCCATCTAGGATGTGACTATTGGCACTGTTGTCCCCTTCGCATGGAACCCTGGCTTTTTAATTTACTTAACATCGACAGCACCCTGGCCCTGCTGCAGCTTTTAAATCCATCATATATTTGAGGTCAGACCTGCTCCTACTGCGGGAGTCCCCCCTCTCGCAGGTATGGCCCTCTGCCCTCTCAAGGGCCCACCTTGATGACGGGTTCATTAACCCAGAGAGGTGGAGGAAGCGGAGACTCAGGGGTTTTTTAACAAGATGTTTTTTATCTGTTTTAGGGGGCTCCAGGGTGGGGGGGAGGGTTAATCAGGCCAGAGGGGATTAGTGCCAGGCGAACAGGTGTGGTCAGGAGGGGAGTGAGCGGAGTGGGGGAGGGGAGGGAGAATGATATTCCAGTAGAGGGTTGTCCTATTCCAACGGTCGTAGGGAGGGGTGGGTGCGAGGATGGATGAAAATCTTGTAGTCGGTTGGGAGACCGTGGCTGTTGGACACACCCGGTCACATGCACCAACCCCCGCACTCTAGGTGGCCAGGACATACAGAGTCAGGGCCTGAGGCTGATGTTATGCAATGCAAGGTCCGTTGTCAATAAGGCCCCCCTCATTAATGATTTGATCTCGGAGGGGGAGCTGGACCTTGCAGGGATAACGGAGACCTGGTTGGGCCACGAGGGTGGTTTACCCTTCGTGGAAATGTGCCCACCGGGCTACAGTGCATTTCATCAGCCGCGGGCCCTGGGTAGGGGTGGTGGGGTGGCGGTAATTATACGGGAGAGTCTGGAACCGAGGGAGTTCACTGTGCCACAGATATCTGGGTGTGAGTCTCTATGCGTGAAGTGGGGCCCAGGGAAACAGTTGGGCTTGCTGATTGTATACTTGGCTCCTCGCTATGCATCAGCGGCTCTGCCTGAGCTCCTCGAGCTGATCGCAGAGACGGCGGTTGAGACCCCCAAACTTCTGGTTATGGGGGATTTCAACCTGCCATCGACGGGTGAAGCATCCGAGGTGGCTCGGGAGTTCATGGCTTCTATGACAGCCATGGACCTGACCCAAATAATTCAGGGCCCCACACACGAGGGAGGCCGCATGCTGGACCTTGTTTTTGTCTCTGGACAGTGGACGAGTGATCTGGGAATAGGGGATTTGGTTATTACACCCCTGTCATGGTCAGATCACTCATCTCTCCGGCTTGACTTCCCTGGCGCTACCCCCACCGTGGGGAGGCGGAACCAGATTGTCCTAGATGGTTCTGCCCCAAGGCGCCTGATGGAACCGGATAGGTTCCAGACAGAGCTTGGGCCACTTCCTGTAGCCCTGACCCGCTCCCAGATGGAGGACCTGGTGACCGCATGGAATAGTGCGGCAGCCGGGGCCTTGGACTGGGTTGCACCTTTGCGGCCTCTCCTGCAGCAACGAACCACCCTGGCCCCTTGGTTTACCGAGGAGCTGAGGGTGATGAAACGCCACAAGAGACGCCTAGAGAGCAGATGGAGGTCCTCACGCTCCGAATCTGACCGAACACAGGTAAGAGCCTATTCACGGACCTACCTTGTGGCATTAAGAGCGGCCAAACGTCGACATTGTGCCGCTCTTATTGCGTCCGCAGACAACCGCCCTGCCGCCCTGTTTCGGGTGACCCGCTCCCTCCTATTACAGAGGCCGCGGGAAGCCCCCTTGCAGGGTAGAGCAGAGGAATTTGGGGAATATCTGCAGGACAAAATCGCTCAGATCCAGAGTGAATGGGTCCCCTTCAGTGGACCAGGGGGGACGTCAGAAGCGAGTCTTGAGGGACCACTCTGGGAGGAGTTTGACTCTGTTGCCGCCGATGATATGGACAGGTTGCGCGGGCGACTGCGAGCCACTACATGTTTATTGGACCTGTGTCCCTCCTGGCTTGTACTGGCATCCTGGGAGGTCACAGGAGGCTGGCTCCTGGGGCTAGTGAACGCTTCATTGGGTGAGGGGTCCTTACCGGCCGCCTTGAAAGAGGCGGTGGCGAGGCCCTTACTCAAGAAGCCATCTCTGGACCCGGTGGAGCTAGCTAATTATCGTCCCGTCTCCAACCTTCCCTTTTTAGCGAAGGTTGTAGAGAGTGTGGTGGCACAACAGTTCCCACGTCACTTGGAGGAAATCAATTATCTAGACCCGCGCCAGTCCGGTTTCCGGCCCGGTCACAGCACGGAGACGGCCTTGGTCGCGTTGGTGGATGATCTCTGGAGGGCCAGAGATAGGGGTTGTTCCTCTATCCTGGTCCTATTAGACCTATCAGCGGCTTTTGATACCATCGACCATGGTATCCTATTGCGCCGGCTGGAGGGGGTGGGGGTGGGGGGCACCGTTTTGCGGTGGTTCTGCTCCTACCTCTCCGACCGGATGCAATGCGTGTTGGCAGGGGAGCCGAGGTCGACCCTGAGGCCGCTCACTTGTGGGGTGCCGCAGGGATCGGTTCCTCTCGCCCCTCCTGTTCAACACATATATGAAGCCGCTGGGTGAGATCATTCGTGGTTTTGGGGTCGGATACCATCTGTACGCTGATGATACACAGCTGTAGATCTCCACCCCGAACCACCCCAACGAGGCCATCGAAATGATGTCCCGGTGCTTGGAAGCCGTTCGGGTCTGGATGGGGGACAACAGACTCAAGCTCAACCCCTCCAAGACGGAGTGGCTGTGGCTACCGGCGCCTCGGTTCAACCAGTGGACTCCATCGCTGGCCATTGGGGGCGAGCAACTGGCCCCCGTCAAGCGGGCACGCAATTTGGGCGTCCTGCTAGATGCCCAGCTGCCGATGGATGACCATGTGGCAGCCATGGCGAGGGGGGCGTTCCACCAGGTCCGCCTGGTGCGCCAATTGCGCCCCTTATTGGACCGGGACGCCCTTCGCACAGTCACTCATGCGCTGGTGACGTCCCGTCTGGACTACTGCAACGCTCACTACATGGGGCTCCCCTTGAGATGCACCCGAAGACTGCAGCTGGTCCAGAATGCAGCCACGCGGGCTATCATGGGAGTACTAGATACTCCCACATAACACCTCTCCTGCGCGAGTTGCACTGGCTACCTGTGGTTTTTCGGGTGCGTTTCAAGGTGTTGATTACCATCTTTAACGCGCTCCATGGCACAGGACCTAGTTACCTGCGGGATCGCATCCTACCCCATACATCCCTGCGACCAATTCGCTCTCACAGGGAGGGACTCCTCCGGGTGCCGTCCACCAAGCAATGCCAACGGGCGGCGCCCAGGAGTAGGGCCTTCTCTGTGATGGGCCCAACCCTCTGGAATGACCTCCCCCCCGATATTAGAACCACCACTGACCTCCGCTCCTTCCGCAAGAAACTCAAGACCCACCTGTTCCAATTAGCCGGCCAGCCCATTTATAGTCCTATTCCTTATCCTCCTGGCAGTTAGTTTTAATTTTGGGGTAGATTTTAGGGATAGATTTTAATGTTGTTTCTAATTTTATTATTACTGTACAGTTTGTATATCGCCTCCTCTATGTTTATGTATGTATATGGTGTTTTTACTCTGACTACACCGCCCCGAGTCCCTTCGGGGAGAGGGAGCGGTTTATAAATCTAAATAAAAGTTAAAAAAAAAGGGCTGCCTGTAGTTTAAGGGCAACCATAGCTGTGTGGCGTGCTTATCCAGCGCTACATCAGTTTTTTCAGGGCAATGAAAGGTTCCCAGGCATGGCTTCCCATTTTGAAAATGTAAACTTTTTGCAGGATTTTGCCCTGATGATCGACATCCTAAATGAGATTTCTCATCTGTCAGATGCTCTACAGGGGAGAGAGACAAATATCATCGTGGCCGAAAAGTTAGTATTGCGAACAATCGATGTTTTTGAAGTGCTTAGACAGAAAAAGGGCAAATATGAAAACCAACTTGTGGAATTGCTAAAAATACAAGCCTTCCAAAACATTAATTTAGCTCCAAATCAACGATTTGTTGCCCTTCCTCATGGAAAACTTTTGGAAAGCATCATCACCAATTTAAAGAAAAGGCTGATGGATTGCGACCATCTAAGAACAGGTAGCCTATTGCCAGCAGCAAACAAGTTATACTTTATCACATATTTGGAGCCAGATTACTGGAACATTGAAGATGTAGTCGTTCCATGGGCTTATGCAGAGGAAGCATTGGATGCATTTGGCAGTATTTTTAATTATGAAATTAATTTAAACGACTAGAGAGATTTTTTGGAAAATGTGAAGAAAAATCCAGAGAAGTACAAAATTCTGGCAGTATCCGAAAAGCTAGAGCTATTGTCAGGACAATTGCTGTTAGTTCAGCAGAGGAGGAAAGGGGCTTCTCAAAAATGAACCTCATATGTTCGGAGCAAAGAACATGCCTAACTGTTCCAAACATAAGTAATCTGATGGTGATAAGTGTTGTTGGCATACCTGTTGAGACATGGGACCCAATTTCTGCAGTAAAAGTTTGGCTCAGAGCGCACCACCACATGGCTGATGATCCACGAGTAAAGCTGCAACAGAGGAATCTGGAAGCCTAAGAACAGTATGGAGATATCAACAACCAGAAAAGCAATAACACAAGTAAGTATTTGAGTGTATCTTTCATTGTGTTAGGTCATGCTTTCTGTGTCTGTCTTTGTGCAGGTTTTTTGAGCAAAGTCAATTGATAAGGTGGTGTGCAGAAGACGGGCAAACCAGTGATCCCTCTGTAAGTAGCTGTCTTTATTGCTGGGTATGGTGTGGTCTGTGCTGTGCTGTGTTTATCCTTGAGATAGTGAAGTGCATGCAATTATGGTCTTGCTTTCTGTGTCTCTCCTTTGTGCAGGTTGTTGGAGCAAGGTGGTGAAGTGTTGGTGCAGAAGATGCAAAAAAGGAGAGTAATTTTCCATTTCTATTATCCAAATGCAGTGCATGCAATGAGAGTTCATTTCTGTGTCTCTTCTTTGTGCAAGCCCATTCACTGGAGTCCGTGATACTGAAGACTGGCAAGAACAGTCATCTTCCTTCTGTAAATAGCTCTTTTATTGTTTTTGCACTTATTTTAATCTTATGTAGTTCATCCATTGGGGCAAAGAATTCAGTGACATCGTCTTGACCACTCCCACCCGGTCACTTGGCCAGTAAGCCACTCCCACCCAGTCACACGGCTGGCAAGCCACTCC
The DNA here is from genome assembly GCF_964273705.1 of Natrix helvetica. Taxonomy (NCBI): domain Eukaryota; kingdom Metazoa; phylum Chordata; class Lepidosauria; order Squamata; family Natricidae; genus Natrix; species Natrix helvetica. The sequence goes on along the minus strand of NC_138553.1, from coordinate 5,175,936 downwards.
CCACCTGGCCACATGGCTGGCAAGCCACTCCCACCTGGCCACATGGCTGGCAAGCCACTCCCACCTGGCCACATGGCTGGCAAGCCACTCCCACAAAGGAGGCCACACCCACAGAGTAGGTTCCAAAAAAATTTGAAACCCACCACTGGCAAAGGCTCAGGATGTTACAACACAGCCAGCCCCCCAGGATGTTGCAGCACATGACTCAGGATATCACTACACTAGAGCTCAGGATGTCATCACACAGCCCACCACCTAGGTCAGAGATGGCGAACATTTTTGGACTCGCGTGCCATAAGTGGGGGGAGCGCAGGGGGGTCGTGTGCAGGCGTGCCGCACCCATAATGCAACACGACCCCCCAGTGCGCATGCACGCGCTACAGCTCCCCCCCATTTTTACATGCTTTTTCCGCCCTCCCCAGGCACCAAAGGCTTTATAGGAGCCTGGGGAGTGCGAAAACAGCCTCCCCCGCCCCCCCGAACGCCCTCCAGAGGCTTCAGGAGGCTTCCCTGAAGCCTCTGGATCAGTCAAAATGACCCTCCGAGCAAACCGGAGACTTCCGGTTTGCTCGAAGGGTCGTTTTGAGCGCTCCGAAGGCTTCAGGGACCATCAGGAGGCTTCCCTGATGCCTTTGGAGCGTCTTCAGGAAGAACTGATTTCCCTCATGCCTCTTGCAGCCCCCGGCTGCTCAGGGACAAGACAGGCAAGCGGGCGGGCAGGTGACTGCCCGGGAAAATGTAGAAGCTCTGCCTGAAGATGAAAAGGCTTGGCGCTTTTGGGGAGACGCGCTGCCTTATTCTTTTTATTCTTGCAACCCAAGTGTCACAAAGCAATAAAACAGGACAGAGTGGTTGAGAAGGCTCGAAGCTTCCCCCCCTCCCCCACCAACACCAGCTGACGCCTCCCTAGAGGAGCAAAAGAGTTGCTGCCTGCCCGCCGATCTTGTCCTACATGCGTCTCTTCTTCTCTGAGCAGCCTGGGGCTGCAAGAGGCATGAGGGAAATTGGTTCTTCCTGAAGGCGAGAAGGCTGGGAGCTCCCCCTCCCCTTGCTCGCTAGCCGAAAAAGAGGCTTCTCCTTTGCTCCTCTAGGGAGGCATCAGCTGGCAGGGAGGGGGAGCTTCAAGCCTTCTCAACCAATCCGTCCAGTTTTATTGCTTTGATACTTGGGTTGCAAGAATAAAAAGAATAAGGCAGCGCGTCTCCCCAAAAGCTCCAAGCCTTTTCGTCTTCAGGCAGAGCTTCTACATTTTCCCGGGCAGAGTCACCTGCCCACTCGCCTGCCTGGTCTTACACACCTCCTGTCTTCCCTGGGCAGCCGGCAGCTACAAGGGAAGGCAGTGGGGGGCATGGCTCAAGGCCCGATTCACGCTGCAGAGGCGAAATGCCAACTCTTCGGGTTGCAAAGGTGAGAGGCGTTTGCCCATCTTTGCTGGGCTTCGCACGAGGGCACCTGATGAGTCAAACAAGTGTGAATGGGTGGGCTCCTCTCTTTCCCTGCTGCGTTGTGAGGGAATCACTGTGGGAGGAATTGAGCCTTGCCCAGCTAAGGAGAGTCAGCTTTAAACCTAGACGTGCAGGGCTGGGGGAGGAATGGAAGACGCCCGGAGGAGGTCACTTCAACTCCTCTGCGCTGTCTCTCTCTGCTTGGAGTACCCTCGTACCCACAGGCACCCTTCAGCCCTCCCACCTCCCAGCCTTTCTTTCTCCTGCTCTCTCCCCTTTCCTGGTAGCCTCCTCCCTGTCTTGGCTTCTCCCCTCCTCTTTCCCTTCCTCCAAAGAAGCTACCGGCAGATAGGCGTGACGCTCCTCTTGTGGTCTCTTGGGCTGTTTGTTCGGCCCGGCCCAGTCTTCGCAGCTGCGAGGGGGAAAAACAGACCCCCACCTCATTCTTTGGGGCGAAACGCAACCATAAGCTCCAGGAGCCCCGAGGCTTCACAGCCATCGCCCCCTCCAGTCACCCCTCCACTAGCTCATCTAATCTGGTCAACTTACAGTCAAGAGAGGAGTCGGAGCAGCAAGCGGGAGAAGAGGATCGCACAATGTAAAAGGAGCTCAATTAACTTTTGGTTTCTGTGCGCATGCGCGGCGCATATTAACGCCAGAAACCAGGAAGGCTTGGCGTGCCAGGCGACATGGCTCCGCGTGCCACCTGTGGCACGTGTGCCATAGGTTCGCCATCACGGACCTAGGTAGTTACAACACAAAAGAACAATGGGCACACAGCTAGTACCTCAGGCACACAGGATGTTATGAAACAGCCGACTAATCTGCAAACATCAACTCCATCAACTAATCAAGATGTAACAACATAGCCAACCAACCCGCTTACACCAACTAAGCCAGCACTCCACACCCACCCACCTATATTTATAGAAAGACGGCAGCTCCGATCATGCTTTGCTCGCATAAGCACGAAGCCGAAGACACTAGCCTGAAGATGGCGAGTGGGACCTCGCCGAATGAAATAACTTATGTAATTATGGGTGATACTGATACTGGAGCTCTGTAAAAATTGAAAATGTGGTATAAATGACGAAGTATGTTCAATTAAATAATGTGTAAAAAAGAAAAAACATCCCAGTTTGCATTTCCACTATTCTGTCCATCCTGCAAGCCCAGACTTGACAAATTGTTTGGCTTGAACGGGTGGACACTTTGGAAGCACATCCAGCATCCCTTGAAGAAAAGGACAATAAACGGAAAAGCACCAGTGTACTGGATCATGACACAACTCAACAACAAAGGAAATCACTAATCCTGCAAGTAACATCTCCATCCTTGTTAAAGATGCGATTGAACGTGAACAGAAGGGTCCCAATGCTATCTTAGATGGATTGGATGACACCAATGAATCCGACATCACAAAGGTTCGCGACATCAACAACTTCTAGTAATCAAGCATCGTTCCCGATGAAATCATTGATGTTTCCCGCAACGGCCCCAAGTTCAAGAACAGTGGCAGCTTGGTGATCCCACGCTTCTGCAAAGTCGTTTGCAAGAGCAAAACCAGCAAACACAAATTCATTTCCCCTAATAAACTCACTCTCCAAAAGTGCACAAACCAACAGGAAACTTGATTCGTGGCCTGACCTGTCCACACTGCAAATGTGCCCGCGAGCTCTACTCGGAGCTCAAGACACCAGGACAAAGGAGAAACTGACCTGTACATAGACTACTGGACCGACTGTATCAAACAAAAATCAGTGGCCCGCCCTCCGACTGTATCAAACAAAAATCAGTGGCCTGCCCTCCAACAACTGCCCCCAAACAACTAAAAGTAGGCATTTGCACCCCCAACTTCCTCCAGGTCCACCTTTACAGGCTGAAAATGCAAGCAGCCTCGTAAAGAAAATGCTTTCCTCCTACTTCTACGCCTGGCCCTATTTGACCTGATTTTCTGTGCAAAAGTTCAAGAAAGAAGCCATCAACGTGTATCAAAGAGCGAGAAAGAGCTAGAAAAATATAATTTCACCGATTCAGTATATGAGACGCTAAGTTGTTTCAATCTAATTGATCGCAATAATCTTCCAACTTTAGAAGAAATGATGAACATCTGGTTATTATCACCATGGCGAGAAGAACTTCCACCCAACTCTCTTCGATGAAATTTCTGCCTTTGAAGAAGTTTATGTTCATCTGCAGGGCGATTCATCCCTTGAAAAGTGGACGTACTTTTTTAAAGGAAGAGCCAGTTCCGAGTTTACTGAAACTGTTCCAGTATTGTGCATCAAGTCTGGTATCAAATGCAAACGTTGAACGAATTTTCATCATCATGGGAAATTTGTGGACTGACAAACGTAACCGACTGCTTGTACCATCAGTTCGAAGTGAACTTTGTATATTTTTTTATATTTCTCAACGTTGTACTGAAATTAAAGAATTATTCCTTAAACACAAAGAATTGATCGAAGCTGCGTAGTCAAATAAAAAATACACACGACAGCAAAGTAAAATGTAATTTAATATTTTACACATTATTATAATATATTTGATGTTTTGAATTTTAAGTAAAGTTTTGAAGTGATTATTTTAATACGTGTTAAAATGTTTGTAAGAAAATATATAATTTAATTGTAAAGACTTTTTAATTTTTTTTACTACTTAAACCCCCCCCCCCCTGCTTGTCCGCTATTTTTTGGAAGCAGACCTGGCAACCCTATCTGAGAGTGATTCCTAACAAGCTATTGTCAGAACAAGTTCAGCAGAAGCGGAAAGGGGTTTAAAAAATGAATATCGTTTGTTCCGAGAAAATAACTCGCCTATTTCCACAGATTTCCCATGTGGGATTTACTGCTGGTGCTTCAGGCCGTTACTGAGGGACCTTTTGAGCCATTGAGGATGGTCAGTAAGCAGTACCTGACCCTCAGGGTGGTTTTCTTTGTGGCGCTTCCACCAGACGTCTCTCGGATTTGAGTGCCTTAATCGTCTAGGGAGGATCTCTGCGTGTTCCACACGGATTGCGTGGTGGACCCCCCTCCTTTCTGCCTAAGATTAACACACCTTTCACAGGGCTTTTGCCCGGCTCCTTCCAGGACAGAGAACGGTCATGGCATAGGCTGGATGTCCGAGCGGTGCTGCACATTTACCTTAGGCGTACTGCTTTGTTCTGACATATGGAAGCACCGTTTTGTTTAGACCATCCCCCCTAGGGACTCCGGATTAGGTCAGCTATCTCCACCGCGTGGTGCCGGCTGAAGGTCAAGGAGTGTGGCATGCACAGGCTCTGTTTGAAGACATCTGTCAAGCAATCCTCATTAGACCTCGTTCCACGCTGCTCTTGGCGGAGGACAAAGTGATTCGGAGGTGTGGAGAGGAATTCTAGTGAGGCTAAATCTGACAATGTTACGGACCCATGCGTCCGTGATCTCCTCCCCTAGGTCTGCAGAGTGTCAAAAGACGGCCAATGGGTGATTTGGTCTGGTAGTCACTTTGTTCTACAAAAAGGATGACTGGCCTGTTACTGGTGTCTAGATCTATGACGAAAAGCGGACCTTTTGGTCTGTTGGTCTGCCCTCTGTGGGAAATACCTCTGCTATTGAGGGAAGCCAAAGTCAGTCAATCGAAATGTTGACCTGAGGAAGTAAGGTGAGGGATGACGGTTTGCTCGCCTGGGAATGGAGGGTAAAACCCTTGTTCTGTCAGGATTGTCTCCAGGGTCTCCCCAAATAGGTTGCCCCCCGTTTAAGGAGCTGAGGCAAGCATTTAGATCAGCGGTTCTCATGCTATGGGGTCGCGACCCCTTTGGGGGTCGAACGACCTTTTCATAGGGGTCGCCTAAGACCATCGGAAAACACATATTTTCGATATTCACCTGGGGTGAAGGTTAGGGTTAGGGTCAACAGGTACCCCACATGGTATTTGTCCAAAGTCCTTTTGGCCTCTTTTTGAACCCATTCGCACCATCTCGCTGAAATTCCTCACAATGAAGGTGGCCTTCCTGATCGCCATTACCTGCGCCAGGAGGATTTTGGAGTTGCAAGCCCTGTCAGTTAGGGAGGGCCTGTGTACTTTCCACAAAGACAGGGTGGTGCTTAGGCTGGATCTGTCATTCACACCTAAGGTAGGGGCCTGGTTTCATAGGACGCAGGAGGTGGTCCTGCCAAATTTTTGTCCCAAGCCCACTCAACCGTTAGAACAGCAATGGCACAGGCTTGATGTGAGACAGACCCTGAAGACATATATAAAAAGGACATCTGATTTCCGACGTTTGGAATCTCTCTCTATTTTGTTTCAAGAGGTGTCTTTGGGTTACAAGGTCTTGATACCCACAATAGATAGATCAGATCATGCATTGCTAGGGCGTACCAGGGGGTCACTGCTCACTCTACAAGGAGTGCAGCGACATTGGCTGCATGGATGACATAGGCATCCATAGAGGAAAATTTTAGGGTGGCCACATGGTCCTCAACTTCACCCTTCATTCACAACTACAAATTGGATAAATTTGCATGGGGTAGCACAAGACACCTGTGGACAAGGACAGGTGTGCCCTGTGGAATACCGCGGCCTGAGCATAGAGGATGGACATGCACCTACCCATAGGATTTGGGCGCCCATTTAATTATGTCAGTCCTCCTGGCTACTTGGAACCTTGGGCGGCACAGGGCAAGTGGCCAACCCCGCCTTCGAGCTCCCAGGCCACCACAGCCAGGCCCCACTTCCCTGAGTGGGAGGCTGGCTGTACTTCCCTAGAGGCTTCTGCTGCTGCCGCTACTTTCAAGGTTGGTGTCGCAGGTCTTTGGGAGAGAGAGGGAAGGTGGCTAGCGTTTATTTGTGGAAATAAAGCAACTGGAACAGCAAACAGAAAGAGATAAGAGCAGTGGCGTAGCGTGGGGGGTGCAGGGGGGGCCGGCCGCACCAGGCGCAACATCTGGGAGCGCGCGCTCACACTCGCAGCTCTCTGCCCCTGCCTGGCTCACTCACTCTCTCTCTCACTGCAGTGCTGGCTGTGCGAATCCGATCCGAGCCGCCGGGTCGCCGCCCACTGTGGAGGGGGGGTGTGCCAGGCGTGCGGTGCGGAGAGAGAGCGAGGGACTATCACTGTTTCTGCAGCGAGTTGTGAAAGAAGCTTCTCAAAACTTAAACTATTTAAAACATATCAGAGATCTACAATGAGCCAAGACTGAGTAATCTAGCAATACTGTCCATTGAGAGAGACTTTAATGTAGATTTCAATTCCGTTGTTGAAAAATTTGCGCTAATTGTAGATTTGTATTCATAGACCTGCTGAAAATGTGGAGAATGTGTAATGCATGTTCGCGCACTCAATATTAAGTGTTTGAAAATAAACTTGCATTTAGATGCATTTTACTTTAATTACATCAGTATTTTCATAACAAACAATACATGTGCTTAGGGGGGTAAGGGTTTCTTTAACTAATCTAGTGGAAGAGTGCTAAAATCCACGGGTTAGGGGGTGCAAATTACTTGCCTTGCCCCGGGTGCTGACAACCCACGCTACGCCACTGGATAAGAGTGACCTTTGTTTCAAAATTCATCGAATTTGGTACTTGATGCATCTTGATGTGAAAGTGTTGTCGAATCTCACTGCAAAGAGAGGACAACTGCAGAAGGCAGACAGGAATTCAGCCATGCTAGGAAGGTTACTGCAAAGGGAAGAGGACAACAGCTGGAGAGGGTGGACAGAAAGTCAGAGCCATGCTTGAAGGTTGCTGACATAGGAAAAACCATAGACAGAAAGTTCTTCCTGGCCAAAGGTTTGCTTGACTTTTTAGTATGCATTGTCCCTCCTGGAACCAATAAACGAGTAGTGAGATACCACTGTATTGTTCTGCAGCAGGAAGAGTACGCTTGCCCCATCCAGGGCAGATAGGGTGTGTTAGTGATATGTGGCGTATTGTTACTAGATGTTTGTTCGCCACCTTACTTGATAAACTTCAGGCATCTATTCTCTGCAAAAGCAGATGCTTTACTGAGGAGATCAGAGCCCCAGAACGTTTCTCTCTGAATGAAAAGCATTTTGCAAGCCGACCAATAGGCTGGAAAGGAAATTGTCCTTCTCGTCTTTCCCCGTGGGAGAGAAGCTAAGCGGTTCCAGCAGGGCAGGATAAGAAGGGAGAAAAGATAGAAGTGGAATTCAGCTGGTTTGCACCAGTTCACATAAATCAGTAGCAGCCATTTCCCCGAGGTCGGAGAACTGGTGACGCTGGCTGTTCCCAGCCCGAACCACTCCCCCAGTCTGTCCTAGGTCGCTCACCCCGCACATCCGAGTCATATATCACAGTCACCATGCGGCCCACCTACTTCTACTGGCCTCGCATCATGACCACCTGGAGAGACCTGATTGACCTCACTTGCTAACTTCCTTTCTGCGGTGCACGTGCACCAATGGAAATGCCTCCTCCTGCCTAAAGGTAAGTAAGCCTATACCCCACCAGTCACATTGGTTGCAAACTCCAGTGGTGCCTTTGCTTCCTGCCCCCTTCCCCAGGTCCAGTCCCCGGGCTCACATGTCGCGAAGGCCACCATTCTGAGGCCTTGTCCCCCCCCCCACCTGAAATCTCCGAGCTAGCCGGGTTGGGCTATGTCGCCTCGGCTCCATCCAGGCAGGTCTAGAAACCCCAAAGACAAAATCCAGCTAGAAAACCAAGGAGTCTATGAAATACCATGCAAAATCTATAAACAGCAACTATAAAAATGAACATACTACCAAGAGTCTATATCTATTTCAAACGATTCCCATAAAACTAGAGAAAAAATTATTTACCGAATTGAACAAAATAATACTAAAATTCATCTGGCAAGGAAAAAAAGCTAGGATAAAATTGAAAGCATTACAGGACGATAGAAGCAGAGGAGGTATGGAGCTTAACTCTACTATAATGCAGCAGCACTAATCTGGATCAAAGACTGTAGGTTTCAGAAATCCATCACGCAGTTTGTATCCAAAATATCCGTCTGCCTTTCGCAGAGTTTATTTGGCTTTTATAAGGTTTTTACAAGCAAAGCACAGAGCAACAACACATTGCTATAACAGGTTCACTCCCCCAAATCTTCCCTAGAGAATCAAGAATACTATTCAGGCCAAGGATACCTCATGCCTTTGCTCTGGTGAATTAATGAGCTAAAGATAACGGCTGTGCATCACCTTTCCTTTATTCCTGCATTTGGTTCTGCTAATTAGGTGAGCTTGTAGGTTTCCAAGATAAACAGCCACTGAGGTCATGGTAGTCTCTACGCATGCCCTTACGTAAGCCTTACCTCTCATTCCTACATCTAGCTAACTGGGTTGTCCCTACAGCCTCCAACTTACATTCAGCTGACTCGGGATCATCTGGTCTGATCACCAGCTGCCTGGTTGAAAGTGGACATCATCTATTCCAGCATCAGCGAGTAACTAATTCTGCCTGCTGGTAAGTGGCTGGGTTTCTTTTTTTCTTTATGCTTTTAAAAAGTGTGTGTAATTTTTTTTCTAAAAAAATATTTTTTTTTTTCAGGAAATGTTATGGTTTTTAGGAAATGATTTTTTAGGAAAAGTTTTTTTCAAGGGATTTTCATGGTTTTTAGGAAATGTTTCATTTGTGACAATAGGTAGCTTTTAAATGTGCCAGCTTTTTGAGATTTTGTGCTTCTGTGTGATAACTGGTTTTTGAGATTTTGTAACTTTTGAGGGGTGGTTGCTTCTTGCAGCAATCACCTTTTATGTGACTCCATGGCTGCTTTCATCGGTTCAACTCCCGCAGCTTGATGGATTTTGATGTGTTTCTCATTGCCCTGCTTGTTTTCCTGGGTTAATCTTAGTCCCAGGTCTTTTGTCTTTCCTATCTTGGGGGTTAATTTTGCCAGGAAAGAGGAAAAGGGGTGCCAGGCAAACTATTTCTAGTCTGCTGATTCCCCTTATTTTAATGGGTGTACTTAAGCCTTCCTTTCAGCTGGAGTTTTTGCCTGGGGTTTTCTTTTGAGGGGGAAGGCTTGGGTTTCTTGGCACTGTTTTCTGATGTTTCTGGCACTGTCCTTTGCGCTAACTTTCCACAATGCCTTGATACTCTTTATACATCCCTGCGACCAATTCGCTCGCACAGAGAGGGGCTCCTCCAGGTGCCGTCCGCTAGACAATGTCGTGGGGCGGCGCCTAGGAGTAGAGCCTTCTCTGTGGCGGGCCCAGCCCCGTGGAATGACCTCCCTCCGGATATTAGGAATACCTCTGACCTCCGCTCCTTCCGTATTAAGCTTAAGACCCACCTATTCCAAGCAGCTGACCTGGCTCAACTTTGATCTAACCATATCGCTCCTGACGGGTTTTCAACTGGGTATTTTAATTATATTTAATTTCTAGGGGTTTTATATACTGTATTTTAATTGTTTTTATCAATCGACCTCCTCCTTGTGTATGTTTCAGTGTATGTCTTTGCTATATGTTTGTTTTGTTTACATATTTATTTCGTATGTTTCGTTGTACGCCGCCCCGAGTCCTTCGGGAGAGGGTGCGGCTAAGAAATAAATATATTATTATTATTATTATTCCAGTGGCTTTGTCTTTCCTGTCCTTAGGGTTAGGGAAAAACTGGTTTTATCTGCTGTTTTCCTGGCACTGTCCAATTTTTTTATGGGGGTGGTGGTGGTGGCTGGTGCAATGTCCCAGTTATCTACACATAAATACTGATGAAATACCGTATTTTTTGCCCTATAAGACGCACTTTTTTACTCCAAAAAAGAGGGTGAAAATCTGGGTGCGTCTTATACGCCGAATGTCACCTGGGTCATCTAAAAATGGGGCAGGCAAACACCAGTGAGGAATAAAGTGATGACAATGACTGCGTGGGTCTGTCCTTCCTCATTTCTGATAGCAGCGAAGAAGAGGAATTCTTGGGGTTCGAATAAAAACATTACAGCCTTATTTTTGTTACTTTCACTGTTTACTGACTTTACTGACTGTTAATGAGAGTAAAGATAGTTCTTAATATGTTACATGGTTGACATAAAATTGTTCTTAAACTGCTGTTAACTTTATACAGTTGATATAAAATATTTTACTACAGTATTTGGTTCAGAATCTTTTTTTTCTAGATTTTCCTCCTTTAAAATTGGGTGCGTCTTATATTCCGGATCGTCTTATAGGGCGAAAAATACGGTACTAATGTTTGCTTATCCATTTTAGTGAACTTCCCTTGTATAATTGGTGTCTTCTTTCATTTTTATATTTCTAACTTGTTAGTTAACAAATCCCATGTTAAAAAGTATTCAGCCTTCTCTTTGATTTTAATTGTTACTTTACTCATTTCTACACATTCTAATGTTTTTTTAATTCATTTTCACTTTGTTTTTCCACTGTTGTGCTTCTAGCAGCTGTTAACATGTGTAAAAATATGTATTCCTTTTGAAATACCCAACATAATATTTCTGACGTTAAATCCATGTTGCTTTACCATGACACCACTAACTCTTGAATAGATACTTGTAGTGACCCAAGTACTGGACCCAAATCATATATTCTTGTTTTCTGAAGTGAGGAATCAGAAAAAAGAATTCAGTATTGCTCTGTGAATTTACCTATGAAATTCCTTCTTATTGATCTAATTTCTTTGATGGAAAACTCTATCTTCCTGTTTGTTGGGGGACATACTGAAAAGACTGTACATTGTTGGGTGGAAAGAGATGCATTCCTTTACCTTTAGTCCTCAGCTTACAACCACAATCGAGTCCAAAGTACAATATTGTTTTATTTCTTTTGCAGTAGTATTATTTAACAGGATGAAGAGGCAACAGAGTACCACCGCTTTCTACACCAAGAAGCCAAGACAGAAACAATCAGCTGATATAAAACCGTCACAGTCACCAGTATCACAAGCACCACTTCGACCACTTGAAGTTGGAGAAATTAACAAATCCATCTCCTCAATTTAAAGTCTTGTGACAGTTGGACTTTGCAGCAATATAGAAACTTCCAGAAGAAGTATGATGGGCTGGAAGTTTCAGACAAAAAGTTAGGCGAGTACCATGCGAAACACAGGTTCTCATTAGAGAAAGGCATTCATGTTTCCAGAGAATTGAAACATTTCCAGATCGAAGAAGCAGAGTAAGGAAGTGCAGCAAGCCTCTCTCAGGAAGAAAATGAAGGAACATTCTAAATCAAAATCTCACACCTTTTGCACAGCCAACATAATGGAAGCAGGATGCTATAAGAAAATCAGTAGGTAGGTTCAACTGAAAAACATTTATCTCACAAAGTATTTCTTAGTTTACAGTCTGTAAACCATTCTCAGACGTTGAAGGACAGGTAGAATTGCTAACTGCATTTGAAGTAGATCTGGGAGTAGTATTGCATTCACGGAGATCTGCAGTGAAAATAGTTTAATTTCACAGCAAAAGAAATGGAAACCAACAGTTTACCAGCATAATTGCATAGAATCTGAAAGTGTGTTTGATAATTGATGAAGCTTCAACGCTCTCATTGAAAGCAATTGTGATAAGTTTTTGTTAAAGTTAAGGATTCAGAATGCCCAACAACCAGCAACGCCGCTGATGGAATTGGAGAAAAAAGACATGGAGACCATAAGTTCTGCAGTGATGGGAAGCTTGCAGTTGGGTTTACCACAGAATATCTGCGAAAGCATTTAATAGCAATCTGCTGTGATGGTGCCAGCGTTATGCTTGGGACAAAATCTGGAGTTAGCACCAGAATAGCTAAAGATTTCCCAAACGTTGTAATCTGGAATTGCTTCAACCATCGCCTTCACTTGTGCTGGATGACTCCCATAAAAGACATCAAACAACTGGCCCCTCCTCAAGAAGCCTTCCCTGGACCCAGCTTCTTTTAGCCAACTATCGTCCGGTCTCCAACCTTCACTTTGTAGCGAAAGGTGTCAAGAGTGTGGTAGCACGTCAGCTTCCCTAGTACCTGGATGAAGCTGTCTACCTGGATCCGTTTCAGTCGGGTTTCAGGCCCGGGCACAGCACGGAGACGGCATTGGTCGCGTTGGTCGATGATCTCTGGCGGGCCCGGGACAGGGGCTGTTCCTCTGTCCTGGTCCTATTAGACCTCTCGGCGGCTTTCGATACCATCGACCATGGTATCCTACTGCGACGACTCGGGGGGGTGGGAGTGGGGGGCACCATTTTACAGTGGTTCTCCTCCTACCCGTCGGATCGGTCGCAGTTTGTGTTGACTGGAGGGCAGAGATCGACCCCCAGGCGTGTCACTTGTGGGGTGCCCCAGGGGTCGGTTCTCTCACCCCTCCAGTTCAACATATACATGAAACCGCTGGGCGAGATCATCCGTGGTTTTGGGGTACGGTATCAACAATATGCTGATGATACCCAACTTTTCATCTCTACCCCAAACCACCCAAACGATGCCCTCGACGTGATGTCCCGATGCCTGGAGGCTGTGCGGATCTGGATGGGGAGGAACAGACTCAAGCTCAATCCCTCCAAGACTGAGTGGCTGTGGTTCCCGTCATACCAATTTGTACATCTTGTTCCATCTTTGACGATAGGGGGAGAAATTTTAGCCCCCTCAGAGAAGCCCCCTCGTTGTACGCCGCCCTGAGTCCTTTTGGAGAAGGGCGGCATATAAATCCAAATAAACCTAAACCTAAACCACTTCAAAATATTCCTTGACAAGATACACACCACTTTCCATATATCCTGCAAGAGTCAGATGGGACTTTTCCAAATCTCTGAACAACTGGGCATTGAAATCGCAAAGATTGGCAGAGTTTTGGGACCAAGGTCAACCATACCTGTGTGGCGTATTTATCCAGTGCTACACCAGATTTTTCTGGGCAATGAAAAATTCCCAGGAATGACATTTGTTTTCTGTTAAATGACCTGCAAGGGAGAAACACATCAAGGCCGAAAAATTGGTATTGCGATCAATTAAACCATTTGAAATGCTTAGAAATGCCCATATGAAAAAAAGGTTGTTGGAATGATAGCTTCAGAAGCCTTCCAAAATATAAAATTGGTTCAAAATCAATGATTTGTTGCGCTTCCTTTTGAAAATCTTTTAGAAAGCATCACCACCAATTTGAAGAAAAGGCTGATGGATTGCAAACATCTAAAATCAGGTAGCCAATTGCCAGACGCAAATAAATTACAATGTCTCACATATTTGGAGCCGGATTACTGGAACATTGACTATGTAGTCATTCCATGAGCAGAAGCAGAGGAAGGATTGATTGAATTTGGTGAAACGTTTCATTATGAAATTAATTTGAACGACTGCAGAGATTTTTTTGGAAAATGTACTCAAAGATCCAAAGAACTACAAAATTCCTGACAGTATCAAAAAAGCTAGAGATATTGTCAGGAGAACTGCTGTTAGTTCAAGAGGCGGAAAATGGGGTTCTGAAAAATGAACCTCCTATGTTCAGAACAAAGAACCCGCCTAACTGTTCCAAACATTAAGAAATGGTACCCAATTCCTAGAGTCAAAAAGTGGCTCAGAGCACACCATCGGCTGATGATCCACGAGTGAAGACCAAGAAAAGTGCAACTGATTTAGTCTGGAAGCCATCTTCAACCACAAAACCAGTAACACAAGTACTTGAGTCTATCTCTTTCATTGTGTTATTCTTATATAAGGTGTAAGTGCATGCAATTAAAGTCCGTTTTTCTTTTTTGTGCAGACCATTCATTGGAGCAATGTGATCAGTGATGTTGAAGACAGATAAGGACAGTCATCTTCCTTCTGTATGTAGCGCTTTTAGTGTTATTGTTCTTTATTCTTATTTAACTAGTAAATGCACAAAATAATAAATTTACTTTTTTATATCTTCTTTCTGTAGGTCATTCATTGGGGCAAAGAATTCAGTGACATTGACTTGGCCATTCCCACCTGATCACGACCGCCAAGCCACTACCAGCCAATCACATGACGGCCAAGCCACACCCACAGAATAGGTAGTTTAAGGTCAACCACAGCTGTGAGGTGTGCTTATCCGCTTGAAAATATATTTTTGAAAATATATATTTTTTGATTGATTTGGCCCCAATTATTGACATTGATCAACGCCTACCGCAAACTCCTGGAGGGCGGAGAAGCGGTGGGGGCCTGGGCACCCTTTGCAAGCTAGGCAGACCACCTTGGCCTGGGGGGGCTTCACCAAGCTGGGCAGGCTAAAAGAACAAGAGAAAAGGACCAAAGGAGGCTAAAGACCAAAGTGAGCAAAACCACACATGTATGTTCAGGGGGCACGGTGCAGGGCATTAAATTATGGGGGTGGGCACGTGAGCGGATGTGCTTTTGGCACCCGAGGCAAAAAAGGTTCCCCATCACTAGACTAGAAGCACGGCCACAATGGCTGTGTGGGCGACACAGGCCTCCATTGATGAAACCTGTAGAGCAACATGGTCCTCTCCATCCCTGTTTGTAGGACACAAAAAACTGGATGCTTTCACTTCAGCTGAAGCAGCGTTTAGCAGACGAGTTCTCCAGAAGGTGCACACAGACTCAGGACCAAACCGCTGCCCACCCTTAGGACAAGCTGGCTTTGGTATGTCCCATTGCTTGGATTATCCTCAGCACACTGGAGAAGAGGCATTGGTGTTACTCGATACACACTTTCTCATGCTGAGAGGGAATTCAACCCCACCCTGGGGACCATCTGGTTCAGGAGTCATCAAAACTGGGCATACAGTCAAGAGAGGCGTGACCACAGAAGATTGACAGTGACCAATTCACCAGGGAGGTCACACTTAATGACATAGCTAAGGATTTTAGAAGCAACATCCCTTAATGATTCTCTGCCAACTCACCTAACGAGACTGTTCAGATTAGAAGAGTTGTGAAACCAACTTGGAGAAGCAAGACCACCAGACCAGAATCAGCAACATACTTTCATTAAAAGGAAAAATGAATTGTCTTTTGAAGACAATTATGTTCACATATGGGACAGAGAAGGCTTGAGAGTTAAAGGGAACCCCCTCCCCCCCCAATCAGTCCCCAGAAAGATTATAAAGATTCACTATGGAGGGGTCACATTTAAAGACCCACCTAAGAGAAGGATTTAGAAGCAATGTATCTTGAATTTTACTCTTGTTGATAAATGAAACTAAACACAAATAATTAGAAAAAAAGAGGCTATGGAGAGAGAGACTAGACTAGACTAGACTAGACTGAGAGAAGAATGAAAAGGAGACAAGAGTTTACGGGGTGATACGAATGACTTAAAAGGGGTTGGCACCCCACGACTCTGGAGTCGCATGGGACTCTTTCATCCCTCTGATGCGGCTGTCGCTCAAAATATGCATCACACCCGCCAGCATGCGATTTTATTGAGCTTTTCGGCTTCCAGTAGGACAACCACATATAAATCCAAGAAAAGAAAAGTTTCAGAAGACGAAATCTTCAATTCAACAATAATATACTAGTTTCGTGGCTGTTCAGGAAAGTCAAATAGCTATTAAAAGAATAAGATTTCAGAACATCAGATATATCCCTGTTTCGGATCTATATACCTATGTGAATACCTTTCATATGCACTGTCTCAGACGTATTCTTGGCATCACCTGGCATGACAAAGTTCCGAATAGCGCAGTCTTGGAACGGGAATTTCTAGCATATATATACTATTGAAACAGTGATGCTTACACTGCCTTCGGCATGTGGTGAGAATGGCTGATGGTCGGATTCCGAAAGATCTCCTGTATGGAGAATTAGTGCAGGGAAAGCGCCCCAGAGGGAGATCACAGCTGTGCTCCAAGGATATCTGCAAGAGGGATTTGAAGGCCTTGGGAATGGACATTAACAGCTGGGAAACCTTGACCTCTGATCATTCAGCTTGGAGGCTAAAGACGCAGCATGGCCTTATACATTTCGAAGAGACACTTGTTTGGTAGGCTGAGGCAAAGAGGCAGTCCCAGAACCAGTGAAATCTGTATGTATCTGCCTTCAGTGTGGAAGGGATTGCCACTCTCAAATTGGGCTTCTTAGCCACACCAGATGCTGCGTTAGGACTATGTGGCCAGTCTTCTCCAGCATGCATTATATTAAAAACAAACATTACTCATGCCTCAGACGTACAATCCCAGTTAGGAGCAAAAACCACATTAACCCTCCAGGACACGTGATAAAAGTCTGCAAGCACCACAATGCAAACATCTTTGGAAACGATTCCGTGAGTTCAGACAGGAAAGACACATTGCTAAGATCTCTCATCTCCAACCGAGACTGTCAATCAAGGAGACGCGAGGCTATTGGTCTTGGCGCGCCTGCCGGGAACATTAGAAGCGTCCTATTGGCTGCCGTCCTGACAGCTTGCATATAAAAAAGAGCTGTCAGGCGGAAAAAGTTCTGTTTTGTTCTCGTGTTGTGTTAAATAAAGTTGTTGCATCTATACAGGCTCTGCTCATTCCTCAGGCGTTCAGTACTTAACAAGTGGCAACGAGGATGGGATTCTAAAGAGACCCACCACGCATCCTGAATATCCACACTGAACGCAATTAAACTGAGAGATTCCCGATGGCGGTTACAACTCCTTTTGTTGCGTTCTCACCTGAGAAGGAGTCATGGGAAGGGAGTCAAACGTTTCAAGTGTTTTCTGTTTGCCAATGACTTTAAAGACATTTCTGATGAGAGGAAGCGGGGTTATTTCCTCAGCTCGTGTGGGCCAGAGAAATGTTTTCAATGGCCTGAGCACTAGCCGCTCCGTCCCAGGTTCATACAGTGGCTTGGGACACCTTACTGGCTAAACTTAAGGGACATTATGCTCCAAAGCCATCTTGTTTTGCCAGAAGATATGCTTTCCGTCAATGCATTCAAGGAGAGGCTGAGACTGTAAGTCAGTAAATGGTGGCACTTAGGAACACAGCCATTCATTGTGAATTTGCTGACCTTGACGAGGCTTTATTAGAACAAATTATTTGGGGGGGTCAGAGACCCCCGGCTGCAATGCCGTCTATTAGCTAGATCAGATTTAAAGCTCGCCATAGGCCTGGGTGATAATGTGTGCAGAACGATCTGACTGGTCGGCAGCCGAAATTAAGAAATACCAAACCTTCCACAGCCAAGCTTCATTTGCGTCTCATTAACCAACAAGAAGTAACTGAAGATGACGAATTCTGGCTGCCTGAAGATCTGAACAGATTAAAGTTAACAGCTGCCAATCGCTGGAAATCACCAGCCCAGTTACCCCAGGCAGGCTGTTTAAGCTGTGGGGGGAAGGTCAAGTCAACTATCTGTCAGCGCTGCAGGAAGATGGGACATCTTTCCTACATGTGCCGGGCCACCTTACCATCGCCAGCCTCTACTGGTAATCCGCCTAACTGTGTTGCCAACCGACCTGCCAATTGGCACACCTGCAGAGCCATTAATGACTTCCATGCTGTAGCTCCTATCATGGAGGGGGAGCAAAGTCACCATCAATAGAGCATCTGCTGCTGCCGCCGAAGGACAACCTCGCAAGATGTATTTGGCCATTCGTATTGAGGGAGGCCCGTGCAAAATGGAAATTGATACGGAGACAGCCAAGTCCATTATCGCATAGAGTCTGATGCCATCTTTCTCTAAGCAATTGGCGCCGTGTAATTTATATTTTGAAAGATTACCAGAATAACCCTATTCCCCTCGTGGGCAAGGGATCTCTTCTAGTGAACCTGGCCAGTTTACGAGGTATTTGCCTATGATCGTAGTGGCTGGCCCCAGAGCAACCCTACTGGGTCTGGACTGGTTTGATGCTTTAGGCCTCTCGATCGCAGAAATACAGGCTGCAATGGTCTCAGGGGAATTCAACGCTATCACCAAAAAAATTAGCGATGTGTTTAGCAAAACTCTGGGTAAATACTGGGTCTCCTATTGCTTTTACTTTAGAGTCACTAGACTGAGAGAAGAATGAAAAGGAGACAAGAGTTTACGGGGTGATACGAATGACTTAAAAGGGGTTGGCACCCCACGACTCTGGAGTCGCATGGGACTCTTTCATCCCTCTGATGCGGCTGTCGCTCAAAATATGCATCACACCCGCCAGCATGCGATTTTATTGAGCTTTTCGGCTTCCAGTAGGACAACCACATATAAATCCAAGAAAAGAAAAGTTTCAGAAGACTAAATCTTCAATTCAACAATAATATACTAGTTTCGTGGCTGTTCAGGAAAGTCAAATAGCTATTAAAAGAATAAGATTTCAGAACATCAGATATATCCCTGTTTCGGATCTATATACCTATGTGAATACCTTTCATATGCACTGTCTCAGACATATTCTTGGCATCACCTGGCATGACAAAGTTCCGAATAGCGCAGTCTTGGAACGGGAATTTCTAGCATATATATACTATTGAAACAGTGATGCTTACACTGCCTTCGGCATGTGGTGAGAATGGCTGATGGTCGGATTCCGAAAGATCTCCTGTATGGAGAATTAGTGCAGGGAAAGCACCCCAGAGGGAGATCACAGCTGTGCTCCAAGGATATCTGCAAGAGGGATTTGAAGGCCTTGGGAATGGACATTAACAGCTGGGAAACCTTGACCTCTGATCATTCAGGTTGGAGGCTAAAGGCGCAGCATGGCCTTATACATTTCGAAGAGACACTTGTTTGGTAGGCTGAGGCAAAGAGGCAGTGTCCCAGAACCAGTGAAATCTGGGGGCTGGGCATGAAACAGTATGTATCTGCCTTCAGTGTGGAAGGGATTGCCACTCTCAAATTGGACTTTTTAGCCACACCAGATGCTGCGTTAGGACCTCTTCCCAGAGCACGATACCATAGTCTTTTTGAGACTGAAGGATGCAAATAAAACTATGTGGCCAGTCTTCTCCAGCATGCATTATATTAAAAACAAACATTACTCATGCCTCAGACGTACAATCCCAGTTAGGAGCAAAAACCATATTAACCCTCCAGGACACGTGATAAAAGTCTGCAAGCACCACAATGCAAACATCTTTGGAAACGATTCCGTGAGTTCAGACAGGAAAAAGACACATTGCTAAGATCTCTCATCTCCGACCGAGACAGTCAATCAAGGAGACGCGAGGCTATTGGTCTTGGCGCGCCTGCCGGGAACATTAGAAGCGTCCTATTGGCTGCCGTCCTGACAGCTTGCATATAAAAAAGAGCTGTCAGGCGGAAAAAGTTCTGTTTTGTTCTCGTGTTGTGTTAAATAAAGTTGTTGCATCTATACAGGCTCTGCTCATTCCTCAGGCGTTCAGTACTTAACAAGTGGCAACGAGGATGGGATTCTAAAGAGACCCACCACGCATTCTGAATATCCACACTGAACGTAATTAAACTGACAGAGATTCCCGATGGCGGTTACAACTCCTTTTGTTGCGTTCTCACCTGAGAAGGAGTCATGGGAAGGGAATCAAATGTTTCAAGTGTTTTCTGTTTGCCAATGATTTTAAAGACATTTCTGATGAGAGGAAGCGGGGTTATTTCCTCAGCTCGTGTGGGCCAGAGAAATGTTTTCAACGGCCTGAGCACTAGCCGCTCCGTCCCAGGTTCATACAGTGGCTTGGGACACCTTACTGGCTAAACTTAAGGGACATTATGCTCCAAAGCCATCTCGTTTTGCCAGAAGATATGCTTTCCGTCAATGCATTCAAGGAGAGGCTGAGACTGTAAGTCAGTAAATAGTGGCACTTAGGAACACAGCCATTCATTGTGAATTTGCTGACGTTGACGAGGCTTTATTAGAACAAATTATTTGGGGGGTCAGAGACCCCCGGCTGCAACGCCATCTATTAGCTAGATCAGATTTAAAACTCGCCATAGGCCTGGATGATAATGTGTGCAGCAGAACGATCTGACCGGTCAGCAGCCGAAATTAAGAAATACCAAACCTTCCACAGCCAAGCTTCATTTGCGTCCCGTTAACCAACAAGAAGTAACTGAAGATGACGAATTCTGGCTGCCTGAAGATGTGAGCAGATTAAAGTTAACAGCTGCCAATCGCTGGAAATCACCAGCCCAGTTACCTCAGGCAGGCTGTTTAAGCTGTGGGGGGAAGGTCAAGTCAACTATCTGTCAGCGCTGCGGGAAGATGGGACATCTTTCCCACCTGTTCCAATTAGCTGGCTTAGCCGATTTATAGGGATCGTATTCTGCCCCATACATCCCTGCGACCAATCCGCTCGCACAGAGAGGGTCTCCTCCAGGTGCCGTCCACCAGACAGTGCCGAGGGGCGGCGCCTAGGAGAAGAGCCTTCTCTGTGGCGGGCTCCTTCCGTGTAAAGCTCAAGACCCACCTATTCCAAGTAGCTGGCCTGGCTCAACCATGATCTAACTATATCGCTCCTGACGGCTTTTTATTTATGTAATTTAATTGTATTTATTTATTTAGGGGTTTTTTAAACATCGTGATTTTAATTGTTTTTATCCAACAGCCCACCTCCTCCTTGTACACGTCTTATTATATGTCTTTGTTATATGTATGTCCTGTCTAGATATGTACTTATATGTTTTATTGTACGCCGCCCCGAGTCCTTCGGGAGAGGGTGCGGCTAAGAAATAAATAAATAAATAAATATTTATTTATTTATTTATTATTTATTTACTTATAGCTCCATCTTCCACCTCCTGGCAAACATTTTATTGGGGAATTTTTTAAGGGAATTTTAATTTTATTTGTATTTTAACTAAATATTGTACAGTATATTTTCTACCTCCTCCGTCTACGTCTATGTCTATGTATTTGTATATGGTTTTAATAATGACTGCCCCGAGTCCTGCTCAGGAAAGGGTGCGTTCTAGAAATAAAAGCTTATTATTATTATTATTATGTGCCGGGCCACCTTACCATCGCCAGCCTCTACTGGTAATCCGCCTAACTGTGTTGCCAACTGACCTGCACACACCTGCAGAGCCATTAATGACTTCCATGCTGTAGCTCCCATCATGGAGAGGAGCAAAGTCACCATCAATAGAGCATCTGCTGCTGCCGCCGAAGGACAACCTCGCAAGATGTATTTGGCCATTCGTATTGAGGGAGGCCCGTGCAAAATGGAAATTGATACGGAGACAGCCAAGTCCATTATCGCATAGAGTCTGATGCCATCTTTCTCTAAGCAATTGGCGCCGTGTAATTTATATTTTGAAAGATTACCAGAATAACCCTATTCCCCTCGTGGGCAAGGGATCTCTTCTAGTGAACCTGGCCAGTTTACGGGGTATTTGCCTATGATCGTAGTGGCTGGCCCCAGAGCAACCCTACTGGGTCTGGACTGGTTTGAGGCTTTAGGCTTCTCGATCGCAGAAATACAGGCTACATTGGTCTCAGGGGAATTCAACGCTATCACCAAAAAATTTAGCGATGTGTTTAGCAACACTCTGGGTAAATACTGGGTCTCCTATTGCTTTTACTTTAGACTCTAGTGTCACGCCTATTAGACTAAAAGCCAGGAGAGTCCTCTTTGCTCTGCAGGCTAAAGTCAATGCTGAAATTGACAATTACAGCAGGGCGTTAGAGCCCGTAGATTTTGCTCAATGGGAAACGCCTATAGTGATCCCTATAAAATTGGACAGCTCCATTAGGATCAGAGCCGATTACGAGGCGACAATTAACAAAGCGTTATCAGGCACATCCTTACCCTGTTTCAGTGGTGTAGCATCTGCTGCACTCACTGGGCCGCAGTAAATTCTTCGCTAAACTTGATTTAGCGCAGGCGTATCAACAGTTGACTGTTGACGATGCGATGGCTGACGCTCAGACGATCGTCACCCATCGTGGGGCATTCCGGTGTCACCTGGGATATTTCAGAGTATCATGGAATGCCTGCTCCATGGTCTGCAAGGTATTCTGCCCTATTTAGACAACGTGCTCATAGCAGCAAATAGTCAAGAAGAATTGTTGGACAAGCCGTTCTTCGCTTCAGGGAAAAAGGGACTTAAATTAAAAAGGTCTAAGTGTCACTTCGAAGGTCTAAGTGTCACAGTAGACTTCCTAGGTTTCCGTATTGATGCCCAGGGCATCCACCCGGCTCAACCCAAAGTAGAGGCCATTCAGAATGTCAATCAAGGAGACGCAAAGCTATTGGTCCTGGCACGCCTACCGGCTGGCGGGAACAATAAAAGCTTCCTATTGGCTGCCGTCCTGACAGCTCGCATATAAAGAGCTGTCAGACGGAAAAAGCTGTGTTAAAGTTGTTGCATCTATACATTCCTGAGGCGTTCAGTACTTCACACACATTATCCTTCACTTTCACTCCCCTGACCATCTATTGCATGTGACTGTATTTGCAGGTGAGTTCCTTGAGATGGAACTGGTCGACATAATTGACAAAGATATATGGGTGTCCACGTTCAAACACTTGACAGCTATTATTGAAGATGTTGGACGCTAGAAGGCCATTCTTGCTCAGAATCACAAATGAGACTGATATTGAAAACCTTCTCAAGTGCAAAAATCCACAACTGGAACTATTTCTATTGGGTATTAATTACAAAAAATTACAGTAGAGAAATACAATACCTAATTCTCCATATCATAACCGCAGCCAGAATAATGTATGCCCAAAGTTGGGAAAACAATGTAGTACGGAAGGAAGATGAGGTGATAAGAAAAATTTTAGTGTTCAGAGATGGACAAACTGAGGAAAGGAGGAATCGGAATATTATTTAATATGTAATAAATGGTTAGAGGACAGAAATAAGAAGTAGGGAAACATAAAATAGTGATGTTGTAGAAGTTAAGATATGTTAAGATATTCCAATACAAACAGTCAAGTATAAATAAGTATGGAACAGTATACACAAATAAGTAAAGAACAAGGGGGATCATGAATGTAAGATATGAGCTGTTGGTGAGGAAGACTCTGGGGGGTGTTTGGAGTCAGAGCAGGGACTAGAGAGGCCTGTTGGCCACCAGATGGCGTCCGAGTCAGGGAGCAGTGAGGAAGAACAGGGGGAGGTTGTCGCTGACATACGGATGCAGAGGACTGATAGGAGAAGGCAGCAGCTGTGGAAACAGGCTCGCAGAAGGAAATAGGACTGATTGGCCCCTCCCAGAGAGTTTATAGGTGGGGTGACGGGAGGGAATTTTGCAGGAAACAAGAGTTACCATCTTACTTTAAAGTTTGAAGAATTCTGTGAGTTCCATTAGTCTTGTTTTTCATAGAGATTATTTGTCTGGGCTTCCATCTCCCTTCTTCTTGGCAGACAGCCAAGCCGGTATCAAGTGTAATTTAGAGGCCAGGACAGAAAGCATGGGGTGGAAACACCACCAATTGTAAACACTTAGTGATATGGAAGTGCTGTATGATGGAATTTTTGTTTTGTTCCTCTGTTGTTTTAATCTATGGTTTGTTCTGTTTATATGTTTAAAATTAAAAAGAGACTTTCCCAAACCAGACAAATGCCATACCAGTCACTTATATGCACATGAAAAATTATGCATTTGGAGTCCTGTTGATCTTCGGATCTAGGTACGTTATGTGAGCAGGTCTTCTCCAACATGAACTATGTTAAGAACAAACATTGCTCGGGCCTCACAGACAACAGCTTACAATCCTGTGAAGAGGACGTCTTCTAGCCCTGATGTGCAGACGCTGTGCGCTTAGGGTTCAGGAGCAAAAATTGTGTACCCTCCAGTACACAAGATAAAAACAGTTGTCATTTTTCGTTTGCTGCAGGTGGATAATTTGAGTTCGGCTTTTTATTTCATAAATACAAGGACGACACAGACATTGAATATTGTATTTGAAAGTAACCTTCAACCCAGTGGGGGTTTTTTTTCTTCCGGAGTTCAAAATGTTTTTGTTGCAGGCAGAAATAAAAAATTGTTTTCTCTGTAGCAGTTCATTCGTTTTTTTTATACATAGCATAAAGGTAAATAACAGTACATGCAGTGTTATCTTCATTTTAGATGTTGAAAGGGTTTTTGCGGCTCCCAGAGTTTTCTTTTGTGAAAAACTGATCCCGGTGGCTCTAGCTGGAACAGTAACGTGTACAACATTGTAGTTGATTGGTTGGAGTGCTGGCTCATTGCATGAGGCAATCTACGTTGTGATTGGTTGCTATGAGTGTAAAGAGGGAGTTTCCCTCCCCCCCACCTTTTTCTTCTGTATGCTGTTTTTGATGTGCCTCATTTACGTGCACATCTTTGTCAGCTGTAAAATATAAATGTAAAATATTATTTTACATTATTATATACAACTACAAGTATGTGTGTTTCTCACTTCATTTGAACATGAAGAGAGGGGAGGTTGTTTAAAAATATCCTGAAATTAATTGAGGCAAAGTAATAGAAACCTATCTTACTAGTTGTTACAAACTCTTTGTAAATGGCCTGAGAGTAAATGGGTGGCCAGATTAACCCTATGTTTAAGAGAAAAAAGTGCTAAGGCTGCAGGGAGGCCCACTAGGTGCCAAATCGAGCATGGGATGGGCCCTCATGGCCCATTTTTGCTCCTAGGGGGCTGCCAGGAGGCCGAGCCTGTAAACCTGCACCAATCAATCTATTCGCTGCCCCCCCCCCAACTGATCGGCATGGTCTATCTATTGTCGTCTCCCAAATTTTCAAACCCAACACTGATTCACACGTGAAGGCATTTGAAGTAAAATTGGACCTCCTCATTAAACAACTGAAGGAGGAAACTTCTACCATCTCCCCAGTGCAGTGGTTCCGCTCCCCGTCACTACCGGTACCCCGCGCATAGGGCCAGGTGTCCTAGTTTTGCACATATGCGCACGCCACTGCTCAACCCAGCTGCTCGGCGGAGATTGCACAGGCACTGCACACTATTTGGTTGTGAGCAATTGGCCGGTCGTATTATAAACAGGTATGGAACACGGGCGGGCAGGCCAAACAAGCCAGCATACTGGTATGGTGGCCGCTGCTCCCGGCTAGTGCCGGTACGGCTGTACCCCACCACTGCCCCAGTGGAGGATTCAGCCAGTTCGCACCACTTTGGGAGAACCAGTTTTTAACTTTCTGAGCACAGAAGCGGTTGTTAAATTATTTGACTCTCACCACTGCACCTCCCTACTACTCAAAAGCTGTTGGCTGAAAAACCAAGTTGAATTCCCCAATAAAAAGCGTGTGCCTTCCCTGGAAATGTTGCAAAGGGGGTTTCAAACGAGATTTAAAGAGCTTCGTGTACATGAACAGGACATACAGCTTTTCCCACTATCCGGTTTACCAGTTGGAACGGGGGCTCTCTGAAAGATGCATTCAAGTAAAGCAGCCATAACAATTTCTATGCATCTCTCCCAGTGGTGGGTTCCCACCGGTTCGGCTGAATGGGTTTGGCAGTCTGGGCCGCTGGAACCGGCAGCGACCCAGGCCTGCCACGCCTTTGAACCACTTCCCCGATTGGTTGGCCCACCCACCACCTCCCGGGTGGCTTCTGCCTAAACTGCCACATGCCCTATGCTGCAATTGAGCTGCTTTCTCCTGCCTACAGGACGTCCGGAGCTTGCTTGCTGCACCCCCCGCTTCCAGGAGTCCCCATGACCCCCATTATGGCTCCCAGGAGGCCTGCTAGGCCCAAAACAGGATATGGGAAGCCTCCCTGCAGCCGCCTGGGAGCAAAAACAGGCTGTGGGGGTACCTTCAAGGGAGAAAGAAAGAAATCCTCACCGTTTGGGGATCCCCCAAGTGAATGGAGCTTGAGTTGAGAGCTTACTGAAAGTGCTGCTTTTTATGTTTAATAAATTGGCAAATAAGAGACTAAGGCAAGGAGCAACAATTAACTCAACTCTTCTGCAACAATAACGACTCAACTCTTGCCGGCATCTGACAGCTATTTATATGAGAGCTGTCAGACGACTGGCCAATCCGAAACTTGCTTCTCTCTGGTTGGGGTTTGGCGCGCCTCCTCAGCGATGACTTCTGTCTTGTTGATTGACAACTGTGGTTGTATCTGTGAGGACTTAACATTGCTGGCAATGCATTTCCTGCATGGTTGCAGAGTGGCACAAGTGAACTCTGGAAGATTCTGCCCAAGCCTCCTTTCTTGGGACCGCCTTTATGAGAGATTTCAAATCTTATTCCAAGGTGACCCTAGGCAGCTTACAAATTATATTCTATGCAGTTTTGTTTTTACCACCCTCTATAATCCATTAATTCGGGGTAGTGTCAGGGTGACTGGAGAGTTTGCTGCAGATTCCACATAGGCATCAGGAAGGGCATCCAGCCAGTAGATATTTTCTCTTTGCGCTGAGTAACAGGTCGCTGCCTAGGATTGGACTCTCAAACTTCTGAATGGGAGGCGAACGTCTTCACCACTAGGTCCCCACACCGCTCACAATTTACACTGTAATATTCAGTAGTTACTGTATATAACAAGGACAGCCATACATCTGGACCCTGATAACCTCGTTGTTGACCCAAGTAACCTGGGATGGATTGCATTGAGGACATGAAATGCGTGGGCATCACACCTGAAGATGCCCAGGATCGAGCCAAATGGAGATGGATATGCTGACAAGCGGACTCTACCATAGTGCAGAAAAAGTGCTGAGAGTTATTATACAAATGTCAACTGGGCTGGCATGAGGATGGGGAAGTTGTTACGGCACAGATGTGCAACTATGTCCCTTTACTACCTGTGCGTAATGCTGGTACACTCTCTCCGTTCACAACAGCCAGCTACCCAGGTTCTATACTATGTTTGCGGCACAGGCGGAGAAGGGGGTCAATGCTCTCGATAGTCTGTGGCCCTGAGGGCTGACCTGGTCAACCTGTCAGTGGCCTGGCCATGGAAGATCCCTCAGGACAGAATCTCCCCCAGCCAGGGGGTGCTGGTCAATCCGGATCCACAAAGGCTCCAACTGACTGTCTGGCAGAGCGGAGAGTTCTGAGCCAGGACAATTTCTTCTCCAGAGTAATTCGAACCATCCAGGCCTCTAGGAGGCCATTTACAAACAGGATTTATGACACAACTTGAAAAGTCTTTTGCAGCTAGTGCTCCAAGGGAGGGATTAACATTATCCCAGATTATAGAATTCCTCCAGGAAGGGCTAGACAAGGGCCTATCCTCCAATACCATACTTAGGTACACTACATTGCCAAAAGTATTGACTCAACCCATCCAAATAATCAGAATTAGGTGTTCCAATCACTTCCATGGCCACAGGTGTATAAAATCAAGCACCTAGGCATGCAGACTGTTTTTACAAACATTTGTGAAAGAATGGGTTGCTCTCAGCTCAGTGAATTCCAGCATGGAACTGTGAGAGGAGGCCTGTGCAACTTTCCTCGCTCCTCAATATTCCAGTCAACTGTCAGCTGTATAAGAACGTGGAAGTGTTTGGGAACGACAGCAACTCAGCCACAAAGTGGTAGGCCACGTAAACTGACAGAGCGGGGTCGGCGGATGCTAAGGCGCATAGTGCGAACAGGTCGACTACTTTCTGCAGTCAATCTCTACAGACCTCCAAACGTCATGTGGTCTTCAGATTAGCTCAAGAACAGTGCAATTTATTATGGGTTTCCAAGCAGCTGCATCCAAGCCATACATCACCAAGTGCAATACAAAGCGTCAGATGCAGTGGTGTAAAGCACGCTGCCACTGGACTCTAGAGCAGTGGAGACGCGTTCTCTGGAGTGACGAATCGCTCTTCTCCATCTGGCCATCTGGAGAAAATTTAGCACTGTTGCTACTCTCCCTAGGCGTGGTCGTCTGCAAGAGCACAGCGCAGAATGCTTCATGAGGTAAAGAAGAATCCTAGAGTGTCAGCTAAAGACCTACTACAGAAATCACTGGCACATGCTAACATTTTTGCTGACATATCTACAATAAGGAAAACATTAAACAAGAATGGAGTACAAAGAGAGGACACCACGGAGGAAGCCATTGCTGTCCAAAAAAAATATTGCATCACGTTTGAAGTTTGCAAAAGAGCAAACTTCACAGCACTACTGGCAAAATACACTGTGGACGGATGAAACCAAAATTGAGTTGTTTGGGAATAATACACAATACTATAATTGTAGAATGGACAGAAGAGGGCAACTCTGTCAAAACGATGGAGAAAGGCACAGTACACCAACATCAAAACCTCATCCCACTGTAAAACATGGCGGAGGGAGCATCATGGTTTGGGGCTGCTTTGCTGCCTCACGGTCTGGACGGATGGACGAGTCTGGGTTTGGCGGGTGCCAGGGGAACGGTACTTGTCTGACTGCATTGTGCCAAGTGTAAAGTTTGGTGGAGGGGGGATTATGATGTGGGGCTGTTTTTCAGGAGTTGGGTTTTGCCCCTTAGTTCCAGTGAAAGGAACTCTGAATACTTCAGCATACAGGACATTTTGGACAATTCCACACTTTGTGGGAAGTTTGGAGCTGGCCCCTTCCTCTTCCAACTTGAGTGTGCACCAGCAAGGTCCATAAAGACATGGATGACAAGAGTCTGGGGTGGATGAACTTGACTGGCCTGCACAGAGTCCTGACCTCAACCCGGTAGACCACCTTTGGGATGAATTAGAGCGGAGACTGAGAGCCAGGCCTTCTTGTGCAACATCAGTGTGTGACCTCACAAATGTGCTTCTCGAAGAATGGTCAAAAATTCCCATAAACACACTCCTAAACCTGTGGACAGCCTTCCCAGAAGAGTTGAAGCTGTTATAGCTGCAAAGGGTGGACCGACGTCATACTGAACCCTATGGATTAGGAATGGGATGTTACTTACAGTAAATTCATATGCGAGTAAAGGCAGGTGAGTGAATACTTTTGGCAATATAGTGTAAGTGGCAGCCCTGTCCTCAAGTGTTATCGTGCGGAGACGTGGAGTCCCTCACTCAAAGTCTCCAGCGGTACACTGGAGTCTTACAATCTCTCACTGCAGCCCCTTATGACCCATTAAGATCTGCCAGCCTATGCTTCCTTAACTGCAAAGTAGCCTTTTTTGTGGCCAGCACATTGGCCAGACAAATATTGGAACTGGCAGCCCAGGACACAGGACGCAGGAGATGTGACCAGAAAATTGACAGACTCAGTCTTTGAGTAGAGAAGCAGAATTAACCCACTTCTCTCTCAGTACATCCTGGACTGTACCAACTAAGACCAATGCCTCTTTTATCTTTTTGGGCTGCTTTTCACACCTTGCCACGTCCTAAAGTGGTACATCTCTGAAAATTTTTTGAAAAGCACTGTTTTAAACCACTATTTGTGCTTCATTGTTTGGTTGAAAGTGGAGCGTGGCAGTTTTCCAGGGCAGTGTGTGAAAGCGACCGTAAGTCAAACCTGGAAACATATGCGCAACATAAACACTGTTTAAGAACTCTTCCTAGCCTGAGCAAGCACCAATGGCCATGAAAGCTGAGCAGAGAAACAGCTGGGTGTGATGATATTGAAGGGGGAATATTAAAGGTAGTTCGTTCATTTGGGGATCTAAAACAGCCTGAAGCAGCCTAAAGCAAATATAAAGTTATTGTTCTCCAGGAGTAGGACTCAAAAGTAGTAGCAGAAGAGCAGGAGCTGTAGTAGAACTGGAGAAGTGAGCCGAGTGTACTAACTTTTCAGTGCTTTTGTGTGTGTTGCTTTATTAACTGTCAACATCACTCGCTTCTAATTCAGAGAAGTTAGATGCTTTCAAGAAGCCCATAGTTTTTGAGTTATGCAATGAGTTGCTTGTTTCCTTCATACGACAGGACCTCTTTCCTGTGGCCTAGCAATCACTTCAAAACTTTTACACAAGAAGCAGCTCATGTGATGTGCTTACCTCGCCGACATTCGGTGGACTTAATGAATTTACTACACCTTTTCAGTGGAAAAGCTACCACCACGTTCACAGTGAGACAAAATAATGCCACTGAAAGCTGTATTTAACTTGTGCATCAAATGTGTAAATGAGCAAAGTTAAAAAAGCTTTCTGGCCGTTTCCGGGTGAAAATTTTGTGGAAAATACATTTGCGAGCATTTAATGAACACCTCTCTGCAGCTAGCTTGTGAAAGTTGGACCTTAAGAAAGGACAGATAGGAAGAAAATCGATTCGTTTTGAGCCATGAAACCTGGAGAAGGCTCCTGCATATAGTTGCAAGAAAAAGTATGTGAACCCCTTGGGATTACGTGGAGTTTTGTATGAATTGGTCATAAAATGTGCTCTGAACTTCATCTAAGTCACAACAATAGAAAAACAGTCTGCTGAAAATAATACTACACAAACATTAGATGTTGCCATGGTTTAATTGAACATAACATGTAAACATTCACAGTGCAGGGAGGAAAAAGTATGTGAGCCTAATGACTTCTCCAAGAGCTAATTGGACCAGGAGTGAGCCACCCTTGACTCCAATCAGTGTGATGACATTGGATGTGTTGCTGACAGCTGTCCTGCCCTTTAAAAACACACACCTGTTTTGGACTGGTTTCAAGAAGCACTGTCTGATGTGAACCATGCCTCGCAGAAAAGAGCTCTCAGAAGACCTATGATCAAGAATTGTTGACTTGCATACCAGGAGAGAAGTAACCATTCTGAAACAGATCCCTAAGAAAGTGAGAGAGAAGAAAAAACTATTCGCTGTTAGCGAAGAAATTATACCAGAAAGGGGTGTGGTTCAGATGGTTCATGCCTGAAGGTATGTTAATTTTCTGGGAGGACACAAGAGTTAGAATGAACACAACCATAGAGGCTCAGGCCTTTATGGAAAAAAATAAAGCCCTCCTAGACAAATCTGATGATACTACTACACCAGACACGGGAGGGGACGGAGCTCTGCTGGCGGGGGGGAGAAGGGGCAACGTCGAGAAAACTCAGATCACAAAAATTTTATTTCTTTATTTATTAATCATTTTTATATGCCGCACCCTCTCCACCAAGGGACTCGGTGAACAAGAAAATCTGTTTGATGTAAAATGATTGAAATTATTTGAAGATAAAAGTTTATATGCTGACAGAATACAATTGACTTGTAATAATCTAATGTATTAATCAATGAAATGTATGAGTACGGGGGGAGGGACCACCTCCTGCATATTGTAACTGCCAAAATTTGTAACTTATTCTACTACCCCTTTCCTTGTCCATTTTTCTTAGAAATCAATAAAATTTTGTTTAAAAAAAAAAAGAATTGTTGACTTGCATGAAGCTGGAAAGGGTTACAAAAGTATCTCCAAAAGCCTTGATGTTCATGTGTCCACGGTAAGAGAGACTGTCTACAAATGGAGAAAGTTTAGCGCGGTCGTCCTGTAAAAATGACTGCAAGAGGACAACGCAGAATGCTTCATGAGGTAAAGAAGAATCCTAAAGACCTACTACAGAAATCTCCGGCACATGCTAACATTTTTGTTGACACATCTACAATAAGGAAAACATTACACAAGAATGGAGTACAAAGAGAGGACACCACGGAGGAAGTCATTGCTGTCCAAAAAAAATATTGCAGCACGTTTGAAGTTTGCAAAAGAGCACCTGGATGTTCCACAGCACTATGGCAAAATACACTCGTGGACGGAAGAAACCAAAATTGAGTTGTTTGGGAAAAATACACAATACTATGTCAAAACCTCATCCCACTGTAAAACATGGCGGAGGGAGCATCATGGTTTGGGGCTGCTTTGCTGCCTCAGGGCCTGACCGGATTGTTGTCATTGATGGGAAAATGAATTCCAGAGTTTATCAAGACATTTTGCAGGAAAACGTACATCTGTCCGCCAACTGCAGCTCCGCAGAGGATGGGTGATGCAGGAGGACAATGACCCAAAGCATACAAGTAATGCAACAAAAAAAATGGCTTCAACAGCACAGAATACGCCTTCTGGAGTGGCCCAGTCAGAGTCATGACCTCAACCCGATTGAAATGCTGTGGCATGATCTTAAATGAGCGATTCAGACCAGACATGCCAAGAATACTGCTACACTGAAACAGTTTTGTGAAGAGGAGTGGTCCAAAATTACTCCAGATCGTCGTTCAGGTCTGATCTGCAACTACAGGTAACGTTTGGTTGAGGTTATTGCTGCCAAAGGAGAGTCAACCAGTTATTAAATCCAACGGTTCATACTTTTTCTTGCAACTGTATTCCCTGGACAGCAAATACTGGAGCATGTAACCCCAGACGCGTCATTTGAAGGCGGGGAGGGGGGGGAGTCACCAAGTTGCCATCTCACTCATTTTGGCCACATTATGCTGGGAAATCCACTGAACAAACCAATTATCTTTGGAAGAATTAGCGGTAAAAGGAAACCAGGCCAACAAAGAACACGACGGGTGGACACCATCAAAGCTGACACAAGTCAGAGCAGCAAACTATGCAAATAAGTAGTGTTAAGATCGGAAGACGTGGACAGACTTATCCCATAGTATCAACAAGTCAGACATGACCAAAGGGATAAAATTAGCCATCAAGGTACCTTCCTTCACTCCCCCCCCCTCCCTGTTGCTCTGCAGGTCACAGGCAAATCTATCTACGTTTCCTGTCTTCAATTCTGCGGTTTGGCTAGGTGTTATTTCCTTTAGATGAAGCTTCCTCTTGCAAACCCTTATTCTGTTCACTAAAGTTTTCCTCTTACAGAACTCTTAACATGCTCCATTATAAAGACAGTTACATATATTTAAGATTCCTATTATCCCATATTATTCTATTCCATCTTATGGTGGTCATGCCCCAAAGCGAAAAGATATTGGCTGATTACATGGAATTGACTGCAGGATTTAACTAAATGTCAAATAGAATTTTTCTCCTGGGGATAATTAGGGCAAAACACAATAAGAAGTTAAAATACTTGACATTATACATAATAATGGGGGCAATGATTGCTTTCGCGCAGTATTGGAAGAAAGGTAGTATTCCGCCAGAGGGATTAGTCATCCAAAAATATTTAGATTGTGCAGAAATAGACAAACTCACATTAGAGTTAAACTATGTGCTTTGGGAGAAATGGTTATGAATGACAATGGAAATAAGAAATGTACATAGGGTTACAGAATGTATATAATGTATTGAATATTTATTCTAGTTGTAGGAATGCCAGAGATATGTTAAATACGGGGAACATGTAAAAAAATTGTGCAATAAAAATAAATATTAAAAAAAATTAAGCCATCAAGTGACCTCATGAAATCCCTACTCCAGTACTTTCCCAAAATAAACACCTAACATCGAATATGTGCAAAACCTATAAATACCTGGATACCTGAACTAAATAAACCCTAAATACCTGAACTAAGATCCAAGCCACCCCCCTGCAAGGCCAACCACCTTGTAGGAGGGCTTGTTGCTGGTTACTAACATGTATACAGTATGCAGTCCTGGTCCCCCTGGACTTTCAGACTCCAGCAACAGAGATGGGAGCGTTAAGGAAATAGGCACCAGAACAGTGCTTCGCGTGCTTCTGCGGTTCCCGCCTTAAGACCAAACGGTGCCTCGGCTGCACTGGCTACCTGTAGCCTTTCGGGTGCGTTTCAAGGTGCTGATTATCATCTTCAAAGCGCTCCATGGCACATGACCTAGTTATTTGTGGGATCGTATCCTGTCCCATACATCCCTTCGGCCGATCCGCTCACACAGAGAGGGACTCCTCCGGGTGCTGTCCACTAGGCTGTGCCAGCGGGCGACGCCCAGGGGAAGGGCCTTCTCTGTGATGGGCCCGACCCTCTGGAACGACCTTCCCCCTGATATTAGAACAACCACAGACCTCCGCTCCTTCCGCAAGAAGCTCAAAACCCACCTGTTTAATCTAGCCAGCCTGGCCTAATTCCAGCTCTCCCACCTCAGTCTGTATTTTTAAATTTCACGGGTTGGTCTTAAGGCTAAGTTTTTAATTTTTATAAACTTGTACAGGGGTTTAAAGTTTAATCTGATTTTAATTATATTTATTATTACTTGTATGGTTTTTAATTTGGTACCTGTACACCGCCCCGAGTCCCTTTGGGGAGACGGGGCGGTCTAGAAATCAAATCAAATCAAATCAATAAATAAAATCAACTGAACTGCCCCCTGGCAGAGAATGCCAAGCATGTAGCTGCCCTACTCACAAAGCGCCTGGCGTGGACCCTCGAGAACCTTAACGTGTTATCTGTGCCAAAGAATGAAGACTTTTTGAAATTCAGTGTTATCTCCGCTTTCAAAACAAAATTTGGATCTGTGTCACTGAATGACTTTTGGGTATGTTACACACTCCAAATTCTGCTGAAGAGGTTACCTATAAACCTGGTGACAAAATGTTGAGGAAGAAGAAGCTTGGAGGAAACGATCACCGACAAATCGATCTGCAATTATTTTCCCATCTTTTCCTGGGATTCAGCCGGTTCGGATCAGTCTATTTAGGTGAACCAGTTGTTAAAATTCAGCCCAGTTCGGCAAATCCACCAACCAGCCGGCCCCACCCGTTTTGGATGTTTAGTAATAAATAAACCTTGTACCTTGTTGAGACTTTTGAGACGAATGGCTGGGGAGGTGGGCTGGGTGTGATGAGTGATGTTGAGTTGGCCATGCCTGACCTTGATGTGAAGTAGAACAGTGAGAACTTTATGGAGGGTTTGTTTTGCCCAGGCTGTTTGGTTTCGCCCCTCTGCAGCTGTGGAAGAAAGGGGGAATTTTCTGTTGGAGCTGAACTGGAACATTTGAATTGGACTAGAATTGGTAAATAGGAAGAAATTGTGGACTTTAAATTGTTAACGAACTAAGATATAATCTAAAGTGGGGGGGGGATTGTAAATTGCAAACTTTGCATTATGGAGAGTTGGGAATTTTAAGAAATACATGATTATAACATTCCTGAATCACTAGTTGAAAAAAGACAATAAGCTAGATATTAAGGAGAGACAATAAATGCACACAGGAGGGGAATGAAAGAGTTGGCCATGCCCACACAATCATTAAGGCACAGAACTGGTTATTAAATTTTTTTTAATCACACCACTGTTTCCGTCGCATATACCCCGTCAGTAATTGAAAAGGCTATCTGAGCTCTGCTTCCCCCATTAGGTTCACCTATAGTTATGAAACTTAAGCCATCTGGAGTTTTACCTATGCAAGAACTTGGATGGCTGTAGAATTTGGTTTAATAAAAGATGCCAGTCGGGCAGATCAAGGCAAACAAGAGCCCAAATGATCTACAGGCAAGCATGATAAAACCCAGGAACTCCTACAGCAAACAGGACAGAAACCAACACATTCACAGTGAACGAACATCCTTAAAAACTACAGTTATCTTTTGGATCGAATATGCCAATGAGAAAAAAGTTTGAGAATGCTTTCTTTTCTGGGCCCAGTTTCCAATCAAAAACTGAGTTGGCAACTGAAGCTGTTGTGCAGAAATACATTTTGTGAGCATTTAATGAGCAACTCTGAGGTACCCTGTGAAAGTTGGGACAGGAAGAAAATAAGACTTTTGAGCTGTGGCGCTGGAGAAGCCTCCTGTTTTTTCCTTGGACAGCAAAGGCGACTAAAGTATTGAAGTACAATAGCATCAGATATGTCACTGGAATACTAGAAAACTGCATCTTACTCATTTTGGCAAATCTGCCAGGGGGGTGGGGTAATTAGGTTTGGTAGTTAGCGGTAAAAGGAAACCAGGACACCAAAGAACATGGTGGCTAGACACCATTGAAGTGGACTTCATGCAGAGCAAGAACTCAAAGAAGCAGTGCAAGATCAGAAGACTCCGCCTAGCCCGGAGTTAGACATGACTGAATGGATACATCATCATCTAGATATTGGGGATGAGACCAAAATTGGAGAAAAGGCAAGGGGAGAAAACAATTAAGATGAAAAATGGCTTTACAAAGTAATGGTTGAAGAGTTGATAAATCTCTATATATAAATGGCCAAACTTGCTCTCCTCCCCTGACTCTCAACCAACTTAATAATTACGGATTGAGGATGGCTTCCTATTTTTATACTCTAACCATTCCTAAGTATAGAAGAGCCTTTTCCCTAGCTCGCTTTAATGTCTTGCCCTCAGCACTTTTGGATGGTCGTTTTAAGAGGCTCCCGATTTAACGAGCGACTATGCCCTTGTGACAGAGCCGAGGTTGAAACTGTGGAGTACGTCCTTCTATTTTGTCCCATGTGTAACGCAGACAGATCCAAGTTACTGTCTCTTCTTGAAATCGCCCCTTCTAGACCTAATGGCTGTCATTTGCTTGTATATTGCCTTGGAGATGGCTCCTCATACATCACCTCTCAGGTTTCCAAATTTTCCTTAAGAGCTGTTGTAACCATTTAAAGGAGAACACTGTAACTTTCCTTAGTTAACCTTCTGGCGACTGATTGCTATGATCAATTCTCTTATGTCTCTTTGTACTACTTGTGTTTTGGTCTGTGACTGTAAATAACTAAATTACAAGATTATATATAATGGCTGTGTATGTGTGTGTTCCAGCATAACCCTGGAATGCGTCGAGCAATTTCAATCAAACTTGGTACACAGCTGACTTAGCACTCTGGAAACAAATACTGTGGGAGTAAGACACCCCTAACATCTCTCGGGGTGTGTGTTCTGTTAAGATACAGCCTGTTGTGCCTCAAAATGACTTCTACCATACAGCACAGGGGAGTTGCAATGGTGAAGGCTTTCACAGTACTCCACAAGAGGGCTCACTCTAGTAAGTGGGAAAATCCAACATTAGTTTGGTGTGAACATTTTGAACAAGGCTTTTGATGTATTTTTCAGGACAAATGTATGGCTATGATCAATAAAACTGCAAACTCTGTCGGCCTGCACCACTACAAGAACGACACGACGTACTTCACGCAGATTACATAAAAGAACTACATCGTCCAACAGCTTAGTGCAAATATCGCGGACTTCAAAATCAAGATCAGAGAAAAGCATACCATATGATCACACATCAGCTAGCAAAACAACAAGCTGTTATCACTTCCCTTGATGCTTCTGGGGGGGACAGGGACAACATTTGTAAGTAAAATCAGGGCTTTCCCTGTCTAATACAGGATTAGGATGAATCAATACTGGGGCAATGCCGGGTTATCAATATTAAAATAATAAAAGGTTTCCATGGCATGGCAGAGGAAATAGAAAATTTTTGGTCACAATATTCAGTTGGAAGATTGGGAAAGAATCTGGAATTTAATAATTACACAGTAACAAAATCTGTCACGTATAAAGAAAACCAATACAAAATGTTTTATGGCTCGTACAAGAGATGGAGTCGGGCAGGTTGCTTTAGCCCGAAAATCCAGATTAAAGCCAGAGCAGCACCCCCACCTCCAATCGCTGCACCGCACCTCCAAAGCCCAATTGTCTTGCCTGCTGCTAATTGCACACTGCATACCCAATGCCATTCCTCCTGTCCGCCAATTGGCTGGCAGCTACTTGTTCAGTGCAGTGTAACGCCCAGGTAAAACCATGCCTCGGGGAATGGGCCAGAATGAAGGGCTTGGGGGGGGGGG
The DNA here is from genome assembly GCF_964273705.1 of Natrix helvetica. Classification (NCBI taxonomy): domain Eukaryota; kingdom Metazoa; phylum Chordata; class Lepidosauria; order Squamata; family Natricidae; genus Natrix; species Natrix helvetica. The sequence goes on along the minus strand of NC_138553.1, from coordinate 5,138,236 downwards.
ACATTGGCGGTGGACAGATGCAGGCAGAGCGCCATCAGGGGAGGAAAGTCCACTGTGGTTCGAATGTGGCGGTTGGCTGGGAGTGAAGTCTGCACAGCCAAGGGGGCAGGGGGCCTAAATATCCTAGATTCGTGATGGCGAACTATGTCCACTCCAGCTGGTCAGCTAATTTTCAGCCTTCCGGAGGGCGGGGGGCTGGCCATGGCCCCAAACCGGTCCGCCTGCTTGGACACTTGTCCTTTCTTGCCTTCGCAACGTACATCCACTGCCTCTTCCTGCCTCTGCCAAAGGCTGCCTCTGCCCTTCAGGTTTTGGTCTGCTTATTGATTCTGGGGGTGGGGTGAAAGGAGGCCAAAAAATGGGTGAAAATGTGCCGTTTTTGCCCCAAAATTGAACCAATTTTGCCTGGTTTTGGTCTACTTATTGTTTCTAGGGGATGTTCAGAAGTAGAAAATAGAGAAATTGTGTATCTCATTGATGTCTTTGAGGCGAGGATAGGCGCCCCTTGATGAGTGATGTCAAGTTGGCCATGCACACCCAGTCACATGACCAACCAGCTATTCCAGCCCAGTCACATGACAAGTCACCCCTATCAAGCAAGCCACGCCCAGAACCAGCAGTAAAAACTTTTTTGAAACCCACCCCCGGAGCCACCCCTTGGGGAATCTATGGGGGTTCTTTTATACCTTCAGTCATCAGTTCAATCTCCAATTCTGGCCCATCCCTTCCTTTGGAAGTGCAGCAAGGAGCTAAGGGGCTGGGTGATTAGCAACCCAGGTAGCAGTCTTGGAGTTTCACAAAAAAACAAGATTAGTTAACTCTCCTCCATTCTCAAGGCCCTTACTTAATAGGAAAAATCTTTTGAATTTACTATAGACGCAAATGGCAGTGATACTTCCAATAAAGCAATTCTTACAGAAGCAAAACAGCAAAGTTGTTATTCTATTATTATACCCTTTCACTAACAAGGGTTTGAGTGCTGAAAAATCCACTTGCTTCTTAGGTTTCACCTATGAACTGGTGGTTGAGCACACACACACCAAAACACCCGGAGAAGGCCATAAAGTATTCCCATGGTCAACTGCTTACATTTGACCATGCCACAGGCTCAACATGGGCTACTTTCAAGCCAGATACATCTCTGAATGTATCCTTCACTTCTCAGGGAAGGTAAAGCATTAGAAGCTGTCTCGAGGGGTTGATGATTCTGGTATGGAAACTTGTCTCAAAAGATGACCAAATTGGACAGATTGTTTTCTGATTTAATGTCGGACAAAGCCAATCAAGAGTGTTTTGCCAACTTCAGGTTGTTGTGGCCGGCCAGATGATCTGGCAGCAGATTCTAACAGTGAGGAAGTTGGGGAGGAACATAGCCAGTCCTGGAATCTGGGGAAGGCTCTGATTCGGAGGCAGAGCTGGGACCAGGGCCATCCGACAGTTATCAACTGCCTTCAGAGTCAGAGATCAGTGGGGCAGAACACCTGGAGCCTGTTCCAGATGTGTGCATGCACAGAGCTGCCAGAAGGGAACAGCTGAGGAACAAGGGCCGACTCGGGAGTAAAGGCACAGGTGGACGGTGAATGGCCCATCCCATCGGGAACAAAGAGGAGTGAAAGGGGAGTGGATTTTGCAGGAGACAATTAGTTCGATTCATTACGGTGAAGATCTGTTCCTGACTTCTTGCCAAGTATCGTCTGCTACAGAGTGGCATTTGGAAGGTATCGGCCTGGCAGCTCTCCAAGCCTGATCAAGGCCTGTAGTTGTGAAATCTCTTGAAAGACTTTTGGCCGGGACTTTACTGGAGAGGAATTCAATTTTAATAAAAGGGGTTTTACCCATTTGAGGGGTAAAGGGAAGGTTGAAGAAATAGCCACCAACATCTTTAGATGTGTCCACACACAAGCATGATTCTCCCCCACCCCCAAATAAGGCAGAAGCGAAACTATGATAAATGTATTCCATTCACCAGTCGTCCCTGCCAGCCTCATCAAGGGGGTGATTTTGGAGCATTTTCGAGAATACTACGTGCCCGTTTGGCTTAACAGCTGCCACACCAGCAAGATCAATGCTAGACTAAATGATACGAGGAACATAAGTGGCCGTATTCTATTTATTCTTACCCTCTGGCTTCCCGTTTTGAGCCACAATGCACCACCTATGAAGGCAGGGAGCCTTAGTGAAATAGTACAACAAAATTATAAGAAACCCACTTCTTCCTCTACGCACTGATTTTAATCTCTTCAAAGAGTCGGGCAGCCCCTACCACTTAGATTGCTCTATTTACCAGTCTGTGGATGTCAGCCATCCTGGGCCCAATGGTTGGGAAGCTAGTCTCTGCCTGTCACAAGCCAGGATAAAAGCTGAGTGATGGAGGAGTAACACCTCCTTAAAAAAGCTTGGCCCAGCTCGTAGCGCCTCGTAAGGGCCCCTTTCCAGCAGTGACATGCAGTCAGGTGAGGCACAGCCTCAACTCTCACCATGAAAAGAAAAAAAAAAAGGAAAAAATTAAATTAAATGCTTGTATTTATCTACTGATCTGTACAATGAAGTTTATTTTCCAGTTAACTTCACCAGTTTTACGTTATTTGGTATTAAAATTGCAGAATTCTCACATTTACCGTTCCAACTAGTCAGGCGAGAGCTGTAAGGCTGCAGCGAGCTCAGACTCTCAGGTGAGCAGTGACATGCGGTGCGGTTTATGGCTGGTGAGGCACTGACACAGTGGTGGGTTTCAAATATTTTTAGATTTGTGGACTTTAACTCCCAGAATTCCACAGCCAGGGATGCTCAGTTCCGATTTAAAGCGATAGCATTTGTTTTTCTCCTTTGCTCCTTCCTTTTCTTTTTCTTCTCCCTTCCCCTCCTTCCTCCCCCTCTCAAACACACACAGAGAGAGAAGGTGGATTGGATCTTTTCCAGCGGCTTGAAAGCAGCTCCTCTGCCATCCCCCCATTCCCCTGCTGCCTTCCCAAAACACCTCCACCATTGCAAATGCAGCCTGCTGTCTGGGTGGGAAATGCCTGGAACGCAATAAAAGCCCACCCACTCACCTCCTGCTGGCAGGCTGGGGTGAGAGGGGAGGCAGAGAAGCCAGAGGGAAGCCGATCCGAGCCTTCCAAAAGAAAGAGTTTGGGGGAAAGTGTGTGTGCTACAGCATGGCTCATTGCCTGGCTTCCGTGGATGACTGCTTAACTATTTAAAAAAGCCTCTGAAAAAGCGCCCTCTACTATGAGGCAGGAGAAGTGCGTGCCTCACCCACGTCAGGAATTTTTAGGCTTTTAACCCGTTTAACTCTGCTCAAGTGATCATAGATGAGGCATGCAGGTTAAGCAGTCATCCACGGTGAGGCAGCAACTAATTCAGCCTTTTTTTTTCTTTTCATGACAGCGGTGAGGCTGTGCCTCCCGACTGCACGTCACTGACTTCATTTATAAGTGTAAGACCCATAATAACTTCATTTTTTTTCAATTAAATGTGCTTTTTTCTGTGATAATAGTATGTGTAAAGAATGCTGATTATAAGACTTTAAAAATAACCCATTAACTGCTGCCAATCAAATATTGGATAAGATAATTTGTAGGATTTTAATGTTTGTAAATCTGATTGTGATGATGTCAGTAGCCATAAACCTCAACCCACGTCACTGCTTTCCAGGGTTACAGGAGAAGACGGCCAATGGTTTTGAAGGCAAAAGAGGGCTCTACGCCCCAATGGCAGATAAAGCACCAGAACCATCTTCTAGCAGAAGGGAAACTCTCATTTACAAACCTCCACTACCTTGTGGCTATCTCCACTACTGGAAAAGGCTTCAGGAGTCAACCTCGAGGCAAAATCCGGAGCCGGAGTCCCAGAAGCAGTTTGTGACTATACAACCACGTTCTGGTAACTTCTGCGACACAGCTGGAACCAATCATATCAACTCTCCCATTCCATTGGACTATTTCAGTGACATGGAGAGGGGGGTGGATCTGCTGCTTGGGGTCCATATTGATCTACTCAGGCCTTATGCTGGAGAGGACACACTAGCTTTGACCTCTTCCCAGGGCAAGATACCCTAGTCTTTTGAGACTGAAGGATGCCAATGAATGTTGCCAAGCCAATGAATTTAAACCTTCCAGCTTGGCACGTGGACCCGAGTGAAGCATCTAACAGAAAAGATAGAAATTTGGGAAATATACATTCCAAAGTTATTTTGTCTTTTTATAAGGGGACAGAAATGAGGCAACAGCTGCAAAAAGTGTGAGTCTTTTGAAGCACTGTTAACTTCTGTGGATTACAAACATTGTTAACTTGGTGGAATTGTTGCGATTTCCCTCAACCACACATTTTCTGGCCACTTGTGATTTATTGGAAAACCTTTCCAAGTAAACTTGTCTGTGTACACATGGCCGGAATAGGACACCTTGGCTGTTGAAGAGGTTGGCTTTACTTTTGAGCTTTGGCCTGGGACACTGTGGTGAGACCTGGGGGCTGGGCACGGAAGCAACACAGACAGAACAAAGGCTTCACTCCCCTTTATTGCACCAACTTTCCTCCGTAAAGTCCCAGCATTCAACGTTCACTGCAAATCCAAGAGCCGACCTCTAAACAAGCACCTCCTGGCTGCTATTAGTTCCACAGGAGGAACAGTTCTGATTTGGTTCCAGTGAGCGTCCACTGGGACTGAAGCACAACCCAGAGTATAACTGTATCACGGCGAATTCGCACAGCCAGGCCACGCAAGCAAGGCTAAAAGGACAAGGCACACAGCAAACTAGCCAGACGTTGGTAACAGCATGTGAGACTGGAAAAAAAGCAAATGCTTGTTCCAAAGGCCCCCTCCTTCCCAACAGCCTCTCTTTAGATCGCATTTCCCCAGGTAAGCAGTATGAAGAGGGGCGGCGAGCTCTCCTCCCAAGTTACGGGTTGTCCTGATCCTGCCTCGCTCCGTGCTGGGGGGGGGGGAGAGAAGTAATTGCTCATTGCAGGAGCCCCGTGGTTCCTCTGCTGCCTGCCCTCTCGCCGCCACGCGCTTGGTTGTCCTGCACCCTTCTCCTTCGCTAGAGACCTGGGACTGCCTCCTCCAACTGTTAGCCCTAGCTCTCTCTTGTCCTCTGGCTCCGTGGGGCCATGGCACTCATGCAGCAATTGTAAACAATCATCACCCTTGTCTTCGGACATGAGATGGCTGTTCTGTAATTACAGAGAACCTTAGAGGAATTATGTGGACTTGTTTCAAGCAGGGCTTCAGGATGTCAGTTTATACCGAAGGTCTTGATGTCCTGTGGTGGAGCAGAAATAGAGAAAAAATATCCGTCCCTCAGGACCCTTTGATATAATCAGTGGTTGTGTTCTTTGGGATGACCGCAGGGATTGAAAACGGGGGAACCATTTTACGGAGGTTCTTCACGGCAAAATATTCACAGGGAGAGAGTTGTGAGGTATCCTACTCCATGCAAAAAAAAATGTAAACAACTATCCCTCGAAAGCGAGACGGGAAAAAAAGCAATTGCTTCTTCCAAAGGCCCCCTCCTCTCCCAACAGCCTTCTCTTTAGATCCCATTCCAGGTGAGCAGTGTGAAACGGGGCGGGGAGCTCTCATCCCAAGATATCGGGTTGCCCTCCAAGAAAAGCAAGTACAGTGTTAACTTATCATGGATTTTCTAGCACAACAGAAAGTCTCCTTGGGGATGTATGGAGGTTTGGTGACCTCCAGATGGGGCTTAAGAGAAGCCGTGGTTTTCCAGAAGGATGCATGGATATTCCACCAGGACAGATGCCTCCTGCAGCTATCGATTGGAGGCGCCATAGGAGTGGGGGAGTTTCTTAGGAGGGAGGGACTTACTCAACGATGAAAAGCCTTCATTGTTCAAGCATTCATACGGTTTCTCTCCTGTACGGTCTCTCTTATGTCAGGTTTTCACGTCAACAGCTCCAGGGAGCAGGAGCTGACTGGGCCCTCCATTTTGGCATCATTTTGTTACTGACAAATGAAGTAATTACCTCTTATGATGAAAATGAAGGACTGGCTACTGATGATGAAGGTGAATGTGACGTTAAGTTATGCAGAGGTCTTAGACCAAACACACGTGGCACTCTACTTCAAAAGAATGATTAGAAGTAAGAAATGTCGCTAAGCAGAGAGAAAATGTCATCTTTCCAGAACGTCAAATGCATCCAGAAAATCTATGGACTGGACTCTGAATCATCACAGGGAAGCCAAGCTTTTTGCCAGAGTTAATTGCACAATCCTGCAAGTCTTCCAATTGTTTGTTCCTCCTAACAGCTCAGTGAATTAGGGAGGTGTGTCCTGAGCCACTTCTGAACGTTATTAGCTAAATTCTGCATTTAAAAACTAGTTCAGCCTTTTTGGTTATTGTTGTGGGCTGCCAGCAGAGCTGGCAGCAGGTTCAGACAACGAGGAGGTTGGGGGAGGAACATGGGCCATTCCCCATACTCCAGGGCCTGGAGTATGGGGAAACCTGTTGAGTGCTCTGCATTGGAGACAGAGATTGGACTAGGGCTGCTGTTAGATTCGGGCAACGAGAGAACAGACTCCAGACGATAGTGACAACAACAGCTCTTTATTTAGTAGTAGTAGTGCTCCAGCTTGCTCTGGGGTCGTGCAGCTCCCCTTTTATAGGGATCTGGCAGACCTCCCGTCCAATCAGAACAACCCCTTGTTCCCGCCCTAGTGGCGGACCTGAGTGGAGACTACAGCAGTTTATGCTAATATCTAACAGCTGCCCAACAGTTAAGCTGCCTTAGGAGTTGAATATCAGTGGGGCAGAACAGCTGGAGCCTGTTCCCAGTGTACGCATGTGCAGAGTTGCCAGACAAAGGGAACAGCACTGTAAATTAAATAAAAGGAGTTTTATCGGGATGAGGACTCGGCTTTGTGCTGCTGGGGAAGCCTCGGTCAGAACAGTTTATTAGTTAATGGATTCTGCCTTTCTTAATCCACAGTATCAGCTCTGCAACATTGGCTGCATAAGTCATCTCGAGACAGTTGCGGTGGTGGTAGTGTTGGAAGGTTTCAAATCTTCCTTTGCTAGGTTCGATTTTCCTGCCGGGAAGCGTGAAAAATAATTTGAGCGGAACAGCTGCATGGAGGCCAGGTATTTTATTTTTCAGGAAGGAGGTACAAGCAGCAAGGACATCGTTCCTGGGCTAGCTACTCAACTGGGATTGACTTGATATTTTATACTCTTTTTACCTTTTGAAGTGATACTAATGATTCTGGTTTTTGCGTGATTCCTGTGTTAATGGTTTCATTCCTGCTTTGCTCTTCGATTGGCAAGGAGGTGTTTGCTAGTTTGTGTTTGTAATTTTAACTTTATTTGCCCCAAGTATGTTTCCCAAAACTGATACTATCTTTATAACCTGTCTTCAGCACCTTTTGCTTCCCCCTTGTCACCTAGCCCGATCTCCTCTTGTATCCGCATTTCCTATTTTGTTTTCCTCCACTATATTGGAATTTTAATTACTTTGGTCTCCCTTCTTGGGCTATCTGTTTCTATGGGGGCTTTAGATGATTATCTATTCCAATGTTTCCTGTTTTTCCTAAAAAGCTTCTAGTGGTGCCTTTGTTTCTGAATTTAGGATTTTATTCCTTTTTTTTTCTTTTAGTAGTGGTAATTTCCTCCCATTTCCTTCCTACAGTAGTTTGTAGGTGTCGTCACTATGTGGAAATAAAGCAGCCTAAAGCAGCCAGAAAATCACACTTTCCTCCAGTAGTAAAGACTCACAAGGGTGAGTGGTTGGTGGTGCAGTTAGCAGTGGGGAACGATGCAAGAGTGGTCAGCAGCGAGTAGTAGCCTGTAAAAGCTTGTGTAGGCTCTCATGTTTTGGACCCCACTGACTTAATGAGCCCATGACCATGTGGTGGCAACAGTGGGCTATCCAACTCAGGGTGGCAATCATACAAGTTACAGGAATCACTCCATGAAAAGATAACAAGCCTGGATAAAAAAACATGCTGCAAAAGGAAGAAAATCTGGCTTATTGCAAAGCTTGGATGTTGCACAAGTTGGCCAAAGTGCTACTGCAGAAACCGGAGCTCATACAGAACTGGCGAAGACCACCAAGAATGGGAAATTTCCCAAGGGGCTACATGAGAAACTGGGACTGCTGTGGGGATCACTGCCCCTCCTCTCTACTGTGGGCTGGACAAAGACAGCTATGACCCATAGGCAGGTCTGGCCCACACTAAACATGGAAAAAGGCAGGAAGGACAGATTCTGCCTTAGAAGAGACTATTATTTTGATATGGACAGGAATCTTTTTTGGCTATTTGATCATTTGACTAGTCAACACTCTCATGAAGCCAGTTCTGTATATCAACAGTACAGATGATACTGCAACAGCAAGAAAGTCTTCAATTAATTGAAAGATGAAGAGGAGGAGGAAAAATGGACTTCCAGAAGAAAGTCTTCAATTAATTGAAAGAGGAAGAGGAAAAATGGACTTCCAGAAGAAAGTCTTCAATTAATTAAAAGAGGGAGAGCAGCACACTTGAAAGAAAACTGGACTTCCAGTAGAAAGTCTTCAATTAATTGAAAGATGAAGAGGAGGAGGAAAAATGGACTTCCAGAAGAAAGTCTTCAATTGAAAGAGGAAGAGGAAAAATGGACTTCCGGAAGTCTTCAATTAATTAAAAGAGGGAGAGAGCAGCACACTTGAAAGAAAACTGGACTTCCAGTAGAAAGTCTTCAATTAATTGAAAGAGGAAGAGCAGCAAACTTGGAGGAAAACTGGACTTCCAGAATATGCTATTAGAGGTCCAAAAACCTCACTGACCTCCTGAAAAGGTTACCCTGTAAATAACAATGACCAGAATAGAAGCCTCCTTCTACCAATCAAGGTTTGTCCTGTACCTTGACTCAGCAATTGCTGAGGCTATTATTCCATCCCATGATTAATACAAAAACGAAGGCGCATCTATTGTCCTCTAAGGCCTTGTTCCCCAAACCCCGGGCCGCGGACCGGTGCCAGTCCGTGAATCAATCGGCACCAGGCCGCCCGAGGAACTTCCGCTTCCTGATTGGCTGAAAGGCAAACCTCACGCCATTGGCCGAGGAGGCGCCACGGGAGGACTGAGGACTCGAGGTCAGAGACGCGGGGACTGAAGAGAAGCTGCCGTAAGATAAGTGCACGGAGGGGGGGGGACTCAGCACTATCAAACGGAAAGAGGAGCAGCAGTGGTTTTATTAGAATGCCCTCTCATTCACCCAGGCCTATTGCACTTATTTAGGTCAACAACTCCTGGGTCGAATGTGTTTGTGCGGGTTCAGGCATAAGTGCATGGAGGGGGGGTCGGGGGTTCTCTGCTATTGAAGAGACTCAGCACTATGGCGCGATGATCTCTGTATTGAAAGGGGGAATGCTGGGGCATCTCTGTATTGAAAGGGGCATGCTGCCATCTCTGTGTTGAAAGGGGCACGCTGGCATCTCTGTATTGAAAGGGGCACGCTGGCATCTCTGCATTGAAAGGGGGGAACGCTGGCATCTCTGTATTGAAAGGGGAGAAAAAACGGGAGCACGAAGCACAGAAGATATTTATGAGGGCCACCACATCAATAAAGGAGAATGCACTGAGAGCATCATATTTGGTGGCTAACCGCATTGCTAAGGCTAAAAAGCCATTTACTATTGGTGAAGAATTGATCTTGCCCTCCACTAAAGACATTTGCCCTGAACTTCTAGGAGAGGCTGCTGTGGAAAAGATAACACATGTGCCTTTGTCAGCTAGCACTGTGACTAGGCGCATTGAGGAAATAGCCGAAGACATTGAGGCACAATTGTTGGAGAGGATTAATACATCACCGTGGTATGCACTCCAGGTTGACAAATCTACAGATATCGACAAGGCACTACTAATTGTTTACGTGCGATATCTATATCAGGAGGATGTGCATGAGGATTTGTTATGTGCACTATCTTTGCCAACCAACACCACAGGAGCAGAACTGTTCAAGTCACTGGATGGTTATATATCAGGACAACTAAAATGGTCCTTTTGTGTCCGCATATGCACAGACGGAGCTGCTGCCGTGACCGGATGACTGTCTGGTTTAACTGCTCGGATTAAGGAGGTTGCACCTGAGAGTGAATCTACGCATTGTCTCGCTGGCAAGCCGAAAAATGTCACCAGAATTTAACAGCGTATTGATGGATGTCGTTAAAGTTATTAACCACATCAAAGCACACGCACTTAACTCGCGCCTGTTTGAGCAGCTTTGTGAGGAGATGGACGCAGAGTACAGAATACACAGAAATAAGATGGTTATCCAGAGGAAAATCGCTTACCAGAGTATTTGAATTACGAGAGCCATTGCAAAGATTTCTCTCAGAAAAGAAGTCACCGCTGGCAGCACATTTCAGTGACAAGATATGGGTCGCAAAACTGGCTTACCTGTGTGACATATTCAGCCTGCTCAATGAACTCAATCTGGGCCTTCAGGGGAAAATGACAACTGTTTTCAAGTTGTCAGACAAAGTAGCTGCATTTAAAGCCAAACTGGAGTTGTGGGGACAGCAGGTGAACAGAGGAATTTTGGACATGTTTCAGACATTAGCAGGGATTGTAGACGAGACTGAGCTTGAACATTCATTCTGCCAGTTGGTGCACGATCACCTGTCTTTGCTTTTAAAAGAGTTTGAGCGCTACTTCCCAACCACAAAAGACCCACGAACTGATAAGGAATGGATCCGCGACCCATTTGCCAACAAATCAGGCGGATATAGCATGTCTATGCAAGAAGAACTGCTGGAGATTGCAAATGACGGTGGCTTTAAAACTACGTTCGAGACAACAACTCTGCCGGTGTTCTGGATTAAAGTCATGGCGGAATACCCCGAGATTGCCACCACAGCACTTAAATCCCTATTGCCATTTCCGACAACCTATCTGTGTGAAGCGGGGTTTTCTGCAGTGACAGCAACCAAAACAAAACAACGGAATAAACTGGACATAAGCAACACACTTCGGGTGTCATTGTCTCCTATTACCCCCAGATGGAACCATCTCGTTGGAAAGAAACAAGCTCAGGGTTCTCATTGATTTGGCATTCTAGTGAGTTAAATAAAATAAATCACTTTATATTCATTTTTTGGTGTAGCTGTATTTTATTTTGAAGGCATGTTTAAATACAATTAAATTAAAATTATCAAATCAAAACAAGCGGGCCACGGAAAAATTATCAAACATTTACCGGTCCGCAGCGATAAAAAGGTTGGGGAGCACTGCTCTAAGGGACAACTACAAAGAAATCAAAATCAAAACATTTGCCCAAGGACACAAGGCACTAAGCAGACAGTCAGCATGAATGAGCAATGTTCAGCAAAAGACCACAATCAACTGGATACCACTAGAAGGTCCAGGAAAAAAAAGGTGTTAAAATATTCATGACTGGGAGAGACATGGGCTCTAAAAGAAGTGGTCTTCAGAGGAGATATGGTAGCTCTAAAAGGAAGTGGACATCAGAGGAATATATGGTGGCTCTAAAAGGAAGTGGACATCAGAGGAATATATGGAGGCTCCATGCGGACAGATGTTTTCTAGAGGAATGTACAGGGGCTCTCCAGCATGACTTACGGAAGAACATATTGGGGGGACCAAAGCAATTGTCTTTGAAAAGCAACCTACTGTAATTGAGCTATCAGCTGACTTTGATCTCAAGTGAAATGGCTCAACAAACGGAGGCCCCAGAATTAGTGATATCTCTGTAGGAATGAAGGACGCTAGAGGCAAAAGACTTGTTTCTTCTGGACATGTGGAAGAGTCAAAAATGTGGGGATGTGTGTGTGTGGGGGGGTGGTGTTTCCACAATAACAGACTTTCCGTTGTGAGCTCAGTGATTTAAGTTGAATTGGTTGGTGTCCTTGATGTTATGGTCCAATTACTCTTTTGGAACTATTCTGTTTCCACACATTTCCAGGGGTCTGATCTAGGAATGCTGAATGGAGGTGCAAATTCTTGGGTACTTTGCCCTGGTAGTCCTTCACAGAGTTGGAAATTTTCAACTATGTAGTAAGGTGACATGGGCAATGTTTTGCAACATTAAAAGCCGTTCAAGCATCTCTCTGTAGGAGTCAAACGAAGCGAGATTCAGTATTTTGATACTGGACATTTGTATCTACACTATGAGTGATTGGGTGACCTCTGTAGATACCATATGCTAAGTGGAGACAAAATGTAATTTATATATAATATAAAGCGATGGATTAACTGCATACACGAAGACATGCAAGCCCGCAGGTATATGCCCCACTCACACCACAGACTCAAGTGTCAGTTGAAAGCGAGCAGACTAAGTCAACCCATTCCTGGATGCTATCTCCACCTCAATGTCCAACTAGCAAACCCAAAACAATCATTCTCAGGAGACTCAAATTCCCAAAAGTAAAACTTCATTGGATACACTATGTTGGTATTGAATAAGCAAAACCACCCCTGGTTTTCTTGCAAATGCTTGCCCAGTTTTAACGACAGCTTGCCTTTTCTCCCCACCCCAAGTGATCACATTGTCATGAGACATCCTTTTGTTATGGGAACAGTCCCATCTTTCTCAATCAAGCACCTGCAGTGGTGACCTTGATGATTGCCAAACTCTGCATACATTATTCACATTCCATTTCCTCCCTTCCAGTTCATTGGCAAGTTGAAGAGCATTAAAAGTTTGGAAGAAGCAGAGCAGCTCAAACTTTACAATATATTTGAACCTGATTGGTCATTGGGGGAGGAATCAAGTGATGAGTTAAGGGAGGAAAAAGTTGAACTTAAGGATTTTGGCACGCGATTTTCAGTTCTGGATTTGCATTACAATAACTTGTTCCTTCTAACAAAATTATACCTTACTCAGCAAATGGAGCCAAGTATCGTTTCTATTTACAGGTTTTAAGTGTCATAGACGAGATTTACAGAATACATACAAATTATGCAAGACGGCATAAATTACCAAGGGAGGTCTGTTAAGTTTTCCAAAAGGACAAGAGATGAATAAATGATCTACAAGGGAAGAGAAATTCAAATTCTAAAACGACTTCCAAGAAGGATCAGGGAAGAGAAAACAATCAATTTTTAACTATACAACTGATCAATTATGTCATGTTTAGATGGCTCAACCCAGGAATGGCGATTTCGTGGCAGGACAAAAAAAGTGAAATTGACAATCAACACCTTGGATAAAGGGCAGGAATTTTATGAGCGTTTTCCACTTTTCATGCCACACCAAGCAACAGAGAAGTGGCAATTGACAATAGAATCGGAGAAAGCCAGCAGTAGTCAAGAGAGCAAGAATGGCACAAAGCCACAGCAGTGTGAACCGTCCTTATACAGCTATGTTTATATAACAGTCAAAATCTGGACTGCTGTTGAGACCATGACATTGGCAGAAAGGGAGCTTAACCCCCAAAAAATGGACTGCAATTTCTCTTCCAATGGCAGTCAGTGTGCTAAATAAACAGACACACCATCCATGACCCGGGTAAATGTGAGAGCCAAATTGATCAATGATGCTTTAAAGGCAGGTATCTCTTCAATGGTAGTTTTTACACTCCGATGATGTTATAGCAGAGGCTAACGAAAGCTAAGTGGGTAATATATTTTACGTTCCGAAGATCGCAACATCTGTCTCTTCTTTCAAGGCTGATACATCATATACAGAGCACGCTCCTGATTTAACTGTGTAGTTTTTGTACTGCAGCAATAAAACGTTGCATTTCTGTCAAGGGCTGCTTTGCTGCTCTGATTGCAACTGTGCAGTATTTATATTTTGTTAAACCAATAGTTATCCAAAACAGGGAAAAAGCCATTTGTATTTCTCTTGTCCTGCCTGCTCACACACCAAACTTCCCTATATATTTTTTTCTGGTTAAGAGTTGCAACAGCTATTTTAAAACTTGGAAGGCAAACCTTTTATGAAAGTCAACCTTCAAATAGAGAAAGCCACCCAATTTCTTTTTCTTTTAAGCTCAACAAAGCGATCGATTCCTCATGTTTTAAGAGAGGAAAACCTTTTGTAAATCCCCCTTGCTGGAGAAAATTGAGCACTAGGGAGTCCCAGCTACAGGTTTTTTGCTTAAAACCCAAGAGGAACTCCTTGCAAAGCTTCTAAATAGCAGTGTTTCAAGCTCACCAAATGTTTTATTAAAAAACTTTGCCATGGACGAAACAGCAATCTTTACGGGCCAAGGAGCTCATACAATTGATCAGAGGGGGTACCACATCCATTTATATTCCCTCCAAGGGATATGCAAAGTGCAGGTGGGTACGTGCATCTTGGTAATTCACCTTGATGGAAGCGAAGCCCCAACCATTAATAATCCCCAAGGGAAAGAAGAACAAAATCGAAAGGGTTTCAGGGATTTACATCCTTGAAACTGAGGCGGCCTGGTGCACCCAAGGAAGTAGGTGGAGCTAATGCTCCCACTAGTTGCAGGAGTTGGTCAAAGAGGTAGAATGGTCTGGGATTCAGCCAACACTCACACAGTACCAAAGATAGGACAAAGTTTCTTGCCCAGGGCAGAATCAACCAAATTATGATACCTGCAAGAATGACAGGATACCTGCAGACACTGGGCATCCCAATTAACAAGCTGTTCAGGGACCATCTCCACATCGAAGTAAAGGAGTAAACTGAAAACAGAATGGCAAGAAACGAGTGTGGGAACGCCGTGAAGCTTAGCCTGCCAGAGACTTAGGTCAAGAAGGCATTACTGACAACTGGGTTGCAAATACAACAAGAGCAGGATACATGGACTCTTTTAAGGAGACTTCCATTGATATGCATCAGGGATTGGGACCAATCTTCCCTCTAACCTGCGCGGCCGCACACGTGACAAGAAAACACCTCGCAGCCGTTTCCAACTGCCGCGCAGTGATTTTTAATGTCACAGCATGGTGTACATTTGATGGAAATCAAGCCCTTGGACTCTGGACTTTAGTCCGGAGAGTGGAGACTAGATGTAGGTTGAGCGACATTAGGTGAGTGTCAAATGACAAGCAGTAGGCGGGACACTACAGCAGTCGGGGAGCAACTGAGCCATGCCCGCATCCTTGAAAGTTGGCTAATTGCCTAGTTGCGATGCTACTCAAAGCAGCGAATCTGGCAGTGTGTTCTGCTAATATTTGAGTCAGAGTATTTGTAGTGAGTAGGCCCTAACAGATAGGCCTCGTATTTTTCGTTTATTTGCATATTTGCTGTAGAGAACTGGTGTCGAAACGTTAAGGTTAAGCTAATGAGAAGACTGGAATAAACATCGATACGAAGAAAAAGTGCAGCTTGAAGTTTAAACCTGGTTGAGAGTAGAGACTGAACTGCCGACTTCATCTAGAAAAGAATTAACAAAACTGGGCATCTTCACTTATCATGAAAGTAGCGACGACGTTGTTTGCCAGATATGCCAAGAAGCTTGTACAGGCAGCGCATTCACCACTGGAAAACGATGGAACAATTGGAAAATCAATTATTTGAAGCGTCTTATCAATCAGAAGATTCACCTGGATTCGGTCACTAAACTACGATGCCAGAAATCTGGAGGGCTGCAGAAGCTACTGACTGAAAGTGCAGAAGACGAAGAGAACAGAAAAGAAGTTTCACTGCGAAGAAATTCCAATGCTGATGAAGTCAAAAGTTTTGATTGATAATGTGTTACTGATTGTAAACATGAACATGTCGATATTATCTGTTTTCTTTTATTTTGTTAATAAAATTCTTTTCCCATCCAAGTTTTTTTTTTACTATGGAGAAATAATAGGAAGGAGTATTAAGTATGTTTACTTGCCAAAAATAAAAAAAAATATGCATCTGTTGTGGGGAAAATAGAAAGGAGTATCAATTATATTCACTGCCTTATAGAAAATAAAAAGTGGGGTGTTGAAATAAATGTGAAGCAGTGTTTCAAGCTCACCAAATGTTTTATTAAAAAATTTTAACGAAACGGAAGTCTTTACGGGCCAAGGAGCTCATACAATTGATCAGAGGGGGTACCACATCCATTTATATTCCCTCCACGGGATATGCAAAGTGCAGGTGGGTACGTGCATCTTGGTAATTCACCTTGATGGAAGCGAAGCCCCAACCATTAATAATCCCCAAGGGAAAGAAGAACAAAATCGAAAGGGTTTCAGGGATTTACATCCTTGAAACTGAGGTGGCCTGGTGCACCCAAGGAAGTAGGTGGAGCTAATGCTCCCACTTGTTGCAGGAGTTGGTCAAAGAGGTAGGATGGGTCTGGGATTCAGCCAACACTCACACAGTACCAAAGATAGGACAAAGTTTCTTGCCCAGGGCAGAATCAACCAAATTATGATACCTGCAAGAATGACGGGATACCTGCAGACATTGGACATCGTGATTAACAAGCTGTTTAGGGCCATCTCCACATCGAAGTAAAGGAGCACATCAAAAACAGACTGGCAAGAAACGAGCTTGGGAACATCGTGAAGCTTGCAGAGCTTGTGACTTGGTTCAATTAGGCATGGGACAAAATTACTGACAATTGGATTGCAAATGCAATAAGAGCAGGATATGTGGACAGAAGGTGCTCTTTTAAGGAGACTTTTTTTAAAAAATAAATTTGCAATTTTTTTTCTTTAAAAAAGAAAACAAGATAACACATACAGAACAAAAAGCAAGGAGAAAAAACAACTTTCTTATCTTTTAAGGAGACTTCCATTGATAAGCATCAGCGATTGGGACCCATGGTTTTAAACAAAATGGACCCGCAAGAAAGTCAAGACTGGAATTCGGGGTGGAGTTTTGATGATGTTCCAGAAGATGACATATTTGAATACATCGTTGAATTTGAATAAATTGATTCTTGTACCAGTTTCCAACAAAACCTGGGTGGGCGTGGCCAACCGAACCCTCTCCAGCCACACCTACCCAGATTTGGGGGCTCCCCGTGTTTTCTGTGGGAAACACGGGGAGTGTTTCCTCCTCTTTTTCTTCTCCCTCTCCTTTCTCTCTTCCCCATTCTCTCATTTCTCAATTAGCTATCAAGTTTTTGAAGTCTTTTCAATGTTGTATAAAAGAGGCTTAACATACAATGAGGAACGAGCCAGGCCGGTTATAAGATCACGGGCAAAACAACAAACAAATCTGGTTGATATAGCAGATGTTCCTGTGATGCGGAGGAGGGATGTGTGGTGGGAAAATGTGGCGGACATCGAAAATGTCATTCCCTGGATATGAGTAGCCCAAGCTGTGCACAATAGAGAAGGGAGCAATAGGAGTTAAACCTCCATCGATTAACATGTCCGAAGCAAAAAACGGCAGAGCTAATTACATGTGGGTGGGTGGGCCTATCACCGCGCAATGGCCAAATTGATCAATGAAGCATAAAAGCAGGTATCTCTTAAATGCTGGGTTTTACATTCCAATGATGTTAGCAGAGGCTAACAAAAGCTAAGTGGATAATACAGTACTGTGCAAAAGTTTTAGGCAGGTGTGAAAAAATGCTGTAAACAAAGAATGCTTTCAGAAATAGGATTAATGATTTTTTTTTTATTTTTATCAATTTTCAAAATGCAAAGTGAGCGAACAAAAGAAAAATCTAAATCAAATCAATATTTGGTGTTACAACATTTTGCCTTCAAACCAGCATCCATTCTCCTAGGTACACTTGCACAAAGTCAGGGATTTTGCTGGATTATAGTCAGGTGTATGATCAACCAATTATACCAAACAGGTGATGATCATCAATGTCACATGACCCCAAGCCGTGGATCAGAAACAACTGTGTAGGTGGCTTAAAACTGGGTGAGGAACAGCCAATCTCTGCTACCAAGGTTGTGAAAGACAGTTTCATGTCATGGCAAGATTGAGTACAACAAAACTCCCACATCAACAAGGTCTCTCCCAGACAAATTTTTCAAAGCAGACTGGGGTTTCAAGATGTGCTGTTCAAGCTCTTTTGAAGAAGCACAAAGAAACGGGCAACGTTGAGGATCGCAGATGCAGTGGTGGCCAAGGAAACTTAGTGCAGCAGATGAAAGAAAACATCAAGCTTATTACCCTTCGAAATCGGAAGATGTCCAGCAGTGCCATCAGCTCAGAACTGGCAGAAACCAGTGGGACCCAGGTACACCCATCTACTGTCCAGAGAAGTCTGGCCAGTCTCTTCATGGAAGAGTTGCAGCCAAAAAGCCATATCTACGACGCGAGAACAAGGCCAAATGACTAAAGTATGCATAGGAACTGGGGTGCAGAAAAATGGCAGGAGGTGCTCTGGACTGATGAGTCAAAATTTGAAATATTTGGCTGTTTGCAGAAGGCAGTTAGTTCACCGAGGGGCTGGAGAACGGTACAATGATGAGTGTCTGCAGGCAACAGTGAAGCATGGTGAATGTTTCTTGAACGTTTGGGGCTGCGTTTCTGCAAATGGAGATGGAGATTTGGTCAGGATTAATGGTGGTCTCAATGCTGAGAAATACAGGCAGAAACTTATCCATCATGCAATACCATCAGGGAGGCGTATGATTGGCCCCAAATTTATTCTGCAGCAGGACGACACCAAACATACAGCCAAAGTCATTAAGAACTATCTTCCGTGTAAAGAAGTACTGGGATGGCATGCGTCTTTGTTTTTGTATTTACAAATGAAGTCTGCCTTTTGAAACTACCTTTGAGGGAAAAAAAACCCTTTGGAATTTTTATTACTCTCTCTGAGGGAGACCGGGACCTCCCCTGCTACATGGTCTTCCTGGACTTTGACTATCTGATTTTCTTCTTTCTGGTTTGCCTCGGTGCCTTGGAACTGTGAAGGAGAGTTAACTCTTCGCTTTCGGATTTGCTCGCCTCTCGGGATCGGCACAGCTGCGCAATCCTCAGATGCCATCTTTTTTGAAAAAGACTTACACACATCTCTGAATTTAGACAAATGGGGCCTAAGAAACCACCAACGGGGCAAGTCATTTTCAGCTCCCGCATTTGCCACTTTCAGTCCAAGCATGCAGCAAACGAAAATTACTTCATTGTTACAGCAATAAGGGACTGGAGAGGGCCCAAAAGAACTATCTATTTCCCAAATGTTTCAAGAAATTATGAGGGGTCAAAATGGGTTGAAAAAAGAAATGACAGAGCTTAAAGAGGAACTCAAGAGACGTTAAACATCATATTGCAGAAAATAAATGAGAATTGTGGTGTTGGAGGAGGGAGCGGCTGGGCTGGGGGAAGAGGTCAAAGCAATCCGGAAGTGAATTGTAGACCTGGAAAACTTTTTGGCAAAAATAGAATTTGAAAGAATGTCCTTTTTTCTCAGATTCCAGAACTTACCAGAGACAGAAACTGAAGGTCTCAAGGATATTATGAGTACAATTTTAGCAGAATATACCAAGAGAGACAAAAAACAGTTGTGGTGGAACATGGATCTGGTTTATAGGATTAATTCAGCATATGCTAGAAGTCATAATGTTCCAAGGTGCATGTTAAATTCCTCAGGAGGGCCACAAGGGATGAAGGTGCTTGGGGCCCAAAGGGAGAGACCACTGAAATATAGAGATAAAGATGAAAAAATTACCATTCTTAAGCAGATTCCGAAAAAGATAAGAGAGAGAAGGAGGGAGTATTCCTCCTTATCAAAGAAATTATACAATAAAGGAATTTGGTTTAGATGGTTATTGCCAGAGGGAATGTTGATCTTCTGGGAAGGAAATAGGATTAGAATACAGTGCAGGAGGCCGAAGCCTTCATTAAAAAGCATTTCTCCCTCCTAGAGGACAAACACAGCGAAGGTAGTGAAAAGGGTAGCAAGGTACAAGATATGAGGGAGGGAGGGGGGGCTGTGGCTCCTTCTGGAGACAGGGAGGAAGGAGCAATATCAAAAAGGCTCAGGTCACAAAAATAAAAGTACTTGAAATATTAGTTAATTGTTGATATTCTAGAAAGTGACAAAGGAAAAATGATTGAACACATGGTTGACACAATATAGAAGACGACTGTTTTTTGCTTATCTTTTATATCTGGTTTTTAATATTGTAAAAATTGTGAGATTTGGATGGATTTCTACCACTAGCGTGGGAGCTGCCAAAATTTTCTATTCTACCCCTTTACCTTTCCCCATGTATGTTTAAAAACCAATAAAATTCTTTTTCGTATGAAAGTGTATCTAGAATTGCTGATGTATCTTGGAGGGGGGGGGGGGTTGTGATCTCCAGATGGGGCTTAAGAGAAGCCGTGGTTTTCCAGAAGGATGCATGGATATTCCACCAGGACAGATGCCTCCTGCAGCTATGTTATTGGAGGCGCCATGTGAGCGGGTAGTCTCTTAGGAGGGAGGGACTTACTCAACGATGAAAAGCCTTCATTGTCCAAGCATTTATATGGTTTCTCTCCTGTATGGTCTCTCTTATGTCAAGTTTTCAGGTCAACAGCTCCAGGGAGCATGAGCTGACGACTCCACTTTGAGGATGAAAAGGAAAAACTGACTACTGAGGATGAAGATGGATGTGATGGAAGCTTCATCAATATCACCCAAGAAAAAGACTCAAAAACAGGCTGACCTGCTCAAGTGATTGCAGATTATCTGGCCTATTTCATGAAGGCATTTACGGAGGTTCTTCATGGCCAAATATTCACAGGGAGCTGTGCGAGGTGTACCCTCCATGCAAAGAAAAACAACCAATCCTTAGAAAGTAAAGGTAAAAGCTAGTAGTAGAGCAGAAATCGCTGGTACGCCAAAAAAAAAAATCCACTAAATTCCACTTTATTTTGGCCATGTCATGAGATTAAGGCACTCATGCTATTGCTCAATGGCCAAAGGAAATGAGGTTATAAAAATATGGTGACTAGATACTATCAAAGCCACCACATCATGCCATCAAACACACCGGAAAACGTATTTATGTTCAGTCCGTGGTTTAAAAAAAAATTTTTTTAGGTCCGCCAACAGTGGCTAGATACCATCCAAGTGAACACCAGTCAAGAACTGAGGTCATTAGAGACTGGAAAACTTCTGGAAAAGTGTCCCTCCTCACAATCCAAAACTGTTTGCCAGATGGATTTTCCGGGAAATTCAGCCTTGTTGACCCATTCCCTATCCTGCGGGCAACAACTTTTAAGGCAAATTCGCCGTGTAAAATCTGCAATACAGATAATTCAAAAGAATACGGCGCGCTTGTTGGGTCCAGACTGGAGGTGGTTTCTGAAACTATTATGCATGTTCTAGCAAAGGAGAGTCGCCTTGGAAGTGTATGGAGGTTTGGTGACCTCCAGATGGGGCTTAAGAGAAGCCGTGGTTTTCCAGAAGGATGCATGGATATTCCACCAGGACAGATGCCTCCTGCAGCTATGCTATTGGAGGCGCCATATAAGTGGGGAGTCTCTTAGGAGGGAGGGGGCTTACTCAACGATGAAAAGCCTTCATTGTCCAAGCATTCATATGGTTTCTCTCCTGTACGGTCTCTCTTATGTCAGGTTTTCACGTCAACAGCTCCAGGGAGCAGGAGCTGACTGGGCCCTCCATTTTGGCATCATTTCGCTACTGACAAATGAAGTAATTACCTCTTGTGATGAAAATGAAGGACTGGCTACTGATGATGGTGAAAGACGTAAGTTATGCAGAGGCCTTAGACCAAACACACGTGGCACTCTACTTCGAAAGAATGATTAGAAGTAGCCTATGCCCAGAAATGGAAAAACAAGTTAACCCCAAGCGAAGAGGAAATAATAAGAAAGGTGATGGACTGTGCCGAAATGGACAAATTAACCAAAGAAATCCAGGGAAAAGAAGAATCAGAATTCTATCAGATATGGGATAAATGGTATAGGTGGATGGAGGAAAGAAATAGGAATCCTAGGCGATAAATAAACAGAATGTGGTAGCTCTCATAGATGGCTGTCGGTGTTAAATGTTTATCCATTGAATAATATAAATACGAATGTCTCTTGATAAAAGTACTCTCAGAACAAATGTAGCTAAAGGAGAATGTGGGTATCGTTTTTGATTTAAAATGCACAATTTAATGTGAATGAAGTATAAAGAATGATTGTAGTAATGCACGGAACTCAAATGTAACCAATTGACATGCTAGCTGGCAGTTGTATTGAAGAGTGTTTTGTGTGTGTGTTATTTGTCTAATTAAAACAATAAAAAAAAAGAAGTAGCAAATGTCGCTAAGCTGTTGGTCTACTTGCTACTGGCTTGATCATCAAAGACTTGTTTAGTTGACCACAATAAAGTCAAGAGAGCCCAGGAAAATATTATTAAGTCCCTAAATGAGTGGTTCCCAACATGGGGCCCATGCCCCACAGGGGGGCAATCCGAAAATGAGCTGTTAACTTAATTTTTGAAAGCCCGCTAATTATTCTTATATATTTGCGATGAAACAAGTGTTTCATTTATACATTGTTTTCTTAAAAGTGCATTTCCTGAGGCCTGGTATGAAAAGGATATCCCAGTTTGGGGGAGAGGGAGGAGCAACTGCCAATCAAATGGACCCGTCTCTTTTGAAAACCACCACTAAAAGAGCGGTAGCTAGTGTTTGCGGGAGTGGCTTCCGCGAGGCCATTCCGCATGGATGGCAGGTGCAGGTGGGGTATTTGTTCCCCTTGGAGGAAATGGCGGGAACCGAGTGGACAGGCGCTTCAAAGGCCTTATTTTAGGGGAAGGGATTATTTTAGCTCAAAAGCCCGATTAAGTTTATTATCGAGAGGTCTTGGTTTCGGGGAAACAAGGTACCACCAGACCCTCCTGTTAAAGCCTACAGCCGGTTTGTCAATCGGTTAGCCCTGCTGACTAGACAAGACAATGAAATCAAGCCACACGCTAAGGATAAAGCACCTTTCGCTGATTGGCTTAAATTACAAAATCTATAGATTCAGAAGATTTTAAAGATTAATATACAATTGAAACCAGAGTTGTTTCTTTTGGGACGAATTCAAAAATTAGGAAAAGGAAAAGCCATGGAACTTTGTATAGATACAACAGCAATCTCTGGAGCAGAGTATGAAAGGTTATGTTGGATTAGAGGGCAGCCAAAAAAGTTATTAACTAAATTCTGCATTTAAAAAGTAGTTCAGCCTCTTTTTGGTTATTGTTGTGGGCCACCAGCAGAGCTGGCAGCAGATTCGGACAGCGAGAGGAGGTTGGGGAGGAACAGTTAAGAAACAATAACAATGGTCAATTTGGGAATAAAGTTGAGTGACCAGACGTCCCGCTTTTGGAGGGACAGTCCCAATTTTTAGCAATTTGTCCCGCATCGTTTTTAAAAAGTCCCGATTTTTGGAAAGAATGCACAACAAGCTAGGGAACAGTGGGAGAACGGGAAGGGAATATAGTTTTCGGCGGCCATGTGGCTATTTAGCCAGGATATGATACAGAAGGATGCTGACAGACTAGAACATTGGGTGCCATCCAGGGGTAGGTTCCGGCAGTCACTACTGCCGGTTCGCTCGTGGCTGCGCCCCATGCACGCATGCACAGTGCCATAAAAATTATTCTGCGCAGGAGCAAAAAACAAAATGGCGCCGCCCAAAGATCTGGTTCAGAGGCATGGCAGACCTGCGTTGCTGCCAGTACCAGTGACGACAGCAATCTACTAAAAAAAAATCACTCCAATGAGAAATATGCCAAAGAATAAAATAATACTATACATATTTTTATTTATATTTGTAAATTGTACTTATGTTGAAATTTAAAAAAATATATTACAATACTATTTTTGCGTTCTAGCAGCCAACTCATCCTCCTTCCTAGCACTCTGCATTTTATGCCCAATAATCAGTTTTGCAGAAATCCTCATTATTATCCCCACCTCTAAAAGCCTTGCCGCAAATGTCTTAAAATCATCAGAATCTAGATAAGAATCCTAGGTTTCATCTGGCAAGCAATCTTTCGATTTGTTTTACCAGCCTTAGACACTGCTGATCTCTGGCAACCGGATGGTGTTAAAAGACACACACTTGCCCATCTGCATCTCCAAGTCAAAAATCACATCTTCGATCAGTTGTTAGATCGTGTCAATCAACACCGGGAAAATGCATTCATACAATATGCTAAATTTGATCAACAGCAAACTTATTCGTAAATTGGAACTGGGTTACCCGTGGTTGCCATCTCTTAGCGATTTCTACCAGTGGTAGGAGGTTCCGGGCGGTACGCCCCGGTACACCCCGCTCTAGTTTCTTACTCTCTTTTTAAGCTAGCGGGGCACAGCGTACGGTACGGCACCTACAAGACACTCCGTCCGATCCCGTTGCAGCGTACCAGTTGTGACGGGATCCCGAACCCACAACTGGTTTCTATCAATCCCAATTCTATTCGGCAGACTGGGTATGTTATGTGTCCTATCAGCCAAAGAATGTCAGCTGGTGGAGACAGACTAGTGGTGCCTTTTCTTCCATAGTTCCTGTCCTCTAGAATATTCTTCCCTCTGGAGATTAAAAGGAACCCAACTGATTGAAGCCTTAATGAAAGGGACAAAGACCTAGTTATGTGACTGGGGCCCCAGCAGGGATGGGTCCTGGATCCCGTCGCAACTGGTACGCTGCAACGGGGCTGGGCGTCCATCATGTGCACACGCATTGTGGACACATGCGCATCAACGCCCTGCGACGCTCCAGCTGCTAGGTGGAGCGGCCCGTTGGGTCAAATACATGTAAGGAGGATAGCACCGTACTGGAACGGTACCTGGTGCTCCCAGCAGGCACTTTGGTACGTACCGGCTGTAACCCACCACTGGGCGCCAGGCATGTTAAGACCCTATTTCCTAGTTATAATCCATTTTAAAGTGTTCTCAGCTACTGCAGAGTTACTTAAAAATGGAGCCTTCCAAAGAACCAAAACCAACAGCACGCATCAGGGCATAAAGTAACTGAAAGAAGCCATTTTAGACTAGAAAATTTGGCAAACTACCACAGGGTGGGCAATAAGTTTCCCAAGGGGTCACATGAGAAACTGGGACTGTTTTAAGAGACCACAGCCTCTCCTCGTACACCAATTACAACGATGGGGCCCGTAGCATGCATCCTCTGCCAACACCAATGAGATTGGCCAAATCCCTCAGGTAGCTTGGAACAATAAGGGCTTCAAAGGTCGCTACCAACACCTTTGAACTGCACCTGGAGGCAGACTGGCAGCCAATGCCAGCTCACAGAGCCGTAGCATAGCATGGGACCATTCTTGGGAGGGGGGTGTTGCAAGAGTTGCCCCATCATTAGATTAGCTGCATGGAATGTTGAAATGTCACAGGAATGTCTAGCTCTATCAGCGCAATGTCGTTGATCCCCTGTGGAGGGATTCTAATCCTGGGGGGACGAGGATTCATTTTAATTCAGTGCAACTGTATTGCGTCGGGCAGTAGAAAGGTCTGTGGCGCCCAACACCATTTTCCATACTTTCAAGGAGCTGCAAACAACCTGCAGCACCCAAAGAATCTTTCAAACACAGCTGTACCCCCAGAACTCGTATTTTTAAAAAATATGGAATCCTACTGCTCCTTCCACAGAGAAATCTAAACCACAATATGCAACTTCTGAAGGTCCCTGATCGTACAATCGTACCTGGCACAATGTGGCCTCCATATATTCCTGAAACATTTTGGAAGGTCACCAAAAACCATGGTGACTAGACACCATCAAAGCCAACACCAGTCAGGACATAAAATAGCTAAAATAAGATGCACAAGAATGGAAAACGTGGTGCAGAGAATCACCAGTCATAGGATACAATTAATTGGAGAGCATCGTCACCATAATGAACTTTTGTGAGAGGCTCCTCAAGCAATAGATCTGCTTTATCTTACTGACTATATCCAGGGCCTAAGACATCTTCTCCAATATTCTAGTGGCCTGAAAAGACTTCCCCACAAATTCCATATAAAGTATCCCGATAAACCCCATTGAACTTTCAGTGGTTATTTATATTTGTCTTTGCTCTCCTCTTAAGGACTAGTCTTTTCCAAGGGGAGAAGAATGTCAGGCCTGCCATCTTCAGCATCTTCACTTTGCTAACACTTTACCATAAAGCGCAAGGGAAGGAGAAGGCATTGGCGAGGTAAAGGTTGGGCATGGGAATGAGTAAGAGGAGAGACAACCTGACGGAAACCAGATGCCTCAATCCAGAATACACCGGCCCGAGAACAGAATGGGAAACTACATCAAGAGGTGCCAAACATCAAAGCCATTCCCAAAACATAAAACAAATGCTATTGGACACTGATGGGACTTAGTCAAGGGGGGGGGGGGCACCTATTATCTCTTACATATTTGATAAACTAAATAAAAAGAAAATTGTAAGATTTTGGTGGGAATACTCCGATCCCAATATTTTCTCCGTAGCCGCTTTAAAAGAACCTTTCACTCCTAAGAAATTGGAGTCGAGGGTTTTTCTTTCCCAATTGTCCAAGACAGGACACACCTGACACCACACCCTATACACAGCAATTGCCCTGTCTCATGAGCTCTCTCATCAGTCAGTTCTGCATCATTGGCTGCATAAGTCATCTTCAGACAGTTGCAGTGGTGCCAGTTTGTAGGAGGTGTGTGTCACTATGTGGAAATAAAGCAGCCTAAAGCAGCCAGAAAATCACACTTTCCTCCAGTAGTAAAGACTCACAAGGGTGAGTGGTTGGTGGTGCAGTTAGCAGTGGGGAACGAGTGGTCAGCAGCGAGTAGTAGCCTGTAAAAGCTTGTGTTGGCTCTTCATGTTTTGGACCCCACTGACTTAATGAGCCCATGACCATGTGGTGGCAACAGTGGGCTATCCAACTCAGGGTGGCAATCATACAAGTTACAGGAATCACTCCATGAAAAGATAACAAGCCTGGGTAAAAAAACATGCTGCAAAAGGAAGAAAATCTGGCTTATTGCAAAGCTTGGATGTTGCACAAGTTGGCCAAAGTGCTACTGCAGAAACCGGAGCTCATACAGAACTGGCGAAGACCACCAGGAATGGGAAATTTCCCAAGGGGCTACATGAGAAACTGGGACTGCTGTGGGGATCACTGCCCCTCCTCTCTACTGTGGGCTGGACAAAGACAGCTATGACCCATAGGCAGGTCTGGCCCACACTAAACATGGAAAAAGGCAGGAAGGACAGATTCTGCCTTAGAAGAGACTATTATTTTGATATGGACAGGAATCTTTTTGGGCTATTTGATCATTTGACTAGTTAACACTCTCATGAAGCCAGTTCTGTATATCAACAGTACAGAAAATACTGCAACAGCAAGGTGGTCTTCAATTAATTAAAAGAGGAAGAGGAAGAGCAGCACACTTGGAGGAAAAATGGACTTCCAGAAGAAAGTCTTCAATTGAAAAAGGAAGAGGAAAAATGGACTTCCGGAAGTCTTCAATTAATTAAAAGAGGGAGAGCAGCACACTTGAAGGAAAACTGGACTTACAGAAGAAAGTCTTCAATTAATTAAAAGAGGAAGAGGAAGAGCAGAACACTTGGAGGAAAAATGGACTTCCAGAAGAAAGTCTTCAATTGAAAGAGGAAGAAAAATGGACTTCCGGAAGTCTTCAATTAATTAAGAGTGAGAGCAGCACACTTGAAAGAAAACTGGACTTACAGAAGTCTTCAATTAATTGAAAGAGGAAGAGGAAAAATGGACTTCCAGAAGAAAGTCTTCAATTGAAAGAGGAAGAGGAAAAATGGACTTCCGGAAGTCTTCAATTAATTAAAAGAGGAAGAGCTGCAAACTTGGAGGAAAACTGGACTTCCAGAATATGCTATTAGAGGTCCAAAAACCTCACTGACCTCCTGAAAAGGTTACCCTGTAAATAACAATGACCAGAATAGAAGCCTCCTTCTACCAATCAAGGTTTGTCCTGTACCTTGACTCAGCAATTGCTGAGGGTGTTATTCCCTCCCATGATTAATACAAAAATGAGGGTGCATCTATTGTCCTCTAAGGGACAACTACAAAGAAATCAAAATCAAACCATTTGCCCAAGGACACAGGACACTAAGCAGACAGTCGGCATGAATGAGCAATGTTCAGCAAAAGACCACAATCAACTGGATACCACTAGAAGGTCCAGGGAAAAAGGAAGGTGCTAAAATATTCATGACTGGGAGAGACATGGGCTCTAAAAGAAGTGGTCTTCAGAGGAGATATGGTGGTCTCAAAGGAAGTGGACATCAGAGGAATATATGGAGGCTCCATGCGGATAGATGTTTTCTAGAGGAATGTACAGGGGCTCTCCAGCATGACTTGTGGAAGAACATATTGGGGGGACCAAAGCAATTGTCTTTGAAAAGCAACCTACTGTAATTGAGCTATCAGCTGACTTCGATCTCAAGTGAAAGCTCAACAAATGGAGGCTCCAGAATTAGTGTTATCTCTGTAGGAATGAAGGACGCTAGAGGCAAAAGACCAAGTATTGCAGCATCTGAAAGATATCGGACTGGCCACTCTCCAAGCTTGATAAAGGTCTGTAATTGTGAACTATTTTGAAGGACTGTCGGATGGGACTTTGCTTGAAAGGAATTCACTGTAAATTAAATAAAAGGAGTTTATCGGGATGAGGACTCGGCTTCGTGCTGCTGGGGAAGCCTCGGTCAGAACAGTTATTAGTTAATGGAATCTGCCTTTCTTAATCCACAGTATCAGCTCTGCAACATTGGCTGCATAAGTCACCTTGAGACAGTTGCGGTGGTGCCAGTTTGTAGGAGTTGTCACTATGTGGAAATAAAGCAGCCTAAAGCAGCCAGAAAATGGCACTTTCCTCCAGTAGTAAAGGACTCACAAGGGGGGAGTGGTTGATGGTGCAGTTAGCAGTGGGGAACGATGCAAGAGTGGTCAGCAGCGAGTAGTAGCCTGTAAAAGCTTGTGTAGGCTCTCATGTTTTGGACCCCACTGACTTAATGAGCCCATGACCATGTGGTGGCAACAGTGGGCTATCCAACTCAGGGTGGCAATCATACAAGTTACAGGAATCACTCCATGAAAAGATAACAAGCCTGGATAAAAAAACATGCTGCAAAAGGAAGAAAATCTGACTTATTGCAAAGCTTGGATGTTGCACAAGTTGGCCAAAGTGCTACTGCAGAAACCGGAGCTCATACAGAACTGGCGAAGACCACCAGGAATGGGAAATTTCCCAAGGGGCTACATGAGAAACTGGGACTGCTGTGGGGATCACTGCCCCTCCTCTCTACTGTGGGCTGGACAAAGACAGCTATGACCCATAGGCAGGTCTGGCCCACACTAAACATGGAAAAAGGCAGAAAGGACAGATTCTGCCTTAGAAGAGACTATTATTTTGATATGGACAGGAATCTTTTTTGGCTATTTGATCATTTGACTAGTTAACACTCTCATGAAGCCAGTTCTGTATATCAACAGTACAGAAGATACTGCAACAGCAAGAACGTCTTCAATTAATTAAAAGAGGAAGAGGAGGAGGAAAAATGGACTTCCAGAAGAAAGTCTTCAATTGAAAGAGGAAGAGGAAAAATGGACTTCCGGAAGTCTTCAATTAATTAAAAGAGGAAGAGCAGCAAACTTGGAGGAAAACTGGACTTCCAGAATATGCTATTAGAGGTCCAAAAACCTCACTGACCTCCTGAAAAGGTTACCCTGTAAATAACAATGACCAGAATAGAAGCCTCCTTCTACCAATCAAGGGTTTGTCCTGTACCTTGACTCAGCAATTGCTGAGGCTATTATTCCCTCCCATGATTAATACAAAAATGAGGGCGCATCTATTGTCCTCTAAGGGACAACTACAAAGAAATCAAAATCAAAACATTTGTCCAAGGACACAGGACACTAAGACAGTCGGCATGAATGAGCAACGTTCAGCAAAAGATCACAATCAACTGGATACCACTAGAAGGTCCAGGAAAAAAAGGTGTTAAAATATTCATGACTGGGAGAGACATGGGCTCTAAAAGAAGTGGTCTTCGGAGGAGATATGGTGGCTCTAAAAGGAAGTGGACATCAGAGGAATATATGGAGGCTCCATGCGGACAGATGTTTTGTAGAGGAATGTATAGGGACTCTCCAGCATGACTTATGGAAGAACATCGTCCTGTCTCCAACCTTTGCTTTTTGGCGAAGGTTGTAGAGTGTGGTGGCACAACAGTTCCCACGCCACTTGGAGGAAATTGATTATCTAGACCCGCGCCAGTCCGGTTTCCGGCCCGGCCACAGCACGGAGACGGCTTTGGTCGCGTTGCTGGATGATCTCTGGAGGGCCAGAGATGGGGGTTGTTCCTCCATCCTGGTCCTATTAGACCTCTCGGCTGCTTTTGATACAATCGACCATGGTATCCTATTGCGCCGTCTAGAGGGGTTGGGGGTGAGGGGTACAGTTTTGCGGTGGTTCTCCTCCTACCTCTCTGGCCAAGCGCAATGTGTGCTGACAGAGGGGCAGAGGCCGCTCACTTGTGGGGTGCCGCAGGGGTCGGTCCTCTCGCCTCTCCTGTTCAACACATATATGAAGCCGCTGGGTGAGATCATTCGTGGTTTTGGGGTCGAGTACCATCTGTACGCTGACGACACTTAGCTGTACATCTCTACCCCGAACCACCCCAACGAGGCCGTCGAAATGATGTCCCGGTGCCTGGAGGCCGTACGGGTCTGGATGGGCAGTAACAGACTCAAGCTCAACCCCTCCAAGACTGAGTGGCTGTGGTTACCGGCGCCCCGGTTCAACCAGTGGGTTCCATCACTGGCCATCGGGGGCGAACAGCTGGCCCCCGTGGAGCGGGCACGCAATTTGGGCGTCCTCCTGGATGCCCGGCTGTCAATGGATGACCATGTGACGGCCGTGGCAAGGGGGGCTTTCCACCAGGTTCGCCTGGTGCGCCCCCTATTGGACCGGAGCGCCCTGCACACAGTCACCCATGCGCTAGTGACGTCCCGACTGGACTATTGTAATGCCCTCTACATGGGGCTTCCCTTGAGATGCACCCGAAGGCTGCAGTTGGTCCAGAATGTGGCCGTGCGGGCAATTATGGGAGGTACTAGGTACTCTCATGTAACACCTCTCCTCCGCGGGCTGCACTGGCTACCTGTGGCTTTTCAGGTGCGTTTCAAGGTGTTGACTATCATCTTTAAAGCGCTCCATGGCACAGGACCTAGGTATTTGCGGGATCGCATCCTGCCCCATACATCCCTGCGGCCGATTCTCTCTCACAGGGAGGGACTCCTCCGGGTGCCGTCCACTAGGCAGTGCCAGCGGGCGACACCCAGGAGTAGGGCCTTCTCTGTGATGGGCCCGACCCTCTGGAATGACCTCTCCCCCGATATTAGAATAACCACCGATCTCCGCTCCTTCCGTAAGAAGCTTAAGACCCACCTGTTCAACTTAGCTGGCCTGGCCTAACTGTAGTTTTGTGTCCCTCTAGCCTGTATTTTAAATTTTTAGGGGTAGCTTTTTAGGTTGTTTTAATTTTTAATCATACTGTACAGCCTAGTATTTAATTTGATTTTACGGGTATCTAAGAATATTTAATTTTGTATACTGTTTTTATTGTGTGGTCTGTACACCGCCCCGAGTCTTCGGGGAGAGGGGGCGGTCTATAAATTTAATAAATATAAATATATATATAATATATATTGGGGGGACCAAATTGTCTTTGCAAAGCAACCCAATTGAGCTATCAGCTGACTTTGATCTCAAGTGAAATGGCTCAACAAATTGGAGGCTCCAGAATTAAGTGATATCTCTGTAGGAATGAAGGACGCTAGAGGCAAAAGACTTGTTTCTTCTGGACATGTGGAAGAGTCAAAAATGTGGGGACCTGGGGTTTTTCACAATGACAGACTTTCCGTTGGGAGCTCAGTGATTTAAGTTGAATTGGTTGGTGTCCTTGATGTTATTGGTCCAATTACTCTTTTGGAACTATTCTGTTTCCACACATTTCCAGGGGTCTGATCTAGGAATGCTGAATGGAGGTGCAAATTCTTGGGTACTTTGCCCTGGTAGTCCTTCACAGAGTCGGAAATTTTCAACTACGTAGTAAGGTAACCTGGGCAATGTTTTGCAACATTAAAAGCTGTTCAAGTATCTTCTCCGTAGGAATCAAACCAAGCGAGATTCAGTATTTTGATACTGGATGCACATGTGAAACTCGAAAAACTGTAATGAGTTCAAAAAGGTGATGAAAAGCAGAACAGCAACAATGTTTTGATTGCAGAAGAGCAGCAACAAATCAATTCTCGGCAGCTTTATCGCACACCATTTTTTAGCAGGGGGAAGGGGGATATGTGATGGTTAGTTTGGGACCTATAAGGATACATGAGGAACTGCCTTGTCCCAATTACATCAACCTGTCCCCACCTGGTCAAGCAGGGAGGGTATGCTACATGTCCCATCAAAGAGTGGTGTGCTTTAGGAGGCCCTTCTCAGCTGCTGTCCCCAACCTATGGAACATCTTATCCTCAGAGATGGGGTCCCTCCCCACTCTTCTGGTTTCCCAAGAGTATTAAGACCAAGAGTGTCAATTAGCATTGGGGGTTCGGTTTCTCAAAGTATGGTGCAGCCCTGGTAATTTATTTATTTATTTAATTAGATTTCTAGACCGCCCCCTCTCCCCTCTCCCCGGTAATGGTGGCTTGAGGACACTCCTGCTGTCTTAGCCTTCTGAATTTTATACACTGATTTTTATTTTTACTAGGAATTTTAACATGCTTTTAATTCTTTTTAATGTATGCTTTTATTCATGTATTTATATGGTTTCTTACGCTGGGTAAGTCACCCAGCATTATTTAAGTAAGATCGGCGGTGTATAAATTTAACGAATAAATAAATATTTTTTGGAATATTCAGGATGTCCAGAAATTTTTTTTTTTCAAAATATGAAGCATCACAGTGTGATTTTTTTTTTCCCTCCCAAAGGGAAAATTGTGACCGACAGTTTATTCATACACAGTTCGCCAGCAGTTCTTGATGGTCATATGGGACATTTATGCAAATACTTTATTCACTTGTGAAATGGTGAATGAGAAAAACTTTTCCCATCCTTTTGCCCCAACTTTCAAAATCAACCCAGTTGCCCACAATTATTTTGGTATGTCTGAAGCAAAGCATGGTACTGCATTTTGTGCTCACTTGTTAAATTTTCTATAGAAAGTGATGAGAGTGGCCTCCTGGTGGTCAGTGCAACTTTCTACACAAATGGGATATAATCTTCTCCTCCCACCCCCAAATCACATTCTACCAGAAAAAAATAAACTAAAACACACATTTATTTGTATTGCACCATTTTGTTTCTACCCTTTTTGGGTGGTTGTTGGTTTTTTGTTTTGGTAAAAACATAAAACTTGGAAGGCATATATATTTATTCTACTTCACAAAACAGGCAATGCAGCCTAGAAAAGGATAAAAACACATAAAACTGGATAATGAACTGGGGAGTGCATTAGTCTCCCATGATCCTGACCACTGTTTTGTCCCATTTTAATATTTGAACTTTTCACTATATTCTTTGTTCTCTGGCACAAGTGGCATTTTTTTCCCCTTTAGAAATAAAAGGAAGAAAAAAAAAGAAGGCAAATATTTTGCTTGCTGGGAGAGGATCATTTCTTTATCCACTGTGCCAGATTATTGTCCTTTACTCATTATGTGGCAGCCAAAAATTAAATAGGTACAAGTACTCCTAGTACCTTTCCCAATAGCGTTGAACTACAATTCCCAGCAGCACCATCCAATGAGAAAGGATGCCGGAAACAGAGCCTCAGAATGTTAAGACATCAATTTTGTGGAAAATCTTCCCATTGAATTTCTGTTAGCCAGAAATTAAAAGGCACAGAAGCACTTTAGAGGCTACAATATAGTAACAGAATATTACTCTCTTCTCCTAAATCATGTTTCTAGCGAAATATTATTCTCCTCTTCTCAACTTCTGTCTTCTTTACATCAACCACAGCTACCCCAGAATTCTTAAACCTCTCATATTCCTTCAGTTTCACAAGGAAACCCGAGATAAAAGGCAGGTCCTTCTGCACAGCTCTTCCAAACTAAAAGTTACCCTACAGTTCTCACATTTTAATAAGTTCTTAAGTATCTCATTCTCCCATCTGGTTCTTCAAATGAAGACTTCTTCAATTTTCCAGAACGGCCTTTTCCAAAAATCAAATGTGAATTATTTAAGGAATGGTCAACAAATTGTTTCATCCAAGGACCTCTTGGATATATTAGCAGAATGGCTTTTATAGAAGAATTCTGAAAACACAACATCCAGGCCTACTGAGACCCACATTTTACAGTTGCATTTATATCATAGGCGGAGGATGAAAATAAAGAGATGGGGATCCCATCAAGCCCTGTGCATAAACTTACTCCCAATTTTGATCTATTTGTCTGCAAGGAAGATTGTATATAGGCCTCTAAGTATCATGAAATTGGCTGGGGGGGGGGGGAGCTTTCACCATTAGGTGCCATGTCCTGTATTTCACATAATCCCAGAAAAAGCCAAGCCTTTAAAAAGCAAGCAGAAATCGACGGAAGTCGGGATCATTTCTTAGTGAAGGAAAGATGGATTCTATCATCGGCACCCAGAGTAGCAGTATAAACAGGAATGGAGGGCTCCTTTCTTCCCCTCCATTACATGCAGCAGGTGGGTGCAAGGGAGTGCAGCAGGGAGAAAAAAGATCTTTAGACCAGGCAGTTTCTTTTGGGAGGCCTGAGGATCACCTCACAGTGTTCAGCCAAAGCCTGGCCTCGCCTGCCTCATGGGGCACAACCAACAGCAACTCGCAAGGGCCCTGGGAAAGCACGTCCTGGAGAAATACCCTGTGGGGACAAAAAAGAACATGCTATCAGGGATCCAAGCAGGGTCTCCTGTGAGCGAGCCTCTAACCATCATTCTCCACCATCCCAGCACTGTTCTTTTCAAGGACTTTAGCTTTCTCCAAGCTTCATCCTAAAAATGCATTCCATTGTGGAATGCTGTTCAAAAGTAGGCAGAGATGTGGCTACTTAGAGCAGTCAGTTTTTCTCCTTTTAGCAACTTTTACATTCAGTAGGGTTTTCATTAAATGGTATTTGGCATTGCTTACGTATCATACGTTGTATTTTAGATAAATCAACTTTGAATCCATAATATGGAAGTAAAACGAGAAAAAGGAGGCAATGACGTCATTGCAACTACATCTTGACTACCACCAGCCCCCCATTGGTACCTGAGGTCAGCTTCACCACCAATTGGTGCTGGCGCCTTCAGTTTGGAGTCAAGGTTATAATAGATGCCGTCAAGCTGACGCACAGCAACCCAGTGGCGACGCCTCACAGGGAGTGACAGAAAACCCAGGCACACATTGGAAGGGACGTTCACAATGAAGCCAACCAGCCCTGCCAGGGACAACTGCTCGAGGGGTCTATGAGACAAAAGGGAGAAAGGAGCTTGGCAGAGCAAGTACATTAAGCTGGCAACAAGATTTTTTTTTTTTAAAAAAAAAACAAATTCTGAAATGGCCACAGGAGAACATAGTAAGCAGCTCCCAACTTAGTCAATCTATCAAGTAGAAGAAGCCCCAAAGACAGCCACAGAGAAAAGACGAGCAATTATGCCTCAAAATGCTACGGCACAATGTCATTTTTAAATTATAAGCTGCCTTAAAGCAATGAGACGTGAAGGTGTGGGTGGAATCAGCGAGGATAGTTAGGAAGAGAAGGAGAAGACAAAAGTAGAGAATGACAGGCGCTTGGTTCTTAAGAAGAAGAAAATAGAATGATTAAGAGTTGTTCAGAAAAAGTACCTAGAAAAAGCAAAGGGATAATAGGAACTCATTACCTTCGCTTATCCCACCAAATGGCTTCAAACCCCACACTCTGGAGAGCTGCCATAATGACATTGACATCGTAATTCCCTGTCCCCAAAAAGCTACGGTGTGGATTCCACCTGGCGTCAGGAGCCAGCCTGTGGGAGGGGAAAAGAGGGAAGACATCACCAGAGGGTTTGGAAAAAAAGGGGCTTCCCCTAAGTATCAGGGGCCCTTTTGGAATGCTTAAGAGCATAATAGGGACACTCTCCCAAAGGGTTTCCACTGTAATCATGGCTGATCCAATTGCTAGAAAGTTTATTTAGGAAGGATCTTTCTTTATACCCCATGGTGGGTTACCCGTAATGCTCCCCATTACATTCCTTAAATTGCTTCAGCTTTTTTTGTTTTCCGAAGAGGCAGGCTCCTTCTTAAAAAGAAAAAAAAAAGTACTGAATTGCAATGAACTGTCATCTTTTTATTTTCTCAGATGCATACATGAAACTCCAAGAGCCATTTTGGAAATATGGAGCTGATACATCACAGCGTATTACTTGGAATAGTAGGGAATGTTCCTGAGTTGCCACGAGCAACACACTGGAGACCCCCCAAATAAGACAAAGCATAGGCCACCATGCTTCGCTTCACTTCATTTCTTTTCTTGCCGGCCTGAGCCATAAGTCAGACTGTGGCCTCCTTGAGGGGAAATACTTTCCCCCCCCTGAAGTTATGTGCCACGCCCATTGGGCAGTATTGTGCTTATCTTCAGCTTGTCCAAAATAAGATGTGTGGGTTTTTAAAGCATGCATTTCATGTATTAACTTTTTGTCTATTTCAAGCTGGCAAAATCTTATACTCCAGGGAGCTACTCCTGGAAATATATTGAGAATAAAGGATGTGCACTTCTTTATATACAGCTGGTGCCTTGGCTTTTCCAGAGACTTATACTCTAGGGAAGCCTCCGGGACTCCTACTTGCCCCAGAATAAGATTGTATAAATGAACAATAAATCAACCGGCCCAGACTGCTACAGATTCAGTATTTAAGAGGCCTACTTGTAGCTTACACCTGGCTTCCACTGAAATATTGCTGAATCTAAGATATTATCTTAATTGTACTAAACAATGTGTCATAATACCAGTAGTTTTAAATGAATACATAAAAGATCCCGAGCTACTCATGCTGGAATTAGTCTATATTTTATTTATCCAGGGTAAAATCTTCCTTCTTCATCAGACCTGCTTTGCCCTGAGCAATTAGTCAGTTTCCAGAGAAACAAAGGCGGTGTCCCTTTCAGGCGCTTGAAAATGCAGACAAAAGCAAAAAGTGATGGAGCCTTTTTTAGTATTCCTAAATACTAAATATTACTTTATATTACTGAAGATTTGACAAGCTCAATATCCATCCGTTACTATCAGGAGACCTGCAGAATTTGCATTAAAGCAAGGAGACCTAGAAGGGCAAAAGGAGAGTTGGCTCCAGGCAATAGGACCACTTTATGGGGGTTCCCCAAGATAAAGCTTATGTCTAATTCATTTCAAGCACAATTCCAACATGGAACCTGGGAGTCTATCGCTCTCGTGATCTCAAATGGAAAAAGGGCATGACAGTTTCACTCCACCTCTCTCGTTAAGAGTGCTCCGCAGAAACTAAAACCAAATCACCATCCTTCTCCCTAAGGAAAAGATGGGAGTTCTAAGACTGAATATAGACAAAATGTTTAAATTAAATTAAATCAATGTTTCAAACTCCATCCTTTCTCCACTTCCCTAAAATGATTCTGGGGTTTACAGAAGCTTATTTTAAACACTTCTCGCTGAACAGAGCTCCAATCCTATTCCTGAATACATTTTCAACTAGTAGACCTACATCACAAAAACAGATGATGTATATATACCAACTCACTGGCATAAATGTTAAGATAATTAATTTGACAAAAAAAGTTTGAAGCCTTGGGATATTTCCCCCCCCCCTCTTCGTTTTGACTCACTTCTTTTGAGTTCCTACCTGGATCCATGAACAGATTTTAATGTCTTGGTATAAAAAGTTAGAGCAACGGACTCTTGTGGAGGAGATGCTCCCCTAAAGATCCTAAATATGGGAATATTCCGTCCCAAAGAGAGGCAAAACCACCCAAACAACTTAACTTTTACAGATTTCATCAGCTATCTCTTGGGTAAAGAGTCGTTCCTGGAGGACATTGTTGAGGGCGTGTACAGCACAGAGTTCCAGACGCTGTCTCTCGTGATAAACTGCAGATGTCTCAGGTTGGGCCAGATTCCCAGACATCACATCCAAACTGGCCTGAAAGGCCGTTCCCAGGAGATCAACCCTGAGGAAAAAAACCCATCAAGAAAAGCATGAAGAGAGAGAGAATGCACCCAATCAGTACAATCCCACCAGCAGATAACAAGGAATGGCGGCAGCAACATTAACAGAAGTAGCTTCCCATCTGGCCCTTCCAGGCACCCAAGGTCCTTCCCTTTGTGTAGTTTGTCTCACAGCAATTCTTGTCCTCCAAAGCCTCTTTCTTGTAGACATCCTTGGTCCTCAAAAGTCCAATTTCGTTAAGACAGACTTAATGTCTTCTCAATCTCCCTGCTTTGTTCTCTCTGTCCCTTCTTTCTCCAGCTCTTACGCCTGCTAAGCTTTCTCTGGGATCACAGCTCATCCAACAGATTCTTCTGGCTGCCCCACCCTTGTCAGATGGCATGGGAAGCCCAGCCAATTGTTGACCAAAGCTTTAACTTGACATTCATTATTGGCAACACAAATGCATCACAATATTAAATGTTTCCCAGAAGCCCAAGCAAATTATGGGTATTCTTAAGTACTATAGGATTGAAAACAAAATAATAATAATAATAGCTTGAATGATTACATCCAGAAAAGTGAAGAACCAATGATTAAGGAAGTAAATAAAAGGAGGCCTTTTGAAGACAACTAAGTTAAAAGTTGAATATAAGAAAGAAGTAATTGAGAAGCGAGCTGAAAATTGGAAAAGCAAAGCTATGCATGGTGAATACTTGAAAAGTATTGAAGGCAAAGCTGACCAAAAGCTAACTTGGAACTGGTTAAGATCAGGAGTACTGAAAAAAGAAACAGAAGGCTTTATTTTGGCAGTTCAAGAACAAGCCTTAGCCAAACTGCATGAAGGCAAAAATTCAACATGTTACCACCAACAGCAAATATCGCTTCTGTAATGAGAAAGATGAGACAGCTGACCACTTGATCAGCGGGTGCAGCAAAATTTCACAAACTGACTACCTACAACGCGTTGCTAAGATTGTTCACTGGAAATTGTGCCAAAAGTTTGGATTTGACAACAGCAAAAACCACTGGGACCATCAGGTTGAGAAGGTTTTAGAGAATGAGAAAGGCAGGATCTTGTGGGACTTCAGAATCCAGACAGACAGGCACTTGGCCTACAACACACCTGACATAACAATTGAAAAGAAAAAAGTATGGTTCATTGACATTGCCAATACCTGGTGATGCACGAATTGAAGATAATAAACAGCAAGAAAAAAAATCACAAAATACCGGGACTTGCAAATTGAGGTTGAGCGACTGTGGAAAAAGAAATCATGTGTTGTCCCAATTGTAATTGGAGCCCTTGGAGCAATACCTAAAGGGCTACCTACTCGCTATTTAGAAATTCTAAATTTATCGGAATTGAACATTCTGACTCTACAAAAAACCACGCTACTTGGAACAGCTTATATCCTCCGACGTTATCTTAACAGTTCCTAGGTCCTTGGGTTAGGACTCGAGCTGTTAAGGCTACCAACCAGCCCCAAAATCTGTGAATCTCACCAAACATTAACCACATAATAATAATAAATCAAAGTTCTAAAAGACCCAGAAGCCAAATGTCTCTTTATTTTAAACACTGCAGTGGTAAACAAGAACATCCTGTGGGAGAGGGGTAAGGAGAGACCCATGATGCCCATCTCATATTTTTATTTTCCCTTAACTGATCGGAATGAACACAGCCACTTTGTTAAGATGTACACAAAGATCTTTCTGTTAGGAAATTGTGTTATAGTTATCCATACTGCAACAATATGAAGGCAGTCCAGTCCTAGCCAACTGCATTTCAGATGTGATAAATTTTAACTTTCTGAAAATTATGAAAAGTTGAATCCAATAAATCTGTTGGACAGCAGGTTTGGGAAGGCTACGGTATGTCAAAACTATCCTTCCTCGGAAGATCATTCACTCAAAATCTTCTGAAGCATCATATACAAAGGAAATAATTTTCTACAGCCATCAAGAAAGCATACATAACAGTTAAAGATCAGCAATGTGGCTTTGATCATCGCATAAAAACTCCTATTAATACTCTGCCAAAAAGACAGGTGCAGGTACTGGGCTTATTACAAGGTAACGTACAGTAGTAGTAATCAAAACTTACAAACCTGTAAGTCAAAATAGGCCAGCTAAAGACAGACTAAAAAAGATACTCCTATATAAACTGTAACTTTGCTTCCATAAACTGGTGCGACAGATGGAAACGTACTTATTATAACACAGCTGCATTCTGTGCATGCTCGAAGACACCATTCTTCAGGAATGATAAACACTCAGTCATCCCTGGTTGAATGTTTCAAAGTTTTTCCACCAAGAGGAGAAACAGAGACTCATTAACCCATTCCCAATGACCAACTCGTTCCAGGATGGGGGGGGGGGAGGAGGAGTTTGGGAAAACAACCCCGAGAAAATAAACTTACCCGGGAAAAAGCGAAAGTCCAATAAACGAGCCCCCCCACCATGACTTCCCCTGAAACGGCTGTTAAAAGGCCAGGCTGACTGTGCAGAGCTGGAGAAACTACTCTTCCCAGCAAGCCTTGGGCATACAATAGAACTACAATTCCCAGTAGGCCTCACGTGTTTGACCGGAAGCGGGTAGGAAACTACATTTCCCAGAATGCAACAAACGGAGAGGCAACTGCTGCGGCTTGTTTCCCTTGAAAGAGACCTTGAGAGGGGAGTGTATTCATCGCAGATGGAGGAAAAAGTTCAGCGTTGCTAATAATTTAGATAAAGGTTACAGTATAGTTCCTAACAGGTGGATAAGAAATATTTAACTGGAAAACAAGTGGATTTGCAATCTTGCTACAACATTACGTGCAAAACATTCTGGACTGTTGCTTTGTAATGGTGTAGGATTTCAACTTTTACAAGCTAACCCAACTGTACAAAGTTTAAGGGAGGCAATTCATTCCAAAATTTAAACTGACCTTTGGTATTTTATACCCTATTATTATAAACTATTATACATTATATTAATTGCTTATATAAGCTATAAGCAATTACTGTGCCAAAGGCAGAAAACATACTCTTAGTGAAGTATCTATTGACAACAAAACTGCCCCAGGACTCTTCTGAAAGCCAGGTTTTATTATTCTTTTGTTATATGTTTATTATTATCTGTGGGTAATCTGTTAGATTCAGTAAGTTTCTAGTAGAAACTCATTCAAATCCTAACCATAGGTCTAAAAATTCTTAAGAATCTAAGAATATGGACCATCCCCAGCAGGTTTAAAAATAAAATTAGGATGTTAGGTAAATTCAATGTCTGAATATTGAAGAAATCCTTTAGGTAACTCTGTCAGTTGGCATAGCAACAGATTTTCCATAAGCGGTCAACTTCAATCCAGTATTTCATCTTTTTTCCCAATTGTTCTTCAATCCTGGATCACCAAGAATAGCAATATATCAATGAACCAGACATTCTTTTTTTCCCAATATAAGGCATATTATGAACAAGGTGTCTGACCTGCTCATTTTCCAAAACTTTCTCACTTTGATAGTCTCAATAGTTTTTACAATATTCAAAATCAGACCTGGCAACTCTGGCAATTTGTTTATGAAACTGTTTGTAATCAATTTGTGACATTCTACCGCAGCCTTTGATCAAATGGTTGTTTTATCATTTTTATTACAACCAAGTTATTTTCTGTTTGTTACCTATAGAATTTTCACCTTCATTCAACTAGTTAGCAAAGCTTTTTTCTGTGACATTAAAATAAAGCCTTCAATTTTTTTTTCTTTTAACATTTCTGATAACCAACTCCATATGTGCGTTTTTTAATCAGCTTTCCCTTTTATACCCTTTATATGCTATATTATCATAAGGGTTGGTTGTTGTTTTTTTAGAGTTCTGAATCAAGTTATCAAGTTCCATCTCAGTCCAATCAATTATATTGCTATATATTGGATAAAAGGAACTGGCCCAGATATTATTTGAATAATGTTTCCATCATTTAGCTTTGATTTCAACCTTTTACAAACTCATGCGATATATTTGGTTGAAGTACTTTCTTTGACTCGACTCTGTAACAAAATAAATTCTTCCAAAATTACGAAATATTTATATCCTTTTGGTGCTCTCATTTTCATCAAATCTTCATTAAGCTATATTCCCTCATCTTCAACAATTTTGCCTGCCTTTATAGCTATAGTTGCATACTTGTCGATACTAAATCAATTCCAGTATTGTTTATTGAACCCCTTTATGCTTTTTAATAAGGAATCTAGCTCAACCTTTGGTTTTCCAAATACATTTATGTCATCCAAACACAGCAAATGCAAACTGCTTACTCATTCTTGAGTCATAGCCAGTTTGTTTTGTTCTAAATTGTCAAGTGGGGCCATTGATAGTATAAAGAGTAAAGGCAATAAATTAATCAACTTGAAAAATTCCATGTTCCATTTCAACCTCTAACACTTCCCTATTAGCAACCAGCTTTTGTTTGCCAAATCATCGAGGTTTTCATAAATTGCCAAATTTTTCTGCTGATTAAAAATATATATCAAATAATCAAATGTCTTTTTGTACTAACCAGGGCAGGGTCAGAAAAAGGCCTGGATGTGGCCAGGCCATTGATTAAATGCCCAGGTCTGATCCAAGCCATAAACAATGATTTTTTTCCCTTGAATTCCTTAAAACTAATCTATCAATCATAACTATTAATAGTAATATGCCAATCAACTTTCAACACACAAACACACTGGGGGAAGAGTGGTTTAATTTCAGAGATAGTGTAATTCCAAAGAAGGGGAACTATGAGGATTTTGCCATTCTCCTAGATCTTATGGGACAGGCAAGAAACCAATGAAAATAGATGGTTTTGTAAATACAGTACACAAGTTCTAAAGCGTGTAAGCTGGCTTTAAAGGTGGCAACCAGAATGTTTAATTGTACCTTGAAGGTAATTTTGTAACTAATGTAGATCCTGGAGCTATTTATATGGGAACACCGATTTAGCTTCATTCAGCTGCAACATTTCGGACCACTTGAAATACCTGATTCATCTTCAAAGGCAACCCATGTAGAGTTCGTTATAATAGTTCAAAAGTGTGGGAGATGTTCTGGATGCATAGCAACCCACCATTGTAACTTTTTTAATGGTATATTTACATTGTTGGGTTTCTGTCTATAAATGACAGGCTCTGGGTAAGAAAAAAAAAAGGCAATAGCTCTTAATCTAGGA
This sequence comes from Natrix helvetica, assembly GCF_964273705.1. NCBI lineage: Eukaryota > Metazoa > Chordata > Lepidosauria > Squamata > Natricidae > Natrix > Natrix helvetica. Next base: position 5,095,096 of record NC_138553.1, on the reverse strand, counting down.
ATAAGCAGCATGCTAGGAGTACAGATATGTTCAAGGACACATTTCTTGAGGTCTGCATAGCTTCTAGCTCAACCTTATCTTATCACTTAATCTTTTAATTTAAAAAAGAAAAACAAATAAAATAGAAAAGGAAAATGCTGGTAAATGCCCGGTTTTACAATCACCTTTATTTTACAAGAACGCCCCTGGCATCGGCAAACATTCTCATAAAATAAAAAGTGGATATAATTTCAGTTGCGGACTTAATTGTGTCCTACTGTGGAGGCAGAGAACACCCAGCGAAACAAAAGTTTCTACGAGTACTACTAGTAGTTTTTATGCCATTGTGGCAGCCATTTTATGAATAAATGAGCTTTCTCCATCAGCCATTTTGTCTGTATTTATGACATGCTGACAAAATTCTAACCACACCTATGTATCCAAGAGTTGCTACCTTTGTCTTAATTTCACACAATGCTGTAAAATGCTGAAAAGGCACCCATTCTTTAAGTTTCTTTTACATATATAAAAAAATCTCCTCTGAAGCTTAAATGCTGAAAAGGCCCTCATTCTTTACAACAGTTTCCACAAATTCTGTACATAAATATCCCTTGAGACCTAGATATGGCCAGTGCACTTTTCTTGGCAACATCGTAGTAGTATTTTATTCCCACAGCTTTCTAGAGTGCTTTTCAGCATCCCAGTCCAGCCTAAAATTTCTGAGCTTAGTCAAGGTCAGCTGAGCAGTAGCACCTCCTTAGATTTTCACATTTTGAATTTTGGAACTTGCAACATCAGCATATTTGAAGGATGCTAAACTGATGGGAGCTGCTTTGTAACATGAAGTAATGTTGCAATAGACAGACACATACATACAGTATATACACACTCCCAAGGATATTGGGTAGCACTGAACAATCTTTTCAGACATCCTATAACTATTTCTCTCCTTTGATGTTTGAAATAAGTGGGAAGTCTCATAACTTAATAGACAGCAGTGTTTTAATTTCTTCATCAAGCAGTGTTATTCTGACTACTATAACAACATTAAATGACCACTATCATTATGTAATAGCTAATTTAGGAGATCTAAAGCTCTCCAAATTTTACCCATTAGGACATTTGGGTTGACTTAAATAAAGTTACTGCCTTAAAAGACTGTGAAATTGCTTAAGTTGGGTGCTAATTAAGTCCTGCATATTTCAAGTCACACCTAGGATTGATGGAACAAACAGCTCATAATGGCAGATTTCCTTATAAAAAATTATTCAGCTGAATGACAGCTTCAAATTAAATAATAAGTATGTCAAATTTTAAAAAAAGGAGTCAAATGGAATTTAATTAATGATTCTATTCCATTTAAATGGATCAGTTGAGAATATAAAGGAGCCTTGCTGTGTAAGTATATAAATATTTGGGAAAATAGATTTTAAAAAAAACATTTTTCTGCTATTACTGTTTTTATAAATGACTTAAGATGGTGAACTAATCTCTTATTGTCCCCCTGTAAGGTGTGTTGGGCTGAGAGAAAGGGACTGGTACAAAGTCACTCAGCCAGCTTTCAGGCCTAAACCTAGTTTCTGGAGCCTTAACCAATGAGTAATTTTTGTTCGTTTGTGCTTCTCTTAACTGGTATCATGCATTCAGTAAGAGACTGGCTATTCTTCTAGTGTTGCAGTTAAGTATCACCAAGTGCCATTCCCCACCTAACCAGGGTGTTCTTTCTTAAATCTGAGAGTTGCATTTGGGCCTATCACTGGTATGCATCCTAAAGTAGTGAATAGGGTCAGTGTTAGATCAGGGTAATGAGAGGACAGACTCCAGACTGAAGGCAACAGCAGCTCTATATTAGCAGTCAAGTATGTACAATCCAGCAACTGTGAGGTCTGACAGCTCCCCTTTTATAGGGAGCTGTCAGGCCTCTCAACCAATCAGATTAACCCAGGCTTCCCGCCTAAATGGAGGACTGGAGTGGAAACCTCTGTAGTTAGTATGAATATCTAACAGTCAGGATAATAAGAATTACATTTGCATTAACTTTCTATACTAGTGAATAAGGAGAGTGGTGCCTCATGTGGTTAGGATGCTGGGTTGAAAATTTGCAACTCAACATTTGAAATTCAAGTGCTGTTGTGTGACTGGATAAACTCCAGTCACTTGCTCCAGCTCCTACCCACCTTAGCAGTTCAAAAGGGTAAAAACAGGAGTATAAATAGGTACAATTTTGGTGGGCTCATTAAAGGGACATTAAAAGAGCTCCCAGGTCAATGTCTGCTCAAGCAACAGTGATTACTGGGTGATCTTTTCACCAATACAATTTTATTGTAAACTAAGTTCAAATATAATAGATTATCTGTTACTCATGAGTTTTATATTTCTTCCACCTATTGTATTAAATGACAATTTGGTAACAACGTTGGCATTCATGGCTTTGTAAGGCCACATGGGGGCCCTTGGATTTCAGGACTTGTAGTTCTGCTCTGTTCTAAAATGCTCACAGGAGCAGCTCCTTTTGAGGCATCCATCTGATAAGCATAACCTGCTCTCAACTAACATGTCAGATCTTTTAAGCATCCAGATAAAACCAAAAATGATATTCCTAAGCACAATGGTCACCGTGCCTCTTTAACAAGATTTATGGCGAAGAATGAGATGGGATTGCAAGAATTCCAGCAACGGAACTCATTTGAATCAGCCCCATGTCACATTTATTATTTTTATAAATCACTAAAGGCAGCAGACACACAACGATGCTATTTTCTATTTTCCTTCAACAACAAACCTGAGGCGGGCTGGGCTGAGAGAAAGGGACTAACCCAAAGTCACTTTCCCCCCCCTTTCTCTCCCTCCCATCATCATCTCATGTCTGACTCCATTTCCTTTGCTACTCCCTTTCTTCCCCAAAGATGACACTGTCCCGAAATGCCACCTTTGAGGAAGCCGGGCAGCACTGGGTCCGTGGGGGGCGCTGCTGGAGGCGTCAGGGCTGCTGCCCCCCCCCCAGTAAGCCAGGCCGGGAACACAAGCCGCTGTCGCTTCCCAGAAGACCTCACACGCAGCCCCCTAAGCTGGCTGTTTCCCTGGATCAGCCGATCCGCGGGCCAAGGTTAAAGGGCCTCCCTGCACCTCAAAAATTAAGACCTCCTCGAAAATGCTTATTTTGGGGGGGTCAAAAAAATTATTTTCAGGGAAACTACTACATTACCAGTCTGTCTCAAAAGCCTTGTCTTTTTCTCTACCCCCAAGCTATCAAGAATGACCTCAAATGGACGATATGTGACAGCAAAAAAAGAACCTTACCCAGAAATCTCTATGGATCAAAGCAGAACAAGTTAATTTTGTCAGGGAAATAACCCCTAAAAGTAGCTGAACTGAACCATGGAAATTAAGGATTATTTCTTTCCACGTATCTCAGCAAACTTGGGTTTTTAGAAATGTTCAAGAGGGGGCTTGTAGTTGCCCATATTGACTGTTGCTCAAGCAGAAAGGAATTATGAAATTACTATCAAGTTTTTGAAGTCTTCTGAATGTTGTATAAAAGGCTTGATATACAATGAGGAACAAACCGGGCCAGTGACAGAGTGACAGGCAAAACAACAAACGAGTCTGGTTGATGTATCAGATGTGTCTGTGATGCGGTGGAGGGATGTGTGGCGAGGGTCCAGAGAAAATGCCGCACATATCTAAATTATCATTCCCTGGGCATCAACAGCACAAGCTGTGCGCGGTACGGAAGGGAGCAATAGGAGTTAACATGTCTGTAGCAAAAAAACTGGCAGAGCTAATTACAGGTAGGTGGATGGGCCTATCACCGTGCAATGGCCAAAATGATCAGTGATGCATAAAGGCAGTTATCTCTTCAATAGTAAGTTTTTACACTGGATGTTAGCAGAAGCTAACAAAAGCTAAGTATATATATTTTAAGTTCCGGAGATCGCAATGTCTGCCTCTTCTTTTAAGGCTGATATATCATATACAGAAGCACACTCCTGGTCTTAACTGTGTAGTTTTGGTACTGCAGCAATAAAACATTTTATTTCTGCCAGGGGCAGCTGTGCTGATAACTTTCCACGCTGCCAACTGTGCAGTATTTATATTTTGTTAAACCAATAGTTATCCAAAACAGGGGAAAAGCCATTTGTATTTCTCTTGGCCTGCCTACTCAGACACCAAACTTCCCTATGTTTTTTTTCTGGTTAAGAGTTGCAACAGCTATTTTAAAAGTTGGAAGGCAATCTTTTATGAAAGTCAACCTTCAAATAGAGAAAGCCACCCAATTTCTTTTTCTTTTAAGCCCAACAAGGCAATCAATTCCCCATGTTTTAAGAGAAAAAACCTTTTGTAAATCCCCCTGCTGGAGAAAATCGAGCACTAGGAAGTCCCAGCTGCAGGTTTTCTGCTTAAAACTCAAGAGGAACTCCTTGCAAAGCTTCTAAATAGAGCTGAAGTATCACCTGGGTTTTCCCCAAATTACTTCAAAAATTTAAAAGGTACACTTGGTCATAAACATGGAGGTTCAAACAGGGCAGCTATAATGTATTCCGCAAAACTTTTAATGGCTTCTAACGGTTTTTAGGCCTATGCTGCATTTCCTTTCCCATAACTTAAAAGCAGGGTTGCCTTAAAAAAAAACCCATTAACAGTGTTCAAAATAAACCAAGATACCAAAAACTTCAGTCAGTTTTGAAGTACTCTAATTTTTGTTTCATATACAGTATAACTGATAAAGTTAATGTTGGGCTAGACTTCATTTAATTTTAAAAGAAACCCAGAATCTTGGTTTAAAATCCCAGCAGTAGCATCCCTACTTGCAAATTGCAGTCCCTTTAAATCAATCTTGTGCTGTAATAAGCTTTCTTCAAATAACTTAGTTATGAAATATTTTCTAGCAACCTCCCTGGTCTATATATTGCTATTCCTGCCCTATTTATTTGGCCAAAGGGCACATCAACAACCCTTTTGTTAGTAAAAAAAAAAATCAAAATGGTAGGCATAACAGTAGAATGTTGCATGTCTTTTTTGTACATTAAAAATCAGTATGTTTTGGTAAACTGAAATGGGTGACAATATAAATTTTGTTCAAATGGCAAATAATGGGCACCCCACCATAAATGTTATAGAGATCTTTAGAGATGTCCTAAGAAAATCAAGTATTCTGATCAGAAATGAGAAAATTTGTGAAGCAGAGGGAGAGTATTTTACTCAATAGGTACCAATTCCAGAGTAAATTGTTGGAAAATTAAAGCCACTGAGGATTCCAAAGCTAGCAGAAGGCCAAATAGTAATTTAAGAATTAAAATTTGGGAGCATCTATCGTTGTGTGGAAAAGGTGAGGAAGGAGTATTACGTAGGTTTACTGCTTTATATAATATAAAGATGGTATAAAAATGTAATAAATTTCATACTTCAGGTCAAAGGCTTATTTTTTGTTAGCATAGGTATTGTGTCACACTTCGCATCAACAAAAAGCCTGCCATCACTACAAAATTGTTTGAAAAAGCCTCTCCTTTTCTACCCACATTTTAATGTAATGAATTTAAAACGGAAGATATGAAGGGGGGGGGGGGAATTAGCAGAAGTCTGTGGAACAAAACAAGGGAGGGTATTTTGGCAAAATAAACCCGAGTCAATAGAAACTGGCCTAGGGAATTCATTTGTATGTGTGTGTATCTCTCAGGAAATGTTATTTAAATGTTGAAAAGCCCTTAAAAACAGCAAGGCAGCCATTTAAGTTGAAGCTATAAAATGTAGTTCTCTTGAAAAACCCACACAAATCCTTTTAGCGCACTTTAACAAAGCAACCCCCATTTTTCATCTTTGAGAAGTTTTGCAAAAGTTTGTGCTTCAGGAAAGTATTAGAAGCCTGCTTACTATTTTTGTTTCTGCTTTTAAATGCCTTTATCTCATTGAAACGTTTCTAAATTTAAGCAGAATTGAACCATATCCCTTCCCATAAATAGGTAGACTGCATCCGAGCAGAGAACTCTTTAAACGTCGCTAACTTCCAGAACTTTTAATGTAATTGCTTTCAAATTCTGTTTTTAATTACTCTGCAACCTCTTTCCCCATGGAGTGGCATTTGCAGCGTTATAACCGAAAAAACAGCGTTATTTAAAAAACGCTAAGCTTTTCTGGTCCAAAGAAACCCAAATTCTACAGAAAACCCAGGTATAAAAAAACCCCGCAATAAACCAGCTTTGAACTGACTTTTGTTTACCTGGCTTAAACATACAAGATAATGTGGCGTGTAGAAAAGACTAGACGCAGTTGAATTTTAAAAATAAAGATATTTAAGAAGCCTAAACTTGGTTGAATTTTAAAATAGAAGCTATAGAAACCCAGCAAGAGATTTAGAAAAAAAACCCACATCTGGGTTTGAGGGGAAAAAACCCAGTAACGTTAAGCTTTTGTTTATAAAAAGCCTTTTCTTCCACTTTTAACTAAGAAAAATTCCCAATAATTGAGACTGAACGTAGGAAAACGCTGTAGAAACAATGGTTTTCTTGATAAATAGATATTCAGGCTCCCTCAATAAAACCCAACTTCACAACGAACCGAAAATAACTAAAAGAGAATTGCAAAACGGTCCCCTAACGCAACAGGAAAATAAAAAAACCGATTGTTTGAGCTTAGCAACACGCTTCAAACCCCCCCCCCCCCTGAAATGAGCAAAGCTGACTCGGCAAGCCAGGAAAATATACCTAAGGACTATACCAACGTCAAAATGAAGGGGGGAGTTCGAGAGAGAAATTCTTTTCAACTATCTTGAAAAGGACATTTCCAGCCAAATCTCCTGACCGCTGTAATGAACCCATATTGAAAAGAGATTGTGAGTCGTCCCAACCTCGTTGCCTATTTTTTTCCATGAGCTGAACTTTAACTTGCAAGCTGTCCTCCCCTCCCCCCGCGACCTCAGTTTCTATTGGAACATTCCATCCCGGGCCATATTTGCAATTGCCGTAAAGCAGAAGTCGCAAATTCTAATGGGGACTGTTAACGGTTGGTTGCGTGGCGTGCAAAGCAAAAACCAAAAGAGGAAAGATAGTCCGAATTTTGCCCTGGTTTTCTGGAAAAGTTTCTCAAATCAAAGCGATTGTCTGCTGGGGTTTGCTGAGGTTGCAGTTTGCTCTGCACAAGTAGATTTTCCCTCCCTCTCTTTGGAGGAGGAAGACTGCAATTTGCAATGCAAGATCTGAGAGGATGGCAAGGGAGCAATTTATTCTCTGCTGACCAAATTATCTTGCCTTCAACCCCGATGACTGTACATTTTTCACTGGATGCAAATTGTATTTCCTGTGTGCACAGTTGCACGTGAGTGCAGTTCCTTAAAAAGATCCTGTGACACAACAATAAACTCCACTATCTTCAAATAATAATAATTGGGCTATAAAGTATGCCCACTCAGTGTATCGATAATACTGCCTGTTCATTTGGCTGATAAATCGATAAAAGTCCTTGAATTTCATCAACGTAGATCAGAAATGTCAAAATGGCAGCTAAGACATTGCAAGTCAAATGTACTTTATTAAAAGACACTTTTGACATAAGGTTGGGGGAAACCAATCACTTGTTCCAGAAGATTTTTCTTTTAAATTCAGATTATTATTATTTTTTTAAATACAGGTTTTGACATTAAATATCTTCTTTCCACCTGATTCAATTTTGGTGTCCCGCACTCCAAGTGGCTCATAACAAGGCAAAAGATAAAAATGCACCAATTCAAACAAAAACCAACATACGGATGAAAAGACCAAAATCCACACTAGATGATAGTCTTAATTTTTGTAAAGTTATCTGTTGTTGGTATTTGACATTGGAAAAATGGGTGTATACGAAGATATTTATGATGGAAATGTGAACAAGAGGGGATGATCGCTCTTGGTGGATATGTAAACAAAAAAGCTTTTTAAAAAATGGATTCAAATGCACGAATTCAGAAGATTTTATAGATTAATATACAACTGTAGCCAGAGATGTTTTTGGGGACTGATTGACAAGAAACTTTGTTTTTATAAATGATGACACCAGTGAGACTTCAATATGCAGAAAGGTGGAATTTATTTTATTTATTTATTTTATTGAACTTATTAGTCGCCCCCTCTCCCCACAGGGACTCGGGGCGACGTACAGAGCAATAATCAAGATAGCACCATAAAATCGTGCAGAGGAGGTAAAAATAAGTCCATAAATAAGCATACTTACAAAGTTTAAAACCCCAAAAATATTAAAAACAAAATTTCCCATTGTAAAATGACCTGGGGTGGCAAGATAGTAACGTTATGCCAGGCCGGCTTGACAAAACAGGTAGGTCTTCAGCTTCATACGGAAGGAGCGAAGATCGGTTGTTGTCCGGATGTCTGGGGGGAGGTCATTCCAAATGGTTTGACCGATAGAAAACTTGACGGCGAAGATGATGGAGTCTGCTGACGAGGCATAACAACAACCCTGTGAGGTGGGTTGGGCTGAGAGAGAGTGAATGGCCCAAGTTCACTCAGCCGGCTTTCTTGTTTAAATCAAGACTAGAATTCCCAGTCTCCTAGTGATAACTCAAAGTCACCCAGCTGGCTTTCGTGCCTAAGGTGGGACTAGAATTCACCATCTCTTCTTGATTGGCTCAAAGTTGCCTAGCTGACTTTCATGCCTAAAGTGGGACTAGAACTCACAGTCTCCCAGTTTCTAGCCTGGGCCTTCACCACTAGACTAAACTGGAAAATAGGTGCTAGATTGCTCACACTACGGTCAGGTTCTTTGTGCATTATCAGATTTGGGTTCGTTGAAACACCATTTTGTTGGCCTACAAAGCTAGGTTTCTTGGATCACAGCCTCACTTCTTGATTTATATACCAGATGTTCATCCCACCTTTATTAATTTATAAGTAACTCGAGGCAATGCGCATACAAATGCGCATACAAAAATAGATAACGGCCAGGGTTGGAGGGAGAGAACTATAAACATCAGGATGAAGTGACAAGGATATCTCTATTTGCGTATTTTGGTCCTCGCAGCAGCTGATGCCAGTTTTCCTTGGCACAGAATTTGGAAATCTCTATAATTGGCACAACACATAGAAGATTAATGCCTTGCTAAGGCCACACTTGGAATACTGCATTCAGTTTTGGTCGCCACAATGTAAAAAAGACGTTGAGACTCTAGAAAGAGTTCAGACAAGAGCAACAAAGATCATTAGGGGACTGGAGGCTAAAACATATGAAGAACAGTTGCAGGAACTGGGTATGTCTACTTTAATTAAAAGAAGGACTAGGGGAGACATGATAGCAGTGTTCCAGCATTTCAGGAGCTGCCACAAAGAAGAGGGAGTCAAACTATTCTCCAAGGCACCTGAGGTTAAAACAAGAAGCAATGGGTGGAAACTAATCAAGGAGAGAAGCAACTTGGAACTAAGGAGAAATTTCCTGACAGTGAGAACAATTAACCAGTGGAACAGAAGTTGCCTCCAGAAGTTGTGAATGCTCCAACAGTGGAAGTTTTTAAGAAGATGTTGGATAACCCTTTGTCTGAAGTGGTGTAGGGTTTCCTGCCTAAGCAGGGTGTTGGACTAGAAGACCTCCAAGGTCCCTTCCAACTCTGTTATTCTATTCTAAGTCTAGAAGAATAAAAGCAATAAAGGGATGATGTCTCATGATTTTAGGAGGAGCTGATACAATAGATAGTAAAATTGTGGGTCAGGTTTTTCAACCGGAGAGGTAAACAGTTTCCTCTGACTCAGCTGAAACACCCTTGTTTGAAAATGCAACTTCCTAGATGAATAGGAATTGTGTCTTCAATTTTTGCTACTTGCAGGGTGAAGAAGGCGTTGAGAAGATTCGATCAAACATCTTTCTGCAAACTGCATCTCCAGAAGAGATAATGGTTCAGTCTATCACAGCGCCAGATAAAACTCGGTTCCAAATTGCTCGGAGGCTCAACGTGAGAAGACATGACTTCTTGAGGCTTATACTTTGAATGTGTGGCTTGTGGTATATCCAGAATTCGGCTTCCTTCTCACGTTTTCCAAAATAGCAAGAGAGGCTGAAAAAGGTAAGTTAACTTGTGGTGTGGCGAATATATCAATAGTTCAGGTGCAGGGTGAGGGTCAAGGTTGGTTTTCTAAGTTTGTGGATTGGTTCTAACTTATTTTCTTCTGGCCCCCGAAATAAGTGCTTGGCCTTATTTTCGGGGAGGTCTTATTATTTTTGAGGTGCAGGAGGAGGCGAGTGGTCACCTCATGGCTGCTGCTGTGTTGCGATATTTTCAGGGAGGGGCTTATTTTTGTGGGCAGTCTTATTTTTAGCACATGTGCTGGGGGGGGAAGGGGATTTCATTTTATTTTTTATTTTTTTTATTTTATTGTTTTAATTAAACAAAAAACACACACAAAAACATTCTTCATTACATCTTCCAGAAAGCATGTCGATTGGTTACAAATAAATTTCGTGTGTTACTACAATCATTCTTTATATTTCATTCATATTGAATTGTACATATTAAATCAAAAATCTTTATACCATCAATATACTATCATTCTCATTTAACTATATTTGTTTAAACATGCTTTTGTCTAGAATCATTTATATTTATATTATAATAAATCCAGACAAAAATTTATTACTAGAATTTATAAGTACCCAGGGGAGATTACATCTTTATAACAAAATCTAAACAAAATTTTTTTAATAAAATTAGTAAATCTTTTCCCCAGGTCCCATATTATAGTTTATATCCAAATTGTTTTTACCCGTTAGAGTTATTATTTCATTATTATTGTCATGATGGGTTATCTGTTAACGAATAAACATTTTAAAAACAAAAACATTCTATAAGCATCTACAACGTTCTACTTATTAATCACCAAAAATTAACTACGTTTTTATTTTTATTATTTTTTTTCCCATTCAATTGTGTATTATTTGGGTTTCACCATTCTTAACTTTCTTATTTTACCCATAACTATTATTTTTGAGTTTTGTTACATTCCATCATTGATTCTTGTTTCTTTCCTCCATCCACCTATACCATTTATCCCATATCTGGTAGAATTCTGATTCTTCTTTTCCCTGAATTTCTTTAGTTAGTTTGTCCATTTCCGCACAGTCCATAACCTGGGAAAGGGGGATTTTAACTACAGGTAGTCCTCGACTTAACATCAGTTCATTTAGTGACCAAAGTTGCAACGGCCCCGAAACAAATGACTTATGCCTGTTTTTCAGAGTTACAACTTTTGCAGAATCCCCACCGTCAGGATTAAAATTCAGAGCGGAGGTAAAATTCAGCAGGTTCTGGAGAAGCGGTAGCAGAAATTTTGAGTAGTTCGAAGAACCGGCAAATGCCATCTCTGGCTGGGCCCAAAGTGGGGTGCGAATGGAGATTTTGCAGTATCCTTCCCCTGCCACGCCCACCAAGCCAGACCCATAGAACTGGTAGCAAAAAAAATTGAATTTCACCACTGATTCAGACGCTTAGCAACTGGTTCGTATTTATGACTGCTGCAGTGTCCAGGGGTCATGGGATCACTTTTTGCAACCTTCTGACAAGCCAAGTCCATGGAGAAAGCCAGATTCACTTAACAGCTGCAGTGATTTACTTAATAACTGTGGCAAGAAAGGTGGTAAGATGGGGCAAAATTCCCAGAACCAAAGGGTCTCACTTAACAACAGAAACGTTATTTTATTTATTTTATTCAATTTATAAGTCGCTCCCTCTCCACGAAGGGACTCGGGGCGGCGTACAATTAAATATATAAACATATGGCATGGAGGAGGTATATACAAAAACGTTTTTACAATTCATAAATAAATAGCCATAAAGTTAAAAAACAGTACAATAAAATTAAAACAATTAAAATACCCAAAATTTACCATTTAAAATTGCCAAGGGGATTAGAGAATATAGTTCTAATTTAATTTAAGCCAGGCCGGCTAGTTGGAACAGGTGGGTCTTGAGTTTCTTGCGGAAGGAGCGGAGATCGGTAGTTGTCCTGATGTCGGGGGGGGGGGGGAGGTCATTCCAGAGGGTTGGGCCCATCACAGAGAAGGCCCTACTCCTGGGCGCCGCCCTCTGGCACTGCTTAGTGGACGGCACCCGGAGGAGTCCCTCTCTGTGAGAGCGAATTGGTCGCAGGGATGTATGGGGCTGGATGCAATCCCGCAGATAACTAGGTCCTGAGCCATGGAGCGCTTTAAAGATGGTAATCAACACCTTTGTTGGGCTCATTTGTGGTAGTAAGTCGAGGGCTACTTGTATTCTAGCAAGTTGGTTTTCCATGGATGGATGAGTTTGTTGAGAACTTACAAGTGTGCAATTTTTCGCACGAAAACTACAGAACTGGCTTTGCTTCTACTGTGTTGATTTGGCTCTATCAGTAAAGTTATACTTTTGGTAAAATAATGTCCCAGAAGTTTCTTTCGCGTATGTCAACAGGACGGTTGATAGCAATTTTAATAGGTTTGTGAACTTCAACTCCCAGAATTCGGCAGCCTGCGTGTTTTTTCCCCCCTTGGCAGCTCGTCAGATCCCCGAAACCAAGAAAGACACTTAGCCAATATTTAAAGCATGTTTCTTTATTGTTCCACACCTATAGACAGAACAACTGAAGTAACCTACTACCTACATCAAACATATACTTTGGGAACTATTCGGGAGAGGCTGGCCACCCTCTCACACACACAAAATAACCAAATGGTGGTTTCTTACTCCCCTGCAATGCATCTCCTCCCTGCCCGGAAGCCAGCCCACTACATTCCATCACACAATTTTAACATATGTGGATTTTGACTCCCAGAATTCCCCAGCCAGCGTATTTTCAAACTTAGAAACTTTAAGAGGCATGTGGACTTCAATTCCCAGAATCCCCTAGCCAGCATATTTTCTCAATTGTCAACTTTTAAGATAAGTGGTTTTTAATTCCCAGAATTCCCCAGCCAACGTGGTTTCCCCCCCCCATTTGATAAGTAAGATATGTGTAGACTTCAACTCCCAGAATTCCCCAGCCAGCATATATTTTTTCAAATTTGCAATTTTAAATGCATGTGAACTTAAATTCCTCAGCTAGCATGCTTTCCACACTTGTCAACTTTAAGACACGTGGACTCCAACTCCCAGAGTCTCCCAGCCAGCATGGTTTTCCACAGTCAGCAACGTTAAGATGTGTGTGAGCTTCAACTCCCAGAATTCCCTAGCCAGTCAGCTGGGAGTTGAAGTCCACTTATCTGAAACGTATCATGCTGGCCAAGGAATTTGGGGAATTGAAGTCCATGCGCTTCTTAAAGTTGCAAGTTTGAAAAATATATACTGGCTGGGGAATTCTGGGAGTTGAAGTCCACGCGCTTCTTAAAGTTGCAAGCTTGAAAAACATACTGGCTAGGGAATTCTGGGAGTTGAAGTGAAGTGTTAATCCCACTTTATAATGCCTTGGTAAGGCCATACTTGGAATCCTGCATTCAGTTTTGGTCACCACGATGTAGAAAAGATTGGAGACTCTAGAAAGAGTGCAGAGAAGAGCAACAAAGAGGATTAGGGGACTGGAGACTAAAACATATGAAGAACGGTTGCAGGAACTAGGTATGTCTAGTTTAGTAGAAAGAAGGGGAGACATGATAGCAGTCTTCCAATATCTCAGGGGTTGCCACAAAGAAGAGGGAGTCAAACTATTCTCCAAGGCACCTGAGGGTAGAACAAGAAGCAATGGGTGGAAACTAATCCAGGAGAGAAGTAACTTAGAACTGAGGAGAAATTTCCTGACAGTTAGAACAATTAATCAGTGGAACAGAATTTGCCTCCAGAAGTTGTGAATGCCCCAACACTGGAAGTCTTTAAGAAGTTGAATAGCCATTTGTCTGAAATGGTATAAGGTTTCCTGCCTACGCTAGAAGACCTCCAAGGTCCCTTCCAACTCTGCTATTGTATTGTATCGTGTTTGTAAAACTTGTGCTAGGTTTTGAATTCAGCTATAATTGCAGTAAACATTGTAGGACAGAGCTATCTATTATATGCTATTATATTATATTATATTATTTATATATGTGTGTGTGTGTAGATTTTCACGGGTGTAGGTATGCTGGTTTTGTTGTATTCGGGTCTTTTCCCGTGTAAGGTTGAGATTGTCTTTGCAACGTTTCTTTTTGCAAACGTTTTTTGCAACATTTTTTTAAGCCCACAGCTTGAAGATGGCAGGTGAGATCCTGCCGAAACGTTGCAAAGACAATCTCAACCTTACACGGGAAAAGACCCGAATACAACAAAACCAGCATATATATGTGTGTGTGTGTGTGTGTGTGTGTGTTGTATTTGTGCTGATAAAATAAAGGGAGACTAGTATAGATCCATTTCGAGCTATTTAGCTGTCATCAGCTAGCCATACCCTTACTGGGATTCGAACCTGGGCTGTAACACAAACACACACACACACACACACACACACACATATATATATATATAGAGAGAGAGAGAGAGATTGGCATCACCTTTTCCAACTAAGCAATTTGATCAAATTTTATTAAAATGGTTTACTCAGAAAAGATGTTGCCGGACTCCCTGCGATTATAATTAGCAGATATGTAACTAAAACCCTATGATTGCACGCTGTAGATCCAACTGATTCATCATCAGCTTGTGATAAATCACATTGAACATTTGCTACTGGGAAATTTGACAAGTTAAAAAGGGAACCAAAACGTGAGTTTAATCATGATTCACTACATCAAGTGGGCAGTAAAGACTACACGACTTCAAAACAAGGCAGCAAATAGTAACCTTGCATTTGGGGCTGCCAGTTCGGGCACGGCTTTTCCGACGGATCAGCTGTGTCATGCAATTTATATTAGCTAGAAAGCAGGATTTCCTGCTTTCTAGCTAATATAAATCGCGCGGCACAGCAGATTCCTCCCCCCCCCCCCGTTCGCTTACCTTACCTTTTTGACGCTCTGCGCATGCGCAGAGGTGGCATGTGCATGCGTGAGCTCACATTGCTACCAAACCAGTGGCGCTAAGCGGATTTCACCCCTGCTGCTGTCCATAGTCCAGATTGCAACCTTGCCCCAGTTATCACGTAAAATAGAAACTCCTTAGGTATATATTATGCAAGTTTAACTTGAAGATGGGGGCGGAGAGGGGAATTCAACTCCCAGAATTCCTTAGCGAGCATGGCTGGTTAGGGAATTCTGGGAGTTGAAATCCCTCCCACCCACATGTTGGCAAGATTGAGAAACAACAGGTAAATACATTAAAACCAATTTTGTCCCAATTGCAGTTGAATGAAGGGCCCCGGGAGATGTAGTATATCTCACCAACCATAAGCCTGAACTAGACTCTGTTGTTTCTCTGTGTCATATGATATATGTGGGTATATGCATAATTTTGTTTGTATTTTTTGCCATCTTTATGTAGGGCTGTGATGGAAAACCTATGGCGTCTTTGCGGACGCCGGAGCGCCAGAAAACTGCCCCAAAACAGGCTTTTTTTTTGTGCCAGTTTCTGACTGGTTTGGGGCCATTTTCAGGCTGTTTTTTGGGTTGTATTCAGGCCATTTTTGGCCCTAAAAATGGCCCCAAAACATAGACAAAAATTGGGCAAAAAACAGGCATGTGTGACCGGCCAGCTGGCCTTGGGTTTCCGGTACTCCGGTGCGCACAAAGATCAGCTGGCCCAGTGCATGCATGAGCACTGGTCTTTGGGTTTCTGGCACTCCAGGGCGCACATGCACATTAGGGGTGGGTTCCGGATCCCGTTGCAATGGAGCTGGGCGTCTACCACATGAATCTGCACAGCGCACGCATGTGTACTTATCACCCGCGACGCTCCAACTACTCGGCGGAGCGTCGCGCAGGCACCGTACACTGCGTGCTCAGAAGCCCCGAACAGCTCAAATACAGGTAAGGAGGGCGGGCGGGTGGGCCCTCCAGAGCACCATACTGGAACGGTACTTGGTGCTCCCAGCAGGCACTGGTATGCCTGTACTAGGGTGTACCGGTCATATCCCACCCCTGGTGCATGCATGCCCATTCCGGTTTGGGCACTCAATACCAAAAAGGTTCGCCATCCCTAATGTTGTGTATATTGGAGGAGGTGACCCCTTGGAGCAAGCAATGAAATTTCCTTTTAGTCTACACCTATTAGTGTACATTTAAAGTAACAATAAAGTTTATTCTATTCTGTTCGTTTCCTCCTTTTGCTCTTGATAAATAGCTTGAGGCAAGTAACATATCTAATACTTCTTCCTCCTCCTGTTTTCCCCATAACAAAGTCCCTGTCAGCTGGGTTGGGTGGAGAGAAAGAGGAAGATTAACATTTAGATAACCTTCGATCCCACAGCTGAATTGCTAAGAATGAAACTTCATGGCCAATACTGGCTGTTTTTAAGGAGGGTTGGACTTGGCTGATACTTAGATGGAAGACCACAAGGAAATCCCAGCCAGGGTCTTGACTGAGAAGTTGTACAAAAAAAAAAAACGAATTCACCCAAAAAGGAATAGAAACTTAATTCCAAGCCCTCCCCCAGGTAACCATCATGATAATCACAAGGGGATGAGATGAGCTGGAGGGAGATTTTAAATTAAACAACAATTGGCTCTATCATTCAGGCTTTACATGCAATAATAATCTTATTGATTATTGCAGCCTAATTTATTTACACAGCAATAAAACATTGAAATCTGAATAGTGATAATCCTCGAGTTACGACCATAACTGAGCCCGGCAATTACAGTTCTGTCAGTTGCAAAGCAGGTACATTACACGACCAACCTCATTTTTCGTCCTTTCTATGCAGCAGTCATTAAGCAAACCCAGCAGTCATTAAGTGAAACTCATTGTTTGCTCGGGGCTGGATTTGCTGGAAACCAGAAGGAAAGACAGGTATCCAGTAAAACCGTCATAAACGGAGATCGTCACATGATTGAACTGCTACAAATGGCCGTAAATGAGAGCTGCGTCAAGTGACTGCGGCGGGAGGGGTGACGTTGGAGCTTTGAAACCAAGTCATAAATAGCTTTTGGAGAGCCCGTTGTAAGTTCGGACTGTCTCTGAGTGATCCATCATAAGTTGAGAACTACTTGCATTAAAATATTTTTTTTTACTTTGTGATTGTATGCATTCAAAAGGAGCAGATCTAGTTTAGTTTGGTTTACTTTATTGTCATTGTACAACAAAATTACCATATTTTTCAGAGTATAATATGCACCCCGGAAACCCCGCCTCTTCACCAAAATGGCCGTGCATAGCATTTAGGAGGCTTTCAGAGAGTTACTGGGTGCTGGGGAGGGAAGAAATGAGTGAGAAATGGGCCATTTTTTGCTCAATTTTGCCCCAGCCCCCAGGAGTACTCTATTAGCCTCCTAAAGGCTATGCATACCATCTTTTTTTTACAAAAAATGAGCCCGTTTTTGCAAAAAAAGGGGCCTTTTTTGCTCATTTTGGGGGGAAGGCACCTCCCAGGAGCACTTTGCAAGCCCCCTAAAGTCTATTCATGCCTTTGCGTGGGGGAATGGCCCCCTTTTCACGAAAAACTGGCCATTTTTGGGAGGTTTGCAGAGTGCAAAAACGTTTATTTGCCTCTTCAAAACCTTGGTGCGACTTATACTCTGAAAAATACGGTAAATGCCATCCTCAGTATAAAAACTATAAAAATAAAACAAAAACACACATCCTTTACATTGAATTCAATTGCATTCAATTGAATTGAAACCCCCTGATACTGCATTAATATTACACTATACAGTAGAGTTCAATATACACCTGAGATCAGGGGTGAAATTCAGCAGGTTCTAGAGAACCGATAGCAGAAATTTTGAATAGTTCAGAGAACCAGCAAATACCACCTCTGGCTGGCCCCACTTAACCTTCATGGCAAAAAAGGTAAATTGGGGCAAAACTCACTTAACAACTAACTCACTTAGCGACAGAAATTTTGGGCTCAATTATGGTGGTGTCGAGGACTCCCTGCATTGAAATATTTGATATGATTCTTAGGATACTTCTATTTAATACGAATATTAAAGCATTCATATTTCATACGACCGTTAAATTTTATATTTAATGAGAATCTTAAATTGTTCATAATACATTCATATTAAGTAGGTAAAAAGGTCAGAGGTCCTTTGCCATGTAAAATTACCATCCTTTAATCAGGAAACATCCAGCGTTAATTATTGTTTTGGAGAGTTTCCAGGTTGTTAGTATCTATATATCTGTCTGTATCTGTGTTACTGAGTCCAAGGTTACATGTTGAAACTTTTCCAGTATTTCGGAATCAGAAACGCACCATCATTGTTTTTTTAAATTTTCCATTTCTGATTCCGTTTCCTTTTCTTGTTTACTTTCCCTTTTCCCAGATCCTACAAAATATGCTAGTTAAAGTATTGTTTTCCCTCCCAATGGATACAACAGATTTTTTCCATCTAAAGGTAAAGGTTCCCCTCACACATATGCGCTAGTCGTTCCTGACTCTAGGGGGCGCTGCTCATCTCCGTTTGAAAGCCGAAGAGCCAGCACTGTCCAAAGACGTCTCCGTGGTCATGTGGCCGGCACGACTAAACACCAAAGGCACACAGAACGTCGTTCCGTTCCCACCAAAAGTGGTCCCTATTTTTCTACTTGCGTTTTTTACATGCTTTCGAACTGCTAGGTTGGCAGAAGCTGGGACAAGCAACGGGAGCTCACTCTGTTACGTGTCACTAGGGATTCGAACTGCCGACCTTTCTGATCGACAAACTCAGCATCTTAGCCCCCGAGCCACCGCGTTTTCTACCTAAGCAATACTCAAAATGCTACTCAAAATGATAGGTGGATTTATGCAAACCCACTCACGAATCAGGGTGTCCGGGCTCCATCAGAAAGCCAAGATGGCAGATGTAAGACGCCCGGAGTCACAGAGTGATTGGGCAGCCATATAAATTTTCTTAAATGGCAACTATGATCACATGCTCAAAAGTCCTGTCCCTTTTTGAACGCACCTGGGACACGCTAGGCTGGCCAAAATAGTCCCTGAGAAGAACCAACCATGTCTCCTGGATGAGAATCTTCCATAAAACAGGCCTTCCACTATCAAGAAGGCCTGTTTCATGTTCTAAGACCTTTGATACCCTCTAGAGATGGCCACAATTATGTTTGGAAGAAGATTATCTGATATACCTTAGGGCAGCAGTTCTCAAATAGTGGGGCGCGCCCCCCTGGGGGGGCGCGAGGCTCCCTTTCCATCTGGGTGCGGCGGCGTGGGCGAGGCATAATATATCCCACCTGGAAGTGGCAGCACTTCGGACTGGATTTTCATTGGAGCCGCGGGCTGGAGCTGTGCAAGAAGCCTGCTCGGGCGGGGGTGGGAGGGAGGGAAGCATGGCTGTCCCAGGCTTCCCTCCCTCCCCCCCCCCCCCAGCCCAAGCAGACTTTTTGCACAGCTCCAGCCCGCGGCTCTGATGAGTCTCTGAGCAGTCCCCAGCGCTGCCACTTCAAGCCGGGATATATTCTGCCATGCCCTCGGCGGCGTCTTTATGCAGGTAGCTCGCCTCCCCGCCAGCAGCTCCACCGCCAGCATTCCGTCTGGAAGCGGAAGCGCAACAGCCGCTGTTGGGGAAGGGACAAAGGGGCGGCGGTCGCCCGATCTTGCCACCGCCACCCCTTCGCCCCTGGTAACGGCGACTGTTGTGCTACTGCTTCCAGCTGGGATGCTGGAGGAGCTGCTGGCAGGGAGGGAGGGAAGAAAGGGAGGAGGGAGTAAGGATAGACAAGCAAGAGGGAAAGAAGGCAAGCAGGCAGGAAGGAGGCAGAAGGAAGGAGGGAAGAATGGAACTGGAAGGGAGGCAGGAAAGGAGGGAGGGAGAAAGGAAGGATAGGAGGATAGGGAAAGAGGAAAGAAGGCAGGCAGGCAGGGGGAAAGAGGAAGGAGGGAACTGGAAGGGAGGCAGGAAGGAAGGGAGGGTGGAAGGAAGGATAGACAAGTAAGAGGGAAAGAGGAAAGAAAGCATGTGACTATGGTGGGAGACGAGGAAAGACCGGTGTGCTATGTTATGCAGAGGTGTACTTATAACAATTTTATAGACAAATTATACTATTTACAGTCGCGCGGGGGGGGGGGCGAAATGTTTTCTTCTTCCTAGGGGGGGCATGACAGAAAATAATTGAGAAGCACTGCCTTAGGGACATGCCAAATAGGATCTTCCAACCTCCTTCCCTCCCTTCTTTCCTTCCTCCCTCTCTCCCTCCCTCCCTTCTTCCTCCCTCCCTTCTTCCTTTCTCCCTCTCCTCCCTCCCTTCCGCTTCTTTCTTTCTCTTTTTCCTTCCTTCCCTCCCTCCCTCTTATTTCCTTCCATCCTCCCTCCTTCTTACTTGATCCATTGGTTGGTTTTCTTGGCTGCCCAAGTGGGACGCCAAAGGCATCAACCATATTCTTACCCTGCGCCTTTAAAGTCCAAGAAATGGGGAAATAGCACACTGAAATCATGCGAATAAGCTGAAGTGTGCTGGGATTTTAGAATTCAAAAGAGGCAAGCACTGGCCACGTAACAACCCAGACTTAACAATGAGAACAGCAATGGCACTTAGCAGTTAAGACTTATATACCGCTTCACACTGCTTTACAGCCCTCTCTAAACGGTTTACAGAGTCAGCCTATGGCGCCCCCCTCCCCGACAATCTGGGTCCTCATTTTACCCACCTCGGAAGGATGGTAGGCTGAGTCAATCTTGAGCCTAGTGAGATTCGAACTGCTGGCAGCCGGCAGTCAGCAGAAGCAGCCGGCAGTACTGCATTCTAACCACTGGGCCATCATGGCCCTCCCTTCCCTCCTCTTTCTCCTTCACCGCCTCCTTTTCCTCCCTTACATCCATCCATCCATCCATCTTTATAAATGAACCATTGTTCAACAACCACAATTAGATATTTAATTCATTAGTATGATGGATGAACAAATACATGATTTAGATGTAGCCTGGATCTGGGAGCCTTGCCAATCCTTTTGGGTGACACCAAGTCCATCTTAATCCAGCCTTTAGGTTCCCACCAAATCCAACCAGATACCTTTGGGGTCCTCAGAAAATGGAGACCTACCGTGGTTCCATTATTATCCCCATGAAGGTGAGATTCGGAGGCAGACCGCTCCCGATGGGAGACGGAGCTTTCAAGATTCATAACCCCCGAGAGATCAATCCTCCAAACTCTTAAAGCTCCTGCCAATCACGTCCTCCTTTGAAGGCGAAAGCTGGACGAATTTTTTAAAAATTAAAGCTCTCGCAATAGGCACACAGTACAACTGAACGACAAATTCCCATTTGCTAAGCGAGACAGTTGTTGAGCGAGCTTTGCCCCGTTTTACGACCTTGCCACCGCTGTTAAGTAAATCATCACGGCAGTTGTTAAGTTACTAACACGGTCGTTAACTGGCTTCCCCATTGGCTTTGCTTGTTAGCCGGTCGCAAAAGTGGATCGCATGACCCTGGGCCACTGCAACCGTCATAAATAGGGAGTCCGTTGGGCCAAGCATCCCGATTTTGATCACGTGACTGTCAGGCCCGGAAGCCCATCTTTTGCGTTGGGCCTTCAGGCCTGCCACATTTATTGCTGTGGGAAATTGGGAGGGAGGCTTCTATGGAGTGAGGAAAATAATAGTCAAAATAAGATTCCTTTCTCAGAGAGTCAAGGACATCTTAGCCCTGAACCTGGAGTCGCGTGACTGGGAGGCATCTCCAGTTGGGACTGTGTTTGATTGGACCATGGGACAGGACATGTGGGGGCTGGGCATGGACATGAACTTTCACTTGGGTGGGGGAAACCTGAAAACTTTCAGATTCGGGTTTTCCCAGATGTGCCAATATGACGTCTCTAATAAAAGGGACGCGGTGGCTCAGTAGCTAAGATACAATACAATACAATAGCAGAGTTGGAAGGGACCTTGGAGGTCTTCTAGTCCAACCCCCTGCCTAGGCAGGAAACCCTATACCGTTTCAGACAAATGGCTATCCAACATCTTCTTAAAGACTCCCAGTGTTGGGGCATTCACAACTTCTGGAGGCAAGATGTTCCACTGATTAATTGTTCTGACTGTCAGGAAGTTTCTCCTCAGTTCTAAGTTGCTTCTCTCCTTGATTAGCTTCCATCCATTGCTTCTTATTCTACCCTCAGGTGCCTTGGAGAATAGTTTGACTCCCTCTTCTTTGTGGCAACCCCTGAGATATTGGAAGACTGCTATCATGTCTCCCCATGTCCTTCTTTCTCTTAAGCTAGACATACCCAGTTCCTGCAACCGTTCTTCCTATGTTTTAGCCTTCAGTCCCCTAATCCTCTTTCTTGCTCTTCTCTGCACTGTTTTTAGAGTCCCCACATCTTTTCTGCATCGTGGTGACCAAAACTAGATGCCAGATTCCAAGTGTGGCCTTACCAAGGCCTTATAAAGTGGTATTAACCCTTCACATGATCTTGATTCTATCCCTCTGTTGATGCAGCCTAGGGCTGTGTTGGCTTTTTTGGCAGCTGCTGCACACGGCTGGCTCCTATTTAAATGGTTGTCCACTAGGACTCCAAGATCCCTTTCACAGTTACTACTACTGAGCAAGGTACCACCTATACTGTACCTGTGCATTCCGTTTTTGTTGCCTAAATGTAGAAATGAAGATGCTCAGCTTGTCAGTCAGAAAGGTCGGCAGTTCAGCAGTTCGAATCCCTAGTGCCGCATAACGGAGTGAGCTCCTATTACTTGTCCCAGCTTCTGCCAACCTAGCAGTTCGAAAGCATGTAAAAATGCAAGGAGAAAAATAGGGACCAGCCTTGGTGGGAAGGTAACAGCGTTCTATGCGCTTTCGGTGTTTAGTTATGCCCGAACCTTTACCTTTAATAAAATGGAACTTTGAGGAAACTCAAACCTCAGAGTCTTCTTTCATTGGATGTTACTTGGAACTCCGACATTGATTTTGTGGAGGCTGCGGTGGTCATTAAGTGTGCAAAACAGCGATTTTTTTTTAGCACCGTTATAACTACGAACCGTCTTTAAACGAACCGTTGTAAGTCGAGGGCTAGTTGTACACTCGGAATGTTGGCGCAAGGACAGCCTGTTTATAAGTCGATAATAAATAAGGCTGCCTTGAAGTTGAGTGTCAAGACATGGAGGAAGGACAGGAGGAATTTTTAAAAAATATATATTTGCATATCTGATTCAGCTGGCCAGCTTCTCACGCAGAAGTTGAACAGGAAGATTTCTCCCACGATTAATTTAATGAATGTTTCAAGTTCAAAGGGCCTTGAAAACTCCCTACCCAAAAAGAAAAAACCACCACATTCTCATTTGAGCAACGTTTCCAGTTTGATGTGGACTGGAAATCATCCTGAACCGACTTTTTAAAGGAAGTTAATAAGTAACTGCGGAAAACCCGCATCTTCCCCTCGGACAACCTATTTAAGCCACTCCAGGATTGGAACAAAGCCCCACCTCTGCAGCGGGCTGAGGACATCAATCCAGCCAGAGATGGAGTTCCGGTTCCGGCGGCGGCGGCGACGGGCAGCTCTTTGCCCGCTCCGGCTCCCCGGTGGGCTTCCCCACTCCTTGGGGGGCACAGGACACCCCGCAGAGGGGTCCTGCCGGAGGGGCGGCATCGCGGAGGTCTCCTGCAGCGGCGGCAGCCGGCGGGGGCTCTCTCGCGCGCCCAAGGCACCGGGGAGCAAGCTCGGAGGGCGCATCGCGTTTCCACGCCTCGCGCCTCGCTACAAGCCGACTGGAGAATGCTACAATTGAAGGAAGCAGCTGCGGTGCGGTGAGGTTGCCTCTCTCTTCATCCCTTACTTTGCATGAAGATTTGATTCAGCTTTTAAAACTTTAAAACAACTTTCGGAGCATTTTGGAGGTGCGGCTGGAGGGAGGGGGGTTTCCCCCCCCCCTTGGACAAGCGGCAAGAAACAATTTTGCTCTCAGCCCCCGGGGAAGGAGGAGGGGGGAGAGCCAACGAATGAAGCCTCACTTAGGCTGAGATGATTTTCTTTTCAATTTAATTTTACATATTACAATGATTTGAGGACTTTTGGAACTTTCTAAAACTTTGTTACGCCTCTGTGCCCAAAACTGGCAGGGCAAGATGGCACACTTCCGTTGTCTTTATGAACTCTGAAACCTGACTCCACCTTTAAAATTCAGGCTTCCGGTCTTTGTCTCCGTGTCTCCCAGAGGAACCTCTTGTGGATTGGTATTTTTTTAACCTTCTAGGGGAAATTTTCTATCTATTGCCAGACTTATTGGAGAGATTCTCTTCTGCCTGGTTATTCTGCTCCCGGATTCACCTGGCTACCCTTCTTTTCTAATTGCTTACTTCATATTTGGACTGAACTTTTAACGTTATAAAGGATGGCATCTAAAAGACCCCCTCCTGGAAAACCTGGCTTTGCCACTTCTGCTCCAACATCCGCAACATCCAGTCCAGCCACACAGTCAAAGATAACAGAGCTGATGCACCATAAGACTACAGAGATGGACTTTCAACAAATGCTTCAACAAATTCTACAGGGCCAGGAGGAAATCAAGAAACAGTTAAGGGAAATGAAAGATGAAATTAAAGAAAATCAAGCCCAAATATATAAGAACTCACAAAGACTGAATCTTGTGGAAGGGGGGGTGGAGGAGGTGAGGGGGGGGGTGGAAGCCGTGCAGAAAGGGAACAAAGATCTTGACATCCAACAGATGAAATTAGAATTTGAGAGAATGTCCTATTATCTTAGATTTCAAAATGTTATAGAAGAAGATGGGGAAAATATAAGGGACATCATGACAAACATTCTGGCTGACTATACACACAAAGAAAAACAACAGATGGGGTGGGATATAGATCTGGTTTATAGAGTGAACTCAGCTTATGCTAGAACACACAATTTACCCAGGGAGGTTCACATTAAATTCCTTAGAAAAACCACAAGAGATGAAATTCTGGGTGTACAAAGGGGGCAAGCATTGACATATCATGATATGGAGATAACCATTCTGAAGCAGATCCCTAAGAAGATTAGAGAAAAAAGAAAAAATTATTCGCAATTAGCGAATAAATTATACCAGAAAGGGGTGTGGTTTAGATGGTTGATGCCTGAAGGTATGCTGATATTCTGGGAGGAGACAAGAATCAGAATTAATTCACCCATAGAGGCGCAGGCCTTTATGGAAAAAAATAAAACACTCCTAGAGAAACCACCAGACACTACAACGGACACGCAGGACACGGGAGGGGCCAGAGCTCTGCCAGTGGAGGGAGATGGGGCAATAGCAAGAAGACTCAGATCACAGAAATAAATATGAAAATCATATTATTATAAATTGACCGAAAGTGAAAATGGAATTATATTTGGATTTTATATTGTAATGTTTAATTTGATTGAATTTAATAATAGAACTAATATGCTGATTATAATCAATTATATACTAATGCATTATATATAAATGTACGCTATGGGTATGGAGGGAGGGGGGCCTCACACACTTTGCAACTGCCAAAATTTGTATACCTGTCCATTTACCCTTTTCCCTATAAATTTTGAAAAACCAATAAAATTTTATTACAAAAAAAAAAAAAAAATCCAGCCAGAGATAACTTCCAAAAGGTAGGATCGCTTTCTCCTAGAGACTCCCAAGAAGTCAGGAGAATTTAAGATGGAGAGATACTGTCGAGCCTGGTGTTATAGCAGCCGTATTGGGTCAAGTTTGATGTTTTGTAAAGTTTTTCTGTCCATTGTAGTGGGGAGAATAAATAATAGCCTTTTGATGCCGGCAGAAACTTTTAAAGAAGAGCATCATGTATTCTTACATAATGCAGCTTAATTGAACATAATTGCATGTTTGGGACGTTAAATGCCCTTCAGCAATGAAACGGATTGCGTAATGGTTTTGCTCATTCCAATGGGCTGACCAGATTAATTTCTACTTTCGGTATACTAAGCCAGTGGGTCTCAAAATTTGGTCTGGGGAATCCTGGGGGTCCCTGAGACACTAGAGGTAGCCCTTGACTTACAACAGCTCGTTTAGTGACCGTTCAAAGTTATAACGGGGCTGAGAAATGTGACTTATGACCAGGGGTGAAATCAACCTTCGCTACCGGTTCGCAAATCGCACAGGCCACCTTCACGCAGGCACAGAACGTCAAAAACAGGATGTGATGATGTCCGGGCGGGGGTGGGCGGAGCCTCCCACTGCCACCGCTACCGGTTCGCCTGAACCAGATAGAACCGTCTGAATCGTACCACGGCAAAGTCAGTGGATTCACTTAGCAACCAGGGTTACTCACTTTTCAACTGCAGCGACTCGCTCAACAACTGTGGCAAAAGAAAATTCGTCAAATGGGGCAGCACTCACTTAACAAATGTCTCACTTCACATCCAGAAATGTTGGCCTCAATTGTGGCCGTAAGTCGAGGACTACCCACCCTAGGAAGCTCACGAAGGGAAATAAATATTTTTCACATTTCTCTAAATAATTTGTAAGCATCAGGCCAGAATGTGTGGGAGCTACGGTATTAGGCAAATTGAGTGCAATGTGTAGAAATGTGTTGATCTTGAGGACTAGAATCCTGAATTTGGAATGTTTTGTCGAGGGGGTAGGATATACGGCCCTGTAACAGGTTATGGGAGTTTGTCGTCCACTTGCAGTCTGGTGGACTTCCTGCATAACATCGCTTCTTATACAAATAGCTCTATTCCAGCAGTCACCAATTGGTGGTCCGTGAACCACTGGTGTTTTGCGAGAAAATTTTGGTGGTTCGCAGAAATTTTTTTCCCATTGTTTATATTGCACTAAATCAGGGGTCCTCAAACTGCGCCCCCTGGGACGGATACGTGCAATGAATGCTTGTGTTGCTGCAGAGAGTCTCCCCCTTCGGGGTCTTTTTGTGTGGGTCGGAGGGGGGCAGAAAGTCCAACTTGGGGTCTGCTTCAGCCTCCTGGTGCGGGGCTTTGGGCGGAGGCTGGAGGGAAGCGCCACTGGTGGCAAAGAGCCAGAGGGCCTCGTTCCAGTGGGACTGCATCATGGCCTGGAATGGGCTGACCATCTCAGCCCGCTGAGCCTCCAGGCGCTGGTACTTGGCCTTGCACTCCCGCAGGTCTTCCCTCTGCTTGGAAAGCCTATGCTGGTAGTCCTCAGTGAGGTGCTCCTCCTTCTCCGTCAGATCCAATTTGAACTGAGCTCTTTTACCAACTTTCTCATGGCGGCTGCTTAGCTCCGGCAACTGCTTCCTCTTGGGGCCCTAAGGAGCCCGGGCAGGCAGGCGAGGAGTGGTTGGGAGGGGAGGGGGAGTAGTAATAGAGGTGCCCCTCGATATGAGTGACATCAAGTTGGCCATGCCCACCCAGTCACATGACTACCTAGCCACACCAACCCAGCCAGTCATTAGGCAGGTCATATTAGTGGTCCGCGGGATTTAAACTTACGCATTTAGTGGTCCCTGAGGTCCAAAAGATTTGGCATCCCTGCTCTCTTCCAATTGGTTGGAGACACACACACACACACACACACACCAATTCCCACTCTGCTTTCAATGCGCTTTCTGAACTTAGCTGTGGGACTCTGCCCTAAAAGGCATAACTTACTTGTCTCTTGCCTTTGTAAAGCTTCAGTAATTTCACCCATGTTTCGGTTTGCCAATTCAGGCAGTGCCTTCAACATTCAGGGATGCAATTCCTTTGAGAAATGCCCCCTTAGTTTTCTTATAACAATTTTGCAGATTAGGTGAAACTTGGCCCAATACCAGTAACAGTGAGAGGGATCTTGGAGTCCTTAGTGGACTTAAATAGGAGCCAGCCATGTGCAGCAGCTGCCAAAAAAGCCAACGCAGTTCTAGGCTGCATCAACGGAGGGATAGAATCAAGATCACGTGAAGTGTTAATATCACTTTATAAGGCCTTGGTAAGGCCACACTTAGAATACAGCATTCAGTTTTGGTCGCCAGGATGTAAAACAGATGTGGAGACCCTAGAAAGAGTGCAAAGAAGAGCAACAAAGAGGATTAGGGGACTGGAGACTAAAACATATGAGGAACGGTTGCAGGAACTGGGTATGTCTAGTTTAATGAAAAGAAGGACTAGGGGGTTATGATATTATGATAGGGGGTTATACATTATAGCAGTGTTCCAATGTTTGAGGGCTACCACAAAGAAGAAGATGGATCAAACTATTTCCCAAAGCACCTGAGGGCAGGAGAAGAAGCAATGGATGGAAACTAATCAAGGGGAGAAGTAACTTAGTACTAAGGAGAAATTTCTTGACAGTGAGAATAATTAACCAGTGGAATGACTTGCCACCAGAAGTTGTAGGCACTCCAACACTGGAGGCTTTTAAGAAGAGACTGGACAGCCATTTGTCTGAATTGGTATGGGGTCTCCTGCTTGAGTAGGGGGGTTGGACTAGAAGACCTCCCAAGGTCCCTTTTCACTCTGAAGTTCTGTATTCTTTTTTTTTTAATCCATCGTGGTGAATTTGACTTTGAATTTGGTATCTCTGAATGTTTTTCTGTCACGCTCTTAAGAATTTGCTTGTCCTCAAAGGGCAGATAAGGAAATGGGGAAGGAAGTGGGCTGGCACAAAATTGTAACATTGAAATTAGGAAAAGTGGCGTAACCTCAGGTGACCTGAGTTAACCAAAACCACAGAACAAACAATTCTGCTCAAAAATTTCTTGTTGCTAAGTGGGACGGTGGTGAGCTTTGCCCCAATTTACGACCTTACTTGCTATGGTTATTAAGTGAATCACTGCCATTGTTAAACTGGTAACATGATTGCTTAAGTGTATCTGGCTTCCCCATTTACTTTCCTTGTCGGAAGGTCGCAAAAGGGGATCCACACAGCTGTCATAAACAGGAATCAGCTGCCAAGCTTCTGAATTTGGATAGTGTGACCCCCAACGTAAGGCTGAAAAACAGTCATAAATCACTTCTTTCAATGCTGTTGTAACTTTGAACATCACTAAATGAGCTGTTGCAAGTCGAGGGCTACCTGTAATTAAGATGAAACTAATCGGGCATTTTCTAATTTTGAGATCCTGTTTTTTATGGGCCACCTTAAATTGCCATCACTTAATAGAATAGAATATAGAATAGAATAACAGTTGGAAGGGACCTCGGAGGTCTTCTAGTCCAACCCCCTGCTTAGGCAGGAAACCCTACACCACTTCAGACAAATGGTTATCCAACACCTTCTTAAAAACTTGCAGTGTTAGAGCATTCACAACTTCTGGTGACACGTTGTTCCACTGGTTAATTGTTCTCTCTGTTAGGATGTTACTCCTTAATTCTAGGTTGATTAGTTTCCATCAATTGCTTCTTGCCTTGCCTTCAGGTGCCCTGGAGAATAGTTTGACTCCCTCTTCTTTGTGGCAACCCCTGAGATATTGGAAGATTGCTATCCTGTCTCCCCTAGTCCTTCTTTCTATTAAACTAGACATACCCAGTTCCTGCAACCATTCTTCATATGTTTTAGTCTCCAGTCCCCTAATCCTCTTGGTTGCTCTTCTCTGCACTCTTTCTAGAGTCTCTGCATCTTTTCTACATCGTGGAGACCAAAACTGAATGCCGTATTCCAAGTGCGGCCTTACCAAGGCCTTATAAAGTGGTATTAACACTTCACGTGATCTTGATTCTATCCCTCTGTTGATGCAGCCTAGAAAATGTGTTGGCTTTTTTGGCAGCTGCTGCATACTTGCACTTTGGAGATGCCAGCCAAGGTTTTCTACATCCATTATCCCTGAGTGGAGAACGGTCTCCTTTTTTCTGGAAAAAGCGTTTCCATGAATTTGGGACTATCCTAAACAGGGTAAAATGACTTTCCGCCCTAATCGGAAAGCCTCCAAAGAATCAGGATGGAGAAACACTTCTGCGGTCTTGACAGAGAAAGAGAAGTGCTTTGACATACATTGAATAAGACTGGTTGTCCTGCGTTAAATGAACAAAGGCTCCCAGTTTGAACTGTTACGTAATTTGCTTTCTTCAAGTTCCTCCTTTTGAGTGTGTCAGCTTTCAGTGACTAATCCATCTTTTGTTTTATGTCAGTAGGACTGTTTTCTTGACGCACAACCGCACAATGTAGCTTCTTTGAGGGATGGAAATTCCATTCTGGAGGTACTCGGTTGTGATTGGCTGTGTTTATTTTTTTATTGATTGATTTGATTTGTCAATTGTTTACAAGATAAATAGCTATAAGAATAAACATGAGTATGAATGAAAGTGGTACGAAGAAATGGGGGCGGTAGGCACGCTGGTGGGCTTATGCACAGCCCCTTTACGGACTTCTTAAGAATGGGGTGAGTAGGAGACAGTTTAAGGTTTTGGGGATTTGTACACAACAGAGTCAAGGTAGAGCATTTCCAGGCGTTGACCACTCTGTTGCTGAAGTTGTATTTTCTGCAATCGAGTTCGGAGCAGTTTACATTGAGTTTGTATCTGTTGGGTGCTTTTGTATTATGAAGCTGAAGTAGTCATTGACCGATAAGACGTTGTAGCAATAATTTTGTGTACTACACTTAAGTCCCGACTGTAGGTTTGTCCAAGCCTGGTGGTGTAGGTTGCGAGCAGAGGAGTGTAGTACTCTTCTCATGAAGTATCTCTGGACTCCCTCAATTGTACTAATGTCCGATATACAGTGTGGATTCCAGACAAATGAGTTGTATTTGAGAATTGGTTTTCTATGCCCTAGTTAGCAATACGATACTACCGGAGAAGAAACTTCGCAAAATTAGGTTCCTTACGCTAGGAAAGAAGTATTCCTTCCAATTCCAGATTACCAATAATGACAATAAAGTGATGTGGTAGAACGTGTTCTCTGCGGTGTAAAAGCAAATAAAGAGGGTTGATAATTCAGGTTCATTTACACAGCTGCTTAATTCATGCTGCTGTTTAACTTTCCCCAGTTACCCTGATATGTAAAATGGTGCCACTGATTAATCACACCTGTTTGTGACAGAGCAGCTGTTGAGGTTCGCAGAGCCGACAATATGCAAGGAAGGAAAAGGAAAGGAAGAAAGGAGTGAGAAAAGGAGGGGGAAGGAAAGAGGGAGAAAGGAAGAAAGGAGTGAGAAAAAAGAGGGAGGGGGGAAGGAAAGAAAAGGAAAGAGGGAGAAAGGAGCGAGGGGAAAAAGGGAGGGGGGAGGAAGGAAGGGAGGGAAAGAAAGGAGAAAGCCACATCAAAGTTCTCCAGGAGTCACTGGCTGTAATCTCAGATGTTGTGAATGGACTCTGCATATCCCCTGGAAAAAAGCAGGCGCACATCACACTCCCAGTTCAACACTCTCTTCAAACTGGCAACTTCCAGCACAGGATGGAAAGTGATCTTATGAAGGTAACAAGATGCAAAAGCCCCATAAAGGAGGAGCGTCTGCTGCCCTCTGCTGGTGCAGATTCAGAGAGGCAGGCAATTTATTCTCTGCTTCTTTTCATTGAAATGAAGAGTAAGCAAGGGAGGGAAGGAAGGAAAAAGAAAAGGGGGGGAAGAGAGGGAAGGAAGGAAGAAGATAAAAGGGAATAAAGGAAGGAAGGAAAGTAGGAAGGGAGGATAGATGGATAGAGGCAGAGAGGGGGCCAAGGCCATCTGGTAGTTATGTGCTGCTTCCAGAGTCTGATATCGGGTGAGGCAGAAGAACAGAGGGAGCCTGTTCCCAGTGCACGCATGCACAGAGCTGCCAGAAGGCAAGAACAATTAAGAAAACAGGGTCGACTTGGGAGTAAAGCTTGGAGATGATTGGCCCCTCGCATAAGACATAAAAGAGAAGCGAACGGGACGTGGGCTTTTGCAGGAGGCAATTAGTTCATCTGGTCGGTTCAAGCTTTGAAAAGTTCTGTTTGACTCCGTGCTAAGTTTGGCCTTGCTCTGCATTTGGCAACTAGGTCTCTGGCAGCATTCCAAGGGAGATAAGGTGGGCGTTTATCAACATTTCGCTGAAAGACTGTGGCAACTCAAGCAGACATCTGTCGGAATCTTCACAGACTGTTTGTGAATCATTACGGGCTGTGAATGACCCTAATTCACAGCTGTATAAATAAAAGAGGGTTTTGGGGACTAAGATTGTGATTTATGCTTTGTCAGGAAGCCTAGGTCAGAACAATAATGAGGGGGAGGAAGGGTCTGAGAGAAGTCCTGTCTTAGCACTCCCCCCCCCCGATACGAGTGACGTTTAGCTGGCCACCCCCACCCCCAAGGTCAAACACAACCTTGATGCAGCCCTCAATGGTACCAAGTTTGACACCCCTGGAAAACAAAGCAGATGTCAAACCTGCAAGCCATCTTTTCTTTTTAGGTTTCAGGCTGGCCACACTTTCTACTGTCTACTTTCTACTGTGCGAAAATGGGAGCGGGGATTATGTGGAGTTGGGTGATGTGTAGCCATAATAACATTCTTCTTAGAAAGCCAAGGTCATCTTTTTCTCTGCACCTGGCCGGAACTGGATGGGTGGAACTGCCAGTGTAGCAGTGGGAAATTGGACCATGGGATGGACTTGTGGGAGTGGGGGCAAGATCTTCAACTTTCAACTGGGTGGGAAAACCTGGAAGCTTTCCGATTCGGATTTTCCCAGATGCGCCAACATGGCTGCTTTAATAAAGTGGAACTTGAGGAATCTCTTGCCTCGCAATTCTTATTTTATTTTGGATGCTATTTGGAACCCTGACAGCAGAGGCAGAACCAAAGGAGGTTAGGAGAAGATCCCACTTCTTGCTCCCAAGGTCGTCTTCTAACAAGCGTGTCTCTCTGTTTTGTCTCTTCTTTTTTCTTCTTTTCCCCAGACATCCAACTCCATCCCAGACCTTTCACACGATGCATCTGCTGCTGCTCATCCTCCTCTCTGTGAGCTGGAGTCAAATGCCCACAAGTGGAGAGGTGGTGGACTCCTTTCAAGACCATTGTTCTCAGTTTTTCCTCCGAGAAACCCCACCATTAATCAGGGTCCCTCCGAGCCCTGCCCGCATTTGCCAGCGTTACAAAAACCTGTATCGTTTCGCCACCTTGTATGATAAAGACAACCGCATCCCGGTCTATTCGGCATATGTCTATAACCCTGGGAGTGCTAAGAGACCCAGAAAATGGATGGTTGAACCTCAGGTAAGAAGTGAGGGACGGGTTCAAGTTCTCCCCCTCCCTTCTTTTCGGTGAATGTAGCTTATGTAGACCGGAGTCTCCAACTTTGGCAAGTTTAAGACTTGTGGACTTCAACTCCCAGAATTCCTCAGCCAGTTGGCAATATGGTTGATTTGGGGGGGGGGGCGCCCCGCCTGTTATGCAAATGTCTATGTCAGCGATGGCAAACCTTTTTGGCACCGAGTGCCCAAACTGGAATGTATGTATGTACGGCCGGAGCGCCAGAAACCTGAAAACCAGTTGGCCGGTATGCATGCCTGTTTTTCGGGTTGTTTTTCAGCCTGTTTTTAGCCCCAAAATAGCTGAAAATGGCCTGAAAAACGGCTTGGTTTTGGCCATTTTGTGGGCTGCTTTTAGGTCGCTTTTGGGGCATTTTTGGAGTAAACAATAGCCGGAAAACAGCCTGGAAAATGTCGCAAAAAACAGCCCTAAAAAACAGGACTGAAAGCAAATGTGTGTGCCGGAAAGCAGAAGAGCAGCTGGCGACTGCGCATGTGCCCACAGAGAGGGCTCTGTCTGGCACGCATTCCATAGTTTCGCCATCCCAGGCCTATGTAGTGCTGGGTGTTTTTGTTTTTTTGTCTGATCACTTTTCCTTTCACTCCGGCTGTTTGTGCTCCCTCTTCTCTCCTCCCCAGATCATCAATTCCTCGTTCCAACCTGAAATGGAAACGGAAGGGGACTTCCTGAATAAAAAGGGCCCCAAAGAAGCTCTGTACAACAGCCAGGCCATCTTGGAAGATTACAAGAACCTAAGCGATTACAACAGGGGCCATCTGAACCCCAACGGACACCAGCCGGACTACAGTGCCAAGTCTTCCACCTTCACCCTGACAAACATCGTCCCGCAGTTCATCAAACTCAACGGCGGAGCCTGGAACAACTACGAGCAAAGCACCATGGTCCAGATGACCAAAGGATGCCAGGAGACGTTTGCGCTGGTGGGCGCGGTGCCAGGGGACACCTACATAGCTGGAGGGAGGGTCAACAAGCCCAGCCATTTGTGGTCTGCGGCCTGCTGCGTGATAGACAACAATCACCTTAGATCCTGGGCTATCCTTGCCAGGAATGACCAAAACGTGGTGCACAAGTTCACTCTGGGCCAGTTGGAGGCTCATCTCGCACAGCTGTATAATATAAATCAGGTCTCTCTGTTTCACAGCGACTGCCCCCGGCAATAAATTATGTCCCTCTTGCACAAATGTGGCAGATGCCAAATTGACTGAAGTGAATTTAATCATTAAGCATTAAGGGCAGCACGGAGCCAATTTAGCAGATTGTGGTAGAAAGTTTAAGCAGGCATTGACCTGCACAGGGATTATGTCATCAAAATCCAGATGTTAGGATAGAGAAGGAAGAGAAACAATAAGTAGGAATGAAACAGCAAACTATGTTTATTCTCTGGCAAAGAGAATAGAAGCAAATCGAAATAATAGGGACAGAATAGAATACATAGAATAGAATGGAATGGAGAACATAGAATAGAATATAGAGAATAGAATAGAATAGAATATAGACTAGAATAGAATGGAGAACATAGAATAGAATATAGAGAATATTAGAATAGAATATAGAATAGAATATAGAATATATAGAATATTAGAATAGAATATAGAATGAATAGAATAGAATGGAGAACATAGAATAGAATATAGAGAATATAGAATAGAATAGAATATAGAGACTATTAGAATAGAATAAAGAATAGAATAGAATATAGAGAATATATTATAGAATAGAATGGAGAACATAGAATAGAATATAGAGAATATAGAATAGAATAGAATAGAATGAAGAACATAGAATAGAATATAGAATAGAATGGAGAACAGAATAGAATATAGAGAATATAGAATAGAATATAGAATAGAATGGAGAACAGAATAGAATATAGAGAATATAGAATAGAATATAGAATAGAACAGAATAGAATGTAGAGAATATTAGAATAGAATGGAGAACAATAGAATATAGAGAATATAGAATAGAGTAGAATAGAATGGAGAACATAGAATAGAATACATAGAATAAAATGGAATGGAGAACAGAGAATATAGAATAGAATAGAGAGAAGAATATGGAATGGAATATATAGAATAGAATATAGAGGAGAAAATATAATAGAATACATAGAATGGAATACATCAATAGAATAGAATGGAGAAAATAGAATAGAATAGAATGCATAGAAAAGAATAGAATACAGATGGGAATATGGAATGGAATGGAATATAGAGGATAATGTAGGATAGGGCAGGACAGGATACTTTTATTTTGCCATGTGTGAATAGACACAAGGAATTTGTCTCCGGTGCAGAAGCTCTCTGTGGATATGCAAAACAACAGAGTTACAATAATCATACCAACAAGAGAAAGTACTAGAAAAGATGAGAAGGATAATAACAATACAGCCAGACCACATGGATAGCTATACTTAAGCCTAAGAGAGTACTGTGGGAATTAAGACTACAGCTGAGTGAATGGGAGAATAAACTGTCCCGGTGTCTTAATTGTTTTGACCTGAAATGCCCTATAGAACACTGTCCCAAGGGGAAGAGTTGGAACCCCTTTATCTCCAGGTTGTGAGGGGTCTGTAGATATTTTCTCAGCCCTCTTTCTGGCTCCTGCAGTATACAGGTCCTCCATGAAAGGCAGGCTGGTTGCAATAATATTTTTCTGCAGTCAAAACTATCTGTTGAAGTCTGTGCCTGCCCTGTTTGTTTGCTGTACCAAACCAGAACTTTTAAGTACGGATGACAGACTTAAAAGTTTCAGACCGCGGTCCTTGACTTAACAACCATTCAGTTAGTGCAGGGGTGTCCAAACTTGGCAACTTTAAGACTTGTGGACTTCAACTCCCAGAATTAGAATTCTGGGACTTGAAGTCCACAAGTCTTAAAGTTGCCAAGTTTGGACACCCCTGAGTTAGTGACTGCAACATTAAAACCACAGTGAATTTAATGACTTACCACAGGTCCTTGCACTTTGGACCGTGGCAGCGGTCCCATAGTCCCGCGCAAAGGTGAAATTCAGCAAGTTCTGGAGAACCGGCAGCGGAAATTTTGAGTAGTTCAGAGAACCAGCAAATGCCACCTCTGGCTGGCCCAAAGAGTGGAGAGGGAATGGAGATTTTTGCAGCATCCTTCCCCTGCCACACCCACCAAGCCACGCTCACAGAACCGGTAGTAAAAAAAATTGAATTTCACTGGTCCTTTGGTCCAAATTCGGGCATTTGGCAACTGGCAGGTATTTACAACGGTTGTAGTGTCCCACGGTCATGTGGATTGGTGACCTTCCCAACTCTGGTGGGATTCAATTTTTTTTTACTACCAATTCTGTGGGTGTGGTATGGTTTGGTGGGCTTGGCTTGGCTTGGGCGTGGCAGCGGAAGGGTACTGTAAAATCCCCATTCTTTCCCCACCCCACGAACCTACTTTCCAACTCCGTTCTCTTGTGCAGGGCAACAGAAAAAGACCCAGCCGATCAACTGGGATGCCGATCAGCTGGGACTCGGGAGGCAGTGAATAGATGGGGCGGGGCCAGCCAGAGGTGGTATTTTTTCAAACTACTCTTCAAAGTGTTGCTATCGGTTCACCAGAACTGGTTGAATACCACCTCTGCTTCCCAATCAGTTTCTGAGCAGTAAAGTCAATGGGAAGTTGGATTCACAACCACTGCATCGGGGGGGTTCCAATCCCCGGTCTGTGGATTGGCACTTGGCCATGGCATGCCAAAAACGGAGCCACACAAAGAGGGAAAGCCCCATCCAAGGGATGTAGGCAGTGTGTGAAACCACATCCTTTCTAGTCCATGGAAAAACTTGTCTTCATGGAACCGGTCCCTGAAGCCCAAAAGGTTGCACTGCACGATTCGTTTAACCCTGGCAATTATTTGCTTAACAAAGAGTGGTGCTGTGGCCTAGAGGTGGAGCTGTCGCCTCCCAATCAGGAGGCTTTGAGTTCAATCCTAGGTAGAGTCAGATATTTCTCTCTGGGCACGTTGAGAATATATCTGCTGAGCAAAGCTCCGCATTGGTGACAGGAATGGCATCCAGCCAGTAAACACTCTGCTAGCTCCATTCAGTTGCTCAGACTCCACCCCATAAAGGATTATGGGGTTGTTTGATGATGATGAATTAACATCCGGGGCAAAACAAATGGTCGTAAAGCTAGACACTGCTCACTTAACAACCACTTTGGTTAGCCATGATGGCTGCAGTTGTGGTTGTAAGTGGAGGGCCACCTGCAGCGGTGTGGCCAGGTTGTCTCTTCTGTTGTTGTCTTGCTGCTTTGAGAGAACCACCTAGGTGAAGAACCACACACCAGAAGGGCTTCGTATCATCGTAGGTCCTCGCCACGAACAGACATTATCCATTTCATGGAAGGAAAATGGAGAAAGCGAATGAATAAGACAACTTGTGTGAAAGAACAAGGCAGGGCAGGGGTGTCAAACCTAAGGCCGGCGGGCTGGATACGGCCTGTGGGGTCCTTAAATCTGGCTTTGGGGCTGACCTAGAAATAGCAAAGGACTGGCCTGTAGTGCCTCTGGCAGCCAAAACAGGGAGCAGGCGTGGGTTCCGGCTTCTGTTACTGCCGGTTTGCTCAGGGACACCCATCGGGGGGGGGGGGTGGAGCAAGGGGGACGCTATGCACACATGCACAGTAGTAAAAATTGCTTCTGTGCCTGCGCAGAAGCAAAAACCAAGATGGCACCTACGGCGCTGTCGGTAGAGCTGATTTGGGGGCGTGGCCAGCCAATTTATTACCTACTCGGCCGAACCAGTAGGGACTCACCTCTGCACGAGGCCGCGCAAGGCCTCTCTGCACCCTGTTTTTGGCCTGGACAGCCTCCTGCAGCACTCTGCCGGCCAAAATGGGGCGTGAGGGGACGCAGGGTGCTGCAGGAGGCATCTGTCCCATCTGTCTCCCTACCCTGGCCGTCCTCGTGGAGAACTATGATGTTGATCTGGCCCTCAAATAAACCCAGCTTGACACCCCTGGTTTAAGGTCTCCTGCTTGAGTAGGGGGTTGGACTATCAATCAGAATAGAGCTGAGAGGGATCAAAAATGCTGTTGCTGTGTGAAACTATGTGCTAGAATTTTGCCCCATTTTACGACCTATTGTGCCACAGTTGTTAAGCAAAACACTGCAGGTGTTATGTTAGTAGGACATCCAGTTCCCCTATTAACAATGCTTGCCAGGAGGTGACAAAGAGAAGATCGCATGACCTGGACACTGCAACCGTCATAAATACGAGTCATAAAAAAGGGACTTGTGACCATTTCCCACACCAATGATCCTGGCAGCGTCCCCCATGGTCATGTTATCAAAATTCAGAGGTTTGGCAACTGACTCATATTTATGACGGTTGCAGTATCCGGGGTGTGTGTGTGATGTGATCCCCTTTTGCGACCTGACAAGCAAAGTCAAGGGGGAAGCCAGATTCACTTAATAACAGTGTGACTCACTCAGTGGTCGGCTGCAACTGGTTTAACAACTGGTTCGGTGATTGTGCACTTTGCACACCCACGCCTAACGCACTTGCGCACGATGGTCAAAATACAGCAGTTGGAAGCTCAGCTGCTTAGCTTCTAAGGCAGCCCGTAAGTAGAACAAGAGAGGCCCGGAAATCTGCTGAGCCAGAAAGAAGGAGAGATAGGATAGGATGGGTGGGCGGGGCCAGCTGATCGTCGGAACTACCAGTTCGCCCAAACTGGTCTGAACTGGCAGCAGTCCACTACTGGACTAACTTAAGAATTGCAGCAATTCATTGAACCACTGTGGCGAGAAGGGTTGTAATATGAGACCAACCTCACCAATGTTTTGCTTAGCCGCAGAAATTTCAGGGCTCCATTGCGGTCGTAAATTGAGGACTACCTGGTATCAGGCCTGCAGCCATATTCTTCTTCGAGCCTTGGCCTGCCACTCTTTCTAATATTCTACTATGTCTTTTCTATTGTGGGAAAATGGGAGGGGGGATTGTACGGAGTAGATGCTATGTAGCCAAAACAAAATTCTTTTCTTTGAAAGCCAAGGTCATCCTTTGTCTCTTCACCTCTGTACTAGACCGGAACTGGATGGGGGGGACTGCCAGCATGGCAATGGAAGATTGGACCATGGGATGGGCTTGTGGGTGTGGGGGAAAGATCTTGAACTTTCAACTGGGTGGAAAACCGGGAAGCTTTCAGATTCAGGTTTTCCCAGATGTGGCAACATGGCGCTCTTAATAAATCGGAACTTTGAGCAATGCTTTTGCCTTGGACTCTGATTTACTTCTGGATGCTATTTGGAGGCCTGACACCTGAACCAATTCCAAGCCATGTAATTTCAGGTGGGACCTCCAGAGTGGATGACTCTCCTTGGATGTCACATTCTCAGGAAGGATTCCCATTGACTCTGGATGAGGATAGAGCAGTTTAATAAATAAATAATCAATTAAATCAATTAAACAAAGAAATAAAACCTATGTGTTCCAAAATATAACTTAACTTTGATGATTTCTATCATGGTTGTTCCCTGGAGCTGTTTAAAGAATCCTGGAAGAGCAGAAAAGTCGTTCAGGGGTGCAGAAGCAAACACCATACATGGTTACTCTAAACGTAAGAAGGGTTCTGGGAAGGCAGCGTGGCCACTCGAGGGATAGCTGCCTCTGGAGAGGTCTGGGCCAGAAAGAAACCTCTGGAAGCTCATTTTGAGAAGGTTCCTCTGGAGCATGAGTGGTGCAGCTCTCTCTCAAGCGCTGTGCGAAGAGCATGTTGGATTAGAAGGGTGGTCCCATCAAGCAAGGTTTCTAGAAGGGGAGATGGTCTTTCTTCCAGAGAGTGAGATGCATCTGGAGGAAAGCATGGACACTCTCGGGGAGTATATGGCTGCTTGATGGACGGAGAAGTCTTTGAGACTCTGCATCTTGGAGAAATATACGGAGGCTCCATATTGCTGGTCGCTGAAGGAATAACAGGAGGATCATGAAAAATATAGGACGGGTCCCAAGTGGAGGTGGTCTGTGGAATAGTATTCTTGAGCCTTGAGTGGAGGGGGTTCTAGAGGAGATGTGTATGGCTGTTCTGGTGGGAGGGGTATTTCCAGAGGTATGTATGGGGGCTCCAAGGGAGTAGATGGTGTTGAAGATATGTATGGAGATTCGAGAGAAGCAGGAGTTTCTGGGGGCATGTAGGGAGTTTGTAGAGGAGTAGGACTTTCAGGAGAGATGCATGAAGGGTGCATAGGAGCAGGAGTTCCTGGAGATGTGTTGGGAGCTTCTAGAGGCGGAGCTTCAGGACCTCCTGGAGGTGTGCATGGAGTTTCTAGAGGAGCAGGAGGTTCTGGGGGTTTGTATGAACGTTCTAGATTAGCAGGAGTTTCTGGGAGTATATCTGGAGGTTTTAGAGAAGCATCAGCTTCTGGAGGTGTGTATGGAGGTTCTAGAATAAAAGGCATCTCTGGAGAATTATAGGGTACCTCAAGAGATGGAGGTCTCTCCTCGGGGATGTATGGTGGTTTTAGAGTGGCTGAAGTCTCTGGAGGTATATATGGATTTTCTAGAGGAACAGAAGTCTCCGGAGGGGTATATGGACGTTCCAGAGGAGGGGTGGTCTCCTGGGGAGTATATGGTCGCTCTAGAGAAGTAGTGGTTTCCGGAAGCACGTATGGGGGTTCCAAAGAGACAGAAGTCTCTGGAGGGATGTATGGAGCCTCTAGATGACCAGGGCTCTCGAGAGGGATATATGGGGGCTCCAAAGTGACTTCTGCTTCTGTAGGAACATACTCGGGGGGCAAAGCAGTTGTGTTTAGAAAGGGATATCCCATTGAGCTGTCAGTGGGTCCCGAGTGACTCAGCTTGTCAAGCAGTGGAGGCTCCAGAATTAATTTTATCTCTGTAGGAATAAAGGGAGACACTGGAGGTGATGGAGTTGTTTCTTCTGGCACATATGGAGGTTCTAGAAGCGTGGGAACCGTTTCTTGAGGGACGAATGGTGGTTCGATGACAAATGTTTCCTTAGGGGCATCAGTGGTTGGAACGGAACTACTTTCCTCAGTTTTATGCTCTGTTTCCTCCTTCGGGATCTCATGGCTTCCCATCTTTCTGGCGATCCATTCCAGGAACTGCTGAACGGAGGTGTAAATTTGGGGGTACTCTGCCCTGTCACAATCCTTCTTTGAGTTGGAAATGCCAACGATGTAGTACGGTGACTTCGGCAATGTTTTGCACATTAAAAGCCCTCCACCGTGTTCCTACAGGTATAAAAAAATGAAGGAGGTGCTTTTAATAATGAACGCTTTTACTTAGAGCATTTGTTTATAGGTAAAGGTTCCCCTCACACATATGTGCTAGTCGTTCCTGACTCTAGGGGGCGGTGATCATCTGTTTCAAAGCCAAAGAGCCAGCGCTGTCTGAAGATGTCTCCGTGGTCATGTGGCCGGCCTGACTCAACACCGAAGACGCACAAAACGCTGTTACTTTCCCGCCAAAGGTGGTTCCTATTTTCCTACGTGCATTTTTACATGCTTTCGAACTGCTAGGTTGGGCAGAAGCTGGGACAAGTCATGGGACCTCACTCCGTTATGCGGCGCTAGGGATTCGAACTGCCGATCTTTCTGATCGACAAGCTCAGCATCTTTGCCATGGAGCCACCTCGTCTCCCACTGATCCACCACGTCCCACGTTTCTTTATACAACACATTTAACATGGGAAGGGTTTTGTAGCTCCCAGTGTTTTCTTTTCTGTGGGGAAAGAGGTCCAAATGGCTCTTTGAGAGTTTAAGTTTGCTGACCCCTGCCCTAGTCTAATGAAAAGAAGAACTAGGGGTGACATGACATGAAAGTATTTGAGGGGCTCCTACAAAGACAAGGGGGTCATATTATTTTCCAAAGCATCAAAAGGCAAGACGAGAAACAATGGATGGAAACAGGAGAGAAGCAACCTAGAATTAAGGAGAAATTTCCTAACGGTGAGAACAATCAACCCGCGGAACAACTCGCCTCCAGAAGTTTTGGTCTCTCCATCACTGGAGGCTTTCAAAAAGAGACTGGACAACCATTTATCTAAAAAGGTATAGGGATTCCTGCTTGAGCGGAGGACTGGACTAGAAAACCTCCAAAGTCCCTTCCAACTCTATTATTCTATATTCTGTGTGCTATGAAGTTACTGTCAACCCTGAAGCGAACCTGGCTGAGGCCATCTTTACAGCTTCAGGGTTCCCACTGGATGGGAGAGGGGAGGAAAATAGATAGCTGGTGGTTTGTAGCCAAAACAACAAGTTTTCCTGTGAGAACCAAGGACATTCGCCCAGTGGCTGGAAAAAGGAGGAGGAGGAGAGAAACCAAGCAACCAGCCAGCACCTCTATTGGACGATGTGACGGATGACTTGTGGGAAAGGAGAAACTTTCACTTTTAATTGGGTGAAAACCGTGGGAACTTTCACCCAATATGATGTATCCAATAAATTGTTCTTTGAGGAATCTACCTGCCACGGAGTTCTGCTTTCTATGGGTGCATTACTTGACTTACTGACTGTTACCCGAATTGAGCACAACTAAAAGGAGATGTTATGTTCCTTGCCTTTACGAATGAAGTTCCTCTCTTGAAAGATTTTCTGGCTTTGTACTATTTCACACCCCAGAGACCTCCAGGAGCCTCTCCTACCACGTATTCCCCTTGGATTTGGAATATTTGATTCAATTATTTGGCTTGGAGCTGTACAGGAAGACTAATATTCTCTTCTGGGCTTGCCTGCCTTACGATCTCTCTCGGTTGTGCTTTTCCACAGACGCCATTTCTTTTTACAAACTTATAGCTATCTCTGAACTTAATAATGGGCCCTAAAAAATTACCACCTGGTAAGGCATCCTCGGCCCCGACGTCCTCTACATCCAGCCCGATTACTCAACAGACACAACTGGCGTCATTTCTACAACCTAAAGCTCCCAAAGAGAGTTCAAAGGATTTATCTGTTCACCAAATGCTTCAAACTCTTTTAAAGGGACAGGATGAATTGAAAAAACAACTGACAGATTTAAATGACTAGCTCAGAGAAACGCAACAACAAGCTACACAAAACAAACAGAGAATAGGTGTATTGGAGGAGGGTGTGGCTGGGATGAGGGAGGAGGTTAAGATAATTCAGAAGGGGAATATAGAATTTGAAAATCATATGATAAAGATGAAATAATGTCTTTTTTCCTTAGATTCCAAAACTTGCCAGAAACAGAGAATGAAGATCTTAAGGAGATTATGACTACAATCTTAGCAGAATACATTAAAAGAGATAAACAACAGCTATGGTGGGATATTGATCTGATTTATAGGATCAATTCAGCATACGCTAGAACACACAATGTTCCAAGGGAAATCCATGTTAAATTTCTTAGAAAGACCACAAGAGATGAGGTCCTAGGAGCTCAAAGGGGGGAACCACTAAAATATAAAGACAAAGAAATAACCATTCTTAAACAGATTCCGAAGAAAGTAAGAGATAAGAGGAAGAAATATTCCTCTTTAGCAAAGAAATTATATAATAAAGGAGTATGGTTTAGATGGTTATTGCCAGCAAGTATGCTGATTTTCTGGGAGGGCAGCAGAATTCGAATTAATACAGTTGTGGAGGCGGAGGCTTTCATTAAAAAACATAATGCCCTCCTAGACGAAACGGGGGACAGTACACAAGATATGAAGGAGGGAGGGGCCGAGGCTCTGCCAGCAGACAGGGGGGAGGATGCAACACTGAGAAGACTCAGGT
The DNA here is from genome assembly GCF_964273705.1 of Natrix helvetica. Lineage (NCBI taxonomy): Eukaryota > Metazoa > Chordata > Lepidosauria > Squamata > Natricidae > Natrix > Natrix helvetica. Next base: position 5,051,320 of record NC_138553.1, on the reverse strand, counting down.
CACAAAAATGTAATTGTTGGAAGTGATACAAAAAATGATTGAATATATTGATGATTTAATGTAAAACCAAAAGCTACCAATGTTTATTCAAATTTTGATGTTTTCCTTTTTTTTCTTTGTAAAAGTTGTGAGATTTGGGGGGATTACCACCTTCAGCATGATGTAGCTGTCAAAAATGTTTTATACCTATTTACTCCTTTTCCTTAAAACATTAGTAAAAACCAATAAAAAAATTTTCAAAAAAAAAAGGAGATGTTATGTTGTGTGAACATGGTCTGATTCCTTAGTATATGGTTTACATATCCTCATCATCTTCTCAACAACTTTGGGTGGCACCAGCAGTGGGTTTCACATTTTGATACCATCGGTTCGCACACACACCCATCCCACATGCCCGCTCACTTCGCGGGCACCCGCTCGCTTCATGGGCACATGCACCCCCTTTCACATATGCACCCAACCTTCCACACATGCGCCTGGCTTCAAAAATGTGCCTAAATAGGATGGCATAGAGCCAGGGTGGATGGGCAAGCCCAGTTGCAGTTTCTGTTCAATGCATTGGGAAAAGCCAAACAGTAGATTCCTTGCCAAGTTAAGCATGTTGTATGAATTGAACTCTGATAAGATTATTTCCAGGACAGTATAAACTCCATTTGATGTTTAATGATTACAGAACTTCAGCGATTAAACAAATAATTGTTTTGAACATGTATTAACTGGACAGAGATTGTTATGTCAACACTGTAGCTAATGATGATCCGTTTTCAAGGCCTTGAAGTATAGACCAGATGGGCAACGATATTTACCTGGCATGAGTCACCATCCTTGTCCTTCAAACTTGCACAGAGTGTTTGTGGATTCATGCCCCCGTGGTACCACTCACTGCCGTTGCATGTCGTTGTCTCGAGAATGTTTGCTCTGGCTTCATATACTTCGGCGGAGATACCTGTGGGCAAAGCACGGACTTCAGTTGGATGGAGACAGAAACAGAGAGAGAGAGAGAGAGAAACACATTCACGCAGAGACAGAGAAAGAAACACAGAGAGATAGAGACAGAGAGAGAGAGAAACAGAGAAACAGAGAGACAGAGAAACACACACAGAGATAGAGAAACACACACACAAAGACAAAGAGAGAGAAAGAGAAACACACACAGAGATAGAGAAACACACACACAGAGAAAGACAGACAAAGAGAGAGAAAGAGAAACACACACAGAGAAAGAGAGACAGAGAAACACACAGAGCTAGAGAAACACACACACACAGAGAAAGACAGAGAGAAAGAGAAACACACTCAGAGAGACAGAGAAACACAGAGAGATAGATAAACACACACAAAGAGAAAGAAACAGAGAGAGAAACAGAGAGAAGAGAAACACACACACACACACAGAGAGAGAGAGAGAGAGAGAGAGAGAGACAAAGAAACAGAGAGAGAAAGAGACAGACGGACAGACAGACAGAATATCCTAGTATTACTTGTGCATTGGTCCTTACAAGTAGTCATTGACTTACAACCATTCATTTAGTGACGGTTTGAAGTTTTACAACAGCACTGGAAAAAGCGACATGACCATTTCCCACACATAGGACCATTGCAGCATCCCCCTGATCACGTAATCAAAATTAGACACCTGTCATCTGGACACTTCATTGATATTTATGAAGGTTGCAGTATCTCAAGGTCATGTGACCAGCTTTTGTGACCTTCTGACAAGAAAAGTCTGTGGAGAAGCCAGATTCATTTAACAACTGTGTTACTAACTGCATTGTTTCGCTTAACAACCGTGACAGGAGAGATTGTAAAATGGGGCAAAACTCACTGAACTATCTCTCTAAGAAACCCGGAAGTGAAGATATATTCAAACTGCGCACACCAGGCGCAGGTGTGCCTGAAGAGTGGGCGTGCCAGTGGTGGGTTCCAGGAGCTACGGCCCGGTACAGTTGTAACGGTAGTAGCCGAGAGCAACGGCCACTGTACCAGTACGGTGGCTCGTTTGGCCTGCCCAGCCACTTGCGCATGCGCGCACAGCACCTGCGCGACCTCCGCCGAGCATCTGGGTGTTGCAGGGTGGTGGCGTGCGCAGCGCACATGCCCAACTGGGACACCCGGCACCCTGCGCAGTGTACCGGTTGCAAAGGGATCCGGAACCCACCACTGGGGCATGCGCACAAATCTCGCGATTACCAAAGCTGTTGTTAAACCGGGAGATCCCACCCCCGGCTGTCTCCCTCCATTCCGACTCCCTCACCGCTTGAATTCCAGCCACTGACGTAACAGATGGAGAAGGCTTCGGCGTCCAAGCTGAACGGCGGCAAACAGATTGGCTGCACGTAGTCGTTGAAAATCACAGGATTGTCCAGTTCTATCAACGCAATGTCGTTGATCTTTGTGGTGGGATTGTAATCCTGGTGGAAGACGATTCGTTTTATTGAGCGTACCTGGGCTATGTCAGGCAACCGAGAAAGATCTGTGGCGCCCAACACAATCTTCCAGACTTTCAGAGAGCTGCAAATAAAACAAAGACACAAACGAAGAAACAGAGGATTGGATCTGTAGCACCCAAAGAAATCTGTAGAGGTTCTCGGCCATCCAGGTTGTGGTTGTCCCAAAGGTGCTTTTTTTTTCAGGAGGCAACTGGACTTTCTTATTTTTTCTTTTGAAGACGTTTCACTTCTCATCCAAGAAGCTTCTTCAGCTCTGACTGGATGGTGGGGAACGGAAGGATTTATATTCCTTGCAGATGTCATTTGCATCCATTTAGACAGTCATTGAGGCCACTTGGAGGTTTGTCTGTGTCCTCAGGCTTTGCACTATTCGGGTGACCCTGAGGACACAGGCAAACCTCCAAGTGGCCTCAAGGGCTCTCTAAAAGGATGCAAATGACCAGCTGTCTGCAAGGAATATAAATCCTTCCGTTCCCCACCATCCAGTCAGAGCTGAAGAAGCTTCTTGGATGAGAAGAGAAATGTCTTCAAAGAAAAATAAGAAAGTCCAGTTGCCTCCTGAAAAAAAAGCACCTTTGGGACAGCCAAAGAAATCTTTCAGACAGAGTTATATCAGATTCCTAAAAATGTGTTACCCTATGCCCAGTGGTAAAATCTTTTTTTTTTTTTTTGCTACCGGTTCTGTGGGCGCAGGGGAGTGTCATGTGGCTGGGTGGGCCTGGCTATCTAGCCATGTAACTGGGGGATCAAAAGACAGAAACTCACTTTAACAATGTCCTGCTGGAGCAGGGTTGGACTAGATGACCTCCAGGTCCCTTCCAGCCCTAGATTATCCTCTGAAGCTGCGTCTAGTGCCAGGTTTGTAGTCCTTCCTTCCTCTCCTTTTCCCTCCTTCCCTCTCTCCCCCCCCCTCTCTTTCTTTCTTTCTTTCTTTCTTTTTTCTTTCTCAGCATCCCCCACCCCCCATTTTTGGCCTGGCAGGCCTCAGAAAAGCCTGCTGGGAGTAAAAACTGACACCACCCCCCCCCCCGCATTTCCAGAGAACCTGTAGTAAAAAAAATTGCTTAAAAAGTTTTTTTTAAAGTTCTGAAGATCAGCTATGCGACATACGATCGTTGGACCTTTTTTTTAAAAAAAAAAACTTTTTTTAGAAGTATTTACTACCGGTTCTGTGAACCAGTAGCATTTTTCACTACTGGTTCAGGCAAACTGGCCTGAACTGGTAGCATTTTACCCTGGCTTATGCCCCTCTCCAAACAGAAAAATCTTTCCCCCAGCAAACAGCATTTGAACCTCTCTGATCGGTACTCGGCCATAACGTGGTCTCCATAACCGTTTGGAAGATCTGAGGAGGATCTTAGAAATATTGAGGTCCACACAAGCGTTTTACTAATTTAGCAACTGCCGTGATTCACTTAACAAATGGGGCAAAACTCACTTAACAAGTTTCTGACTTAAGTTATTCACAATTAGCAAATAAATTATACCAGAAGGGGGTGTGGTTTAGATGGTTGATGCCTGAAGGTATGCTAATATTCTGGGAGGAGACAAGAGTTAGAATTAATACACCCATAGAGGCACAGGCCTTTATGGAAAAAAACAAACTACTCCTAGAAAAACCTGATGATCCTCCACCAGATACACAGGACACGGGAGGGGCCGGAGCTCTGTCGGCGGGGGGAGATGGGGCAACATCGAGAAATTTCAGATCACAAAAATGAGTAAGAAAATCCACCTGACATAAACTGATCGAAATTATTAACTGAACTTATATGCTGACTATATGTTATTATGCTATTACCTAATAATGAACTATGTGCAAATGTATACTATGAGTATGGAGGGGGGGCGCACCTACCGCACACTGCAGTTGCCAAAATTTGTAACCTATCCCCTACCTTTTTCCTTTGTAAAAGATTAAAAAAACCAATAAAACTTTGTTATATATATAAAAAAAAACAAGTTTCTGACTTAGCAACAGAAATGTTGGGGTCAATTGTGGTTGTAAGGTGAGGACCAACTGTAAACTCTTCCACCCATTTTGTGCCAGCCCTCAGCCTAATATGGTGCTTAGTTCTCCCCCCAGAAAAACCATTAAATACATCAAGGAAAAACGAACTCCAGTTTCCTTTTGAAAAAGCACCTTTAAGATAAATAGTCCTCTAACACTCTAGGCTCTGGGGATTGGATGGATAGCTTACAAATACAATACGTGAAAGCAACAGCCTCTCTTCTTCTTTGTTATTTAATGATCCCATAATCCCCTGCAGGGTGGAGTCAGGGCAACTGAATGGAGCTAGCAGACTGTTTACTGGCCAGATGCCTTTCCCGTCACCAATGTGGTGTTTTGTTTGGCAGAGATATTCTCATTGTGCCCAGAGAGAGAAATATCTGCCTCTACCTAGGATCGAACTCACAGCTTCCTGATTGTGAGGTGAGAGCTCTACCTCTAGGCCAACGCACCACTGAAACCAATGTCTTCTCTGCTCCACAAATACTCAGCAAGTAGATGCAACTCTTACTTTTTCTTTGCATTGAAACAGTGTGATGCGGTAAGGATCCAAAGAGCGTCAACTACGGCGCCATCACAAGAATGCCTTGGTCCCTTGGGAGTGTAGATCTGGATACTGATGAGCCAGGGCCAGGTTCCAGGTAAGGCATGATGGCCATTGGTCACGTCGGTCAAACTTTGGTGCTTTGGGTGCATCCCACAGTCTGAGAAGAAGCCAAGACAGAAACGATCAGAGGTGAAAAAGGTCTTGGTCCCACCTGATTGGGGTCAGGCTGAAGCTGGCAGAAATTGTAGTAGCCCACCAGTGGCCATCGGAGCTGGTGGCAGATTCAGACAGTGAGGAGGTTGGGGAGAAACGTGGGCCAGTCCTGGAGTCTGGGGAAGGCTCTGATGAGGGCTCTGCATCGGAAACAGAGAGGGGGCCAGGGCCGTCTGACAGTTATCAGCTGCCTTCAGAGTCGGACATCAGTGAGGCAGACGAACAGCTGGAGCCTGTTCCCAGGGTGTGCATGAGCAGAGCTGCCAGGGGAAGGGAACAGTTAAGGAACAAGGGCCGACTCAGGAGTAAAGCCACAGGTGGACAGTGAATGGCCCCTCCCATAGGGAATAAAGAGGAGCGAAAGGGGAGTGGAGTTTGCAGGAGACAATCATTAGGATTCATTAGGACAGCGGTTCTCAAATAGTGGGGCGCGCCCCCCTGGGGGGGCGCGAGGCTCCGTAAAGGGGGGCGCGAAGGCTCCCTTTCCATCTGGGTGCAATGGCGGCGAAGGCGTGGGCGAGGCATAATATATCCCGCCTGGAAGTGGCAGCACTTCGGACTGGATTTTCATTGGAGCCGCGGGCTGGAGCTGTGCAAGAAGCCTGCTCGGGCGGGGGTGGGAGGGAGGGAAGCATGGGACCGCCCATCTTCGCCACCGCATAGCTCGCCTCCCCGCCAGCAGCTCCACTGCCAGCATTCCATCTGGAAGCGGAAGCGCAACAGGTGCTGTTGGGGAAGGGACAAAGGGGCGGCGGTCGCCCGATCTTGCCACCGCCACCCCTTCGCCCCTGGTAACAGCGACTGTTGTGCTGCTGCTTCCAGCTGGGATGCTGGAGGAGCTGCTGGCAGGGAGGGAGGGAAGAAGGGGAGGAGGGAGTAAGGATAGACAAGCAAGAGGGAAAGAGGAAAGAAGGCAAGCAGGCAGAAGGGAGGGAGGTGCAAGGAAGGAAGTAAGCATAGATAAGCAGGAGGGAAAGAAGGCAGGCAGGCAGGGGGAAAGAGGAAGGAGGGAACTGGAAGGGAGGCAGGAAGGAAGGGAAGGAGGAAGGGAGGATAGGAGGATAGGGAAAGAGGAAAGAAGGCAGGCAGGCAGAAGGGAGGGAGGTGCAAGGAAGGAAGAAAGCATAGATAAGCAGGAGGGAAAGAAGGCAGGCAGGCAGGGGGAAAGAGGAAGGAGGGAACTGGAAGGGAGGCAGGGAAGGAGGGAGGGAGAAAGGAAGGATAGGAGGATAGGGAAAGAGGAAAGAAGGCAGGCAGGCAGAAGGGAGGGAGGTGCAAGGAAGGAAGAAAGCATAGATAAGCAGGAGGGAAAGAAGGCAGGCAGGCAGGGGGAAAGAGGAAGGAGGGAACTGGAAGGGAGGCAGGAAGGAAGGGAAGGAGGAAGGGAGGGTAGAAGGAAGGATAGACAAGTAAGAGGGAAAGAGGAAAGAAAGCAGGAGGGCAGAAGGGAGGTGGAAGGAAGGAAAGAAAAGCAGACACGCCGGAGGGAAAGAGGAAAGGCAAGCAGGCAGGAAGGAGGCAGAAGGAAGGAGGCAAGAATGGAACTGGAAGGGAGGCAGGGAAGGAGGGAGGGAGAAAGGAAGGATAAGAGGATAGGGAAAGAGGAAAGAAGGCAGGCAGGCAGAAGGGAGGGAGGTGCAAGGAAGGAAGAAAGCATAGATAAGCAGGAGGGAAAGAAGGCAGGCAGGCAGGGGGAAAGAGGCAGGAGGGAACTGGAAGGGAGGCAGGAAGGAAGGGAAGGAGGAAGGGAGGGTGGAAGGAAGGATAGACAAGTAAGAGGGAAAGAGGAAAGAAAGCATGTGACTACGGTGGGAGACGAGGAAAGACCGGTGTGCTATGTTATGCAGAGGTGTACTTATAACAATTTTATAGACAAATGATACTATTTACAGTCGCTCGGGGGGGGGGCGCGAAATGTTTTCTTCTTCTTAGGGGGGGCATGACAGAAAATAATTGAGAAGCACTGCATTAGGATGAAGATCTGTTCCTGACTTCTTGCCAAGTATTGTCTGCTACAGCGTGGCGTTTGGAAGATATCGGCCTGGCAGCTCTCAAAGCCTGATCAAGGCCTGTAATTGTGAAATCTCATGAAAGACTGTTGGCCGGGACTTTGCTGGAGAGGAATTCCCTTTAAACTAAATAAAAGAGGTTTTATTGGGACGAGGAGCCTGCTTCATGCTCTTGGGAAGCCTAGGGCAGAACAGAAATGGTCTTCCAAGAAGATCTCAAAACGTGTGGGTGGAGAAATGGTGGAGGTGATTTGTCAGAATTCTCTGGAGGAAGCAACATGTCTCCAAGGGCAGGACTTTTCCTTGACCCCCCCTCTCAGGGAACTGGTAGTAAAGCGGTTAAGAACCCACCACTGGTGCTCCATTACTGGAGTTTTTTAAGAAGGGAATGAACAACCATTCGTCTGAAGTGGTATTGGGTTCCCTGCTTGAGCAGGGGGCTGGACTAGAAGGCCTCCAAGGTCCCTTCCAACTCTGTTACTCTGTGATATATGTTCTATGCTCTAATACAGCATAAAGAAAAGGAAGAGATAGAGAAGGACAGAAAGAAAGAAAAAAATAAAGAGAAGAAGCTTCCAAGTTCCTTTACAACAAAGGCAAGTATGGTTGCGAAGTTATCTCTTACTTTATAATTACAATCCAAAGTTCACTTTTTTTCTATCGTCTAATTTTTTTTCTCTCTTAATCATCGAAACCACAACTCACAAGTACATTTTTTCCCAGCTTTATGCAAAAGCTCTATAAGGGTTTTCCAGTCAGGATCAAGTTTATAGATATTGTCTTTTCTCTCATGGAAGAAATTAAATTCGCCCTCTCTGCAAATTCCGTCACCTTCTCCAACCATTCTCCATTGAGGTTTCTTTTCGAGCACCTAATAATTTCCCCACTAGATTCCAGTGCTCCTTGATCAGATTAGCCTAGCTTTCTCTATCTGCCCCTTTAATCCAGCCTCATTGGATCAATGGGGCTTGTTCCCAGGTATGCTCCGAATTTTGCAATTTTAGCTCAAGTATCGTCAAGGTGACAACTGCTTTGAAGCCCTTATGGTAGACCCTGTCGGGGTGGGCTTCAAAAATTTCAGCAGCAGGTTCTCTGCCCGGTTGCTGGGAGGGTGTGGCCATAGTGGGCGTGGCCTAGTCTTGCACGGGGGGGGGTGGTTGCCTTCCCCAGCCTCTGGGAGGGTGAAAACCGCTTCCTCAGGCTCCAGAGGCCTATTTCTGGCCTTCCGGAATTTCCGGGAGGCCCATTTTCCACGTCCCGAGCCTCCGCGAAGGCCCTGCACTTACCTTGCATCCAAACCGGGCCGCGTGGAGACTCCTGGGAGGGGCAGGGTGGGGTGGAGCGGGAGGGGCGTGGCCAGCCAGTGGTGGGATTTGGAGGTTCTCCAAACCGGCCATAACGTTCGCTACAGGTTCTCCCAAACCCAGGCAAACCTGTAGCTGCCCACCCCCCATGGATGCCCTGAAGAATCCCCCCCCCCCAATTCCTCCTTCCCCAGGCCCTCCTCTTACACTTTAGGTCAAAACTACATGGTCCCAACAACGACAGGAAGATTACGGCTGCTTGGATTAGCCAGCCCAAGCAAGGCTTTGATCCTGGGCTACAGTCCATGGCGCAGAATCCTGTTCTCTGTTGTTCAGAGCAAGGGGGCAACATCAGTGGGGTCTTCTGCGTTGCTAGGAGACAGGCCTGGGTTTGACCAATAGAGTTGGACTGGAATGAAGAAGTCATCCCTTAGCTAATAGTCCAGGGAGGTGGGGCTGGGGGTTCTATCAGCTATGTTCAGGACAGCCCATCTTATATGGATGCTTCTCATTAACTTCAAAAACAGGGCTGGTGTTCTGAGCTCGGCTTCCCCAAAAAGCACGAAGCAGATTCCCGGTCCCGACAAAACCCTTTTTATTAGACGAATGTGAATTCATATCATTCCCATTCAGCCAAGGCCTGGTAAACAGCCTTTCAAAGGTGAATTTATGACCACAGACTTTATCTAGCTTGGAAAGCTGCCATGTCAATATGATCCAAATGAGGTGCTGTGCAAGGAAAGACTTGGCACAGAGTCTCTGAGATTCACGGACAGATCTTCACACTCCTGAAATGAACGAACGAAGAAATTGTTTCCTGCAAAAGCCCCCCCCCCTCCTCTTTTATTTCCTAGGGCTTTTATATCCACCTGTGGCTTTACTCCCAAGTTGACCCTGATTTCTTAGCTGTTCTTTTCTTCTGGAAGCTCTTGCTGCCGTTATGACATGTAATCATAAATATATTGACCCTTTACTACATTTTTCCGTTATGATTTCTAATAAGAATAACTCTGGTTTAAATCCTGATCTTGGTCCAATCATTTCTTCCAACCACCTGTGGATAACTCGCCAGAATTCTTTCGCTTTTTTGCATGTCGCTCCCACAACTTCTGAAGGCAAGCCATTCCACTGGTTAATTGCCTTTACTGTTGGGAAGTTCCTCCTCAATTCCAGGTTGCTTCTCTCCTTGATTCGTTTCCATCCATTCTTTTTTCTTCTGACAACAGGTGCTTTGGAAAATAAATAAACGAACTTCCAAGGTGCCTTTCGAACTCCATTATTCTGTTATTTTTTTATTCTGTTAACCTTTGGGTAAGGAGGAAAGATTTGAATCTGAATTTCTAGTACTATTATTGACTATACCTTATATTATATTTTCCATAATTTGATTCCGCTTCATCTCTTGGAGATTGCCTTTTGTTTATCTTTGCTCTTTGCAAATTGTCTTGTTCTTTCCTTGGGAGAGCGCCAAAAGCATTAATGAGGCCAGTTTCTGCAGTGTTAAGTATCTCTTCACCGGACAAGGCTGGCTGACTCCCACTGTCTTTCTTTAACTTTCCCAAAGTTGAAAATGAGGAGGAGACAGCCACCTTGGGAGCTCGCATGTTAACAATTAAGGGTGTAACTATTTCCTCACAGAAGACTCCAATGGGAAAAATTTGAAAGGAGGCTAAATGTGCCTTCATCTTTTTCCAATAGTTTTTAGCCTCCTCACACGTCCACCATATGTGATATGTTCCGTGTGTTAATTCACATTTCCAACAATTTGGTGAAATATTTGCTGAGAGTTTTGCTAGCCTTGCTGGTGCCAGGTGCCGCCTGTAAAACATTTTGTACTGGTTTTCCTTGTAAGCAACCAATAGTGTCGTTTTTAAATTTGTCCCCCCAATTTTTTCCCATTTATCTAATTCAATGTTGCAGCCAAAGTTCTGTGCCCATTTTACCATTTGTTCTTTCACAATTGATCCAGGCTGCTATCTCCTTTGAAAAATATTAGTTAAACAAAAAAGGATCCAATTGGAGTACTAAAAACTGATAAAATAAAATAAAGCCAGGAGACTCTACCGCAAATATGCTCTGGCTGCACCAGCTGCAGCTCTGCGCCCCCTCCCAAATTGTCTTGATATCTACCACGCCTTGTTAATCCTTACTACTTCCTTCTCTGGTATCTTATAGGACAGTTGGCAAATATAGATAATCTGTCGACTACTTGTTAGTTTTGGCTTGTTGGTTTTCAATCAATCCAAAGCTTTAACATGGTTTGCCATCTGACTTTATCAACTGTTCCACAGAAACGTTATCCTAGATCCGTGATGGAGAAGGTATGGCATGCGTGCCAGAGGTGGCATGTGTGTCCTCTCTGTGGGCATGCAAGCCGTCAGCCCAGTTCAACTCCGCTGCGATATGCATGCACTCCTCCCACCACCAGCTGGTCATCGGGTCTCTGCCGTGCGTGCACGGGGGTGGGGCGGGGCACGTGCGGAGGTAACACACACATGCGCAGGGAGTGCGTGAGGGGAGACTGCGTGTGCATGCGGGGGGGTGGGGGGCATGCAGGGAGGTGTGCACATGCACAGGGACACGCACGCATTGCATTTGGGGGGCTCAGGTGTGCATTTTGGGCACTCTATCCAGAAAAGGTTAGTCATCATTGTCCTAGCCCTAGATCAAGCATCTTTCAAGCTGTCTTGTTCAAACGCTTGAATTTGAATAAGTATCTAGTCCTCTTGCTACCAGGGCTTTCAGGATTTCTTCCTGATGCACAGATAGGAACAATAGTGGGAACAATAAAACAGTCGAACAACTTGCCTCCAGAAGTTGTGAATTCTCCAACACTGGAAGTTTTTAAGAAGAGATTGGACAACCATTTGTCTGAAATGGTATAGGGTCTCCTATTTGAGCAAGGGGTGGACTAGAAGACCTCCAAGATCTTTTCTAATTCTGTTATTCTCTTATTTTTTTTATTCCGTTGCTATGTTATTAAACTTTCGATTAGGAGGAGATCTATACCTGTGTCTGAATTTGTAGTAAGATTATTGACTACACTTTGTATTATGTTACCCATTGGAGATCATTTTTTCTTTATCATTGCTTTTTACAACTTGTCCTAATCTCTTCCACACCTTGGCCGTGGGAAATCGCAGAGCCTGACACTGGATTGCACACACAGACACTTGTGCACGAGATGCGCATCTTACCAGAGATTGGCAGTTGTGAATCCATCTGGGGGTGAAGTTATCTATCCCATTTTTTTCTACCTTACGAAGAAATAGGTTGTGGTCTACTTTGTCGAATGCCTTGCTGAAGTCTTAGTGTATTATGTCCACAGTATTCTGCTGGTCTATTAATTTAGCCATTATGTTGAAGAATGAAATAAGATTGGTTGGCATGCTGTGTTTTTAATAAACCAACGCTGGCTGATAGTTATTACTTTATTCGTTTCTAAATGTTGGCAGATCTGTTTTTTAATTATCTTTTCCAGTATCTTCCCAGGTATTGATGTTAGGCTGATTGGCCTGTAGTTTCCTGGGACTGTAGTTTTCCTTTTTTGAAGATGGGTACCACATCAGCTCTTTTCCAGTCCTCTGGTAGTTCCCCGGTGTTCCAGGATTTTTGAAAGAAGTGGCGCAGTGGTTTGAGATGGCATCTGCCAGCTCCTTTAGAACTCTGGGATGTACTGCATCAGGTCCTGGTAATTGGTATTCATCAAGATCAGACAGGTGTTCTCTTACTATTGTCTTTTCTTTATCATTGCTTTATCATTGCCAATCCGCTCTCACAGGGTGGGACTCCTCCGGGTGCCGTCCACTAAGCAGTGTCAACGGGCGGCGCCCAGGAGTAGAGCCGCCTCTGTGATGGGCCCAACCCTCTGGAATGACCTCCCCCACGATATTAGAACTACTACCGACCTCCGCTCCTTCCGACAGAAGCTTAAGACCCACCTGTTCCAATTAGCTGGCTTAACTGATTTATAGTCCCATTTTAAACTCTTATTGGGTAGTTTTTAAGGGTAATTTTAATGTTTATTTGTATTTTAATTTAAATATTGTACAGTCATCAAATCAAATCAAATCAAATTTTATTTGATTAGCCGCAACCCTCTCCCGAAGGACTCGGGGCGGCGTACAATCACAAGGATAAAATACACATAGGACACACATACATACGAAAAAACAAGGACAATTACATTTGTGCATGGAGGAGAGTAGACCTGCAAGTGAAAGACAATAAACACAGCTAAAAACACAGTTAAAACACAGTTTAAAATCCCCTAAATAAAATTGCTGAATTAAAAACCCCTCAGGAGCGTAACGAAGTTATGGTTGGGCCAGGCCAGATATTTGAAAAAGGTGGGTCTTGAGCTTAACACGGAAGGAGCGGAGGTCTGTAGTGGTCCTAATATCCGGGGGGAGGTCATTCCACAGGGCTGGGCCCGCCACAGAGAAGGCTCTGCTCCTAGGTGCCGCCCCATGGCATTGTCTAGTGGACGGCACCTGGAGAAGTCCCTCTCTGTGCGAGCGAATAGGTCGTAGGGATGTATGGGGCAGAATACGGTCCCGCAGGTAACTAGGTCCTGAGCCATGGAGCGCTTTAAAGATCGTAATCAAAACCTTGAAACGCACTCGATAGTCCATATCCTACCTCCTCCGTTTACCTATTTGTATATTTAAGTATATCTATATTTTGTATTCATACTGTTTTAATATGACTGTACACCGCCCCGAGTCCTGTTTAGGAAAGGGTGCGGTTTATAAATTAAAGTTTATTATTATTATTATTTTTACAACTTGTCCTAATCTCTTTATTCTCTTAGAGATTGTCTTTTCTTTGCTCATTGCTCGTTATAACTTCGCCTGAAACGTATCTATCACACTTACCGATCTTTACTACTTTCTTCTCTGGAATTTAAAAGGGCAGGTGCCAAATGTACCCAGTCTGTGGATTACTTTTTTGCTTTGGGTTGTTTGTTTCAAACGATTAATGTGGTCTGCCACGGTACCCTTTATCAACAAATACAATTCCACGGTTAGCCTAGATCAAGTATCTTTATAGATGTCCAAACATTAGTCACATGTTCTCTAACTTGGAAAGATAAACAGGAAATAGACATAATATAAATATTGGACTTGACTTGATGCATATCTAATGCTCCTTCCTCTTGCTTACCCAATGACGACATCCCTGTGAGGTGGGTAGGGTTGAGAGAGATGAGAGATCCAAAGTCATCCAGCTGATCATGGCTAAGGCAGGACTAAAACTAGAACTCACCTTCCTTCCCCTTCCCTTCCTTTTTCCTCTCCCTTTTCCATTCTTTCCTCTCTTGTTCCTTCTTTATTTATTCACCTCTTCCCTTCCCACACCATCCTTGTAGACAGGTGGATAATGAGGGGAACAAAATTCTTACAGCCTAGCTCCTGGTAAACCTGGATAGGCAGACCAGGTTAAAGATTTGAAATTTAATTTAATTTAATTTATTAAACTTCTAGACCGCCCCCTCTCCCCGAAGGGACTCTGGGCGGTGTACGGGTACAAATTTAAAAACCATACACTCGATAATATACATAACTAAAATTGAATTAAATATCCCCTGTACAAATTTATAAGAATTAAAAACTTAAACCTTAAAACCAAACCATAAAATTTTAAAATACAAACTGAGGTGGGAAAGCTGGAATTAGGCCAGGCCGGCTAGATGAAACAGGTGGGTTTTAAGTTTCCGGCAGAAGGAGCGTAGGTCCGTAGTCGTTCTAATGTCGGGGGGAAGGTCATTCCAGAGGGTCGGGCCCATCACAGAGAAGGCCCTTCCCCTGGGCGTCGCCCGCTGGCACAGCCTAGTGGACAGCACCCGGAGGAGTCCCTCTCTGTGTGAGCGAATCGGCCGAAGGGATGTATGGGGCAGGATACGATCCCACAAATAACTAGGTCCTGTGCCATGGAGCGCTTTGAAGATGATAATCAACACCTTGAAACGCACCCAAAAAGCCACAGGCAGCCAGTGTAGCTCGCGCAGGAGATGTGTTACGTGGGAGTATCTAAAGACTCCCGAAACTGCCCGCGCGGCCACATTCTGAACCAACTGCAGCCTTTGGGTACATCTCAAGGGGAGCCCCATGTAGAGAGCGTTGCAGTAGTCTAGCCGGGACATCACAAGCGCATGAGTGACTGTGCGAAGGGCACTCCGGTTCAATAGGGGACGCAATTGGCGAACCTGGTGAAACGCCCTCCTGGCCACGGCTGTCTCACATGGTCGTCCATTGACAGCCGGGTATCTAGAAGGACGCCCAAATTGCGTACCCGATCCACGGGGGCCAGATGTTCACCCCCAATGGCCAGTGATGGAGTAAGCTGGTTGAACCGGGGCGCCGGTAGCCACAGCCACTCAGTCTTGGACAGGTTGAGCTGGAGTCTGTTACTTCCCATCCAGATCCGTACGGCTTCCAGACACCGGGACATCACTTTGATGGCATCGTTGGGGTGGTTTGGGGTAGAGATGTACAGCTGGGTGTCATCCGCGTACAGATGGTAATCTCCCCCAAACCCCCAAATGATCTCGCCCAGCGGCTTCATATATGCATTGAACAGGAGAGGCGAGAGGACCGACCCTTGTGGCACTCGAGGTCGACCTCTGCCCCCCTGCCAATACAAATTGCGCTCGGCCAGAGAGGTAGGAGGAGAACCACCGCAAAACGGTGCCCCTCACCCCCAGCCCCTCCAGTCGATGCAATAGGATACCATGGTCGATGGTATCAAAAGCCGCCGAGAGTTCTAATAGGACCAGGATGGAGGAACAGCCCCCATCTCTGGCCCTCCAGAGATCATCCACCAATGCGACCAATGCCGTCTCCGTGCTGTGGCCGGGCCGGAAACCGGACTGGCGCAGGTCCAGATAATCAGTTTCCTCCAAGTGGCATGGAAACTGTTGTGCCACCACACTCTCTACAACCTTCACCAGAAAGCAAAGGTTGGAGACGGGACGGTAGTTGGCTAACAAAGCTGGGTCCAGGGAAGGCTTCTTGAGGAGGGGCCTCACCACTGCCTCTTTCAGGACGTCCAGCAGGAACCCCTCACTCAAAGAAGCGTTGACTAACTCCTGGAGCCAGCCTCGTGTGACCTCCCAGGATGCCAGTACAAGCCAGGAGGGACACGGGTCCAGTAAACATGTGGTGGCTCGCAGTCGCCTACGCAACCTGTCCATATCATCAGAAGTAACAGAGTCAAACTCCTCCCAGAATGGAACCTCAAGACCCGCCTCCGACGTCCCCTCCAGACCACTAGTAGGGACCAACTCGCTTCGAATCTGAGCGATTTTGTCCTGCAGATACTCCCCAAATTCCTCTGCTCTACCCTGCAAAGGGGCTTCCCGCGGCCTCTGTTGAAGGAGGGAGCGGGTTACCCCAAACAGGGCGGCAGGGCGGTTATCTGCGGACGCAATAAGAGCGGCACAATACTGACGCTTGGCCACTCTTAACGCCACTAGGTAAGTCCGTAAATGGGCTCTCACCTGTGTTCGGTCAGATTCAGAGCATGACGATCTCCATCTGCTCCCTAGGCGTCTCTTGTGGCGCTTCATCACCCTCAGCTCCTCGGTGAACCAAGGGGCCTGGGTGGTTCGCTGCCGCAAGAGAGGCCGCAAAGGCGCAACCCGGTCCAAGGCCCCAGTGGCTGCACTATTCCATGTAGCCACTAGGTCCTCCATCCGGGTGCGGGTCAGGGCTACAGGAAATGGCCCGAGCTCCATCTGGAATCTGTCAGGTTCCATCAGGCGCCTGGGGCGGAACCATCTTGGACATTCTGAAAGCTGATCACCCAAAGCTAAAAAGTAGCCAACAGATTATCTGTATATAGCCCCAGTCCCATTCAATTCCAGAACAGGGCCGAGCAAATATTAGGAAGGTGTGGTGGATATCTGGTCACCTTCCAAAGAGCAAACATTACAAAAAGACAATTTCTAAGAGAGGAATAGAAATCAAAGAATAGGAAATATTATATTTGGTGTAGTCAACAATGAGGCCAATAGAATTCTTACGTCTAGTTCTGAGAATAATTATGTACAAATAATTCTTCAATCCACTTTCTGGACATATTTACTAACCTCTGACTGCTTGTCTAATGTGACCATCATTTCATGAATGTTTAGCTATAAAATAGGAACCCTTTTACTGCAGTTCAACCTTCCAATCATTTCCTCTTTTGGTCCCACCAGATTGATGTTTCTATGCTGAGAATGTGGGGACGCACCACTCTCCCTCGTCCCTTGTGGCAAATGGATATTTGTCTTTGTACAACTGGCAGATTATGGATGGATTCATTGGCACCAGTTTGGGAGGTTTCCCAACCAGAAAGAACTGCTTGCAGGGTCTGAAACTGCTCCCCACTTGCAAGCAGGAGAAAGAGGCAGCCAGGGAGAGGATCCAGAGCAGTGACATGGCCGTGTGTTTGGCTACTTGGCCTTGGTAGTTGAACCCTTCTGCCTGAGAAAGAGAAAGAACAATGAAAAAGCTCAGATTTCGCAAGTTAACAAGGCCTTGAGGTTGGACTGGCAGGAATGGAAAGGAAAGGAAAGGAAAGGAAAAGGAAGAAAGGAAAGAGGGGAGGAAAAAGAAAGGGGGGGGAGAGAGAGAGAAGTGAAGAGGAAGGGAACTCTAATCAGACTCAAACAGGAC
The DNA here is from genome assembly GCF_964273705.1 of Natrix helvetica. Classification (NCBI taxonomy): domain Eukaryota; kingdom Metazoa; phylum Chordata; class Lepidosauria; order Squamata; family Natricidae; genus Natrix; species Natrix helvetica. The sequence continues at coordinate 5,034,123 of NC_138553.1, read as the reverse complement.
TTGACAGCAGGAGGCTAAGCTGATGAGGAGGAAGAGCAGAAGAGAGGAGGAAGAGCAGGGATGGTGGTGAGGTTGATGGTGGTTTCTCATGGTGGTTGACAGCTTCCAACCTACTTCTTCAAATATCCAGTTAGGGTCAACTGGAGCATTGCTTGCTACTAAGATAGCAGAGCCCTCTTCAGGAGACACAGGGAGGCCAACCACACACAGACACAACCCCGCACAGGCCTTCTCTTTTCTTCTCCTTTCATTGTCAAAGTCTCAGTAAGAGGGAAAAGATTCCTATTACATGAGGCTGGAGAAGTAGCATGGCTGCCTAGGAGGGGAACCAGCATCTCCTTGGATGCTCTGCAAACCTTTAACAAATTATTCAGGAATTCATTTACTCCGCAGCAGAGGGATCTGACCAGAGGAATGTCAGAAGGATTCTATGCTGGTGGGCAATTCTGGGAGTTGAAAGCCATCTCCCTTAAAATTGGAAAGGGTGAGAGATGCTGATCTAGGTAATTTGTCATTGGAGGTCCTCAGTCTTCCAGGTGACGGTTGCCTCAAAGATGCTTTGCAAAAGGAAACTGGACATTTTTTCTTTTTTCCTTGAAAACATTTCGCTCGTGACCCAAGAAGCTTCTTTGGTTCTCAGCAGGTGATCTGGTTCGAGATCATTAGTGATCCAGGGAAGTTGAAGTGTTACGTTAAGTCCTCTTAAGACCTCTGCATTGCGTACAAATGAACAACCTGATAGTGAATAGAGTCCCTGCACACTCCTGCCACAGTCCGTCATTCGCCCAAGATACCGTCAGAGCTCTGAGCTACTTTGCTTTCAGAGAACGAGGACTGTGGTGTGGTTTACACATCCTGTCAAGCTTAGCTTTGGTTTAGGGATAATGAGACCCTGGACTCCACCCTTCCACGTGGGCCAAGGAACAATTTCTTGAAATCTTATTCGGGGTCCTCTAAAACAGGGATGTGCAGTTCTTGGGAGTTAACTCCAAACACCGAATGTGACTCGCTCAAGAGAGCAAATTATAAGCCCCTTGCTACTAAGGAAGTATTCTTCCATGGCGAGTTAGCAACAGTGAGTTGGCTACAGCGTTGGCTACAAGGAGTTGTCCCAGGAAAAGTTGGCCATGACAGGTTGTCCTTGGTGAGTAGATTATGATCAGTTGTCTGTGGGGAGTTGTGATAAAGCTGGAAGGCAAGCTAAATGGTGAACACACAACTGAAAGGACGGGTGAAGAAAGGGAGGAGAAGTAAGGGGAGAACAGGAGGAAGCAGGAGGGGCTCCTCCCGATGCTCTTGCTAAGGCAGTGCTTCTCAAATAGTGGGGCGGGCCCCCCAGGGGGGGCGCGAGGTTCCGTAAAGGGGGGCTCAGCTCAAATTATTTTATATATTTTTGTTTTGCAGGTTAAAGTTTTTTTTAATATTGTGTTCCTTTAAATCCTGTGCTCCTTTAAATCTTTTCTGCTACAGTTAATAAAGCTATTCTTTGTTGTAAATTGATCCACATTTCTTTCTTTTTTTATTCTCTTATACGTTAATAAGGATACAGTGTTATGCAGAGGTGTACTTATAACAATTTTATAGACAAATGATACTATTTACAGTCACGCGGGGGGCGCGAAATGTTTTCTTCTTCCTAGGGGGGGCATGACAGAAAATAATTGAGAAGCACTGTGCTAAGGTAACCTCTCCCTTCTGCCTTTTCTGGGGGGGGGGGATAGCCCAAGGCAACTGAAGAAGGTCATAAGGTGGAGCTGGAGGAGCTGCAAGGGCGTGGCTGGGAGAGTGACCCCTAAACTTTCAGTTCTCTTGTCCCCAAGGGAAGGGGAGCTGAGACCCTCAACAAATCAGGGCAACAGGGTAGTGTGGAGAAATGAATAAAAGTAATAAAAACTGCAAAGGTCTGCCTCTAAGAAATTCCTGATCATCTGAAGCATAAAACCCTGTAGTTCACTTAGTAATGGCCCAATCAGAAACCTCCAGCAGTCAGAACCCAACTTTCCTTCCCAGTATAAATTTTCTGCACCACAAGATTCAAAGAGTCTCTCAAAGGAAGGTCAAACTGGCCTTGAACTAACACACTCCACGCTCTTTTTCATGACCGCAAAACCTGCATTGGGAAGGAGCTTGTCAAGGGGTCTAGGAAGCCCCTCCCCCCCAGAGGCTCCCATCCCTGGACACCTCTGGAAAAGCCAGGTGTTGGCTCCTCTCTGCCCCTCCAGCCAGAAGGACCTTCTCTGTCGGATTTGCTGATTAGGATTGATTGTTATAGAATTGCACCACATTTACTGAGAATGTAGAGTAGAAGGAAAAACATAGGCTTTGAAACTGAGCTCTTTGTATTCTGCTTCATTCAAAAGAGTTTTTTCCTTTCCTTTTCCCCCTTTATCCTACACTCCCCTTTCCCGTTTTCCTACTACCTTTATTGTCCATGTTAGACCATGATAATAAAAGGAATCTAAAGGAGCCTTTTGTTTTAGGGCTGCTTCCCGTTCCACAGCCAAAATACGCCAATTCCTGGCGGAAAAGCTCACCACGATTCCACAATTTATCTGCCCTTTTATATTTCCCCATTTCTTCCAAAAGGTTCCTTTCTATGTCTTTCTCTGCCGAAAGAGAGGCTCTTGAAGTTAGGGCGAAGACCTCGACCTTCTCCCAAGAAAGGAGCGGAAAGCGGAGGAGAAACGGCCAAACTTTATTCCGGGGTCTCCATTCGGGGCTGCTTTGCAAGGAAAAGGGGGATCCTCCAGACCCACAGAAAGAAAGAGGGAGACTCCGACACAATCGGGGTTTGGGGGACCGGAAATCTGGTGGGGCTGCTTCGTCCAGACGTTCTAAGCAAGAGAGACGCGTGTTGAAAGGGAGGAAATGGCCTTTTTCTTCCCTGAACCGAAGTGGCACCTTTCCCGAGGAAGCCCAGCAGAGGATTCCCCCGGGAAGGCAGGGAGGGGGGAGGTGGGAAGAGGAGAAAATCCCTGCAGATCCCCTCCGTCTCTTCCTACTTTAGCTGAAGGCTTTCCGTTAGCTTCCCTTCGGATGGGGGGGTTTCTGTGAGCCCCAAGTCTTCCCTGTCTATGGGGTGCGCCTCCCCTCCCTCATCCAGGGCAGCCCCTTTTCCTACGGCAGGAATCCTCTATGTGTGAGTGTTCTGAATTAGGAGGAGGAAGCGTTGATTTCGGACTTTGGAGCTGGGAAGGGAAGAACCAGCGGCAGCACCAATGGGGATTCTCCCTGTTTGAGCGTCATCGGTTTCCCCTCCAGGCCTGGCATGAACCCCCCCTTGAACTGTGCCCCCCCCTGAAAATATTCCCCCCTCCGACTTTCTCCGCTTCTCTCTCTGCGTCAAACTCTCTCTTCCATCAGGTGAAGTCAAGGAAGACTCTGCCCGGAGACCGATGACGTGGCAAAAGGGAGATTTCTCATTCGTTCTTCCGCTTTTCTGGGCACTCCCTTTTCCAAAGTTGCAGGAAAACGCTTCCTCTCGCCCCCTCCCCTCCCCCCATCCCCAATCCAGGGACTGGGGCTGCTGACTCTCTCTTCTTTGGGAGGCTGCTAATGACTAATTGGTCCTGACTGTGGGGGGCTGCCTGTGGGAAAGATTGGGGTGCAGATTTTATCAGCCATTGTGGGGCCACTTGTCCTGGGATAGCAGAACAGTGAAGGCCTTGATGGAAGTCCAGGCAACCTGGGTTATAACAGATCTGACACGAACTTAATGGCATGGAATCAAACCATCAAGGCCAACATTAGAAAAAAGACCTGGAACTATTAGCAATGTGCTTTTTCTCGGCTCCCCCCCTCATAGGCATACCCCTGATTGATTGATTGATTGATTGATTGATTGATTGATCGATTTATCAATTGATGGGTTGGCTGATTGATAATACTGTGCAAAAGTGGATGTTCAGGTTTTTCTAGATTGATTGTACTGCAAAGTGACACAAGGACTTGGATCTTTGATAAGCATGTTTATTGGAAGGACTAAGAAAGCGACAGAGAAATCATTCAAGCAGTTACGTACAGACAGGCATCAGCTTTCAACCACAATTGGAACTGGAACTCTGTCACTAAGCGATGTTATGGTGAAGTGGGTCACACCCAATTTCCACAACCTTCAGGATGCTGCAATCATCATAAATACAGGCCAACCAGTCACATTTTGACCATGGGACCATGGGACAGTGCAACACTTAGACATAGATTGTAAGTAGGTTTTTTTTTAGTGTTACCATAAATTCAAACAGTTTTTAAATGGTTGTAAGTTGAGAATGACCTGTGTCAAATCTAAGCCCCATTTAGCATGAAATGAAATTTGATTCCTAAGGATCTTCTTTCCACCCACACAGTGCAATGACTGACAACTGTTCCTTCTCACTGCAGTTTCTTTCCCAACAAGTTATAAATGGGTTGAAATCAGAAAGCCCTTCCGAACTGTGATCAACAAGACACCATTTTAGCTGTGTCATCATTGCACCCTTCATCTCATTGTTGGATTAATTTATTTATTGGATTTTCTCCATAATCCAAACAAGAGACTAATCAAACAGCCTGAATTTTCCCAAGATTGTGCCCCCCAAAATGATACGGATCAAACTAGGATTATAATAACTGCATTCATTCCATAGGTTGAAGAACTAAGCTGCTACGGATATACTTTGCCTTTTTTTTGCTCTGTGAACTCTGTTTTGCAGACAGAGAATGATCTTATTGATTATTAATCTCATCAATAGCAATCGCCATTGAAAAGATTAATTCCTTTCTTCCCGTATTTGTCATTAAGTTTACTTTCCAGCGCCTTCAGGCTCAATTTTTCTACCTTATCTTGATTGTTTTGAGCAATGACTCCCCAAGACTTCTTTTGTTCCCATTTGGTCAGGCAACAAACTGCAGCCCAGATATGACTGGGCTTATTCACTCGGCCACCAGAGATGAAATCCGGACCTGGCACCACGCCCACAATGACATAGGTTTCACGGCATTCGGCTGTTCTTTGGCTCATACTTCTCAAAAAATTGTCCCATTCTCCTTTCTTGAGTTTCTGAAACAGGGGCACGATGTTGGTGAAGGTGTCGGTTGCAGCTTTGCTATCTCCATACGGTTGGTGGGATGCTGGTGCCAAGTGTCCCTTGTCGTATGGGAAAGCATTGGCGTAATCGTGCCATACAGCCTGGGTTCTGGCAAGTTCACTGGCGTCGATTTGACAGGTCTTTTCCGATTCCATGCTTAATCTCTGATGATTGTCAGGCAATACAAGCTATGAATATGGAATGTCAAGCATTGCGCCCGATTAGCATTCACACAAGGAATCAAATACACTGAATCTGGTTAAAATCTACCATGAGCCAAACAGGGAATGGGGTGCGGGATACGCTTCCATGGCTCTTTGCATTTTGGGGACAGTTTCTGGGAAATCTGGAAATGGAGGCCCCTGACTGATCCTCTGGGGGAGCCTGCTTGAAACTGCCCTATAGCAAGAGAATACACAATGCCTCAGCTAGAAATTTGGGGTTCTGGGCACCCTGAGTTTGCTTCTTTGGGGAAAGTTGCAAGGGAGACCTCACCAATGTGGACAGCAGAATTCTTACAGCCAAGCTTCTCAAAGCTCCTGATATTAATTGTGTACAAATAATTCTTAAATCCACTGTCTTGTCTTATTTCCTATCCAGGGACTGTCCCTCTAAGATAGGGATCTCAAGCTCAAGGGCTTAATTCTGGCCCATGGGGCCGAGCCGGAAATAGCAAAGGATTTGTCTAATCTGCCTTCCGTCCCCCCTCCCTCCTGGCTGGCTCATAGAGGACAACTACAATGCTGATCCAGCCCTCGGAGAAATCCAGTTTGAGACCCCTTCTCTAAGGTGACCTCCACTTTATGAATGCTTAGTTTCAAAATAGGAACTCCTTTTACCTGTGGTTCAATCTTCCACTCCACCGGTGATCCACCTGGACCAGGATGATATTTATAGGCTGAGAACAGGGGGGTGCGCCTTGCTTTGTCGTACATTGTGGCAAATCGATAGCTGCCCTTATAGTACTGGCAGATACTGGCTGGATTCAGTGGCACCAGGTTGGAGGGTGGTCTTCCACCCAAGAAGAACTGAGGGCAGTGTTGGAAACTGCTCCTCACCTCCCCAGTGGCAGGCAGGAGAAAAGAGGCAGCCAGGGAGAGGATCCACAACAGCAACATGGCCGTGTTCTTGGTCGGTTGGTCCTTCAAGTAGAACTTTTCTGTCAAAAGAGAGAGAGAGAGAAAAGGGAGAGGGAGGAGGAGGAGGAAGAAGGAGGAGGAGAAGAAGAAGATACAACACTTTTATTTAGCAATGGGAGAATCAGTTTGAGGTTGAATATACCCAACTGCTCATAAAGTCCAGCTGTTCCACATGTTCAGATGGAGGCCAAATAAATTGTTTACATTTCTGGATAGAAGAGAAGGAAGGGCAGGGCATTCTAAGTGTGGTCTTACCTGTGTAGCTTTTTGGGTCAATACGGCTTTCTGTGTAGGTTTTGTTGCCTGATGTGCAATTCTACCCAGCAGTTCTATCGCCTCTGTGTCTGAAAAATGTGTAGGGTTAATTGATTAATCAGTAGTTGGCAAACCACATTGATTAAATCAGTCAAAATCCATATTCCTTCCTCTTCTTAATCTTTTAATCTCTTTTGCTTACAAGAAAGGCACAATGGAATGTACACGTAGACATTCCATGCAGCAAAATATTAACTAGTAGAGAGTCATGTATCTGTATCGTGAAGTGATCATGAAGGGTCCATAAGGTGTCCATGAGGAAAGCATGCATTTGTAAACCAATAGTTGCCAAGTGTATTTTCTGTCCAATGAGCTTTTACTATTCTGAGAAGTTTGACAATAAAAGGGAGCCCCGAACAATGACCTGGGTGGGTGCCCTTCAGGGTGCCTTCCATCGCATGGCCTTCCCAGCACAACCTTACTCCTGTCTGCGTCTGCTTTTCTACATCACCAACACAAATCCATAGGCAAGAAACCCAGATATTCGGGGGAATTCCCTGTCTGTGCTTTGTGGCAGCAAGAGGACTAGATGCATAAAATTCTTTGCCCACATTAACCATAATTAATTTAACAATTCTTGTGTTTCTGGTAGAAGGTGGACTTGTAGTAACCAAAACCTGCCATCTATGCAAAAAACAGTGACTGTATCCAGGATGGAAAGCACATAATTCAAACATTTGCACAAGAAGGTTATGACAACAGCTGCAGCCCATAACAAAACATCCCACAGTGGCTTCCCCAGGAGAATACTCACAGGTGCAACCAGTCTCTTGCTTGGAGACCAGAAGGAGTCAAGTAGAGAGAGAAGAGTCACAATGCAGATCGAGGCCCCTGCTCCAAGATTTATAGTCTGGCTATTTCCTGTTATCTTTCCAAAGAAATGAAGGCATGACTTTTCTTTTGTTGACTTGCTGGTTGTTTGTCTAGAGTGGCATTTCTGTGGAACTGACTCTTTGGGTAAAGGGAGGAGGTTAAATATTTGGAAGCTGATAACCCAGAACTAAAAAGTAGCCCTGAGATCATCTGTATTTAGCCCTGGTCCCATTCAATTCCAGAAGAGCGCTGAGCGAATATTAGGAAGGTGCGGTGGATATGAGATCACGTCGCAAAGAGCAAAAATTACGAAAAGACAATTTCCAAGAGAGGAATAGAAATCAAATGTAAAATTGGGTCTGACCCACTTAACAATGCCATCTCTTAGTGACGAGGCTCCAGCTTCAATTGTGGTTGTACGCTGAGGACTTCCTGTACATAACTGCTAGAATACTTTCTCAATCACTTTCTTACTTCCTGCAATAAACTTGCTTATTAAAGATTTGTGTCCTTGTGTGACTTTCAGTATATCAATCCAAAAACGGTTCATCATTCTATTTTGCACAATATTATCAGTCATTTATTCAATCAATCAATGAACCAATCAGGGGTATGTGTATGGGGGCTGCAGGGAAGAGACACAGTGCTAATAGTTCCAGGTTTCCTCCCTATTTTGGCCTTGATTGATTGATTGATTGATTGATCGATTGAATGCCATTAATTTGGTCTGTCATATGAATCTTCACAAACAGAGATGGGTGATGGAGTGATCATCTCGGTCCAATAATCCTGAATTCTTGAGTTCTTCACTTAGAAACCTCTGGATCCAATGTGGATTAAGTCCAAAGAAGTGTGCATAGAATTGGGGCCTTGATATAATTTTTCCATTGCAAGTTAAATTCCACCTTCCAAAACAGAGAATCTAAACTGGGGGGTAAAAGGAGTGGATTCAGTTTTCTGACCCTGGAAAAGATCCTGGCAGAGGCCAAGAGCAAGTCAGTTTCACATGCAAAAAAAAAAAGAAAAAGCATTGATTTCTTCATATACTCAGCTGGAGTCAATCTTAAGGTAAAGGTAAAGGTTCCCCTCGCATATATATATGTGCTAGTCGTTCCCAACTCTAGGGGGCAGTGCTCATCTCTGTTCTTAAGCTAAAAAGCCAGTGCTGTCTGACGACGTCTGTGTGGTCATGTGGCTGGCATGACTAAATGCAAAAGGCGCTCAGAACCTTCCTATTTTTCTACTTGCATTTTTGCATGCTTTCGAACTGCTAGGTTGGCAGAAGCTGGGACAAGAAACTGGAGCTCACTCTGTTACGTGGCGCTCGGGATTCGAACCACCGAACTGCCGACATTTCTGATAGACAAGTTCAGTGTCTTAGCCACTGAGCCACCTCGTCCCTTGGAGTCAATCTTAAAGTACAATAAATATAGATCTCTTTTAACAATTAGGGAGAAAGACTGTCCAACCTAAGGGTAAAGAAATGTAAAATTGGAGCTTAAGAAATTTGTCCAGAAAACAGCAGCTAAGTCATACTTGGAATACGAAGGGAGGGGAAAAAACAGTAACTGCCCAAGAGGTTTGTGGGTAATATAATTGGAATTGGAGAAATTTAAAACAACAAAAGGAAAGAGAAAAGAGGGTAATTTTTCTGTGTGGATTTAGAGTTTTTGATTTCTGAAAATTTCGACAAGATATTGATTTAACTGTATTGTGGGAACGTAAAGCCATCTACTGGAGGAAGGAAAGCACAGCAACATCTTGAAATAAAGCCCAGCTGCAAAAACCTTAACCTTGAACAAAGGAAAGATACAGTAAGTGAAAAATACAAAGGATTTTATTGAGCTTACGGCCCTTTCCTATCATCTGACTTTGTTTTGCTACGGCTGAGAAAGAAAGTAAAAAAAACTTTTGAAGTGGGTTGTACTCCTTTGGGACTGGATATTAAAGCTGGAAAAATCTGGAAACAAGAAGAGGCACTTAATTAATTGGAGTTAAAATATAAAGGTATTAAAATTTTGTTAAACTTGAAGAAGGAGTGTGGGATGTAGGACAAATTTCAAATAAATGGGAATAGCCATTTGTCTGAAATGGTGTAGGGTTTCCTGCCTAGGCAGGGGGTTGGACTAGAAGACCTCCAAGGTCCCTTCCAACTCTGCTATTGTATTGTATTGTATGTATGAAGATCTACTGGAAATGTTAAAAGATGCTCGTGTAACATTAAAAGGTATTAAATAACCAGAAAAACCGTTGAAACACATAGAACAGGAAATAGGAGAGGAACTGACAAATAGGAACATAAATGAGATCCAAAAAGCTAACACTGTAGAAAAAAAGCTGAAAATAAAAATCAGTTAGACAACCTTGTTGAGATTTAGAGAGACACAGAAAGAGCAGAGAGAAAAAAAGAAAATGATATTTTAAAAAAAGGAACAACTCAAAAACAAAGAGAGAAATAGTGGGAAGTGAAAAAGAAAAATGCCAGGGAGGGTTATCCAAATAATTTATCGAAGAATGACTGAAAAATTCAGAAGAAAAGATACAATACATGTAGAAAGAAGGAAAAAAAATGGGAAAAAGGAATTTAAGAGTGTGGGATAAAGGGACAACCAGAAAATTAATGGTGGAACATTAAAGAGAGTAAGAGACGAGTTAAGAGAAAATGGTTTAAAAAGGAGGAAGGGAAAGAAACGATATATTAGTAGAATAAAATGAAATGTGTTAATTCTGTTAATGATCTACAGCTAAATAAGAAGTGAGGGAATTACAGTCACATTGTTAATTGTGGATAACTAATTAAGTAAAATGCTTATTATATTAAAATTGAATTTGAGGATATATGCTACCGATAGAAAATAGAATAGAAAATGGAAAATGAAATGATAAGTTTGGTTTCTTTTTGAAGGGGCAAAAATGATGTGGTTTATGTGTTAAGAAAAATCAGTTTTAAGGTGGAAATATGGGAACTTCAAAAATAATATGGCTGAAATTGGAAATGGTAATATGAAGTAAAATGAATTACATATATGAGAGAATGTAAAAGGGGGGAAACCTGGACAACACTTTGTTTACAAAAAGAATTTAAAATTTGTGACAATTTTTTTTTAAAAAAACTTTACTTGTAAAAAAAAAACATTTAGGGAGGTAATAATACCCGGATCAAGGAACCATCAACCACGCTCCCTTATTCCTGCCTGCAACTGGGGAGCTGGGGGGCCGTTTCAGACCCTACAATCAATTCTTCTTGGGTGGAAAAAAAAACCCAAATGGAGCCAATAAAACCAGCCAGAATCTGCCAGTTGTATAACAACAAGGATCAATTTCCACAATATTTGTGTTAAGATGTATTTCCATTTAATAGCTGGAGCTATGAAGGGTTGTGCAGGGAGCCTGAACACACAGTTGTGGTTGATTGATTGAAGAGGGCTGGCTCCTGTGTGAGGCAATCTGAGCTGTGATTGGTTGCTATGGGCGTTTCCTTGTTTTCCCGCCATTTTCTTCCCTGTACGTTGCGCGCTCGGAGATTTACCTCATGATGCTCCTGTTAACCTGACTATCTTGTTTGCTATAAAATATGGATGTAAAATATCTTTATTTACACAGGTAGTCCTCGATTTACGACCACAGTTGAGCCCAAAATTTATGCTGCTAAGTGAGAAACACGTTAAGCCAGCCTTGCTCCATTTTACGACCTTTCGCCTTGAAGTGAACCACTGCAGTTGTTAAATGAGTCCCACGGCTGTTAAGTGAAATCTGGTTTCGCCATCGACTTGGCTTGTTAGAAAGTCGTCAAAGGGGGGGGTCACGTGATCCAGGGACGCTGCAACCGTGGTAAACGTGAACCAGTTGCCAAGCATCTGAATGTAAACCACATGACCATGGGGATGCTGCCATGGTCATAAGTGCGAAAAATGGTCATAAGTCGCTTTTTTTAGTGCCGTTATAACTTTGAATGGTCATTACTGTTGTCAGTCGAGGACTATCTGAACAACGGAAAGGAAAGGGTGGGAAATAGAAAAAATGCAGGCGGAGGCGCTGGATTGTGCGAGCAGAGCGGGAGGGAGGGAAGTTCACCCGATCCTGGCCTGGGACAAACGGGGAGGGGGGGAGGAGGAACCGGCTGCACCACCACTGTAAAAGATTGGCCGAAGGATGAGGCAGGACGCAGTCTGAGGCAACTAACAGCCAACTTTATTACAGACAAGACAGCAACTATACACAGCAGTGAGTTCAGCACCTTTCCTGCCTGACAGCTATTTATACGGAGCTGTCAGGCAGGGCAACCAATCAGAGACTCCTGACAGCCCGCGCTCAGCCAAGCCGCGTCTTAGCCAATCAGGCGCGGCTTAGCTGTTGCTGGCTGCCAAGACGCAACCACCACCACCCCAAAAAACTCCCCCCAGGCGCATCGTGGGGCGATAGGGAATCGCAGAGCCTGGATGTCAAAACTCCCCTTCCCGAGAAGCGCTCTCAGCGTCTGCAGGCTCTCACTTGGCTCTCCTGCAGGGCCCTGACGATCGATGGGCCGCCCCCGGGCCACGCCCCAGACGCCACAGCTGACGAGCGGCCACTCCCGAGCCTGCCGCTTACTGTGGGTTGCGCCGCTGGACCACTCCACGCCTCTCCCTCCACCACCACCGTCGCCCCTGGTACGGTGAGCCCCGCAATGGGACTCGAGGCTGGATTGCACGCGCGCGCTTGCGCCCTGCAGTCGCGCATGGCACCCCCACCCCACCCCACCCCGGGTGGAAGGAAGCGAGCCCTGCCCGGCATCCTGGCTCTGCGCTGTGCCCCACCTGAAGGCACGAAAAGGGAAGGCGAAAGGTTTGGCTGCTTTCAGCCGCCTCTCTCCTTTAGACTCTCCGGGCCCAGGCACTCGTTTTCCTACTCGGAGGCCGGGCCGGGCCCGCTCGCCCACCCGCCACTTTCCCTGCCGCCTGCCCAGGTAAACAGGACAGGCGGGGCTGCAGCCGGCGGGGAGGGGGCGGTAACGAGCGGTAAGGGAAGCGAGCGCCGGCCGTCGTCCCTGCCTCCTTCCTCCAAGAGCCGCGGCAGTGGGGGAAAGCCAGGCTCCTTTGCCAGCCTCCCAGCGGATCAGTCCCATCCAGCCTCCTTTACACACACATACACACAAAGCGCTTGCCGCGGCGCGAGGTGAGCGCGGCCAGGAAAAACTCGGGGAGAGGGAGGAGGCGGCTTTCCCTAGCAGAAGCTCGGCTTTCTCCTCGCCCTGGCCCTGATTTCTCCCCATGGCAAGCAAGGCAGCTCTCAAGGAGAACCAAGCGGCCGCGGGCGCTTCTTCCGACAGCCGAGGCCTTGGCTCCTCTTCCTTCCTCGGCTGCCGGAAGAAGCGCTGCGCCCGCTTCGTTCTCTTCCAGAGAGGCGCCAGGGGGACGCCCTGGGACTGCTGCACGTTTGCACCGCCTGCCCTTCTGGAGCATTGTTTTCTTCCTTCTCCCGCCACCGAAAGAAAGAATATCCCGCTGCCTGTTGGTGCCGCCGTGGTTGACTCGGCTGGGCCGGGGGGAACGGGCCCCCCGAAGGCAGGGTGTGCTCTGCTGGTGCCAGCGCTGCCACCAACCGCATCCATGCAGGAGAACTCCCCAGCGTGACCCAGTTCCGAGACGGAGGGATATTCTTTCTTTCGACAGCGGGAGAAGGAAGAAAGTGCTCCAGGAGGGCAAGCGGACATCTAGGGGCTGCTGCACGTGCCCGTCCCGTTTCTGCAAAGGATAGCGCCCCCCACTGCAGGGCAGCCTTTTCTGTTGCCCCCTCCTCCCCTCTTTGGATCGCCCTGCAGCGGTGTGTGTGTGTGTGTGTGTGTGTGTGTGTGTGTGTGTGTCCCTTTGCAACGGAGCGGGTGGATGTGCAGCAACCCTGGGATGTCCGCTTGCCCTCCCGCAGCATTGCCGCCACCGCCCCTCTCAGCCCCAGCCCAAAGTCTACGTCTCCACCAAGGGCCGCCCGGTAAGGCCACGTGGAAGGCAGAGAAGCATGGCAGGGCTGCGGAGAAGGGGGCAGGGGCAGCTAGCTACACCGCGACTCGCAGGGTGATGTAACGTTCCCCAGATTCAGGGCCCTTGACTCAGCGTGGTGGAAATGCTAATCAGACACACTGCTTGTCCTTTCTTATTCCTAGCTTGCCCTGCCTGGGGATCATAATAGAAAAAGTATGGAATTGGAAGAGACCTGTAAGATCGACAGCAAAAAGCTTACAAAGAGCCAGGCTGTTGAACGTGATTACAAAGAGGGGGTTCTTTATGACAAGGGACACATGGTGCCACCGTCCCATCAACCAGATCAGGATAGCCAAGATGCCACCTTCACCTTAACCAACATTGTGCCCCAGTTACGCAAACTCAATAATGGACAATGGAGAACATATGAAGAAACTATAAATGCAGCAGGATGCCAGCGTACATATGTCATTGTGGGTGCAGTGCCCGGGAATAAACCCATCAATAACAGAGTGAACGTACCCCATCATATCTGGGCTGCAGGTTGTTGTGTGCTTCAAAACAATAGCAGAAGATCCTGGGCCGTCATTGCTGAAAATGATGAGCCTAGAGTAGATCATCGTCAATTGAGGCATAGAGCAGACCATGGTGCAGTGAGGGATAGAGTACACCATCGTACATTGAGGGAGCTGCAAAAACAACTTGCTCCTCTGTACAACAATAAAACAATTGATCTTTTCAATAATGCTTGTAATTAACGAAGCTCAAAACTGAGCTCACCAAGCAAATGAAAGCAAAGAACAAACCTAGCAGTTTAGTTGTTTCACATATGGAAAGAATGCAGTTAATTTTAATCCTGGTTTGATCTGTAGTTTTTTTTTTGGGGGGGGGGGTGTCAATGTTGTGAAAATCCAGCCCGTTTGATTAGATGATGGTTCAGATGATGGAGCAAACACAGAAAATCAATTAATCCAATAATCAGATGACGGGCAAAGTGGTGAGACAGCTAAAACTGAGTCTGGTTTATTAGAGGTTAGAGGTTGGGTGATTTCAGCCCATGTACAATTTGTTAGAAAAGAAACCGCAGTGAAAAGGCGTGATTTTCAGTCCATTGTGTGGCAGGGAAGAGGACCTATAGGGATCAAATTTGATTTCATGCTAAATAAGTGCTTCTATTTGATACAAGAGGTCTTCAAATTACAGCCATTCATTTAATGACTGTTTGAAGTTACGACAATGCTGGGAAAAGCGCCTTGTACCCAATCCTCATGTGTATGATTGTTGAAGTGTCCTCACGGTCACACAATCAAAACGCGAGCAATTGGCAAGTGGCATGTATTTGGGATGGCTGCAGTGCCCCAAAGTCACCATTTGCAATCTTCCCAGGGTCCTTCTTCGAAGCAAAACCAGGGGGAAGATGGTTTCACTGTATGACTGCAAATCAAAATGGTTGTAAAATTGGATCTGACCCACTTAACAATGTTATCTCTTAGTGACGAGGCTCCAGCTTCAATTGTACGTTGAGGACTTCCTGTACATAACTGCTAGAATTCCTTCTCAATAGCTTTCTTTCTTCTTGCAATAAACTTGCTTATTAAAGATTTGTGTCCTTGTGTGACTTTCAGTATATCAATCCAAAAACGGTTCATCATTCTATTTTGCACAATATTATCAGTCATTTATTCAATCAATGAACCAATCAGGGGTATGTGTATGAGGGCTGCAGGGAAGAGACACATTGCTAATAGTTCCAGGTTTCCTCCCTATTTTGGCCTTGATTGATTGATTGATTGATCGATCGATCGATTGATTGAATGCCATTAATTTGGTCTGTCAATCTTCACAATCAGAGATGGGTGATGGAGTGGTCATCTCGGTCCAATAATCCTAAATTCTTGAGTTCTTCACTTAGAAACCTTTGGATCCAATGTGGATTAAGTCCAAAGAAGTATTGGGGCTTTGATATAATTTTTCCATTGCAAGTTCAATTCCACCTTCCAAAACAGAGAGTCTAAACTGAAGGGTAAAAGGAGTGAATTCAGTTTTCTGATCCTGGAAAAGATACTGGCAGAAGCCAAAAGCAAATGAGTTTCACACTGTTGCTAAAAAAAAAAGCATTGATTTCTTCATATCCTCAGCTGGAGTCAATCTTAAGGTAAAGGTTCCCCTCGCATATATATGTGCTAGTCGTTTCCGACTCTAGGGGGCAGTACTCATCTCTGTTTCTAAGCCAAAAAGTCAGCGCTGAATGTAAACCACGTGACCATGGGGATGCTGCCATGGTCATAAGTGCGAAAAATGGTCATAAGTCGCTTTTTCAGCGCCGTTGTAACTTTGAACGGTCATTAAGTGAAGTGTAGCAAGGACTACCTATATAAACCTACAAGTACATGTCAGTGTCTCTGGCTTCGTTTGGACATCTGTTGTGCAATTCCCTGACGGTACAACAGAGATTGGCACATCCTCATTTTTTGGTATATAACTATCAATCTGGTGGGGCCGGAAGAAGACATGACTGGAAGATTGAACCGCAGGAAAAGGAGTTTCTGTTTTATAGATAAACGTCCATGACATGGAGGTGACCTTAAAGAAACAATCAGAGGAAATATGTCAAGACAGTGAACTTAAAAAACTTATTTCCTCATAATTAATCTCAGGGTTTACCAGGAGCTGGTCTTATAAGAACAATTTAACCAGTGGAACAGCTTGCCACCAGAAGTTGTGGTTGCTTCATCCCTGGAGGTTTTTAAGAAGAGGCTGGACAGCCACTTGTCTGAAATGGTGTAGAATCGAATGCTTGAGCAGAGGGTTGGACTAGAAGACCTCCAAGGTCCCTTCCAGCTCAATTCTGATTCTGAATTCTGTCAGCCTGTTTGACTACGCCTTATATTGTATTTCCCACACTTTGATGCCTCTTCCTCTCTTGGAAAATGTTTCTTCCTTGATTTTTTTCTCTTTGCAACTTGGCCTGACATCCACAGCACTTTGCTGATCTTTTTACTAGCCCCTTCTGGGGAATGTCAAGGGACAGGTGCCAGATGTAGGTCATACGACGGCTGCTTTTTAGCTTTGGGGTGTTGGCTTCCGCAGCTTTACCACTGCCTTCCACAGAATCAGTTCTACAGAAAGGTCGGCTAGGTCCAATGTCACCAGGACAGTTAAGGGTTTATTCCTTCAGACATGGAAGAGAAAAGTTCAATCTTGGAGCAAAGGCCCTTATCTTAAAATCAATTGTGCTCAATGTGGGCAAAGAGGTTTAAGCATCTGGTCCTCTTGCTACCAGGGTTTTCAATACTTCTCCGTGAAGCAGAGAAAGGAAACAGCCCCTCAGTTTCTGGGTTTCTTTCTTGCCTGTGGATTTGCCAGACCTGGAGGCGATAGAACGGCTGCCCCAGAATTCACGCCGCCTTGCGTTGAATTCCTAGAAATGCAAATTCCTCTGCCTTAGAAGCAACGGTCTCATCTTTTTCTCTCTGGGAAGAAGGACATCGGCAGTTCCAAATCAAATCCCAAGACGTGCATATCTCTGGTTTAGAGGGCACAGAATAATATTCATGGGGAAGGGGTTAAGAATGGCCCACCAGCAATAGGGGAGAGTCAAAGTCCAGGGGCAGTAGGATAATACGACTGCAGGAAGGCAGAACTAATTGTACAGGCATGTGATTTATTTTTTATTACTTTGTAAATAACTGAAAGCAGCAAACATATCGAATCGAATAGGAATAGGTGTGTGTGTGTGTGTGTGTGTGTGTGTGTGTGTGTGTGTGTCTGTGTGTGTATGTGCTTCCAGGCCCAGAGGAGGAATCAGAGGAAGCATTGATCTCGGACTTTGGAGGTGGGAAGGGAAAGAATCAGCGGCAGCACCAATGGGGATTCTCCCTGCTTGAACGTCATCGGTCTCCGGGCAGAGTCCTTTGGCACTTCACCTGAAGGAGGAGGGAGTTCGTCAAAGAGAGCGTGGGAACCAAAACTGGATGCAGGATTGGGGGAGGGGCATTCCCAAGGAGGAAATGAGTGTGTGCACGTGCGCGTGAAGGCGCTCCAGGATCCCCAGCCAGCCCGCTCCCCAGGCAGCCCGCTCAAGTCTTCACTGGCTGAGGGGCTGCGCCTCCCCTTCAATAACCCACTGCAGCCCCACTCCTCGTCCGATCTGGGTGGGAGGGCAAAAATAGTCCACCCTCCCCTCAGGATCGGCCTGAGCTGCCCTTGAACTGCGCTCCCCAAGACTGAAAATGTTTCCCCTCCCCCTTTCTCCGCTTCTCTCTCTGCGCAGAACTCTCTCTTCCATCAGGAGACTCTGCCCGGAGACCGATGATGCAGAAGAAGGGAGGATTCTCATTGGTCCTTCCACTTTTCTGGGCTCTACCGAAGTTCCAGGAAAACTCTTCCTCTCCCCCCAATCCAGACCCACCGATTTCGCCTCTGGGGCTGCTGACTCCCTCTTCTTTGGGGCAGCCTCGGCGATATTGGAACACTGCTAATGACCGAGTCGCCCTGACTGCGGGAGGCTGCCCGTGGGAAAGATTGGGGTGCAGATTTTACCAGCCCTTGTAGGGCTATTTGTCATAGGATAGCAGAGCAATGAAGGACTTGATGGAAGCCTGCATCTATCTCGGTGACCTGGCTTATAACAGATCTGACACCAACTTTTTAAAAATAAAAATGTTATTTTAAACACATCAATAAACCCATGACTTAAACAACACATACATCATGCAGCAATTTCGTTTCCGTGTATTTTTATAATTATAATAATGTAATCATATAATAATAATGTAATGTAATATATATTTATATTTTACATTCATGGTCCCCTTATTCATTATCCATTTTTATTTACTATTCCATGTACTATTCCACATTTATTTATACTTAGCTGTTTATATCAAAATATCATTTTATCTATATTATACTTTATGTTCCCACTATCATTTAATTCCTCTATCTTAACTTTATTGACTCCTGTCTTATCACTGTGTCCTAACTTTCTACTACATTGTTATTTTACATTTCCCTATTTCTTATTTCTGTCATCTTATCAATTATACCATTTTCCCCAAATTAAATAGTATTCTGATTCCGCCTTTCCTTGTATTTCCTTCCTCAATTTGTCCATCTTCATGCATTCTAAAATCTTTCTTATCACCTCATCTTCCTTTGGTACTGCATTGTCCTTCCAATTTTAGGCATACGTTATTCTGGCTGCAGTTATAATATGTAGAATTAGATACAATATTTCTCTGCTATACTTTTTTGTTGTTATACCTAATAAAAATACTTAAGGCTTCTGGTTTATATGATCCCCATTATTTCTTCATGTCAGTTTTAAATTTGGTCCAGAATTTTGTTGCCATCTCGCATGGCCACCATGTATGGTAGTAAGTTCCGTATTATTTTTTACACTTCCAGCACATCGGTGATCTGTTTGGGAACATCTTTGCAAGCCTCGCAGGAGGGACACCAATTTAATGACCTTTAATCAATCAATCAAGGCCAACATAAGAAAAAAAACCTGGAAATATTGGCAATGTGCTATTTCTCTGCTCCTCCCCCCCAGAAATACCCCTGATTGATTGATCGATTGACTGATTGGCTGATGGATCATACTGTGCAAATCGAATGTTCAGGTTTTTCTAGATTGATTGTACTGTAAAGTGACACAAGGACACAGATCTTTGATAAGCAAGTTTATTGCAAGAACTAAGAAAGCAATAAAGAAATCATTCAAGCAGTTACGTATAGACAGCATCAGCTTTCAACCACAATTGGAAATGGAACTCTGTCACTAAGCGATGCTATGGTGAAGTAGGTCACACCCAATTTTCACAACCTCCGGGACACTGCAACCATCATAAATACAGGTCAAACAGCCACATTTTCACAATGGGACAGTGCAACAGTCATACATAGATTGTAAGTAGGTTTTTTTTAGTGTTGCCATAAATTCAAACCATTCAAAATGGTTGTAAGTTGAGAACTACCTATGTCAAATCTAAGCCCTATTTAGCATGAAATGAAATTTGATTCCTAAGGATCTTCTTCCCACCCGCACAGTGCTATCGACTGGCAACTGTTCCTTCTCACTGCAGTTTCTTTTCCAACAAGTTATACATGGGTTGAAATCAGAAAGCCCACCCGAACTGTGATAAACAAGACACCGTTTTAGTTGTGTCATCATGTCACCCTTCATCTCATTATTGGATTAATTTATTTATTGGGTTTGCTCCATAATCTGAACCAGAAACCAATCAAACAGCCTGAAGTTTCACAAGATTGAGCCCAAAGAAATGATACGGATCAAACTAGGATTATAATAACTGCATTCATTCCAAATGTTGAAGAACTAAGCTGCTACGGATATACTTTGCTCTTTTTTTTTTTTTGCTTTGTGAATTCTATTTTGCAGACAGAGAATGATCTTATTGATTATTGATCTTATCAATAGCAATCGCCATTGAAAAGATTAATTCCTTCCTTCCCGTATTTGTCATTAAGTTGACTTTCCAGCTCCTTCAGGCTAAACTTTTCTACCTTATCCTCATTGTTTTCAGCAATGGCTCCGAAGGATTGTTTTTTGTGCTTTTTGGTCAGGCAACAAACTGCAGCCCAGATGTGACTGGGCTTATTCACTCGGCCATCAGAGATGGAATCCTGACCGGGCACCACACCCACAATGACATAGGTTTCACGGCATCCTTTTGTTCTTTGGCTGATATTTCTTAAAAAACCGTCCCATTTTGCATTACTGAGATTCTGAAACTGGGGCACGGTGTTGGTTAAGGTGTAGGTTGCAGCTTTGCTATCGGCATACGGTTGATGGGATGCTGGCGCCAACTGTCTCTTGTCGTATGGGAAAGTGTAATCTTCCGATACAGCCTGGCTTTTTGTAAGTTCACGGGGGCTGATTCCAGAGGTGTTTTGCGATTCCATGCTTATTCTTTGACGATCATAAGGCAGTGCAAGCTATGAATATGGAACGACAACCAATAGGCCCAATTAGCATTCACACGAGACGCTAACAACTACGCTGAATCTGGTTAAAGATCTACCCTGAGTCAACCAGGGAATGGGGTGTGGGATACGCTTCCATGGCACTTTGCATATTTGAGGCTGTTTCTGGGAAATCTGGAAATATGGTCGTCCAGGCCATCAACAGGGCACGAGGGGGCGTGCATGGGGGCCCCATCCTGTCTTTGCCAGCAGAGTGCTGCAGGAGGTGTTGTCTCATCTGCCGTCCGTCTCCCCCTCCCTCCTGGCTGGCTTGCAGAGGACAAATACAATGCTGATCCAGCCCTCAGAGAAATCCAGTTTGAGACCCCTTTTCTAAGGTGACCTCCATTTCGTGAATGTTTAGTTTCAAAATAGGAACTCCTTTTACCTGTGGCTCAATCTTCCAATCCGCTGGTGATTCACCTGGACCAGGATGATGTTTATAGGCTGAGAACAGGGGGATGAGCCCATCCTTGTCGTACATTGTGGCAAATCGATAGCTGCCCTTATAGTACTGGCAGATTCTGGCTGGATTCAGTGGCACCAGGTTGGGGGGGTTTCCATCCAAGAAGAACTGAGTGCAGCGTCTGAAGCTGCTCCTGACCTCCCCAGTTGCAGGCAGGAGAAAGGAGGCAGCCAGGGAGACAATCCACAGAAGCAACATGGCCATGCGATTGGTCGGTTGGTCCTTCAAGTAGAATTTTTCTGCCAAAAGAGAGAGAGAGAGAGAAAGAGAGAAAAAGGAGAGAGAGGAGGAGGAGGGAGGAGGAGGAGGAGGAGGAAGAGGAGGAGGAGGAGGAGGAGGAGGAGGAGGAGAAGAAGAAGAAGAAGAAGAAGAAGAAGAAGAAGAAGAAGAAGAAGAAGAAGAAGAAGAAGAAGAAGAAGACACAACACTTTTATTTAGCAATTGGAGAATCAGTTTGAGGTGGAATATATCCAACGACTCATAAAGTCCAGGTGTTCTACTTATTCAGATGGAGGCCAACCCGATTTCTGGATAGAAGAGAAGGAAGGGCAGGGCAGGGAAGGGAAGGGAAGGGAAGGGAAAGGAAGGGAAGGAAAAGGGAAGGGAAGGGAAGGAAAAGGGAAGCTTTCCCAAACAGGCTCTTTTTGAGAGAGGAGGGAGAACAGGGATAGTGGAGAGTGAACTTACTGCATCAAATAGGGAAGCAAACAGTCATCAGGGAAGGTTGGAGCTCATGAAGAGGCACACAAAGTAAGAAGCAGAACCAACCTGAGGGTCTGTACATTTAGGGAACGGGTGGGGGGTCCTTCAAGTTTTTCATTCCAGACTGGATGATTGTCCTGGATGCTCCAGCCAGAATTCTCCCAACCACCCAAATCACCTAGAAAGCAATAGCTTACGGAAGCCGCTCTTCTGAGAGCTTGGGGAGGGGCTGTTGCCAGGGGGTTTTTCCTGCTGCTTCAGCCCCCCCCCCCCCCGAACAATTTCCCCACTGGCATCCAGCTTGCCTTCTTACGGCATTCAGGAAATAAGGAGAGACGGAGCTTTTCTCCAGAAACCCTGTTTGCCAGATGTTTCAATGCATGAACCTCTTTGCCCACATCAACTATTGCTAACAATGTTCACGAGTCCCACAAAAAGCAAAGGTCACATTGAAAATGGTCTTCTATGGAATCAGCAGGTGAAGCTGTCTGGGGTCTTAAGAGAATAGCAGAAGCCCTGGCAAAACCTGGGTGCTGTAAGGGCCCATCATCCACTATCCATTATCCTGGGGGAGACCTGGAGGGTCCCCCCCCCCAATCATTCACACTTACAACTCAGCTTCCTCTTATCTTTCTTTCTGGGCATCTTGGATCCCCTTCCACCTAGTCCAGTTACCATTCTATTTTCTGCTCAGGATTGGGAGAACATTTTATAACCCACAAAATGAAGATTATGTTTGAGGTTGTCCATCTGTGGTTCCTTTCACAGTGCTCCTGGGGGCTGGAGAGGGAAGAAATGAGCAAAAAGGGCCCATTTTTTGCTCAATTTCCCCCCTCCCCTCCAGTCCCCAGAAGCACTCTATAAGCCTCCAAAAGGCTACCTTTGCCCTTTTTATAACAAAAAATGGGCCCATTTTCCTGAGTTGACTCCCTCCCTGTTGTGACAACCTCTCAAGTCCTGGAAGATGGCTTTCATGTCACCCCGAGTCCTTCTCTTTTTTAAATTAGACATACCCAATTCCTCCAAGTATCATTCACATGTTTTAGCCTCCAGACTCCGCATCATCTTTGTTCCCCCTCTCTGCACTCTTTCTAGGGTGTCGGCCTTTGTTTTGTATCATGGGGACCAGACCTGGACTCCGTAATCCAAGTGTGATCTTACCAGTGTAGCTTTCTGGGTCAATTCAGCTTTCCATGAAGGTTTTGTTGCCTGATGTGCAACTCTACCCAGCAGCTCTATCGCCTCTGTGTCTGACAAATCCACAGGCAAGAAACCCAGATATTAGGGGGCATTTCCTGTCTGTGCTTCATGGCAGCAAGAGGACTAGATGCTTAAACCTCTTTGCCCACATTAACCACATTAATTTAACAATCCTTGTGCTTCTGGAAGAGGATTGAGTCGTAGTAACCAAAAGCTACATCTATGAAACTACAGTGACTGTGTCCAGCATGGAAAGTGCATAATTCAAGCATTTGCACAAGAAGGTTATGACAACAGCTGCAGCCCATAACAAAACATCCCACAGTGGTTTCCCCAGCAAAATACTCACAGGTGCAACCAGTCTCTTGCTTGTAGACCAGAAGGAGTCAAGTAGAGAGAGAAGAGTCACGATGCAGATCGAGGCCCCTGGTGTAAGATTTATATTCTGGCTACTTCCTGTTATCTTTCCTAAGAAATGAAGGCATGACTTTTCTTTTGTTGGCTTGACAGGTAGTTTGTCTAGGGGGGCATTTCTGTGGAACTGACTCTGTGGGTAAAGGGAGGAGGTTAAATATTTGGAAGCTGATCACCCAAAGCTAAAAAGTAGCCCACAGATTATCTGTATATAGCCCCAGTCCCATTCAATTCCAGAACAGGGCCGAGCAAATATTAGGAAGGTGTGGTGGATATCTGGTCACCTTCCAAAGAGCAAACATTACGAAAAGACAATTTCAAAGAGAGGAATAGAAAGTGTGGGAAATATTATATTTGGTGTAGTCAACAATGAGGCCAATAGAATTCTTACGTCTAGTTCCAGGTGATCCCTGAGATTAATTATGTACAAATAATTCTTCAATCCACTTTCTGGACATATTTACTAACCTCTGAGTGCTTCTCTATCCTCATTTCATGAATGTTTAGCTATAAAATAGGAACCCTTTTACTGCAGTTCAACCTTCCAATCATTTCCACTTTTGGTCCCACCAGGTTGATGTTTCTATGCTGAGAATGTGGGGACGCACCACTCTGTCTCATCCCTTGTGGCAAATGGATCCTTGTCTTTGTACAACTGGCAAATTATGGATAGATTCATTGGCACCAGTTTGGGAGGTTTCCCAACCAGAAAGAACTGCTTGCAGGGTCTGAAACTGCTCCCCAGTTGCAAGCAGGAGAAAGAGGCAGCCAGGGAGAGGATCCAGAGCAGCAACATGGCCATGTGCTTGGCCGCTTGGCCTTTGTAGATGAACACTTCTGCCTGGGAAAGAAAAAGAACAATGAAAAAGCTCAGATTTAGCAAGTTAACAAGGCCTTGAGGTTGGACTGGCAGGAATGGAAAGGAAAGGAAAGGAAAAGGAAGAAAGGAAAGAGGGGAGGAAAAAGAAAGGGGGGGGAGAGAGAGAGAAGTGAAGAGGAAGGGAACTCAAATCAGACTCAAACAGGACTTGACAGCAGGAGCCTTAGCTGATGAGGATGAAGAGCAGAAGAGAGGAGGAAGAGCAGGGATGGTGGTGAGGTTGATGGTGGTTTCTCATGGTGGTTGACACCTTCCAACCTACTTCTTCAAATATCCAGTTAGGGTCAACTGGAGCATTGCTTGCTACTGAGATAGCAGAGCCCTCTTCAGGAGACACAGGGAGGCCAACCACACACAGACACAACCCCCCAAAGGCCGTCTCTTTTCTTCTCCTTTCATTGTCAATGTCTCAGTAAGAGGGAAAAGATTCCTATTACATGAGGCTGGAGAAGTAGCATGGCTGCCTAGGAGGGGAACCAGCATCTCCTTGGATGCTCTGCAGACCTTTAACAAATTATTCAGGGATTCATTTACTCCTCAGCAGAGAGATCTGACCAGAGGAATGTCAGAAGGATTCTATGCTGGTGGGCAATTCTGGGAGTTGAAGGCCATTTCCCTTAAAATTGGAAAGGGTGAGAGATGCTGATCTAGGTAATTTGTCATTGGAGATTCTCAGTCCTCCAAGTGACGGTTGCCTCAAAGATGCTTTGCAAAAGGAAACTGGACATTTTTTCTTTTTTCCTTGAAAACATTTTGCTTGTGACCCAAGAAGCTTCCTTGGTTCTCGGCCAGTGATTTGGGGCGACATCATTAGTGATCCAGGGAACTTGAAGTGACACCTAAAGTTGGAACATCTACACCTGGAAACGTTCCCATCGAAAGACTCCTTATATAGTAAGAGGTTTCTGGCAAGAAGGGATATCCAAATCCATTTCCTCTAGAGCAGCTTCTGTGAAGGTCTACCGGGCTGTTGACCTCTGCATTGCGTACAAATGAACAACCTGATAGTGAATAGAGTCCCTGCACACTCCTGCCACACTCCGTCATTCGCCCAAGATACCGTCAGAGCTCTGAGCTACTTTGCTGTCAGAGAACAACGAGGACTGTGGTGTGGTTTACACATCCTGTCAAGCTTAGCTTTGGTTTAGGGATAATCAGACCCTGGACTCCACCCTTCCACGTTGCCCGTGGGCCAAGGAACAATTATAAGCCCCTTGCTACTAAGAAAGTATTCTTCCATGGCGAGTTAGCAACAGTGAGTTGGCTACAGCGTTGGCTACAAGGAGTTGTCCCAGGAAATGTTGGCCATGACAGGTTGTCCTTGGTGAGTAGATTATGATCAGTTGACTGTGGGGAGTTGTGATAAAGCTGGAAGGCAAGCTAAATGGTGAACACACAAATGAAAGGACGGGTGAGTAAAGGGGGAGAAGGAACGGGAGAACAGGAGGAAGCAGGAGAGGCTCCTCCCGATGCTCTTGCTAAGGTAACCTCTCCCTTCTGCCTTTTCTGGGGGGGGGGGATAGCCCAAGGGAACTGAAGAAGGTCATAAGGTGGAGCTGGAGGAGCTGCAAGGGGGGGCTGGGAAAGTGACCCATAAACTTTCAGTGCTCCTGTCTAGCCCCCCTCCCCCAAAGAAGCAGCTGGGGCTTGTCAAGGGGTCTAGGAAGCCCCCCCCCTCAGAGGCTCCCATCTCTGGACACCTCTGGAAAAGCCAGGTGTTGGCTCCTCCCTGCCCCTCCAGCCAGAAGGACCTTCTTTGTAGGATTCGCTGATTAGGATCGATTGTTATAGAATTGCACTACATTTACTAAGAATGTACAGCAGAATGAAAAACAGAGGCTTTGAAATTGAGAAATTTCACTTTGTATTCTGCTTCATTCAAAAGAGTTTTTTTCCTTTCCTTTTCCCCCTTTATCCTACACTCCCCTTTCCGTATAACCTTTATTTTCTATTTTAGACCATGATAAGAAAAAGAATCCAAAGGAGCCTTTGGTTTTAGGGCTGCTTCCCGTTTCACAGCCAAAATATGCCAATTCCAGGGGGAAAAGCTCACCACGATGCCACAATTTATCTGCCCTTTTATGTTTCCCCATTTCTTCCAAAAGGTTCCTTTCTATGTTTTTCTCTGCTGAAAGTTCTCCGAAGAAAGGAGCGGAAAGCAGTTGAGAAACGGCCAAACATTATTCCGGGGTCTCCATTCGGGACTGCTTTGCAAGGAAAAGGGGGATCCTCCTGACCCACAGAAAGAAAGAGGGAGACTCCGACACAATCGGGGTTGGGGGGCGTTAAATCTGACGGGGCTGCTACGTCCAGACGTTCTGAGCAAGAGAGATGAGTGTTGGAAGGGAGGAAATGGCGTTTTTCTTCCCTGAAGCGAAGCTGCGCCTTTCCTGAGAGAGCCCAGCGGAGGATTCCCCCGGGAAGAGGGTGGGTGAGAGGGGGGAAGAGGATGAGATCCCTGCAGATCCTCTCCATCTCTTCCTGCTTTAGCTGAAGGAGGACTGGGGGTTTCTGTGACCCCCAAGTCTTCCCTGTCTATGGGGTGCGCCTCCCCTCCCTCATCCAGGGCAGCCCCTCTTCCTACGGCAGGAATCCTCTGTGTGTGAGTGGTCTGAATTAGGGGGAGGAAGCGTTGATCTTGGACTTTGGAGCTGGGAAGGGAAAGAACCACCAGCAGCACCAATGGGGATTCTCCCTGTTTGAGGGTCATCGGTTTCCCCTCCAGGCCTGGCATGAACCCCCTTTGAATTGTTCCCCCCCAGACTGAAAATATTCCCCCCTCCCACTTTCTCCGCTTCTCTCTCTGCATCAAACTCTCTCTTCCATCAGATGAAGTCAAGGGAGACTCTGTCCGGAGACCGATGATTCGGCAGAAGGGAGGATTCTTTCGTTCTTCTGCTTTTCTGGGCACTCCCTTTTCCAAAGTTGCAGGAAAACGCTTCCTCTCTCCCCCCTCCCCCCTCCCCAATCCAGGGACTGGGGCTGCTGACTCCCTCTTCTTTTTGGCAGCCAAGGAGATATGGGGACCCTGCTAATGACTAAGTGGCCCTTACTGGGGGGGGGCTGCCTGTGGGAAAGATTGGGGTGCAGATTTTACCAGCCATTGTGGGGCCATTTGTCCTGGGATAGCAGAACAATGAAGGCCTTGATGGACGCCTGCATCTCTCTAGGCGACCTGGGTAATAAGAGATCTGACACCAACTTAATGACATGAAATCAATCAATCAAGGCCAACATTAGAAAAAAAGCCTGGAACTATTGGCAATGTGCTTTTTCTCTGCTCTGCCCCTCATTGGCATACCCGATTGATTGATTGATTGATTGATTGATCGATTTATCAATTGATGGATTGGCTGATTGATAATACTGTGCACAAGCGGATGTTCAAGTTTTTCTAGATTGATTGTACTGTAAAGCGACACAAGGACTCGGATCTTTGATAAGCAAGTTTATTGCAAGGACTAAGAAAGCGAGAGAGAAAGCATTCAAGCAGTTACGTACAGAAAGGCATCAACTTTCAAGCACAATTGGAACTGGAACTCTGTCACTAAGCGATGTTATGGTGAAGTGGGTCACACCCAATTTTCACAACCTTCAGGATGCTGCAAACATCCTAAATACAGGTCAAACACCCACATTTTGACCGTGGGACACTGCAACAGTCATACATAGATTATAAGTAGTTTTTTTAGTCTTGTCATAAATTCAAACCATTCAAAATGGTTGTAAGTTGAGAACGACCTGTGTCAAATCTAAGCCCCATTTAGCATGAGATGAAATTTGATTCCTAAGGATCTTCTTCCCACCCACACAGTGCAACGACTGACAACTGTTCCTTCTCACTGCAGTTTCTTTCCCAACAAGTTATACATGGGTTGAAATCAGAAAGCCCTTCCGAACTGTGATCAACGAGACACCGTTTTAATTGTGTCATCATGTCACCCTTCCTCTCATTGTTGGATTAATTTATTTATTGGGTTTGCTCCATAATCTGAACCAGAAACCAATCAAACAGCCTGAAGTTTCACAAGATTGAGCCCAAAAAAATGATACAAATCAAACTAGGATTATAATAACTGCATTCATTCCATATGTTGAAGAACTAAGCTGCTACGGATATACTTTGCTCCTTTTTTTGCTTTGTGAATTCTATTTTGCAGACAGAGAATGATCTTATTGATTATTAATCTTATCAATAGCAATCGCCATTGAAAAGATTAATTCCTTCCTTCCCGTATTTGTCATTAAGTTGACTTTCCAGCTCCTTCAGGCTAAACCTTTCTACCCTATCCTGATTATTTTCAGCAATGGCTCCGAAGGACTGTTTTTGGTCCTTTTTGGTCATGCAACAAACTGCAGCCCAGATATGACTGGGCTTATTCACTCGGCCATCAGAGATGGAATCCTCACCGGGCACCACGCCCACAATGACATAGGTTTCAAGGCATCCTGCTGTACTGTCGCTCATACTTCTCAAAAAATCGTCCCACTCTCCATTCATGAGTTCCTGAAACAGGGGCACGGTGTTGGTTAAGGTGTAGGTTGCAGCCTTGCTATCTCCATGGGGTTGGTGGGATGCTGGTGCCAAGTGTCCCTTGTCGTATGGGAAAATGTTCTCGTAATCGCTCAATACAGCCTGGCTTTTTGCAAGTTCATGGGGGTTGATTCGACAGGTCTCTTCCGGTTCCATGCTTATTCTCTGATGATCGTCAGGCAATGCAAGCTATGAATATGGAACGTCAAGCATTGCGCCCGATTAGTATTCACACAAGGAATCAAATACACTGAATCTGGTTAAAAT
Source organism: Natrix helvetica (assembly GCF_964273705.1). NCBI lineage: Eukaryota > Metazoa > Chordata > Lepidosauria > Squamata > Natricidae > Natrix > Natrix helvetica. The sequence goes on along the minus strand of NC_138553.1, from coordinate 5,005,380 downwards.
CTACCATGAGCCAAACAGGGAATGGGGTGCGGGATACGCTTCCATGACTCTTTGCATTTTGGGGCAGTTTCTGGGAAATCTGGAAATGGAGGCCCCTGACTGACCCTCTGGGGGAGCCTGCTTGAAACTGTCCTATAGCAAGAGTATACACATTGCCTCAGCTAGAAATTTGGGGTTCTGGCCACCCTGAGTTTGCTTCTTTGGGGAAAGTTGGAAGGGAGACCTCACCAATGCGGACAGCAGAATTCTTACAGCCAAGCTTCTAAAAGCTCCCGAGATTAATTGTGTTCAAATAATTCTTAAGTCCACTGTCTTGTCTTATTTCCTATCCAGGGACTGCTCCTCTAAGGTAGGGATCTCAAGCAAAGGGCTTAGATCTGGCCCATGGGGCCGGGCCGGAAATAGCAAAGGATTTGTCTAATCTGCGGTCTGTCCCCCCTCCCTCCTGCTGGCTCATAGAGGACAACTACAATGCTGATCCAGCCCTCAGAGAAATCCAGTTTGAGACCCCTTCTCTAAGGTGACCTCCACTTCATGAATGCTTAGTTTCAAAATAGGAACTCCTTTTACCTGTGGTTCAATCTTCCACTCCGCCGGTGAGTCACCTGGACTAGGATGATATTTATAGGCTGAGAACAGGGGGATGCGCCCATCTGTGTCGTACATTGTGGCAAATCGATAGCTGCCCTTATAGTACTGGCAGATTCTGGCTGGATTCAGAGGCTCCAGGTTGGAGGGGGGGTTTCCACCCAAGAAGAACTGAGGGCAGTGTTGGAAACTGCTCCTCACCTCCCCAGTGGCAGGCAGGAGAAAGGAGGCAGCCAGGGAGAGGATCCACAACAGCAACATGGCCGTGTTCTTGGTCAGTTGGTCCTTCAAGTAGAACTTTTCTGCCAAAAGAGAGAGAGAGAGAGAAAGAGAGAAAAGGGAGAGGGAGGAGGAGGAAGAAGGAGGAGGAGGAGGAGAAGAAGATACAACACTTTTATTTAGCAATGGGAGAATCAGTTTGAGGTTGAATATACCCAACTGCTGATAAACTCCAGGTGTTCCACATGTTCAGATGGAGGCCAAGCAGATTGTTTACATTTCTGGAGAGAAGAGAAGGAAGGGCAGGGCATTCCAAGTGTGGTCTTACCAGTATAGCTTTCTGGGTAAATTCAGCTTTCCGTGAAGGTTTTGTTGCCTGATGTGCAATTCTACCCAGCAATTCTATCGCCTCTGTGTCTGACAAATCCACAGGCAAGAAACCCAGATATTAGGGGGAATTCCCTGTCTGTGCTTTGCGGCAGCAAGAGGACTAGATGCATAAAATTCTTTGCCCACATTAACCATAATTAATCTAACAATTCTTGTCTTTCTGATAGAAGATTGAGTTGTAATAACCAAAAGCTGCCATCTATGCAAAAGACAGTGACTGTATCCAGGATGGAAAGCGCATAATTCAAGCATTTGCAGAAGAAGGTTATGACAACAGCTGCAGCCCATAACAAAACATCCCACAGTGGCTTCCCCAGCAGAATACTCACAGGTGCAACCAGTCTCTTGCTTGTAGACCAGAAGGAGTCAAGTAGAGAGAGAAGAGTCACAATGCAGATCGAGGCCCCTGCTCCAAGATTTATACTCTGGCTACTTCCTGTTATCTTTCCGAAGAAATGAAGGCATGACTGACCCTTTGATGGGTTGAGAGGTACTTGGCCTAGAGTGGCATTTCTGTGGAACTCACTCTGTGGGTAAAGGGAGGAGGTTAAAGATTTGGAAGCTGATAACCCAAAACTAAACAGTAGCCCAGAGATCATGTGCATTTAGCCCTGGTCCCATTCAATTCCAGAAGAGCGCTGAGCGAATATTAGGAAGGTGCGGTGGATATGAGATCACGTCGCAAAGAGGAAAAATTACGAAAAGACAATTTCCAAGAGAGGAACAGAAATCAAAGTGTGGGATATATTATATTTGATGTAGTCAACAATGAGGCCAAGAGGTTTCTTAATGGTTCATTTTGTACCTCCTATTGCATCCAAACACAGCAGAACGGAATAGCGGAATAACAGAACTGGAAGAGACCTTGGAGGTCAGGCAGGAAACCGTCTCCCATTTCCCATAAATGGTTGTCCAAGCTCCTCCTAAAAAGGTCGAGTGTTGGAGCATCCACAACTTCTGGGAGCAAGTCGTTCCCCTGATTCATTGTTCTTTTATCCTTTCTAACTGAACCCTTTCTTTAATGATTCGATTCCATCATTTCTTTGAGATTAGTGTAAGTCTTGTTTCATGGCGAGTTGTCCCAGGAAAAGTTGGCCATGAGAGGTTGTCCTTGGTCAGTAAGTGCCGGCCCAACTGGCAAAGAGAGCCCAGGAAACATGCAGAAGAGGCCTTCACCCTGCTGCGGGTAGACAATGGCTAAAGTGAGGATGATGCCGGAGGACCATTGGCACCCATAGTGCTGGGGGGGGGGTTCTGACCCACCACAAAGAACAGCTGGGGTTTTGGTTCAAGAATGGCTGTTGAGGATGTCAATGGGGGGGGGAGAATAAGGGGGGAAGCAGGAATCCCTGACTGAGACTCTTGAAGAGAGCAAAGAAAGGGGAGGGTCCCGTCTAGGGCTGCCATATTGAGCTGAAGACCCCTCCCCCTGAATACCGAATGGATCTCCCCTCCCAATTTCTCCCCTTCTCTCTCTTTGATGACGTCCCTCTTAACGAAGCCTTCAGCTAAAGCAGGAAGAGACGGAGAGGATCTCATCCTCTTTCCCCCTCTCCCCCACGCCACTCTTCCCGGGGGAATCCTCCGCTGGGCTTCCTCGGGAAAAGCGCCGCTTCGCTTCAGAGAAGAAAAAGGCCGTTTCCTCCCTTCCAACATGCGTCTCTCTTGCTCAGAACGTCTGGACGAAGCAGCCCCGTCAGATTTCCCGCCCCTCAATGCCGATTGTGTCAGAGTCTCCCTCTTTCTTTCTGTGGGTCAGGAGGACCCTCGTCCTTTTCCTTGCAAAGCAGCCCCGAATGGAGACATTGGAATAAAGTTTGGCCGTTTCTCCTCTGCTTCCCACTCCTTTCATGGGAGAACTTCAAGAGCCTCTCTTTCGGCAGAGAAAGACATAGAAAGGAACCTTTTGGAAGAAATGGTGAAATATGAAAGTGCAGATATTTGTGGAATCGTGGTGAGCTTTTCCGCCAGGAATTGGCATATTTTGGCTGTGAAACTGGAAGCAGCCGTAAAACCAAAGGCTCCTTTAGATTCTTTTTATTATCATGGTCTAACATGGACAATAAAGGTAGTAGGAAAACGGGAAAGGGGAGTGTAGGATAAAGGGGGGAAAGGAAAGGAAAAAACTCTTTTGAATGAAGCAGAATACAAAGAGAAATTTCTCAATTTCAAAGCCTCCGTTTTTCATTCTGCTGTACATTCTTAGTAAATGTGATAATTTCTACTACAACCGATCCTAATCAGCAAATCCTACCACTTTTCCAACGGTGTCTGTGGATGGAAGCCTCCGGGAGGGGGGGGTCCTTCTCCATGCAGGTTTTCTGGTCATGAAAAGAGCATTGAATGTGTTAGTTCAACACAGTGGTGAAATTCAAATTTTATTACTACCGGTTCTTTGAGAGTGGCTTGGGGAAGGATACTGCAAAATCCCAATTCTCTCCCCACTCCAGGGGAAGGATGCTGCAAAATCCCCATTCGCTCCTCATTCCAGGGGAAGGATGCTGCAAAATCCCCATTCCCTCCCCACTCCAGGGGAAGGATGCTGCAAAATCCCCATTCCCTCCCCACTCCAGGGGAAGGATGCTGCAAAAACCCCATTCCCTCCCCACTCCAGGGGAAGGATGCTGCAAAAACCCCATTCCCTCCCCACTCCAGGGGAAGGATGCTGCAAAATCCCCATTCCCTCCCCACTCCAGGGGAAGGATGCTGCAAAAACCCCATTCCCTCCCCACTCCAGGGGAAGGATGCTGCAAAAACCCCATTCCCTCCCCACTCCAGGGGAAGGATGCTGCAAAAACCCCATTCCCTCCCCACTCCAGGGGAAGGATACTGCAAAATCTCCATTTCTTCCCCACTCCAGGGGAAGGATACTGCAAAATCCCCATTCCCTCCCCACTCCAGGGGAAGGATGCTGCAAAGACCCCATTCCCTCCCCACTCCAGGGGAAGGATGCTGCAAAAACCCCATTCCCTCCCCACTCCAGGGGAAGGATACTGCAAAGACCCCATTCCCTCCCCACTCCAGGGGAAGGATGCTGCAAAAACCCCATTCCCTCCCCACTCCAGGGGAAGGATGCTGCAAAATCCCCATTCCCTCCCCACTCCAGAGGAAGGATACTGCAAAATCCCCATTCCCTCCCCACTCCAGGGGAAGGATACTGCAAAATCCCCATTCCCTCCCCACTCCAGGGGAAGGATACTGCAAAATCCCCATTCCCTCCGCACTCCAGGGGAAGGATACTGCAAAATCCCCATTTCCTCCCCACTCCTGGGGAAGGATATTGCAAAATCCCCATTCGCTCCCCACTCCTGGGGAAGGATATTGTAAAATCCCCATTCCCTCCCCACTCCAGGGGAAGGATACTGCAAAATCCCCATTCCCTCCCCACTCCTGGGGAAGGATATTGCAAAATCCCCATTCGCTCCCCACTCCTGGGGAAGGATATTGTAAAATCCCCATTCCCTCCCCACTCCTGGGGAAGGATACTGCAAAATCCCCATTCCCTCCCCACCCCAGGGGAAGGATACTGCAAAATCCCCATTCCCTCCCCACTCCTGGGGAAGGATATTGTAAAATCCCCATTCCCTCCGCACTCCTGGGGAAGGATATTGTAAAATCCCCATTCCCTCCCCAATCCTGGGGAAGGATGCTGCAAAATCCCCATTCCCTCCCCACTCCAGGGGAAGGATACTGCAAAAGCCCCATTCCCCTCCCCACACTCCAGGGGAAGGATACTGCAAAAGCCCCATTCCCTCCCATTTCCAGGGGAAGGATTCTGAACCCAAGGATTCCTTGGGTTCTGACAGCTGGAGGTTTCTGATTGCACCATTGCTAAGAGAATTACAGGTTTTTTTTAATGCTTCAGATGATCAGGAGTCTCTAAGAGATAAACCTTGGATGCTTTTATTACTTTCATTCATTTCTCCACACTACCCTGTTGCCCCGACTGTTGAGGCTCTCGGGGATCCCCTTCCCTTGGGGGGTTTGTACAATGCATCATGGGAGGACTGGTATCATTTTGCCTATTCCGTCCCTATTTTGATAGCCCCAGTTGCTTCTTCGGGGGGGGGGGGGGGCTGGGCAAGAGAACTGAAAGTTTAGGGGTCACTTTCCCAGACAGGCCCTTGCAGCTCCTCCAGCTCCACCTTATGACCTTCTTCAGTTCCCCTGGGCTATCCCCCCCCCAAAAGGCAGAAGGGAGAAGGTGCCTTAGCAAGAGCATTGGGAGGAGCCCCTCCTGCTTCCTCCTGTTCTCCCGTTCCTTCTCCTCTCTTTCCTCACCCTTCCCTTCTTTGAGTCTTTACCTTTTATCCTGCCTTCCAGCTTTATCAGAACTCTCCACAGCCAACCGACCATGACCTACTCACCAAGGACAACCTGGCATGGCCAACTTTTCCTGGGACAACTCGCTGTAGCTAACTCGCCATGAAACAAGACTTATACTAATATCAAAGAAATGGTGGCATCACATCATTAAAGAAAGGGTTCAGAGAGATAGGATAACGGTTAGATTATCCTTTCTTTTTAGATTATTTTAAATAATTACATTGAATAGTTGAATTGTCCCGCAGTGTGTTTTCTCATTGGGCACAGAAAGTTTTCACGTGGCAATTTGGCCAGGGCCAGGTGGCCCAGTTGGACTTTATCTGCCCTAGGACAATCCATCCTCAAGGCCTTGTTAAATTGCTGAATCAGAACTTGATCCTGGTTCTTTCTCTTTTTCAAGGAGAAAAGTTGGCCTCATTATTGACTACACCAAGTACAGTATAATGCTTCCCATACTTTGATTTCTATCCCCCTCTTGGAAATTGTCTTTTCGTAATGTTTGCTCTTTCCGATATTCACCACACCTTCTGAATATTTGCCCAGGCTTGTTCTGGAGTTGAATTGGACTAAATACAGACAATCTGTGGGCTACTTTTTATGTTTTTCATTTTTAGCTTCGAAAGTTTTAACCCCGTCTGTCTCCTCCCTTTCCCCACAGAGTCAGTTCCACAGAAATGCCACTCTAGGCCAAGTAGCTCTCAAGCCATCAAAGGATCAGTCATTCCTTCATTTCTTCAGAAAGACTCAAGGGTTCTTGGATTTTACTGTTTGTGTATCAGGTTTCACCAGATCTGCATTTATACCACTGGTTTTTTCCACTACGTGTAAAACTTTGCTTTTCTCCATGTTAAAATATATTTTATTAGATGGTGCCTATTGTTCAACTCTGCCAAGGTCCTTTTGGATCGTGAGCTTGTGTTCTGGAGTGTTCCCTGCTCCTGCCATCTTAGTGTCATTTGCAGATATGATGAGTTTCTAGTTATAGCTTTGTTTCTTTCCAGATTTTGACAGATCTCTTTTTCCACATCTTGCCAGGTATTGATGACAGGCTGATTGGTCTCTAGTTTCCAGGGTCTGGTTTTTGTTTTTGTTTTTGGGAATCATCTTGCTTAGTTTAATTTTTATTTCTAGTCTGTCATTTAAGGAGTTGTTTTCCATAGAGTTGGCCATAGTTCCTTGCAAACGCTTGAACAATGCTCTTCCAATCCTGGATATGTTCCCTGTTGCTTAGACGGCAGCTTTCGGTGACTATAACTCGACTTTTTGTCAGATGCATATAAAAATACACAATTTCCTCTCCTCTCCCTTCTTTGATTTCATTTAGTTTGCCTTCCAGCTCTATGACAACTCACCACAGCCAGCTCACCATGACCTACTCACCAAGGACAACCTGTCATGGCCAACTTTTCCCGTGAGAATTCGCTGTAGCCAACTGGCCATGGAAGAAAACTTACACTAATATCAAAGAAACGATGGAATCAAATAATTGAAGAATGGATTCCATTAGAAAGGATAATAGAACAATGAATCAGGGCAACAACTTGCTCCCAGAAGTTGGGGATGCTCCAACACTGGACGTTTTAGGAGGAGATTGGAGAACCCTTTGTGGGAAATGGGATAGGGGATTCTGCCTGACCTCAAAGGTCTCTTCCAACTCCGTTATTCCCTTATTCCGTTCTGCTCTGCTTGGATGCAATAAGAGGGACAAAATGAACCAGAAACGGCAAAAAATAATATAGGTTTTAGATTATTTTAAATAATTACATTGAATTGTCCCCAGTGCGTTTTCCCATTGACCACAGAAAGTTGTCATGCGGCAATTTGTCCAGGGCCAGGTGGCCCAGCTGGACTTTATCTGCCCTAGGACAATCCAACCTCAAGACCTTATTAACTTGCTGAATCGGACCTTTATCATGGTTCTTTCTCTTTCTCAGGCAGAAAAGTTGGCCTCATTTTTGACTACACCAAATATAATATTTCCCATAGTTTGATTTCGATTCCTCCCTTGGAAATTGTTTTTTCGTAATGTTTGCTCTTTGCTTTTGTTGCAAAATTTTTATTGGTTTTGAAATATATAGGGAAGGGTAAAAGGGTGTACAAGAAAATTTTTTGCAGCTTCCATACTGGTGGCGAGAATCTCGCCTAGAAACTCACAAATTTAACAGTCTTAGAACTAAAATATAAAAGAAAGCATCAGAACAAATTTAACCATTATTATCAAACATGTGCTCTACTATTTTTTTCTCTGTTACTTTTGTAGTATCAACAATTACAATTATTCCAAATATGTTCATTTTTGTGATCTAAGCCTTTTCGATATTGCTTCTTCTTCCCTGCCTCTTGGGAGGGCCTCAGCGCCCCCCCCTCCTTGTCTTGTGTCTTGCTGTCCTTTTCCCTACTCCCACTAAGTTCCTCCTCTGGGGGGGAAAGATTCTTTTTAATAAAGGCTTCCGCCTCTTGAATTGTATTAATTCTAATCCTGTTTCCCTCCCAGAAGACCATCATCCCCTCAGGTAACAACCATTTAAACCACACCCCCATGTTATATAATATTTTTGATAAGGGGGAAAATTTCCTCCTTCTCTCTCTTATTTTTTGGGGGATCTGTTTAAGAATGGTGACCTGTTCCTCTTTGTATTTCAATGGTCTCTCCCTTTGGGTCGCGAGCACCTCATCCCTTGTGGATCTCCTGACAAATTTTACATGTACCTCTCTGGGAACGTTATGACTTCTGGCATATGCTGAATTTATCCTATATGCCAGATCCATATCGCAGCCTAATTGTTTCTTGTCTCCCTTAATATAATCTGCTAAAATTGTACTCATACTCTCTTTAAGATCTTCATTTTCTTCCTCTGGCAAGTTCTGGAATCTAAGAAAAAAAGACATTCTTTCAAATTCTAATTTTGTCAGAAAATTTTCTATATCTGCGTTTCCTTTGCGTGTTATTTTAAGCTCCTCCCCCATCTTCGCCGCCCTCTCCTCCAAAACCATAATTCTCTGTTTATTCCCAGCAATGTGTTCTTTAACGTCTCTGAGCTCTTCTTTAACCTCTGCCATTTCTTTCTTCATTTCATTCTGCCCCTTCATGAGTTCTTTAAACATTTCCGTAACAGATAGTTCCTTTGTGTCCTCTCCAGCCCCTCCTTTCTGCAACAATGAGGTGATCTTAGACTGTTGCGTTGTGGGACTGGGAGCAGCAGATGACGGGGCAGAGTGCGCCTTGCCAGTCGGTGGTTTTCTTGCCGCCATTGGTTATGTTCAGAGATACAAATCCTTTCCAGGGAAAATGGTGTCCGAGGATTCCACAGCGGAGCTGGCCTCAGAAGGCAAATAAATGCAAGGAAACCCAGAATTCAAGTAGAGAGATAATCCAAGGAGTAATTCCACTAAGCAAAACTCAGAAGAACCACAAAAAGAGGCACCAGCTTCCCTCTGGGAGAGTACAATCCACTTTTCTTTACTTTCTCTTTGGGAGCAGTTTCAAAGGACAAGTTTCATTCATATGTGGACAAAGGAAAGAGGGTGGGCGCCATCTTGGCCCTCCCTTCCGCAGGGAGAGAAGTCACAAAAAGTTTTTCTTTCGCTGTTTTTTAAAGGCGAGGATCAACTTTAAAATCACATCTGGCAATTGTAAAAAGCCGTTCCCATTCCCATTCATCCAAGTAACTAATCAGTCATTATTCTCTCTCTCCGAGAGAGTCCTTTCAAATGCCGCTTATTCCGAGGGGGGGGGGTAATAGAGGAACCACCCCCTCTAATTTCCATTTCAAAAGCCAGAGCACACCAACTCACGCACCTCTGTAGCTTCCTTTCAAAGTAAGCAAAGAGCACCAGGTGAAATAGGCGCCTCCAGTCTTCAGCCATGCTTCTCCTTTGTTCTGAGACCTCCCAGGGCCGTCCGGCGAAGAGGCGATGTGATTCGCCCCCCCCCACTGCTCCCTGACGCCTAGGCAAAGCTGGGAAAAACACCCCCACCAGCTGCCGCCTCTGCGGGGGGTCCCAGCAAGCCGCCTTTTGGCAGGAGACCCCTTGGTCGAGTCTCCTGTGCCCCTTTCGGGGCCCACCAAGGGAGCTCCGGCAGACTATAAGTCTGTCGCCATTCGGTCGTAATGTTTGCTCTTTGCTGATATTCACCACACCTTCTGAATATTTGCCTGGCCCTGTTCTGGAATCGAATGGGACTAAATACAGATAATCTGTGGGCTACTTTTTAAGTTTTTCATTATTAGCATCCAAAGCTTTAACCCCGTCTGCCTCCTCCCTTTACCCACAGAGTCTGTTCCACAGATATGTCACACTTGGAATGCCCTGCCCTGCCCTTCCTTTTCTTCTATCCAGAAATGTAAACAATCTGGTTGGCCTCCATCTGAACATGTGGAACAGCTGGACTTTATGAGCCGTTGGGTATATTCAACCACAAACTGATTCTCCCATTGCTAAATAAAAATGTTTCTTCTCCTTCTCCTTCTCCTCCTTCTCCTCCTCCCCCCTCCCTGCTCTCTCTCTCTCTCCCCCCATCTCTCTTGGCAGAAAAGTTCTACTTGAAGGACCAATCGACCAATTGCTTGGCCATGTTGTTTCTGTGGATCCTCCTTTCCAACACTGCACTCAGTTCTTCTTGGGTAGAACCCCCCCCCCAACCTGGCGCCACTGAATCCAGCCAGAATCTGCCAGTACTATATGGGCAGCTATCGATTTGCCACAATGTACGACAATGATGGTCGCATCCCCCTGTTCTCAGCCTATAAATATCATCCCAGTCCAGGTACATCACAGGTGGATTGGAAGATTGAACCACAGGTAAAAGGAGTTCTTACTTTGAAACTAAGCCTTCAGGAAATGGAGGTCACCTAAGAGAAGGGGTCTCAAACTGGATGTCTTCAAGGGCTGGATTAGCATTGTAGTTGTCCTCTGTGAGCCAGCCAGAAGGGGGGACGGACGGACAGACGGCAGATGGGACCAATGCTTTAGTATTTCCAGGGCCCCATGGGCCAGATCTAAGCCCTTGAATTTGACACCGCTATCTTAGAGGGACAGTCACTGGATAGGAAATAAGACAAGACAGTGCACTTAAGAATTATCTGTACACAATTAATCTCAGGAGCTTTTAGATGCTTGGCTGTAAGAATTCTGCTGTCCAAGTTGGTGAGGTCTCCCTTCCATCTTTCCCCAAAGAAGCAAACTCAGGGTGCCCAGAACCCCAAATTTCAAGCGGAAGCAATGTGTATTCTCTGCTACAGCAGAGTTTCAAGCAGGCTCCCCCAGAGGGTCAGTCAGGGGCCTCAGTTTCCAGATTTCCCAGAAAGTGCCCCAAATACACAAAGTGCCATGGAAGCGTATCCCACACCCGATTCCCTGGTTGACTCAGGGTAGATCTTTAACTAGATTCAGCTTATTTGATTCTGTCTTGTGTGAATGCTAATCAGGCGCATTGCTTGATGTTCCATATTCATAGCTTGCACTGCCTGGCGATCATCAGAGAAGAAGCATGGAATCAGAACAGACCTGTTGAATCAACCCCAATGAACTTGCAAAAAGCCAGGCTGTATGGAGCGATTACGTCAACGCTTTCCTATACAACAAGGGACAGTTGGCACCAGCATCCCACCAACAGTATGAGAATAGCAAAGCTGCAACCGACACCTTAACCAACGTCGTGCCCCAGTATCACGAACTCACGAAAGGAGAATGGGACGATATTTTGGGAAGTATGAGCCAAAGTCCAGCAGGATGCCTTGAAACCTATGTCATTGTGGGCGTGGTGCCCAGTCAGGAATCCATCTCTGGTGGCCGAGTGAATAAGCCCAGTCATATCTGGGCTGCAGTTTGTTGCCTGACCAAATGGGAACAAAAGCAGTCTTGGGGAGCCATTGCTGAAAACAACCAGGATAAGGTAGAAAAGTTTAGCCTCAAGAAGCTGGAAAGTGAACTGAAATCAATGTATATCCGTAGCAGCTTAGTTCTTCAGCCTATGGAATCAATGCAGTTATTACAATCCTAGTTTGATTTGTATCATTTGGGGGGGGGGGCTCAATCTTGTGAAAATTCAGTCTGTTCGATTAGTTTCTGGTTCAGATTATGGAGCAACCCAGAAAATAAATTAATCCAATAATGAGATGAAGGGTGCAATGATGACACAATTAACACTTTTCAGTCAATTGCACTGTGCGGGTTGGAAGAGGATCCTTAGGAATCAAATCTCATTTCACACTAAATAGGGCTTCGATTTGACACAGGTCATTCTCAGCTTACATTGTTCTGCTATCCCAGGACAAATGGCCCCACAATGGCTGATAAAATCTGCACCCCAATCTTTCCCACAGGCAGCCCCCCACAGTAAGGGCCACTTAGTCATTAGCAGCCTCCCAATATCTCCTTGGCTGCCCCAAAGAAGAGGGAGTCAGCAGCCCCAATCCCTGGATTGGGGAGGGGGGAGAGAGGAAGCATTTTCCTGCAACTTTGGAAAAGGGAGAGCCCAGAAAAGCGGAAGAACGAATGATTCCTGCCGTAGGAAGAGGGGCTGCACTGGATGAGGGAGGGGAGGCACACCCCATAGTCAGGTAAGACTTGGGGGTCACAGAAACCCCCCAATCCGAAGGGAAGCTAACGGAAAGCCTTCAGCTAAAGCAGGAAGAGGTGGAGAGGATCTGCAGGGATCTCATCCTCTTTCCCCCTCTTCCCTCCCCCCCACCCTTCCCCGGGGAATCCTGCGCTGGGCTCTCTTGGGAAAGGCGCACTTCGCTTCAGGGAAGAAAAAGGCCGTTTCCTCCCTTCCAACATGCGTCTCTCTTGCTCAGAACGTCTGAACGTCCCGCCCTCCAACCTTGATTGTGTCGGAGTCTCCCTCTTTCTTTCTGTGGGTCAGGAGGATCCCCCTTTTCCTTGCAAAGCAGCCCTGAATGGAGACCCCGGAATACAGTTTGGCCATTTCTCCTCCGCTTCCCGCTCATTTCTTCATAGAACTTTCAGCAGAGAAAAACATAGAAAGGAACCTTTTGCAAGAAATGTGGAAACATAAAAGGGTAGATAAATTGTGGAATCGTGGTGAGTTTCCACCCCAGGAATTGGCATATTTTGGCTGTGAAAAGGGAAGCAGCCCTAAAACAAAAGGCTCCTTTAGATTCTTTTTCTTATCATGGTCTAAAATAGAAAATAAAGGTAGTAGGAAAACGGGAAAGGGGAGTGTAGGATAAAGGGGGAAAAGGAAAGGGGGGAAAATCTCTTTTGAATGAAGCAGAATACAAAGTGAAACTTCTCAATTTCAAAGCTTCCATTTTTCCTTCTATTGTACATTCTTAGTAAATGTGGTGCAATTCTATAACAACCGATCCTAATCAGCAAATCCTACAAAGAAGGTCCTTCTGGGAGAACAGGCGGGAGCAAGGAGGCAAGGATCCAGGGTACAGATAAGAAGAGAGAAGGAACCAGTGGAGATACGAAAGGAAAAAGAAGTCGTTCTAGACGAAAAAGGGGAAGAACCAAAGGAAGTGAGAGAAATAAGGGCAACAAGAAGCACACGACCCAAATACACATAGAAGTATGTCGGGAGAAATCAAGATCCTATCATTGAATATTAATGGTCTAAACTCACCCCAGAAGAGGAAAACAATATTTAATAAATTAAAACATTTGAACTACGATATAATTGCAATGCAAGAGGTCCATATGACTAAAAGACAGATCCAGATATTAGAATGTCCTAGATTGGGCAAAATCTACGCAGCACTGGCTGACCAAAAGAAAAGAGGAATAGCACTATATGTCAAAGACACAATTCAGACTAAACTAATTTACCATGATGAGGAAGGGAGGATACTAATCGTGGAAATAATGTTAAATGAAAAAAAGGTGTCACTGGTTGTAATATATGCACCCAACGAAGGCCAGGAAAATTTCTATCACAAACTACATGGCATTATTCGAGAGATGGGAACCGAAAATGTCTGTCTACTGGGCGACTTCAATGCTATAGTTGACCCGAAACGGGACTATAAAAGTGGAAAGAAGAGAAAAGGAGCTAGGAGAACTTTGCCAAGGTCATTCTTCCAAACGGCTGAAGAACTAAATCTGTTTGATGTATGGAGAGAAAGATATCCAGAGGGTAAACAATATACCTTCTACTCGAACCGACACGAATCCTGGTCAAGGATAGATATGGTCTGGCTGCCGATGGAGTTAATCTCAGAAGTGAAGGAGATAGATATAGAACCCAATCTATGGGCTGATCACAATCCCATGAGGATTATTTGGAAGAAACAAAAGGGCAGTTACCGTTGGTCACTGAATAGGTCAATTCTAAAAGACTAGGAATATATTAATAGAGTCAACCAAGAATTAAGATTCTTCTTTAAAGAAAATGGACCAGGAGACACATCCATACAAAACCTATGGGATACGACTAAGGCATTTATAAGAGGGGTCACAATATCAGCTACAGCCAGGAAGAAAAAAACTGAGAATCTAAAAATAAGAGAGCTGAAAGAAAGGTATAGAAATTTAGAGAGTGAATTACAAAAGAAACCGCAGAACAGAAGTATAAAAGGAAATATGGAACTGATTAAACATGAATTGGCTATATTTGAAAAAGCAAAATTGGCACAATCTATAAAAAAAGCAAAACAAAACTTCTTTGAGAATGCAAATAAACCGGGGCGATGGCTATCCTATAGGCTGAGGAAGCAAAAACAAGAGAACTGGATCAATAAACTACAAGATGAAAAAGGCGAGATCTGCTATCAACTAGAGGAAAAGAAAAAGATTATCCAAGAGTTTTATGATCAATTATATAAAGAAAACCGAGACTATACAAAGGAAGGAATATTACAGTATTTGGAAAAGTCAGATCTGCCAAAGGTACCAGAGGAGATTAAGGACATGTTCAATGAAGACATTAAAACATCAGAGATAACCGAGGCCATACAAAGACAAAAGAATAATAAAGCTGCAGGGCCGGATGGGTTGCCAGTGGAAATTTATAAAGAATTCCAAGATATACTTGTCCCAACGTTGTTAGAAGTCTACAATGCTGTGTTGAAAGAGGCGAAGACACCGTTGTCATGGACGGAGGCTAACATCGTATTATTACCTAAGGCGGATACAGACCAGGTGCTTATACAAAACTACAGACCAATATCACTGCTAAATGCAGATTACAAAATCTTTGCCTCAATAATAGCAGAAAGGCTGAAAAAATTTCTTACATCGTTCATCCATACAGACCAAAACGGATTCCTCCCCAGAAGACAAATTAAAAACAATATGAGAATTATGTTGGACATTCTTGAATATTATGAAGTGCACAATGAAAAACAGGTTGCACTAATCTTTCTCGATGCCCAAAAGGCATTTGATAATGTCAACTGGGAATTTTTGCACCAACAATTAGAATATATGGATTGTGGGGACAAATTTATAAACACAATCAGAGCAATTTATACAAACCAAAAAGCCAAAATAATAATCAATGGTGAACTAACACAAAATATTGAAATCCAGAAGGGTACAAGACAAGGTTGCCCCCTATCCCCTCTGTTGCTTATACTAACCCTAGAAGTACTAGCCAGAAATATACGTAAAGAGGCACAGATAAAGGGACTAGAAATTAAAAAGGAGCAATTTAAATTACAGGCCTTTGCGGACGATTTAGTGTTTGTGCTGGAAGATCCTATGAAATCTGGCCCGAAACTCATTGAGAAACTGACAGAGTATGGGAAAATAGCGGGTCTGAAGATAAATATGACAAAGACTAAAATGCTGACTAAAAATATGAAATCAAAAGCAAAAGAGGAGTTAACGAAGAAATTGGGTATCCAAATTGTCAAAAAAGTCAAATATCTTGGTATACATTTATCTGCGAGGTGTGTGACTATCAAAGAAGACAACTATACCAATCTGGTCAATAAAACTAAGAAGGACCTAGAAAGATGGAAAAACTTACAACTGTCCCTGATGGGCAGGATTGCAGTTATAAAAATGAATATACTACCCAAATTTCTTTTCCTATTTCAGAACATACCCATTAAATTAGAAAAAGGTGTCTTTAAAGATCTGAATCAATTGGTTTCGAAATTTATCTGGCAGGGAAGAAAACCAAGAATAAAACTAAAGGCTATGCAAGACACTAAGGAAAAGGGAGGATTTGGTGTACCAGATTGGGAACTCTATTATACTGCGGCCATATTAACATGGCTAAGGGAATGGATAATGCTGAGAAATAAAAGATTACTCAAATTGGAAGGTCATGACCTCCAAGCAGGCTGGCATGCCTTCCTCTGGTATGAAAAAGGATCTGCACACAAATATTTTAGTAGACATTACATTAGACAATCTCTGTTAATCATATGGAATAAAATTAAACATGACCACTATACTAAAACACCTATTTGGCTATCTACGATGGAAGCATACATACACCCAAATTTAATTAACATGGAAACTATAGTCACATATAAAGAGCTATTGAACAGGCAGGGGGAGATAAAAACTAGAGCAGAATTGACATCACAAGGAATACAAGTAGAATGGTGGTCTTATCTACAGATACAATCAAGGTATGCACAGAATAGGAAGAACGAAGGTATTGCCAAAGACTACACAATATTAGATAAACTGTTGATACAGACAGAAAACAGACTGATCAAAGTGCTGTATAGATTTTTGTTGGAATATAAACTAGAGGAAGAACATGTCAAAGAAAACATGGTCGCCTGGTCGAAAAATTTCGGTTACAATGTGGAATTGGCTAAGTGGGAAAAACTCTGGATACTTAATCAGAAATTAACATTGGCTACGGCGTATAAAGAAAATCTTTACAAGATGTTCTACAGATGGCATCTCCCGCCAGCACGGCTATCTAAAATGTTCAAAAATTTGGCCCCAAATTGCTGGAAGTCTAAAAAAACACCAGGCACCTTCTACCATATGTGGTGGACGTGCAATGAGGCAAAAAAATATTGGAAAATGATCCAATCATGGTTAGAACAAATGGTGGGAGAACAAATTATGTTTAAACCAGAAACCTTTCTCCTAGGCATAATACCGGAGGGGTTTAAGAAAGATACACTCTATCTAATTATACATATACTGACTGCAGCGCGCATAACCTATGCACAGCATTGGAAAAAAGAAAATACACCATCAGAGCTAGATATAATCAGAAAAGTGTTGGCCTGTGCAGAAGCAGATAGGCTCACTTTGGAACTTAAAAATAAAGGGGAATCAGAATATTTTGAGGTATGGAATAGATTTTATGACTGGTATAAGTTAAGATGACAAGACTGGAATAAACGTATATATGGCGATCGAACAGAAGGACAGACAATGTATTAAGTAGAATAACTGTTAATGGTTGAAACTAGCTGTACATAATGTGAATATTTGATATATATATATACCTGGCTTTTCCAGAGGTGTCCAGGGATGGGAGCCTCTGAGGGGGAGGGGGGGCTTCCTAAACCCCTTGACAAGCTCCTTCCCAATGCAGGTTTTCCGGTCATGAAAAAGAGCGTGGAGTGTGTTAGTTCAAGGCCAGTTTGACCTTCCTTTGAGAGACTCTTTGAATCTTGTGGTGCAGAAAAGGTCCATTTATACTGGGAAGGAAAGTTGGGTTCTGACAGCTGGAGGTTTCTGATTGGGCCATTACTAAGTGAAATACAGGGTTTTATGCTTCAGATGATCAGGAGTTTCTTAGAGGCAGACCTTTGCTGTTTTTATTACTTTCATTCATTTCTCCACACTACCCTGTTGCCCTGACTGGTTGAGGCTCTCGGGGCTCCCCTTCCCTTGGGGGTTTTGTGCAATGCACCACAGGAGGATTGGCATCATTTTGCCTATTCCGTCCATGTTTTGATAGCCCCAGCTGCTTCTTCGGGGGGGGGGGCCTGGACAAGAGAAGGGAAAGTTTATGGGTCACTTTCCCAGCCACGCCCTTGCAGCTCCTCCAGCTCCACCTTATGACCTTCTTCAGTTCCCTGGGGCTATCCCCCCCCCCCCCGAAAAGGCAGAAGGGAGAGGTTACCTTAGCAAGAGCATTGGGAGGAGCCCCTCCTGCTTCCTCCTGTTCTCCCGTTCCTTCTCCTCTCTTTCCTCACCCGTCCTTTCTTTGAGTCTTTACCTTTTATCCTGCCTTCCAGCTTTATCAGAACTCTCCACAGCCAACTGACCATGACCTACCTTACTCACCAAGGACAACCTGGCATGTCCAACTTTTCCTGGGACAACTCGCTGTAGCTAACTCGCCATGGAACAAGACTTATACTAATATCAAAGAAATGGTGGCATCACATCATTAAAGAAAGGGTTCAGAGAGATAGGATAACGGTTAGATTATCCTTTCTTTTTATATTATTTTAAATAATTACATTGAATAGTTGAATTGTCCCGCAGTGCGTTTTCTCATTGGGCACAGAAAGTTTTCACGTGGCAATTTGGCCAGGGCCAGGTGGCCCAGTTGGACTTTATCTGCCCTAGGACAATCCATCCTCAAGGCCTTGTTAACTTGCTAAATCAGAACTTGATCCTGGTTCTTTCTCTTTTTCAAGAAGAAAAGTTGGCCTCATTATTGACTACACCAAGTACAGTATAATGCTTCCCATACTTTGATTTCTATCCCCCTCTTGGAAATTGTCTTTTCGTAATGTTTGCTCTTTCCGATATTCACCACACCTTCTGAATATTTTCCAGGGCTTGTTCTGGAGTTGAATTGGACTAAATACAGATAATTTGTGGGCTACTTTTTATGTTTTTCATTATTAGCTTCCAAAGTTTTAACCCCGTCTGCCTCCTCCCTTTCCCCACAGAGTCAGTTCCACAGAAATGCCACTCTAGGCCAAGTAGCTCTCAAGCCATCAAAGGATCAGTCATTCCTTCATTTCTTCAGAAAGACTCAAGGGTTCTTGGATTTTACTCTTTGTGTATCAGGTTTCACCAGATCTGCATTTATACCACTGTTTTCTTCCACTACGTGTAAAACTTTGCTTTTCTCCATGTTAAAATTTATTTTATTAGATGGTGCCTATTGTTCAACTCTGCCAAGGTCCTTTTCGGCTAGCAAACATTTAACGCAGTGACACCCCTTCTTTTGCAAGTGGTTTGTTAAGCATGTCAGCGATCTGATCATGTGTAGAAACATATTGCAATTTAACAAAACCTTGCTTAACTAATTGCTTTGTATTTTGATAACGAATGTCAATGTGTCTGGACCTAGAACCTGTGAAATGTGACTCAGAAATATAAACCACAGATACATTATCGTCCATCACGGTGATTGGTCGAATCGGACGTTTCCAGATATTTGTGATCAAAGCATCAAACCACGTTAGAGAATTACAAGCATCAGAAACACAAGCATATTCAGCTTCAGTAGATGAACATGAAACAAAACTCTGTTTTCTCACTTGCCAGTAAACAGGACATCCATTCGGGAACATCATGTAACCACAAGTGCTTTTGCGTGATTTCTTATCGCTTGCCCAGTCAGAATCGGCGTAGCAAATTAACTTTGGTTGATCAGTGTGTGTTGGTTCTAGCAATAACTTCATGTGCTTAGTGTGTTTCAGGTATTTCAATAACTTCTTAATGCATGCCCAATGAAATTGTGTTGCTTTACCTACGTGTCGTGATAAAAGATTAACACTAAGTGCAATGTCAGGTCTGGTCCAACTACTAATGTATAATAGTGAACCAATGACTGAGCGATAAAGTGTTTGATCCTCGAACTCAGGACTTGGTTCATGTGTTAAGTTATGAAAATCTGTTTGCATGGGTGTCTTTGTTGCGTTAGCATCTTTCATGTTGCAATGATGCAGAATGTGGTCAATTTTCTCTTCTTGTGAAAGACTAAACCCCTTCTGTGTCTTTTCAATCTGAACGCCTAAATAAGTGCTAATGTGTCCTAAAGATTTCAGTGTGAAATATCTCTGCAAACTTTTTGCAAAAATCTCACTCATTTTCTTATTTGGACCAATGTAAACAATATCATCAACATAAACAAGAATTATCTCATATGCATTATTAGATCTTTTTGTGAACACGCATTCATCAGTTTCGGACTTAATAAAGCCCATTGAATTTAGTTTGTCAGTAAGACATAAGTACCACATTAAACCTGACTGTTTCAGACCATAAAGACTTTTGTTCAGAAACCAGGTATCCCCTTCTTGCTTTCGGAATCCTGGAGGGCTTCTGACGTAGATCTCTTCATCTAGGTCTGCATGTAGATAAGCTGTGTCCACATCAAATTGGAAAACTTCTAAACCAAGAATAGTTGCAGTGGTTAAAGCAATTTTTACACTTTCAGTTCTGACTGTTGGTGAATAAGTGTTTGTGTAGTCCTCAGGATAACGTTGAGCGAAACCCTGAGCTACAAGTCTGGCTTTGTATAAAGACTCACCATTTGGTTTCTTCTTGATTCTGTAAACCCATCGAGTGCCAATGACTTTCTTGTTTGCTGGAGGTTTTGCAGGTGTGAATACATTAAGTTTCTTTAAACTGTCCATTTCATCCTGCATTGCATCATACCATTTGTCTTGCTCTGAATCAGGAAGCTGTTTGATTTGTGTGAATGTCTCAGGAGGAAGAGTAACATTGCAAATCAAAGGTAATGGTGTTTTTGTCAGTTGCCACGAATATCATTGTGGAGGGATTCCTTTTGTGACCCTCTTGGAACGTCTCGGAACAACAGTCCAGTCTTCTTCTTCTTCGTCCTCATCCTCACGTTCGTCGCTAGCATCAGCATCCGCGGCTTGCAAAGACGGAACATCAGGTTGTGAAGTACTGGTAGAAGGAATATCTGCCTGTGAATTGTGTTTAGATCCAAACCTTTTGCGAACTCCGGCATCTTTCTAAGAACACGGAAACTGGCATGCCCCAATCTTCTGTGCCACATGTGGATACACCTGGAATGCAAAGGTTTACCAGTTAGTGAATTCTCAACATTAACAGTTTCATGAGGAACCTCAGGTTTGCTCTGAGCAACCTGCTTCTGTTTTCTCTGTTTGTTGGCTTTAGGAGCCTTTAGAACAGTAACGGGTTCTCTCTCTGAACCAACTCTCTCTGGGCCCGTGCTGTCCCTTTTTGGAGTTTGCATACTTGCCTGTGCTTGCCCTTTAGGCTTTGGCTTTAAGTAATAAACACCACCAATCAGCATGGTTTCAGCAACAATATCTCTATCTTTAACTATGTAACTTGCTTTTTTGAGGTGGTGAACCTGGAACTTTAACTCTCTAGACAAGTGACTTTGACTAAGCAAATTACTGGTTGCTGAAGGTATGTAATAAACATCAGGGATGAATGTATCGAGCTCTTCTATGTAAACAGTTCCTTTTCCCATGACCTTGCAAGTGTGGTTGGAAAAAGGTGTACAGTTCTCGATACTCTGGCTCTGGCTGGCCCATCTCTGTGAAAAGTTCCTTTCTGTGGGTAATGTGTACAGCTGCTCCACTATCTAAAGTCCACAAAAGACGTCTGTCGTACTTTGGATCAGGTTGTGGAACGTTGGTTATGGCCAATGTTGCGAGTGGAGCTTGTGGATCACGCCTTGGACCACGACGACCTTGTCTTCTGCCTCTACCTCTGCCTCTGGAGTCTGTTCCTCTGGGCTGGTATGTGACGGGAGCTGGAACTCGTTGGGGACAATCCCGGGTGTCATGTCCCACATGGTTACAGGTGTAGCATTTTGGCATCCTTGGAGCGTAGCCTCTTCCTCGGAAGGGACGTCTAGCTGGAGCCTTTGATGCTGGGGGTCAGCAGATGTGGCATAGCTAATTTGATAGCTTCTTCCTCCACTAAAAGTCTACAAATGTGGTTAACCGTGCGTTGGGCAATAGGCACGTAGTTAATCTTTGCAACGGCATCTTTCCATTCATAATTCAATGAGTTAATGATGATGCTAATCATTTGGATATCATCGATTACATGGCCACTTTCTCTCAATTCACTTCTCATTCTTTTCAGTTTGGTCAAATGTCCACCAATTCATTCACCAGGTTTCAACTTCGAACCATGGAACTCAGACATGAGCAAACATGAAGATTCAATTGAAATGGGCCTGTAGCAATCTTCCAAAATAGCCCAAATTTGTTGGGCTGTTGCATCAGGTGGAAAGGTAACCTGGAGTTCAGTTTCCATCGACATGAGCAAAGTAGTGGATGCTCTGGTCTCTAGATCTCTCATTGCAGGAGTCCATGGCTGGGCAGAAGGATTAAAAACCATACAGTGTGTGCCTTCTCTGCGAAGCAAGAGTGCAATTTCACTGACCCAGGCTTTATAATTCTCTCCTGACTCCTTTAATTTTGACTCACCAGTCAAAGGAGTGACTGAAAGTGCCTGCTGATGGATATGCATTTGAACAACTTGCTGTGCAGGTTGAAAAGCTGGTTGTTGAACCAGGGGGTGCTGTAATTGCACCATTGGCCTTTGTGTGGCAACATTAAATTGACTTCCTTGCATTTGCCTTTGGCTTTGCCTTGTTCCATCTAGGGAGGATCCAACACCACCAGGGGGCGCTGAAGACTTAACCTTTGGAGGCAAAACTTGGGCATCTAGAAGACTTATAGATAAATCTTTCCAGCTTTGGTGCAATTGTTTTAACTTGTGCTCTAATAAATTTTCTCCACCAGCAGATGGCAGTGCAGCTTCACTTCTTGGCTGCATCAGGCCTTTATACATGGCAGGGGAAGTAGTAGAACAAAGGAGATCAGGTGACCTCGGTGACGTGTACATATCTCTCTGTTCTGATTCACCTAAAGCAATTTCCTCTATGGGGTGTGTCTTAGGTTGTTTAGAAGGAGACAAGATGGCGTCCTCAGACATTTTGGGAGTGGGGAAACCCCTCCTACTTCTCTCCAATCTTTCAAACTATATTCTAGCTTCTCGGGCTTGTTTTTCAAAACGCTCTATCTGGTCACGATAGCTTTTCATATATTCCCCAGTGCCTGAGAAGATTCATAAGATTCACTTTCTGCGTGGGGGTGTTTTTCCTCTGCCGGCAGTTGCCGCGAGGGCTTTGGCCAGAGATCAATTGTTTAATAATCTCCAAAGGTTTGGGAGTGAAGTTGCTCTGGTAACATGGAACGTTTTGGCTTTGCCCCCAGAATGTTATGATCTCTTGGAGGTATTTGGGAACTTGCATAATGAGAAGGGGGAACTACTGACCTCGGTTCGTAGATCTCACCTCCTGTAGCTCCTTCCCCCACAGCAGGGTCTTCATCCAGTCCAGTTACTGGAGTTTGGGAAGTTGGAAGCCAGCGTGAGAAGTCCTGCATCTCTGTGTCTGAGGGAATGGATCCTTCCAAGCGCGTTCCATGTCTGTGTTTTTTCTTTTTCTTCTTTGGCATGGCTAGTTAGCCTGGCCGCCTATCTCTTAAAGATAGCTTGGAAGGAAACAGCCGTAAATTATAACCATCCTCCTGCTTCCATTAATTGTCAGGGAAAAATATTTTACCCTGAACTAGATGAGGTCTTAGATCACGGCTTTTCCAAACAGCATTATCTTTAAGGTGCGAAAAAGAAATAAAATCCCGGAAAACATATTCTAAGGAAAAACAAGCTTTAATACAAAAATAAGAAAATAAAGAAATAAACAAATCTAATTGTTACATTTTGGCAGAAACAGTTTGTCTACCAGCTTCCTGGCAGATGGACAAAGATTAAAAGGGAAGAAAGCTCTGGAATGTGTGAAGAGCAGGCGCAGTACATCATTGCTGATAAGACCTTATGACCTGCGCAGTAATTCATCAGTAATTATTCAGTTCAAGCTAGCAAACATTTAACGCAGTGACATTCAGGCATGTTCCCCTGGGCTATTTCCCCCCCCCTCGAAAAGGCAGAAAGGAGCAGCTGCCTTAGCAAGAGCATTGGGAGGAGCCCCTCCTGCTTCCTCCGGTTCTCCCTTTCCTTCTCCTCTCTTCCCTTCTTTGACTGTTTTCCATTTAACTTGCCTTCCAGCTTTATCACAACTCACCACAGCCAACTCACCTTGACCAACCGTACTCAACAAGGACAACCTGTCATGGCCAACTTTTCCTGGGACAACTCCTTGTAGCCAACAATGTAGCCAACTCATTGTTGCTAACTCTCCATGGAAGAATACTTCCTTAGAAGCAAGGGGCTTATAATTTGCTCTCTTGAGCGAGTCACATTTGGCATTTGGAGTCAAGTCCCAAGAACTGCACATCCCTGTTTTAGAGGGCCCAGAATAAGATTTGAAGAAATTGTTCCTTGGCCCATGGGCAACTTGGAAGGGTGGAATCCAGGGTCTGATTATCCCTAAACCAAAGCTAAGCTTGACAGGATGTGTAAACCACACCACAGTCCTCGTTGTTCTCTGACAGCAAAGTAGCTCAGAGCTCTGACGGTATCTTGGGCGAATGACGGACTGTGGCAGGAGTGTGCAGGGACTCTATTCACTATCAGGTTGTTCATTTGTACGCAATGCAGAGGTCAACAGTCCGGTAGACCTTCACAGAAGCTGCTCTAGAGGAAATAGATTTGGATATCCCTTCTTGCCAGAAACCTCTTACTGTATAAGGAGTCTTTCGATGGGAATGTTTCCAGGTGTAGATGCTCCGACTTAGCGTAACACTTCAACTTCCCTGGATCACTAATGATCTCGACCCACATCACCTGCTGAGAACCAAAGAAGCTTCTTGGGTCACAAGCAAAATGTTTTCAAGGAAAACATGGTTCCGCCCCAAGCGCCTGATGGAACCAGATAGGTTCCAGACGGAACTTGGGCCACCTCCTGTGGACCTGACCCGCCCCCGGGTGGAGGACCTGGTAGACGCATGGAATAGTGCTACTACCGGGGCCCTAGACCGGGTGGCGCCTTTGCGGCCTCTCCTGCGGCGACGAACCACCCTGGCACCTTGGTTTACCGAGGAGCTAAGGGTGATGAAACGCCACAAGAGACGCCTAGAGAGTCGTTGGAGATCCTCCCGTTCCGAATTTGACCGAGCACAGGTACGAGCATATTTGAAGACGTACCTTGTGGCATTAAGAGCGGCCAAACGTCAACATTGTGCCGCTCTTATTGCGTCTGCAGATAACCGCCCTGCTGCCCTGTTTCGGGTGACTCGTTCCCTCTTGTCTGAGAGACCACGGGAAGCCCCACTTCAGGGCAGAGCAGAGGAGTTTGGGAAATATCTACAGGACAAAGTCGCTCAAATCCGGACGGGATGGGCCCCTTTCAGTGGTCCAGTAGAGACGCCCGTGGCGAGTCTTGAGGGACCGCTTTGGGAGGAGTTTGACTCGGTTGCCATCGAGGATTTGGACAGGTTGCGTGGACGTCTGCGACCCACCACATGTTTATTGGACCCGTGTCCCTCCTGGCTTGTACTGGCATCCTGGGAGGTTACGCGCGACTGGCTCCTGGGCCTGGTGAACGCCTCGTTGGGTGAGGGGTCTCTACCGGCCGCCTTGAAAGAGGCGGTGGTGAGGCCCTTGCTCAAGAAGCCTTCCCTGGACCCAATGGACCTAGTCAATTATCGTCCAGTCTCCAACCTTCCTTTTTTAGCGAAGGTTGTAGAGAGTGTGGTGGTACAGCAGTTCCCTCGTCACCTGGAGGAAAATGATTATCTAGACCCGTGCCAGTCCGGCTTCCGACCCAGGCACAGCACGGAGACGGCCTTGGTCGCATTGGTGGATGATCTCTGGAGGGCCAGAGATAGGGGTTGTTCCTCTATCCTGGTCCTATTAGATCTCTCGGCGGCGTTCGATACCATCGACCATGGTATCCTGTTGCACCGGCTAGAGGGGTTGGGAGTCAGGGGCACCGTTTTACGGTGGTTTGGCTCCTACCTCTCTGATCGGACGCAACGTGTGTTGGCAGGGGAGCAGAGTTCGACCCGGAGGTCACTCACATGTGGAGTGCCACAGGGATCGGTGCTCTCGCCTCTCCTGTTCAACACATATATGAAACCGCTGGGCGAGATCATCCGTGGTTTTGGGGTGGGATATCATCTGTATGCTGATGATACTCAGCTATACATTTCCACCCCGAACCACCCCAATGAGGCCGTCGAAATGATGTCCCGGTGTCTGGAGGCCGTACGGGTCTGGATGGATGGCAACCGACTAAAACTCAACCCTTCCAAGACGGAGTGGCTGTGGCTTCCGGCCTCCCGGTTCAATGAGGTGCTTCCATCTCTGGCCATTGGGGGCGTCCAACTAGCCCCCATGGAACAGGTGCGCAATTTGGGCGTCCTCCTAGATGCCCGGCTGTCCATGGATGACCATGTGACAGCTGTGGCGAGGGGGGCATTCCATCAGGTTCGCCTGATGCGCCAATTGCGCCCCTTATTGGACCGGGATGCCCTACGCACAGTCACCCATGCGCTAGTGACGTCTCGCCTGGATTACTGCAATGCTCTCTACATGGGGCTTCCCTTGAGATGCACTCGGAGGCTACAGTTGGTCCAGAATGCGGCCGCGCGGGTGATTATGGGGAGGACTAGATACTCCCCTGTAACACCTCTCCTGCGCGAGCTGCACTGGCTTCCTGTGGTCTACCGAGTGCGTTTCAAGGTTTTGATTATGATCTTTAAAGCGCTTCATGGCACAGGGCCTAGTTATATGCAGGATCGCATCCTGCCCCACACATCCCTACGACCAATTCGCTCACACAGAGAGGGACTTCTCCGGGTGCCGTCCGCCAAACAGTGCCGGGGGGCGACACCCAGGAGCAGAGCCTTCTCTGTGATGGGCCCAGCCCTGTGGAATGACCTCCCCCGTGACATCAGGATTACTTCCGATCTCCGCTCCTTCCGTGTACAGCTGAAGACCCACCTCTTTCAATTATCTGGCCTGGCTCAATCGTAATCTTTCTTATTCCTCCTAACTGTTTTTAAATTGTATTTTAAACGTTAAATTTTAATTGTATATTGGGTTCTTACAATTGGGGTATTTTAATGCTGGTTTTTTAACTATCTATATGATGTAAATTGCTACCTCCTCCGAGTCCGTGTCCGTGTATGCGTATGTATGTTTTGTATGTATGCCTATGTGTTTTTGTATATTCTCTATGTTTTATATGCCCCATTGTACACCGCCCCGAGTCCTACTTGGAAAGGGAGCGGCTAATAAATTCAAACTTATTATTATTATTATTATATAAAAAAGAAAAATGTCCAGTTTCCTTTTGCAAAGCATCTTTGAGGCAACCGTCACCTGGAGGACTGAGAATCTCCAATGACAAATTACATAGATCAGCATCTCTCACCCTTTCCAATTTTAAGGGAAATGGCCTTCAACTCCCAGAATTGCCCACCAGCATAGAATCCTTCTGACATTCCTCTGGTCAGATCCCTCTGCTGAGGAGTAAATGAATCCCTGAATAATTTGTTAAAGGTCTGCAGAGCATCCAAGGAGATGCTGGTTCCCCTCCTAGGCAGCCATGCTACTTCTCCAGCCTCATGTAATAGGAATCTTTTCCCTCTTACTGAGACTTTGACAATGAAAGGAGAAGAAGAGAGACGGCCTTTGGGGGGGTTTGTGTGTGTGTGTGTGTGTGTGTGTGTGTGTGTGTGTGTGTGGTTGGCTTCCCTGTGTCTCCTGAAGAGGGCTCTGCTATCTCAGTAGCAATCAATGCTCCAGTTGATCCTAACTGGATATTTGAAGAAGTAGGTTGGAAGCTGTCAACCACCATGAGAAACCACCATCAACCACACCACCGTCCCTGCTCTTCCTCCTCTCTTCTGCTCTTCATCCTCATCAGCTAAGGCTCCTGCTGTCAAGTCCTGTTTGAGTCTGATTTGAGTTCCCTTCCTCTTCACTTCTCTCTCTCTCCCCCCCCTTTCTTTTTCCTCCCCTCTTTCCTTTCTTCCTTTTCCTTTCCTTTCCTTTCCATTCCTGCCAGTCCAACCTCAAGGCCTTGTTAACTTGCTAAATCTGAGCTTTTTCATTGTTCTTTTTCTTTCCCAGGCAGAAGTGTTCATCTACAAAGGCCAAGCGGCCAAGCGGCCAAGCACATGGCCATGTTGCTGCTCTGGATCCTCTCCCTGGCTGCCTCTTTCTCCTGCTTGCAACTGGGGAGCAGTTTCAGACCCTGCAAGCAGTTCTTTCTGGTTGGGAAACCTCCCAAACTGGTGCCAATGAATCTATCCATAATCTGCCAGTTGTACAAAGACAAGTATCCATTGCCACAATGGACGAGAGAGAGTGGTGCATCCCCACATTCTCAGCATAGAAACATCAATCTGGTGGGATCAAAAGAGGAAATGATTGGAAGGTTGAAGTGCAGTAAAAGGGTTCCTATTTTATAGCTAAACATTCATGAAATGAGGGTAGAGAAGCACTCAGAGGTTAGTAAATATGTCCAGAAAGTGGATTGAAGAATTATTTGTACATAATTAATCTCAGGGATCACCCGGAACTAGACGTAAGAATTCTATTGGCTTCATTGTTGACTACACCAACTATAATATTTCCCGTACTTTAATTTCTATTCCTCTCTTGGAAATTGTCTTTTCATAATTTTTGCTCTTTGGAAAGTGACCAGATATCCACCACACCTTCCGAATATCTGCCCAGCCCTGTTCTGGTATTGAATGGGACCAGGACTAAATACAGATAACCTGTCGGCTAATTTTTAGCTTCGGGTTATCATCTTCCAAATCTTTAACCTGGTCTGCCTCCTCCCTTTACCCACAGAGTGAGTTCCACAGAAATGCCACTCTAGGCCAAGTACCTGTGAAGCCATCAAAGGGGCAGTCATGCATTCATTTCTTTGGAAAGATAACAGGAAGTAGCCAGAATTTAAACCTTGGAGCAGGGGCATCGATCTGCATTGCGATTGTTCTCTCTCTACTTGACTCCTTCTGGTCTACAAGCAAGATACTGGTTGCACCTGTGAGTATTCTGCTGGGGAAGCCACTGTGGGATGTTTTGTTATGGGCTGCAGCTGTTGTCATAACCTTCTTGTGCAAATGCTTGAATTATGCACTTTCCATCCTGAATACTTAAGAATAGTAAATAAAAATGGATAATGAATAAGGGGACCATGAATGCAAAATATAAATATATATTACATTACATTGCATTATCATTATATTATTACATTATTATAATTATAAAAATACACGGAAACGAAATTGCTGCATGATGTATGTGTTGTTTTAAGTCATGGGTTTGTTGATGTGTTTAAAATAACATTTTTATTAAAAAAAAGTTGGTGTCAGATCTGTTATAAGCCAGGTCACCGAGACAGATGCAGGCTTCCATCAAGTCCTTCATTGCTCTGCTATCCTATGACAAATAGCCCTACAAGGGCTGGTAAAATCTGCACCCCAATCTTTCCCACGGGCAGCCCCCCGCAGTCAGGGCAACTCGGTCATTAGCAGTGCTCCAATATCGCCGAGGCTGCCCCAAAGAAGAGGGAGTCAGCAGCCCCAGAGGCGAAATCGGTGGGTCTGGATTGTGGGGAGAGAAAGAGTTTTCCTGGAACTTCGGTAAAGGGAGAGGCCAGAAAAGTGGAAGGACCAATGAGAATCCTCCCTTCTCTGCATCATCGGTCTCCAGGCAAAGTCTCCCTTGACTTCACCTGATGGAGGAGAGAGTTCTGCGCAGAGAGAGAAGCGGAGAAAGTGGGAGGGGGAATATTTTCAGTCTTGGGGGGCGCAGTTCAAGGGCAGCTCAGGCCGATCCTGAGGGGAGGGTGGACTACTTTTTGTCCTTCCCCCAAGGTCCGACGAGGAGTGGGGCTGCAGTGGGTTACTGAAGGGGAGGCGTAGCCCCTCAGCCAGTGAAGACTTGAGCAGGCTGCCTGGGGAGCGGACTGGCTGGGGGTCCTGGAGCGCCGTCACGCGCACGCGCACACACTCATTTCATCCTTGGGAATTCCCCCCCCCCCCAATCCTGCATCCAGTTTTGGTCCCCACGCTCTCTTTGACGAACTCCCTTCTCCTTCAGGTGAAGTGCCAAAGGACTCTGCCCGGAGACCGATGACGGTCAAGCAGGGAGAATCCCCATTGGTGCTGCCGCTGATTCTTTCCCTTCCCAGCTCCAAAGTCCGAGATCAACGCTTCCTCCGATTCCTCCTCTGGGCCTGGAAGCACACACACACACACACACACAGACACACAGACACACAAACACATAAAGAGAGAGAGAGAGAGGGAGAGGGAGAGGGAGAGGGAGAGAGAGAGAGAGAGAGAGAGAGAGAGAGAGAGAGAGAGAGAGAGAGAGAGAGAGAGAGAGAGAGAGAGATGCTTTCAGTTATTTATAAAGTAATAAAAAAGAAATCACATTGAAAACCCTGGTAGCAAGAGGAGCAGATGCTTAAACCACTTTGCCCACATTGAGCACAATTGATTTTAAGATAAGGGCCTTTGGACGTCCGGTTCCGGCGGCTGACGGCGACGGGCAACTCGTTGCTCGCTCCGGCTCCCCGGTGGGCTTCCCCACTCCTTGGAGGGCGCAGGACGCCCCGTAGAGGCGTCCTGCCGGAGGGGCGGCATCGTAGGGGATCCCTGCATCGGCGGCGGCCGGCGGGAAGTCCCCTGTGCGCTCAAGGCACCGGGGAGCAGATCGGAGGGCGTGTGGGCGCGTCTTCGCTGACAGGCTGTTCGGAGTGAAAAAAGAAAGCCGAAGGATGCAGCAGTGGAGCGGTGAGGTGTAGACTCCCTTCATTCCTATTACCAACTAAAAAATTTGTCTGCTGTGCAAACTTGAACTTTTGGCTTGAATTGGAGAGGTGCGGCTGGAGGGGAGGGGGATTTTCCCCCCCCTTGGACAAGCGGCTGGAAACAAGAGAGCTCTCAGCCCCAAGGGAAGGAGGAGGGGGAGAGCCAGACTAAAGATGTCACACCCCTATTAAATGGATTTTCAGATTTAAACTTTTAAGGTTTAAGACAATGAGATCTGGAAGCCTTGGGAACTTTGAACTTTGAAAACTTTATTTGTTGCCTCAATACCCGAAGCTGGCAGGGCAAGATGGCACACTTCCGTTGTCTTCATGAGATGTGAGACTTGACTCCACCTTTTAACTTCAGGCTTCTGGTCTTTGTCTCCGTGCTACCTGGATAATTCTCTTGTGGATTGTTTGCTTCTGAACCCCCTGGAGTAAAAAACGACTGCTCTTTTGCCAGGGTGATCAGAAAATTCCCCTGTGCCTGGACTCTCTGCCTCCTGGACTCACTTGGCTGTTCTATCTATCTGACTGATCCTTCTTTATACTGACTGGACTCTTTATTTTATAAACAATGGCACCTAAAAGACCACCTCCTGGAAAGTCAGGTTTTGCTGCCTCAGCCCCAACATCTGCAACCTCCAGTCCTAGCACACAATCAACGTTAATAGCCTTAAAGCAACCTAAATCTACGGACCTGGAGCTTCATCAAATGTTACAACAACTTTTACAGGGACAAGAGGAAATAAAGAGACAATTGAAGAAGATGAAAGAAGAAATTAAAGACAACCAGGATAAAATTAATAAGAACTCACAGAGACTGGATCTTTTGGAAGATGGGGCGGCTGAGATGAAGGGAGGGATAGAGGGCGTGCAGAGGGGAAACAAAGAACTTGACACCCAACAAATGAAAATAGAGTTTGAGAGAATGTCTTTTTATCTTAGATTCCAGAACGTGATGGAGACAGATGATGAAAATATAAGGGACATCATGACAAACATTTTGACTGAGTATATTCAGAAGGAAAAACAACAGATGGGGTGGGAAATAGACCTGGCTTATAGAGTGAACTCAGTGTATGCTAGAACACATAATGTCCCCAGGGAGGTACACATTAAATTCCTTAGGAAAAGCACAAGAGATGAAATCCTGAATGCACAAAGGGGGCAAGTCTTGATATACAAAGATAAGGAGATAACCATTCTGAAACAGATCCCCAAGAAAGTGAGGGAGAAAAGAAAATTTTATTCGCAATTGGCGAGTAAACTATACCAGAAGGGGGTGTGATTTCGATGGTTATTGCCTGAAGGTATGCTAATATTCTGGGAGGAGACAAGAGTTAGAATTAATACACCCATAGAGGCGCAGACCTTTATGGAAAAAAATAAACTACTTCTAGAAAAACCAGAAGACACTCCAGTAGAAGTAGAAGACACGGGAGGGGCCGGAGCACTGCCAGCTGGGGGAGATGGGGCGACATCAAGAAAGCTCAGATCACACAAATAAGTAAGAAAATCCACATGATATAAACTGACCGAAATTACCAATTGAATTTACCACACTGACTATATGATATTATGTAATATTTGAATTTTATGCAAATGTATACTATGAGTTTGGAGGGGGGGGTGCACCTACCGCATTTCGCAGCTGCCAAAATTTGTAACTTTTCCCCTACCTTTTCCCTATGTAAAACATTAAAAAAACCAATAAAAACTTTGTTTTTTTTAAAAAAAAAGATAAGGGCCTTTGCTCCAAGATTGAACTTTTCTCTTCCATGTCTGAAGGAATAAACCCTTAACTGTCCTGGTGACATTCGACCTAGCCGATCTTTCTGTAAAACTGATTGTGTGGAAGGCAGTGGTAAAGCTGCGGAAGCCAACACCCCAAAGTTAAAAAGCAGCCCTCAGATCACCTATATCTGGCACCTGTCCCTTGACATTCCCCACAAGGGGCTAGTAAAAAGATCAGCAAAGTGCTGTGGATATCAGGCCAAGTTGCAAAGAGAAAACGTCAAGGAAGAAACATTTTCCAAGAGAGGAAGAGGAATCAAAGTGTGGGAAATACAATATAAGGTGTAGTCAAACAGGCGGACAGAATTCAGAATCAGAATTGAGCTGGAAGGGACCTTGGAGGTCTTCTAGTCCAACCCTCTGCTCAAACATTCGATTCTACACCATTTCAGACAAGTGGCTGTCCAGCCTCTTCTTAAAAACCTCCAGGGATGAAGCAGCCACAACTTCTGGTGGCAAGCTGTTCCACTGGTTAAATTATTCTTATAAGCCCAGCTCCTGGTAAACCCTGAGATTAATTATGAGGAAATAAGTTTTTTAAGTTCACTGTTTTGACATATTTCCTCTGATTGTTTCTTTAAGGTCACCTCCATGTCATGGACGTTTATCTATAAAACAGGAACTCCTTTTCCTGCTGTTCAATCTTCCAGTCATGTCTTCTTCCGGCCCCACCAGATTGATAGTTATATACCAAAAATATGGGGATGCGCCAATCTCTGTTGTACCGTCAGGGAATTGCACAACAGATGTCCAAACGAAGCCAGAGACACTGACATGTACTTGTAGGTTTATATAGGTAGTCCTTGCTACACTTCACTTAATGACCGTTCAAAGTTACAACGGCGCTGAAAAAGCGACTTATGACCATTTTTCGCACTTATGACCATGGCAGCATCCCCATGGTCACGTGGTTTACATTCAGCACTGGCTTTTTGGCTTAGAAACAGAGATGAGGACCGCCCCCTAGAGTCGGAAACGACTAGCACATATATATGCGAGGGGAACCTTTACCTTAAGATTGACTCCAGCTGAGGATATGAAGAAATCAATGCTTTTTTTTTTAGCAACAGTGTGAAACTCATTTGCTTTTGGCTTCTGCCAGGATCTTTTCCAGGATCAGAAAACTGAATTCACTCCTTTTACCCTTCAGTTTAGACTCTCTGTTTTGGAAGGTGGAATTGAACTTGCAATGGAAAAATTATATCAAAGCCCCAATACTTCTTTGGACTTAATCCACATTGGATCCAGAGGTTTCTAAGTGAAGAACTCAAGAATTTAGGATTATTGGACCGAGATGACCACTCCATCACCCATCTCTGATTGTGAAGATTGACAACCAAATTAATGGCATTCAATCAATCGATCGATCGATCAATCAATCAATCAATCAATCAATCAAGGCCAAAATAGGGAGGAAACCTGGAACTATTAACAATGTGTCTCTTCCCTGCAGCCCTCATACACATACTCCTGATTCTTTGATTGATTGAATGAATGAATGATAATACTGTGCAAAATAGAATGATGAACCGTTTTTTGATTGATATACTGAAAGTCACACAAGGACACAAATCTTTAATAAGCAAGTTTATTGCAAGAAGAAAGAAAGCTATTGAGAAGGAATTCTAGCAGTTATGTACAGGAAGTCCTCAACGTACAATTGAAGCTGGAGCCTCGTCATTAAGAGATAACATTGTTAAGTGGGTCAGACCCAACTTTACAACCATTTTGATTTGCAGTCATACAGTGAAACCATCTTCCCCCTGGTTTTGCTTCGAAGAAGGACCCTGGGAAGATTGCAAATGGTGACTTTGGGGCACTGCAGCCATCCCAAATACATGCCACTTGCCAATTGCTCGCATTTTGATTGTGTGACCGTGAGGACACTTCAACAATCATACACATGAGGATTGGGTACAAGGCGCTTTTCCCAGCATTGTCGTAACTTCAAACAGTCATTAAATGAATGGCTGTAATTTGAAGACCTCTTGTATCAAATAGAAGCACTTATTTAGCATGAAATCAAATTTGATCCCTATAGGTCCTCTTCCCTGCCACACAATGGACTGAAAATCACGCCTTTTCACTGCGGTTTCTTTTCTAACAAATTGTACATGGGCTGAAATCACCCAACCTCTAACCTCTAATAAACCAGACTCAGTTTTAGCTGTCTCACCACTTTGCCCGTCATCTGATTATTGGATTAATTGATTTTCTGTGTTTGCTCCATCATCTAATCAAACAGCCTGGATTTTCACAACATTGACCCCCCTCCCCAAAGCAACAGATCAAACCAGGATTAAAATTAACTGCATTCTTTCTATATGTGAAACAAGTAAACTGCTAGGTTTGTTCTTTGCTTTCATTTGCTTGGTGAGCTCAATTTTGAGCTTCGTTAATTACAAGCATTATTGAAAAGATCAATTGTTTTATTGTTGTACAGAGGAGCAAGTTGTTTTTGCAGCTCCCTCAATGTACGATGGTCTACTCTATGCCTCATTTTACGATGATCTACTCTAGCCTCATCATTTTCAGCAATGACGGCCCAGGATCTTCTGCTATTGTTTTGAAGCACACAACAACCTGCAGCCCAGATATGACGGGGTACGTTCACTCTGTTATTGATGGATTTATTCCCGGGCACTGCACCCACAATGACATATGTATACTGGCATCCTGCTGCATTTATAGTTTCTTCATATGTTCTCCATTGTCCATTATTGAGTTTGCGTAACTGGGGCACAATGTTGGTTAAGGTGAAGGTGGCATCTTGGCTATCCTGATCTGGTTGATGGGACGGTGGTGCCATGTGTCCCTTGTCATAAAGAACCCCCTCTTTGTAATCCCGTTCAACAGCCTGGCTCTTTGTAAGCCTTTTTGATCTTACAGGTCTCTTCCAATTCCATACTTTTTCTATTATGATCCCCAGGCAGGGCAAGCTAGGAATAAGAAAGGACAAGCAGTGTGTCTGATTAGCATTTCCACCACGCTGAGTCAAGGGCCCTGAATCTGGGGAAAGTTATATCACGAGTGAGCCAGGGAATGGGGTGTGGGATGCACTTCAAAGCAGAGCATCTTCCAGGCATCCCAGACAACAGGGAAGTTTCTGGGAATTCTGATAATTGAGGCCCCTGACTGACCCTCTTGGGGAACCCATTTTAAGCTGCCCTCTAGTAGAGAATACATATTGAGCTTGAAATGGGTTCAGGGCAGAGGTAGGGTTTCTACTGGTTTGGTCCGGTTGAGCCCAATAGATAGTGGAAAGGTTCCCTGGTCACCGCTCGCTCACCCCACCCCACCCAGTCTCTGCTCTGGAGCTTGCCTATCTGAAGCGCTGTGCCCCTGGTCTGGCTGCCTGGTAACCCTGCGAGTCGCGGTTTAGCTCGCTGCCCCTGCCCCCTTCTCCGCAGCCCCGCCATGCTTCCCTGTCTTCCACGTGGCCTTACCGGGCGGCCCTTGGTGGAGACGTAGACGTTGGGCTGGGGCTGAGAGGGGCGGTGGCGGCAATGCTGCGGGAGGGCAAGCGGACATCCCATGGATGCTGCACATCCACCCGCTCCATTTCTGCAAAGGGACACACACACACACACACACACACCGCTGCAGGGCGATCCAAAGAGGGGAGGAGGGTGCAGCAGAAAAGGCTGCCCTGCAGTGGGGGGCGCTCTTCCTTTGCAGAAACGGGACGGGCACGTGCAGCAGCCCCTGGATGTCCGCTTTATTATTTATTTATTTATTACTTGAACTTATTAGTCGCCCCCTCTCCCCACAGGGACTCGGGGCGACATACAAAAGTATTATATAGCGTACAGAGGAGGTAAGAATAAATAAATAAGTTACAATACCTAAAAAAGTTAAAACCCCAGTGAAATTAACCCTTAAAAACTAAA
The DNA here is from genome assembly GCF_964273705.1 of Natrix helvetica. NCBI lineage: Eukaryota > Metazoa > Chordata > Lepidosauria > Squamata > Natricidae > Natrix > Natrix helvetica. The sequence continues at coordinate 4,969,551 of NC_138553.1, read as the reverse complement.
ATTACCAATTAAAAATGCCCTGGGCTGGAGAGGTTGTAGTATTATGCCAGGTCAGCTAGTCGAAACAGGTAGTTTTTCAGCTTCATACGGAAGGAGCGAAGGTCGGTTGTTGTCCTGATGTCTGGGGGGAGTTCATTCCAAAGGGTGGGGCCCACTACAGAGAAGGCCCTACTCCTGGGCGTCGCCCTCTGGCACTCTCTGGAGGACGGCACCCGGAGTAGTCCCTCTCTGTGTGAGCGGACGGGTCGCAGGGATGTATGGGGCAGGACGCGATCCCGCAGGTAACTAGGCCCTGTGCCATGGAGCACTTTGAAGGTGGTAACCAGCACCTTGAAGCGCACCCGGTAGGCCACAGGAAGCCAGTGCAGCTCGCGCAGGATAGGTGTTATATGGGAGAACCTCGATCTCCCCATAATTACCCGCGCGGCTGCATTCTGGACCAACTGCAGTCTCCGGGTGCACCTCAAGGGGAGCCCCATGTAGAGAGCGTTACAGTAGTCCAGGCGAGACGTCACCAGCGCGTGAGTGACTGTGCGCAAGGCCTCCCGGTCCAAAAGGGGCCGCAATTGGCGCACCAGGCGAACCTGGTGGAACGCCCCCCTCGCCACGGCTGCCATAGACAGCCGGGCATCAAGGAGGACGCCCAAATTGCGCGCCCCTTCCACCGGGGCTAATTGATCATCCCCAATGGCCAGCGATGGCATATGCTGGTTGAACCGGGAAGCCGGGAGTCACAGCCACTCTGTCTTGGAGGGGTTGAGCCTGAGCCTGTTGTCATCCATCCAGACCCGTACGGCTTCCAGACACCGGGACATCACTTCAACAGCCTCGTTGGGGTGGTTTGGTGTGGAAATGTACAGCTGAGTGTCATCAGCGTACAGATGGTATCCCACCCCAAAACCACGGATGATCTCGCCCAGCGGCTTCATATATATGTTGAACAGGAGAGGCGAGAGGATCGACCCCTGTGGGACCCCACAGATAAGGGGCCTCGCGGTCGACCTCTCCTCTCCTGCCAACACACATTGCGTCCGGCCAGAGAGGTAGGAGCGGAACCATCGTAATATGGTGCCCCCGACCCCCAACCCCTCCAGACGGCGCAATAGGATACCATGGTCGATGGTATCGAAGGCCGCCGAGAGGTCTAATAGGACAAGGATGGAGGAACAACCCCCATCCTTTGCCCTCCAGAGATTATCCACCAACGCGACCAAGGCTGTCTCTGTGCTGTGACCGGGTCGGAAGCCGGACTGGCGCGGGTCTAGATAATCAGCTTCCTCCAGGTGGCGCGGAAACTGCTGAGCCACCACACTCTCAACAACCTTCGCTAATAAAGGAAGGTTGGAGACAGGACGGTAATTTGCTAGCTCCGTTGGGTCCAGAGAAGGCTTCTTGAGCAGGGGCCTCACCACCGCCTCTTTCAAGGCGGTTGGTAAAAGGCCCTCACCCAGCGAAGCGTTCACCAGCCCCAGTAGCCAGCCTCGTGAGCCCTCCCAGGAGGCCAGTACCAACCAGGAGGGACACGGGTCCAATAAACATGTGGTGGCTCGCAGTCGCCCGCGCAACCTGTCCAAATCTTCGGTGACAACAGGGTCAAACTCCTCCCAGCATGGTCTCTCAAGACTAGCCTCGGACGTCCCCACTGGAGCACTGAGGTGGGTCCATCCCCTTCGGATCCGATCCATTTTATCCTGCAGGAACTCTCCAAATTCCTCTGCCCGGCCCAGCAATGGGGGGTCCCGCTGCCCCTGTGACAAAAGGGAGCGGGTCACCCGAAACAGGGCGGCAGGGCGGTTCTCTGCGGACGCTATAAGGGTGGCACAATACTGCCGTTTGGCCACTCTTATTGCCACAAGGTAAGTCCTTACGTAGGCTCTTACCTGTGCTCGGTCGGATTCGGAGCGGGAGGACCTCCACTTGCTCTCTAGGCGTCTCCTAAGGCATTTCATCGCCCTTAGCTCCCCGTTAAACCAGGGGGCCCGGGTCGATCGTGGCCGTCGGAGAGGCCGCAAAGGCGCCACCCGGTCTAAGGCACCGGCGGCCGCATTATTCCACGCGGCTACCAGGTCCTCTGCCCGGGGGCGGGGCAGGTCTGCAGGAGGTGGCCCAAGCTCTGCCTGGAACCTATCTGGTTCCATCAGACGCCTGGGGCGGAACCATCTGGGATAGTCTGGTTCCGCCTCCCCGCGGTGGGGAGCAGCGCCAGGGAAGTCCAGCTGGAGAAGTGAGTGATCTGACCATGACAGGGGCGTGATGACTAAATTCCCTCTTCCCAGATCACTCGTCCACTGGTCGGAGACAAACACAAGATCCAGTATGTGGCCTCCCTCGTGCGTGGGGTCCTGAACTACTTGAGTCAGATCCATGGCTGTCATGGAAGCCATGAATTCCCGGGCTGCCCCGGATGCCTCTCCCGTTGATGGCAGGTTGAAATCCCCCATCACTAATGGCTTGGGGGTTTCAACCGCCATCTCCGCGATCCGCTCGAGGAGCCCGGGCAGGGCCGTTGATGTATGGCGGGGAGCCAGGTATACTATCAACAGGCCCAGCTGACTCCCTGGGCCCCATTTCACGCCCAGAGACTCACAACCAGATATCTGCGACACAGTGAATTCTCTCGGTGCCAAATCTTCCCAGATGATTATCGCTACCCCACCACCCCTACCTTGGGCCCGTGGCTGGTGGAATACACGGTAACCTGGAGGGCACATTTCCCTGAGGGGCAACCCCCCCTCTGGGCCCAGCCAGGTTTCCGTTATTCCTGCGAGGTCCGGCTCCCCCTCTGTGATCAAGTCACTGATGAGGGGGGCCTTATTAATCACGGACCTCGCATTACATAACATCAGCCTAAGGCCCAGGCTCTGCCGATCCTGTCCACCTAGCCTGCGGGGGTTGGTACAAGCGACCGGGCGTATCCAGCGGCCCCGGTCTCCCAACCGACTGTATGTTCTTCTAGTGTCCTCGCGCCCGCCCCTCCCTACGACCGTCGCAATTGGAATTCCCCTTGTAGGAATGGTGTTTCCTCCCCCCCCCACTCCGCTCCCCTCCGTCCTGACCCCACCTGTTGACCTGGCTATGTCCATACCCCAAGGCCAAGTAACCCTCCCCCCCTCCCTGGAACCCCTTAAAACCTTTAAAAAACATTTTACTAAAAAACCCCTAATCCCCCGCTTCCTCCACCTCTCTGGGTTAATAAACGCTTGCCCTCCTGGAGCACTTTCTTCCTTCTCCCGCTTTCGAAAGAAAGAATATCCCTCCGTCCCGGAACAGGGTCACGCTGGGGAGTTCTCCTGCATGGATGCGGTTGGTGGCAGCGCTGGCACCAGCAGAGCACACCCTGCCTTGGGGGGGGCATTCCCCCCCCCCGGCCCAGCCGAATCAACCATGGCGGCACCAACAGGCAGCGGGATATTCTTCCTTTCGGTGGCGGGAGAAGGAAGAAAACAATGCTCCAGAAGGGCAGGCGGTGCAAACGTGCAGCAGTCCCAGGGCGTCCCCCTGGCGCCTCTCTGGAAGAGAACGAAGCGGGCGCAGCGCTTCTTCCAGCAGCCGAGGAAGGAAGAGGAGCCAAGGCCTCGGCTGTCGGAAGAAGCGCCCGCAGCCGCTTGGTTCTCTTGGAGAGCTGCCTTGATTGCCATGGGGAGAAATCAGGGCCAGGGGGAGGAGAAAGCCGAGCTTCTGCTAGGGAAAGCCTTCTCCTCCCTCTCCCCGAGTTTTTCCTGGCCGCGCTCACCTCGCGCCGCGGCAAGCGCTTTGTGTGTATGTGTGTGTAAGGGAGGCTGGATGGGACTGATCCGCTGGGAGGCTGGCAAAGGAGCCTTGCTGTCCCCCACTGCCGCGGCTCTTGGAGGAAGGAGGCAGAGACGACGGCCGGCGCTCGCTTCCCTTACCGCTCGTTACCCCGCTGGCTGCAGCCCCGCCTGTCCTGCTTAGCTGGGCAGGCGGCAGGGAAAGTGGCGGGTGGGCGAGCGGGTCCGGCCCGGCCTCCGAGATGAAAACGAGTGCCTGGACCCGGAGAGTCTAAAGGAGAGAGGCGGCTGAAAGCAGCCAAACTTGTCGCCTTCCCTTTTTGTGCCTTCAGGTGGGGCAGAGCGCAGAGCCAGGATGCTGGGCAGGGCTCGCTTCCTGCAATCCAGCCTCGAGTCCCATTGCGGGGCTCGCCGTACCAGGGGCGACGGTGGTGGGGAAGGGAGAGGCGTGGAGTGGTCCAGCGGCGCAACTTACAGCAAGCGGCAGGCTCGGGAGTGGCCGCTCGTCAGCTGCGGCGCCTGGAGCGTGGCCCGGGGGCGGCCCATCGATCGTCAGGGCCCTTCAGGCGAGCCAAGTGAGAGCCTGCAGACGCTGACAGCGCTTCTCTGGAAGGGGAGTTTTGACATCTGGGCTCTGCGATTCCCCATCGCCCCCCCCCCATGTGCCTGGGGGGAGTTTTTTGGGGTGGGGGTGGTTGCGTCCTGGCCAGTGGTGGGTTTCAAATTTTTTTGGAACCTACTCTGTGGGTGTGGCCTCCTTTGTGGGAGTGGCTTGCTGGCTATGTGACCTGGTGGGAGTGGCTTGCCGACCATGTGACCAGGTGGGAGTGGCCAAGACGATATCACTGAGTTCTTTGCCCCAATGGATGAACTACAATAAGATTAAAATAAGTACAAAAACAATAAAAGAGCAACTTACAGAAGGAAGATGACTGTTCTTGCCAGTCTTCAATATCACGGACTCCAATGAATGGGCTGCACAAAGAAGAGACACAGAAATGAACTCTTTCATTGCATGCACTGCATTGGGATGAAACCAGCACACAAAATAATAGAAAAGGAAAATTACTCTCCTTTTTTGCGTCTTCTGCACCACCACCTCATGCTCCAACAACCTGTACAAAGGAGAGACACAGAAAGCAAGACTTTAATTGCTTGCACTTCACTATCTCAAGGATGAACACAGCACAGACCACACCACACCCAGCAATAAAGACAGCTACTTACAGAGGAAGGATCCCTGGCTTGCCGGTCTTCTGCACACCACCTTATCGATTTATTTTGCTCAAAAACCTGCACAAAGGACAGACACAGAAAGCAAGACTTTAATTGCTTGCATTACTATATTAAGGATGAAACAAGCACACAAAGCAATAAAAGAGCTACTTACATAGGAAAGATGACTGTGCTAGCGGTCATACTCTGTTGTCTCTTCATCCTGTTAAATAATACTAACTGCAGAATAACTAAAACAATATTGGACTCAATTGTGGTTGTAAGCTGAGGACTATAGGTAACAGAAGGGACCTCTGTTTTCACCCAACAATGTACAGTCTTTTCAGGAAGGGTGTCCCCCAACAAACAGCTGCTGGAATTGTGTTTGCACAACAGTGGAAAAACAGAGATATGAAAATGAATAAATATTACAATGTGCAGGAATAAATAAATTGACAATTAAAATCAAGAAGGCTTTGAATACTTTTTCATGTGGGATTTGTTTTAGCAATTGCTAACTAACGGAAACAGAAATTAGAAATCCAGAAGTATGAAAGAAAACACCAATTATGTAAGGAAAGGTCCCTAAAATGTATAAGGAAATATTACTAGATCATTATTAATGTGTAGATAACTGCAGGACATTACACACCCACACCCACACAAACTATGACAGTGCCAGGAAAACACCAAAAAATAAGAATCCCCCCCCCAAAGACTGCAAATGAAACCAGTTTTTTTTCCCTAACCCTAAGGACAGGAAAGACAAAGCCACTGGAATAAAAACCATCAAGGCCATGGAAATTATAAAGGACAGTGCCAGGAAGCTCACAGAACCATCAACCACCTCAGAATTACATAAATGAGGGTGAAACCCACAAAATCTTGCAAAGCTGCCTTGCATCAACCCGTCCTGCCCATAGAAAAGCAGCCACTTTGAGATACATAAACCTGGTCTGAACACTTTTAAGCAACATATTGCATCACAAAGAAAACATTTGCAAAAAGGAATAACATTTCTTGTAGTAAATATATTTTATAAACAATTAAAAAATAAAAATTCCCAAACAATAATTCAAAAAAGATATTCAATAAATAAAAAAAAACCTTAAAAACCATTGTTAAGTATTTCACCAGCAATAATTTATAGTATAACTATTTTAAGGTATTGTACCAGCCATATTCCACCAGCAATAATTTATGCTGTAACCGTTTCAAACTATTCCACACACAATAATTTAAAATGAAACCATTAATAATATTCCATACACAATAAATTAAAATTAAACAATTTAAAACAATTTTATGCACAATACATTTTAAAGTATTGAGTATAGAATATTTTAAAATGGTTTATTTTAATTTATTTTGGATAGAATCTTTTTTAAAATAGTCTGAGACAATTTAAAAAAAGAATCCATACACAATAAATTGAAGTAAACCATTTTAAAATATTCTATACTCAATACTTTTAAGTAAAATTATTTAAAAAAATTCTATGCACAATAAATAAAATATTATTTTAAAATACATTAAAAAAATAAAAGAAAAAAAACCAGGTTACTTACCAGCAGGCAGAATCAGCAGCTCTCCAATGCGATGGATGGCTGCAACAGGCAGCAGACAGGCAGAGAGGCAGGAGGACAGGTAAGACTGTTTAAGACTGCTTAGTGCTTAGCCAGCCAGGCGAGGCTGGAGAGGGGAGGGTGGGGGGCTTTTGGCCTAGCCTCGCGGAGGCTTGCCGCCCACGCCAGCCCGGCGCTTCATCGAGGAAAGGCCCAGAGGCCTTTCCTCAGCGAAACGAGCCTCCCGACGGCCGTGCGTTGCACGCGAGCCCGGCGCTTCGTCCCGGAAAGGCCCAGAGGCCTTTCCTGGGCGAAACAAGCCTCCCAACGGCCGCGTGTTACACGCGAGCCCGGCGCTTCGTCCCGGAAAGGCCCAGAGGCCTTTCCTGGGCGAAACGAGCCTCCCGACGGCCGCGCGTTCCACGCGAGCCCGGCGCTTCGTCCCGGAAAGGCCCAGAGGCCTTTCCTGGACGAAACGAGCCTCCCGACGGCCGCGCGTTCCACGCGAGCCCGGCGCTTCGTCCCGGAAAGGCCCAGAGGCCTTTCCTGGGCGAAACGGGCCTCCCGACGGCCGCGCGTTCCACCCAAGCCCGGCGCTTCGTCCCGGAAAGGCCCAGAGGCCTTTCCTCGGCGAAACTACCCTCCCGACGGCCGCGCGTTCCACCCGAGCCTGGCGCTTCGTCCCGGAAAGGCCCAGAGGCCTTTCCTCGGCGAAACTACCCTCCCGACGGCCGCGCGTTCCACACGAGCCCGGCGCTTCGTCCCGGAAAGGCCCAGAGGCCTTTCCTGGGTGAAACGGGCCTCCCGACGGCCGCGCGTTCCACCCGAGCCTGGCGCTTCGTCCCGGAATTGCCCAGAGGACTTTCCTCGGCGAAACTAGCTTCCCGACGGCCGCGCGTTCCACCCGAGCCCGGCGCTTCGGCCCGGAAAGGCCCAGAGGCCTTTCCTCGGCGAAGCTGGCTGCCCGCCGCCCACATGGCCCACGCCAGCCCGCCGCTTCAGGGAGGGAAGGCCCAGAGGCCTTTCCTCGCCAAAGCTAGCCTCCCGCTGCCCCCCCTCGCGCTTAGTTGCTTACCTGAGGGAAGCAGCAAGCTCCTGGAAGGCGAAGAGAAGGGAGTTTTGAAATGGAGGACCCGCTTTTAAACAGGTCGCCTCCATCCCGTTCACTGATTGGGCTGGCTGGGCTAGCTAGTTTAGTGCGGATGGGCGGGGGAGCGAGCGAGCTGCATTGGGATGGCAAGGGCGATTGAGCGACAGGACCGGTGCCGGTTCCCAGAAGTTACTTCCGGGTTCGGTCGCCAACCGGTTTGCGCGATCCGGTGCGAACCGGTAGGAACCCACCACTGGTCCTGGCAGCCAGCAACAGCCAAGCCGCGCCTGATTGGCTAAGACGCAGCTTGGTTGAGCGCGGGCTGTCAGGAGTCTCTAATTGGTTGCCCTGCCTGACAGCTCCGTATAAATAGCTGTCAGGCAGGAAAGGTGCTGAACTCACTGCTGTATATAGTTGCTGTCTTGTCTGTAATAAAGTTGGCTGTTAGTTGCCTCAGACTGCGTCCTGCCTCATCCTTCGGCCAATCTTTTACAGTGGTGGTGCAGCCGGTTCCTCCTCCCCCCCTCCCTGTTTGTCCCAGGCCAGGATCGGGTGAACTTCCCTCCCTCCCGCTCTGCTCGCACAGTCCAGCGCCTCCGCCTGCATTTTTCCTATTTCCCACCCTTTCCTTTCCGTTGTTCAGGTAGTCCTCGACTTACAACAGTAATGACCATTCAAAGTTATAACGGCACTAAAAAAAGAGACTTGTGACCATTTTTCGCACTTATGGCCATGGCAGCATCCCCATGGTCATGTGGTTTACATTCAGATGCTTGGCAACTGGTTCACGTTTACCATGGTTGCAGCGTCCCTGGATCACGTGACCCCCCCCTTTGACGACTTTCTAACAAGCCAAATCGATGGCGAAACCAGATTTCACTTAACAGCCGTGGGACTCATTTAACAACTGCAGTGATTCACTTCGAGGCGAATGGTCGTAAAATGGAGCAAGGCTGGCTTAACGTGTTTCTCACTTAGCAGCATAAATTTTTGGCTCAACTGTGGTTGTAAATCGAGGACTACCTGTGTACATAAAGATATTTTACATCCATATTTTATAGCAAACAAGATAGTCAGGTTAACAGGAGCATCATGAGGTAAATCTCCGAGCACATGGCATACAGGGAAGAAAATGGCGGGAAAACAAGGAAACGCCCCTTTTACGTCCATAGCAACAAATCACAGCTCAGATTGCCTCACGCAGGAGCCAGCCCTCTTCAATCAATCAACCACAACTGTGTGTTCAGGCTCCCTGCACAACCCTTCAGAGCTCCAGCTACTAAATGGAAATACATCTTAACACAAATATTGTGGAAATCGATCCTTGTTGTTATACAACTGGCAGATTCTGACTGGTTTCATTGGCTCCATTTGGGGTTTTTTTTCCACCCAAGAAGAATTAATTGTAGGGTCTGAAACGGCCCCCCAGCTCCCCAGTTGCAGGCAGGAATAAGGGAGCGTGGTTGATAGTTCCTTGATCCGGGTATTATTACCTCCCTAAATGTATTTTTTTTTACAAATAAAGTTTTTAATTTTTTGTTACAAATTTTAAATTCTTTTTGTAAACAAAGTGTTGTCCAGGTTTTCCCCCTTTTACATTCTCTCATATACGTAATTCATTTTACATCATATTACCATTTCCAATTTCAGCCATATCATTTTTGAACTTCCCATATTTCCACCTTAAAACTGATTTTTCTTAACACATAAACAACATCATTTTTGCCCCTTCAAAAAAGAAACCAAATTTATCATTTCATTTTCCATTTTTTATTCTATTTTCTATAGGTAGCATATATCCTCAAATTCAATTTTAATATAGTAAGCATTTTACTCAATTAGTTAACCACAATTAGCAATGTGACTGTAATTCCCTCACTTCTTATTTAGCTGTAGATCATTAACAGAATTAACATATTTCATTTTATTCTACTAATATATCCTTTCTTTCCCTTCCTCCTTTTTTAACCATTTTCTCTTAGCTCGTCTCTTACTCTCTTAATTAATGTTCCACCATTAATTTTCTGGTTGTCCTTTTATCCCACACTCTTAAATTCCTTTTTCCCACTTTTTTTCTTTCTACATCTTTTCTTCTGAATTTTTCAGTCATTCTTCGATAAATTATTTGGACAACCCTCCCTGGCATTTTTCTTTTTCACTTCCCACTATTTCTCTCTTTGTTTTTGAGTTGTTCCTTTTTTAAAAATATCATTTTCTTTTTTTCTCTCTGCTCTTTCTGTATCTGTAAATCTCAACAAGGTTGTCTAACTGATTTTTATTTTCAGCTTTTTTTTTCTACAGTGTTAGCTTTTTGGATCTCATTTATGTTCCTATTTGTCAGTTCCTCTCCTATTTCCTGTTCTATGTGTTTCAACGATTTTTCTGGTTCTTTAATACCTTTTAATGTTATACGAGCATTAACATTTCCAGTAGATCTTCATACATACAATACAATACAATAGCAGAGTTGGAAGGGACCTTGGAGGTCTTCTAGTCCAACCCCCTGCCTAGGCAGGAAGCCCTACACCATTTCAGACAAATGGCTATTCCCATTTGTCTGAAATTAGTCCTACATCCCACACTCCATCTTCAAGTTTAACAAAATTTTAATACCTTTATATTTTAACTCCAATTAATTAAGATCCTCTTATTGTTTCCAGATTTTTCCAGCTTTAATATCGAGTCCCAAAATAATACAATCCACTTCAAAAGTCTTTTTACTTTTTTTCTCAGCCATAACAAAACAAAGTCAGATGATAAGGAAAGAGTTGTACACTCAATAAAATCCTTTGTATTTTTCACTTACTGTATCTTTTCTTTGTTCAAGGTTAAGGTTTTTGCAGCTGGGCTTTATTTCAAAATGCTGCTGTGCTTTCCTTCCTCCAGTAGATGGCTTTTACGTTCCCACAATACAGTTAAATCAATATCTTGTCAAAGTTTTCAGAAATCAAAAACTCTAAATCTACACAGAAATATTATCCTCTTTTCTCCAAGTCTTATCTTTTGTTGTTTTAAATTTCTCCGATTCCAATTATACTAGCCACAAACTTCTTGGGCCGTAACTGTTCCCCCCCCCCCCCTCGTATTCCAAGTATCACTTAGCCGCTGTTTTCTGGACAAATTTCTTAAGCTCCAATTTTACATTTCTTTACCTTTGGGTTGGCCAGTCTTCCTCCCTAATTGTTAAAGGAGATCTTCATTTACTGTACTGTACGATTGACTCCAAGGGAGGCGGTGGTTCAGTGGCTAAGACACTGAGCTTGTCGATCAGAAAGGTCGGCAGTTTGGTGGTTCGAATCCCAACAGTGCGTAATGGTGTGAGCTCCCGTTACTCGTCCCAGCTTCTCCCAACCTAGCAGTTCGAAAGTATGTAAAAATGCAAGTAGAAAAATAGGGACCACCTTTGATGGGAAGGTAACAGCATTCCTTGCACCTCCGGCGCTTAGTCCTGCCAGCCACATGACCACGGAAACATCTTTGGACAGTGCTGGCTCTTCGGCTTTGAAACGGAGATCAGCACTGCCCCCTAGAGTCGGGAACGACTAGCACATATATATGCGAGGGGAACCTTTACCTTTACCTTAAGAGTGACTCCAGCTGAGGATATGAAGAAATCAATGCTTTTTTTTTTTTTTTTGAATGTGAAACTGACTTGCTCTTGGCCTCTGCCAGGATCTTTTCCAAGGCCAGAAAACTGAATCCACTCCTTTTACCCTCCAGTTTAGATTCTCTGTTTTGGAAGGTGGAATTGAACTTGCAATGGAAAAATTGTATCAAGGCCCCAATACTTCTTTGGACTTAATCCACATTTGATCCAGAGGTTTTAGGACTTAGATGATCACTCCATCACCCATCTCTGTTTGTGAAGATTCATATGACAGACCAAATTAATGGCATTCAATCAATCAATCAATCAAGGCCAAAATAGGGAGGAAACCTGGAACTATTAGCAATGTGTGTCTTCCCTGCAGCCCTCATACACATACTCCTGATTCTTTGATTGATTGAATGAATGAATGATAATACTGTGCAAAATAGAATGATCAAGCATTTTTGGATTGATATACTGAAAGTCACACAAGGACACAAATCTTTAATAAGCAAGTTTATTGCAAGAAGAAAGAAAGCTATTGAGAAGTATTCTAGCAGTTATGTACAGGAAGTCCTCAACGTACAATTGAAGCTGGAGCCTCGTCATTAAGAGATAACATTGTTAAGTGGGTCAGACCCAATTTTACAACCATTTTGATTTGCAGTCATACAGTGAAACCATCTTCCCCCTGGTTTTGCTTCGAAGAAGGACCCTGGGAAGATTGCAAATGGTGACTTTGGGGCACCATAAATACCAGCCAGTTGCCCGTCACCCATGTTTTGATCATAGGATCACAGGAACATGGAAACAGTCATATGTGCGAGGATTGCTTGCAAGACATTTTTTTCAGCATTGTCATAATTTCAAAGAGAAACGGTCATAATTTAAGGACTACTTGTATCAAATAGAAGTCCTTATTCAGCATGAAATAAAATTTGATTCCTATAGGTCCCCTTCCTTGCCACACAGTCCAATGGACTGAAAATCATTCCTTCTCACTGCGGTTTCTTTTTTAACAAATTGTACATGGGCTGAAATCACATCAAGCCCACCCAACCTCTGAACACTAATAAGCCAGACCCTGTTTTAGCTGCGTCAGCACTTTGCCCTTCATCTGATTATTGGACTCATTGATTTTCTGCGTTTGCTCCATCATCTAATCAAACACCCTGGATTTTCACAACATTGACCCCCCCCCCCCAAAAAAAGCTACAGATCAAACGATGATTAAAACTAATTGCATTATTTCCATATGTGGAACAGCTAAGCTCCTAGGTTTGTACTTTGCTTTCATTTGCTTGGTGAACTCAGATTTGAGCTTCGTTACAAGCATTATTGAAAAGATCAATTTTTTTCTTCTTGTACAGAGTAGCAAGTTGTTCTTGCAGCTCCATCAATGTACGATGATCTACTCTATCCTCATTATTTTGTGCGATGACAGCCCAGGATCTTCTGCGATTCTTTTGAAGCACACAACAACCTGCAGCCCAGATATGACTTGGTACGTTCACTCTGTTATTGATGGGTTTATTCCCGGGCACTGCACCCACAATGACATATGTATGCTCACATCCTGCTGCATTTATATTTTCTTCATATGTTCTCCATTGTCCAGTATTGAGTCTGCGTAACTGGGGCACAATGTTGGTTAAGGTGAAGGTGGCATCTTTGCTTTCCTGATCTGGTTGATGGGACGGTGGCACCATGTGTCCCTTGTCATACAGAGCACCCGCTTTGTAATCCTGTTCAACAGCCTGGCTCTTTGTAAGCTTTTTGGTGTCGATCTTACAGGTCTCTTCCAATTCCATACTTTTTCTTTTATGATCCCCAGGCAGGGCAAGCTAGGAATAAGAAAGGACAAGCAGAGTGTTTCATTAGCATTTCCACAATGGTGAGTCAAGGGCCCTGAATCTGGGTGAGTGAGCCAGGGAACGGGGTGTGGGATACTCTGAAAAGACAGGTTGGAGAGCATCTTCCAGCCATCCCACACAATAGAGAAATTTCTGGGAATTCTGGAAATTGAGGCCCCTGACTGACCCTCTTGGGGAGCCCATTTTAAGCCGAACTCTAGTAGAGAATACACATTGATTGAGCTTGAAGTGGTTTCGGGATGATCTCTGAACTTGGTTCTTTGGGGAAATAATCAAATGGAAGTAGGACTTTGCCAAAGTGATGTCAGGTTTCTGAAAGATGCCCTAATTGATTCATGAGTCTCAAGCCAAGCTTCAAAAGAAAATTAGTCATTTATTAGGAGCACCATTTGTCAAGACTTTATGCAGTCACGTCTGAGCCTCATTTGAATTATACCTGAACTTTACCCGTATTCCTTCCCTCCCCTCAGTCTGTGTCTTAAATCACATTCCCCAATGAGGTACACCCATCCCAAACCTGCTGCAGTAATCTGAGATCCGACTCTAGCCGAAACTATGCGTGGAATGCGTTCCCCCCTTTCCTCACCATGGCAACTTTAAGAGTTGACAGGTGGACAGTGAGGTGAACAGAATTCTTACAGCCGAGATACTGGTGAAGTCTGGGAATAATTATGTGTAAAAAAAACTCTTAAATTCTCCATCTTGCTTTATTTCCTAACCACTGACTGTTGCTTTCAGGTGGCCTCCTTTTGATGAATGTTTAGCTTCAGGATAGGAACTCCTCTTACCTGCGGTTCGATCATCCATTCATCTGGTCTCTCACCCTCACCAGGTTGATATTTATAAGCTGAGAACAGGGGGATTCGCCGACTTTTGTCATACATGGTGGCAAACCGATACTTGTTCTTATACAACTGGCAGATTCTGGCCGGATTCATTGGTGCCAGTTCGGGAACTTTTCCATCCAAGAAGAACTGCTTGCATACATTGAAACTTTGCACCACCTCTCCGGTTGCAGGCAGGAGAAAAGAGGCAGCCAGGGAGAGGATCCACAGCAGCCCCATGGCCGTGTGCTTTGTCAGTTGGTTCTTGTAGTGGAATGTTTCTACAGAGAAGGGGGAGAGGGAGGGAGGGAATTTTGATTTAGCCAAGTTCCATGATCAATGCGAGAATTATTTACACTTCTGGATGGAAGAATGGGAATGTGAGAAGGGAAGAGAACTGGTAGACAGAGAAAGAAGGGATGAGTGGGGAAAGAAAGGAAAAGGAAAAAAAGAAAGGGAGGGAGGGAGGAAAATGAGAAGAAAGGAAAGCGAAAAGGTAAGAGAGGGAAGGGAAGGGAAAGGTTTCCCAAAGAGGCTCTTAGGAATAAAGAGGAATTTGATGGGAAAGGCCCAGCTCAGGAGAAGGAAGAGGCAGATGACAGAAGAGGAAGAACAAGGATGGTGTGGGAAGGGAAGAGGTGAATAGATAAAGAAGGAACAAGAGAGGAGAGAGAAAAAGGGAGAGGAAAAAGGAAAGGAAGGGACAGGAAGGAAGAAAGACGACAAGAGGATGAGAAGGGAAGGGAAGGGAAGGTGAGTTCTAGTTTTAGTCCCGCCTTAGGCATAATCAGCTGGATGACTTTGGATCTCTCACTCTCTCTCAGCCCAAACCACGTCACAGGGATGTTGTCATTGGGTAAATAAGAGGAAGGAGCATTAGATATGCACCAAAGAGCATTTGCACCAAAGAAAACTTCCTTGTGTATCCAATGGCTAGTAAAGAATTCTATTCTATTCTATTCTATTCTATTCTATTCTATTCTATTCTATTCTATTCTATTCTATTCTATTCTATTCTAATTCTAATTCTAATTCTGTTCCATTCCATTCTATTCTATTCTATTCTTTATGTTTACCACTTACAGTTATTTATAAAGTAATAAAAAAGAAATCACATGCCCACGAAATTATTTCTGCCTTCCTGCAGTTGTATTATACTACTGTCCCTGGACTTTGACTCTCCCCTATTGCTGGTGGGCCAAGCATCCGTTTCTTAACCCCCTTCCCATGAATATTATTCTGTGCCCTCTAAACCAAAGATATGCAGGTCTTGGGATTTGATTCGGAACTGCCGATGTCCTTCTCCCCAGAGAGAAAAAGATGAGACCGTTGCTTCTAAGGCAGAGGAATCTGCATTTCTATCAATTCAACGCAAGGCGGCATGAATTCTGGGGCAGCCGTTCTATCACCTCCAGGTCTGGCAAATCCACAGGCAAGAAAGAAACCCAGATACTGAGGGTTGTTTCCTTTCTCTGCTTCATGGAGAAGTATTGAAAACCCTGGTAGCAAGAGGACTAGATGCTTAAACCTCTTTGCCCACATTGAGCACAACTGATTTTAAGATTATGGGCTCTGCTCCAAGATTGAACTTTTCTCTTCCATGTCTGAAGGAATAAACCCTTAACTGTCCTGGTGACATTTGACTTAGCCGACCTTTCTGTAGAACTGATTCTGTGGAAGGCAGTGGTAAAGCTGCGGAAGCCAACACCCCAAACCCAGGTCTGTCTATTGAGGTGGTGATTAGCGGGTGTCCATCTCTCTCTCATCGTGTATTTCATTTCTCTGCTTGTGTGCGAGCTGAAGGGTAAGGGATTTTATTTAACCACATGTCTGTCTGTATATATTTCTGTATATGAACAACTATTAATTCTCTGAAGGCTCTGTGTGCTGTGTTTTGCTCCTCGGTCTCTCTCGTAATAGTAGTTAGGCTGCCAAAACTCTGACAGAACTGGGGATTAAATGATTTCAATCCCACCACTGCCCAACTCCCTTCTTCAGTATTATTAGACAGAATTTTTCAACAAGGCAACAAAATGGCCACTCGGGTACTAGAGAGAGCCAATGTAGTGTTGTAGTTTAGGCGCTGGGCTAGAGAAAAGAGACTTTGAGTTCTAATCCTGCTTTAGGCATGGAAGTCAGCTGCGTGACTTTGGGCCAATCATCAGGAGATGGTGACTTTTAGTCCCACCTTAGGCCTAAAAGCTGACTGGATGACTTTCTGTCAATCACTATCTCTCACAGAGATATTATTGCTGGGAAAACAGGAGGAAGGAGCATTAAATACATTTGCCGCTTTCAGTTATTTCTAAAGTAATAGTAAATAAATAACAGGCCCATAAAATTATTCCTGCCTCCCGGGAGCTGCTCTTATCATACTGCCCCTGGACTCGATTCTTCCCTGCTGCTGATGGGCCAAGGAATAATTTCTTAAACACTCTTCAATGAATATTATTCGGTGCCCTCTAAAGCAGGGATGGGCAATTCTTTGGACTTGATTGCAAACTGCGAATGTCAGTCTCTCAAGAGAGAAGATGACAAGATCCTTGTTCCTAGGGCCCAGGAGAAGTCTATGAATGCATCTCAAGGTTACATGAAACGTGTTGCACCAGTTCTACCGTCCCTGTGTCTAACAAATCCACAGACAAGAAACCCAGATATTGAGGGCTCGTTTCTACTTGATGAAGTATTGATAGCCCTGGTAGCCAGTGGACTAGATCCTTGTACCTCTTTCCCCACATTGAACAGTATGGATCTTCTCCTTCCCCATCACTGAAGTGCTTTGGAGAATGAGTTGACTCCCACCTTGCTGTGACAACCCCTCAAGTCCTGGAAGACGGCTTTCATGTCACCCCGAGTCCTTCTCTTTTTTAAATTAGACATACCCAATTTCTCCAAGTATCATTCACATGATTTAGCCTCCAGACTCCACATCATCTTTGTTCCCCCTCTCTGCACTCTTTCTAGGGTGTCGGCCTTTGTTTTGTATCATGGGGACCAGACCTGGACTCCGTAATCCAAGTGTGATCTTACCAGTGTAGCTTTCTGGGTCAATTCAGCTTTCCATGAAGGTTTTGTTGCCTGATGTGCAATTCTACCCAGCAATTCTATCGCCTCTTTATCTGACAAATCCACAGGCAAGAAACCCAGATATTAGGGGGAATTCCCTCTCTGTGCTTCATGGCAGCAAGAGGACTAGATGCTTAAACCTCTTTGCCCACCTTAACCATTATTAATTTAACAATCCTTGTGCTTCTGGTAGAAGATTGAGTCGTAGTAACCAAAAGCTGCATCTATACAAACAACAGTGACTGTGTCCAGAACGGAAAGTGCATAATTCAAGCATTTGCACAAGATGGTTTTCACAAGGCTGCAGCCCATAACAAAGCATCCCACAGTGGCTTCCCCAGCAGAATACTCACAGGTGCAACCAGTCTCTTGCTTGGAGACCAGAAGGAGTCAAGTAGAGAGAGAGGAGTCACAATGCAGATCGAGGCCCCTGCTCCAAGATTTATATTCTGGCTACTTCCTGTTATCTTTCCAAAGAAATGAAGGCATGGCTGCCCCTTTGATGGCTTGAGAGGTACTTGGCCTAGAGTGGCATTTCTGTGGAACTCACTCTGTGGGTAAAGGGAGGAGGCAGACCAGGTTAAAGATTTGGAAGATGATAACCCGAAGCTAAAAATTAGCCGACAGATTATCTGTATTTAGTCCCGGTCCCATTCAATTCCAGAACAGGGGCGAGCAAATATTAGGAAGGTGTGGTGGATATCTGGTCACGTTCCAAAGAGCAAACATTACAAAAAGACAATTTCCAAGAGAGGAACAGAAAGTGTGGGAAATATTATATTTGGTGTAGTCAACAATGAGGCCAATAGAATTCTTACGTCTAGTTCCACGCTCAAGAGAGCAAACTATAAGCCCCTTGCTACTAAGGAAGTATTCTTCCATGGCGAGTTAGCAACAGTGAGTTGGCTACAGCGTTGGCTACAAGGAGTTGTCCCAGGAAAAGTTGGCCATGACAGGTTGTCCTTGGTGAGTAGATTATGATCAGTTGTCTGTGGCGACTTGTGATAAAGCTGGAAGGCAAGCTAAATGGTGAACACACAAATGAAAGGACGGGTGAGGAAAGGGGAAGAAGGAACGGGAGGAAAGGAGGAAGCAGGAAGGGCTCCTCCCGATGCTCTTGCTAAGGTAACCTCTCCCTTCTGCCTTTTCTGGGGGGGGGGGATAGCCCAAGGGAACTGAAGAAGGTCATAAGGTGGAGCTGGAGGAGCTGCAAGGGTGTGGCTGGGAAAGTGACCCATAAGCTTTCACTGCTCTTGCCCAGCCCCCTCCCCCCCCAAAGAAGCCGCTGGGGCTATCAAAACAGGGATGGAATAGGCAAAATGATGCCAATCCTCTCATGGTGCATTGCACAAAACCCCCAAGGGAAGGCAAGCCCCGAGAGCCTCAACCAGTCAGGGCAACAGGGTAGCACAGAGGAATGAATAAAAGTAATAAAAACAGTCAATGTCTGGCTCTAAGAAACCCCTGGTCATCTGAAGCATTAAAAAAAACCCTGTAGTTCACTTAGTAATAACCCAATCAGAAACCTCCAGCTGTCAGAACCCAACTTTCCTTCCCAGTATAAAGATTCAAAGAGTCTCTCAAAGGAACGTCAAACTGGCCTTGAACTAACACATTCTACGCTCTTTTTCATGACCGGAAAACTTGCATTGGGAAGGAGCTTGTCAAGGGGTTTAGGAAGCCCCTCCCCCTCAGAGGCTCCCATCCCTGGACACCTCTGGAAAAGCCAGGTGCCTGAAGAAGGTCATAAGGTGGAGCTGGAGGAGCTGCAAGGGCGTGGCTGGGAAAGTGACCCATAAACTTTCCCTTCTCTTGTCCAGGGCCCCCCCGAAGAAGCAGCTGGGGCTATCAAAACATGGACGGAATAGGCAAAATGATGCCAATCCTCCTGTGGTGCATTGCACAAAAACCCCAAGAGAAGGGAAGCCGAGACCCTCAACCAGTCAGGGCAACAGGGTAGTGTGGAGAAATGAATGAAAGTAATAAAAGCATTTAAGGTCTATCTCTAAGAGACTCTTGATCATCTGAAGCATAAAACGCTGTATTTCACTTAGTAATGGCCCAATCAGAAACCTCCAGCTGTCAGAACCCAACTTTCCTTCCCAGTATAAATGGACCTTTTCTGCACCACAAGATTCAAAGAGTCTCTCAAAGGAACGTCAAACTGGCCTTGAACTAACACACTCCACGCTCTTTTTCATGACCGGAAAACCTGCATTGGGAAGGAGCTTGTCCTAATACCTTTATTTTCTATTTTAGACCACGATAATAAAAAGAATCCAAAGGATCCTTTTGTTTTAGGGCTGCTTCCCGTTTCACAGCCAAAATATGCCAATTCCTGGGGGAAAAGCTCACCACGATTCCACAATTTATCTGCCCTTTTATGTTTCCACATTTCTTGCAAAAGGTTCCTTTCTATGTTTTTCTCTGCTGAAAGTTCTCCGAAGAAAGGAGCGGAAAGCGGAGGAGAAACGGCCAAACTTTATTCCGGGGTCTCCATTCGGGGCTGCTTTGGAAGGAAAAGGGGGGGTCCTCCTGACCCACAGAAAGAAAGAGGGAGACTCTGACACAATCGGGGTTGGGGGGCGGGAAATCTGACGAGGCTGCTTCGTCCTGACGTTCTGAGCAAGAGAGAAGCGTGTTGGAAGGGAGGAAATGGCATTTTTCTTCCCTGAAGCGAAGTGGCACCTTTCCAGAGGAAGCCCAGCGGAGGATTCCCCCGGGAAGGTGGGGGTGGGGAGCTGGGAAGAGGATGAGATCCCTGCAGATCCTCTCCGTCTCCTCCTGCTTTAGCTGAAGGCTTTCTGTAAGCTTCCCTTCGGATTGGGGGGTTTCTGTGACCCCCAAGTCTTCCCTGTCTATGGGGTGTGCCTCCCCTCCCTCATCCAGCGCAGCCCCTTTTCCTATGGAAGGAATCCTGTGTTTGTGTGTGTTCTGAATTAGGGGGAGGAAGCGTTGATCTCGGACTTTGGAGCTGGGAAGGGAAAGAACCAACGGCAGCACCAATGGGGATTCTCCCTGTTTGAGGGTCATCGGTTTCCCCTCCAGGCCTGGCCTTGAACTGCACACCCCCAGACTGAAAATATTCCCCCCTCCCACTTTCTCCGCTTCTCTCTTTCCGCCGAACTCTCTCCTCCATCAGGTGAAGTCAAGGAAGACTCTGCCCGGAGACCGATGATGTGGCAGAAGGGATATTTCTCATTCGTTCTTCCGCTTTTCTGGGCACTCCCTTTTCCAAAGTTGCAGGAAAACGCTTCCTCTCCCCCCTCCCCACTCCCCAATCCAGGGACTGGGGCTGCTGACTCCCTCTTCTTTGGGGCAGCCAAGGAGATATTGGGAGACAGCTAATGACTAAGTGGCCCTGACTGTGGGGGGCTGCCTGTGGGAAAGATTGGGGTGCAGATTTTACCAGCCATTGTGGGGCCATTTGTCCTGGGATAGCAGAACAATGAAGGCCTTGATGGATGCCTGCATCTCTCTAGGCGACCTGGGTTATAAGAGATCTGACACCAACTTAATGACATGAAATCAACCAATCAAAGCCAACATTAGAAAAAAAAAACCTGGAACTATTGGCAATGTGCTTTTTCCATGCCCCCCCCCCCATAGACATACCCCTGATTGATTGATCGATCGATTGATTTATCAATTGAGGGATTGGCTGATTGCTAATACTGTGCAAAAGCGGATATTCAAGTTATTCTAGATCGATTGTACTCTAAAGCGACACAAGGACACAGATCTTTGATAAGCAAGTTTATTGCAAGGACTAAGAAAGCGAGAGAGAAAACATTCAAGCAGTTTCGTACAGAGAGGGATCAACTTTCAACTACAATTGGAACTGGAACTCTGTCACTAAGCGATGTTATGGTGAAGTGGGTCACACCCAATTTCCACAACCTTCGGGAAGCTGCAACCATCATAAATACGGGCCAAACAGCCACATTTTGATGATGGGACAATGGGATACTGCAACAGTCATGCATAGATTGTAAGTAGTTTTTTTTAGTGTTGCCATAAATTCAAACAGTTGTTAGATGGTTGTAAGCTGAGAACGACCTGTGTCAAATCGAAGCCCTATTTAGCGTGAAATGAAATTTGATTCCAAAGGATCTTCTTCCAACCAGCACAGTGGTTGGAATTGACTGAAAAGTGTTAATTGTGTCATCATTGCACCCTTCATCTCATTATTGGGTTAATTTATTTTCTGGGTTGCTCCATAATCTGAACCAGAAACCAATCAAACAGACTGAATTTTCACAAGATTGAGCCCCCAAAAATGATACAAATCAAAGGAGGATTATAAGAACTGCATTGATTCCATAGGTTGAAGAACTAAGCTGCTACGGATATACTTTGCTTTTTTTGGGGGGGGTATCTGTGAACTCTGTTTTGCAGACAGAGAATGACTTTATTGATTATTTATCTTATCAATAGCAATCGCCATTGAAAAGATCAATTTCTTCCTTCCCGTATTTGCGATTAAGTTCACTTTCCAGCTTCTTGAGGCTAAACTTTTCTACCTTATCCTGGTTGTTTTCAGCAATGGCTCCCCAAGACTGCTTTTGTTCCCATTTGGTCAGGCAACAAACTGCAGCCCAGATATGACTGGGCTTATTCACTCGGCCACCAGAGATGGATTCCTGACTGGGCACCACGCCCACAATGACATAGGTTTCAAGGCATCCTGCTGGACTTTGGCTCATACTTCCCAAAATATCGTCCCATTCTCCTTTCGTGAGTTCGTGATACTGGGGCACGAAGTTGGTTAAGGTGTCGGTTGCAGCTTTGCTATCCTCATACTGTTGGTGGGATGCTGGTGCCAACTGTCCCTTGTTGTATAGGAAAGCGTTGACATAATCGCTCCATACAGCCTGGCTTTTTGCAAGTTCATGGGGGTTGATTCGACAGGTCTGTTCCGATTCCATGCTTCTTCTCTGATGATCGCCAGGCAGTGCAAGCTATGAATATGGAACGTCCAGCAATGTGCCTGATTAGCATTCACACAAGACAGAATCAAGTAAGCTGAATCTAGTTAAAGATCTACCCTGAGTCAACCAGGAAATGGAGTGTGGGATACGCTTCCATGGTACTTTGCGTATTTGGGGCAGTTCCTGGGAAATCTGGAAACTGAGGCCCCTGACTGACCCTCTGGGGGAGCCTGCTTGAAACTCTTCTGTAGCAGAGAATACACATTGCTTCCGCTTGAAATTTTGGGTTCTGGGCACCCTGAGTTTGCTTCTTTGGGGAAAGATGGAAGGGAGACCTCACCAACATGGACAGCAGAATTCTTACAGCCAAGCTTCTAAAAGCTCCTGCGATTAATCATGTACAAATAATTCTTAAGTGCACTGTCTTGTCTTATTTCCTATCCAGTGACTGTCCCTCTAAGATAGCGGTGTCAAATTCAAGGGCTTAGATCTGGCCCATGGGGCCCTGGAAATACTAAAGCATTGGTCCCATCTGCCGTCTGTCCGTCCGTCCCCCCTTCTGGCCGGCTCACAGAGGACAACTACAATGCTAATCCAGCCCTTGAAGACATCCAGTTTGAGACCCCTTCTCTTAGGTGACCTCCATTTCTTGAAGGCTTAGTTTCAAAGTAAGAACTCATTTTACCTGTGGTTCAATCTTCCAATCCACCTGTGATGTACCTGGACTGGGATTATATTTATAGGCTGAGAACAGGGGGATGCGACCATCATTGTCATACATTGTGGCAAATCGATAGCTGCCCATATAGTACTGGCAGATTCTGGCTGGATTCAGTGGCGCCAGGTTGGGGGGGGGGGTTCTACCCAAGAAGAACTGAGTGCAGTGTTGGAAAGGAGGATCCACAGAAACAACATGGCCAAGCAATTGGTCGATTGGTCCTTCAAGTAGAACTTTTCTGCCAAGAGAGATGGGGGGAGAGAGAGAGAGAGCAGGGAGGGGGGAGGAGGAGAAGGAGGAGAAGGAGAAGGAGAAGAAACATTTTTATTTAGCAATGGGAGAATCAGTTTGTGGTTGAATATACCCAATGGCTCATAAAGTCCAGCTGTTCCACATGTTCAGATGGAGGCCAACCAGATTGTTTACATTTCTGGATAGAAGAAAAGGAAGGGCAGGGCAGGGCATTCCAAGTGTGACATATCTGTGGAACAGACTCTGTGGGTAAAGGGAGGAGGCAGACGGGGTTAAAGCTTTGGATGCTAATAATGAAAAACTTAAAAAGTAGCCCACAGATTATCTGTATTTAGTCCCATTCGATTCCAGAACAAGCCCGGGCAAATCTTCAGAAGGTGTGGTGAATATCAGCAAAGAGCAAACATTACGAAAAGACAATTTCCAAGAGAGGAATCAAAATCAAACTATGGGAAATATTATATTTGGTGTAGTCAAAAATGAGGCCAACTTTTCTGCCTGAGAAAGAGAAAGAACCATGATAAAGCTCCGATTCAGCAAGTTAACAAGGCCTTGAGGTTGGATTATCCTAGGGCAGATAAAGTCCAGCTGGGCCACCTGGCCCTGGACAAATTGCCGCGTGACAACTTTCTGTGGCCAGTAGGAAAACGCACTGTGGGACAACTCAATGTAATTATTTAAAATAATCTAAAACCTATCTTATTTTTTGCCATTCATGGTTCATTTTGTCCCTCCTATTGCATCCAAGCAGAGCAGAACAGAATAAGGGAATAATGGAGGTGGAAGAGACCTTGGAGGTCAGGCAGAAACCCCTATCCCATTTCCCACAAAGGGTTGTCCAATCTCCTCCTAAAACGTCCAGTGTTGGAGCATCCCCAACTTCTGGGAGCAAGTTGTTCCCTTGATTAATTGTTCTATTATCCTTTCTAATGGAATCCATTCTTCAATTATTTGATTCCATCGTTTCTTTGATATTAGTGTAAGTTTTGTTCCATGGCCAGTTGGCTACAGCAAATTCTCACGGGAAAAGTTGGCCATGACAGGTTGTCCTTGGTGAGCAGATCATGGTGAGCTGGCTGTGGTGAGTTGTCATAGAGCTGGAAGGCAAACTAAATGAAATCAAAGAAGGGAGAGGAGAGGAAATTGTGTATTTTTATATGCATCTGACAAAAGTCGAGTTATAGTCACCGAAAGCTGCCGTCTAAGCAACAGGGAACATATCCAGGATTGGAAGAGCATTGTTCAAGCGTTTGCAGGAAACTATGGCCAACTCTATGGAAAACAACTCCTTAAAAGACAGACGAGAAATAAAAATTAAACTAAGCAAGATGATTCCCAAAAACAAAACCCAGACCCTGGAAACTAGAGACCAATCAGCCTGTCATCAATACCTGGCAAGATGTGGAAAAAGAGATCTGTCAAAATCTGGAAGGAAACAAAGCTATAACTAGAAACTCATCATATCTGCAAATGACACTAAGATGGCAGGAGCAGGCAACACTCCAGAACACAAGCTCAGGATCCAAAAGGACCTTGGCAGAGTTGAACAATAGGCACTATCTAATAAAATAAATTTTAACACGGAGAAAAGCAAAGTTTTACACGTAGTGGGAAAAAACAGTGGTATAAATGCAGATCTGGTGAAACCTGATTCACAAAGAGTAAAATCCAAGAACCCTTGAGTCTTTCTGAAGAAATGAAGGAATGACTGATCCTTTGATGGCTTGAGAGGTACTTGGCCTAGAGTGGCATTTCTGTGGAACTGACTCTGTGGGTAAAGGGAGGAGGCAGACGGGGTTAAAACTTTTGAAGCTAATAATGAAAAACATAAAAAGTAGCCCACAAATTATCTGTATTTAGTCCAATTCAACTCCAGAACAAGCCCGGGAAAATATTCAGAAGGTGTGGTGAATATCGGCAAAGAGCAAACATTACGAAAAGACAATTTCCAAGAGGGGGATAGAAATCAAAGTATGGGAAGCATTATAATGTACTTGGTGTAGTCAATAATGAGGCCAACTTTTCTCCTTGAAAAAGAGAAAGAACCAGGTTCAAGTTCTGATTCAGCAAGTTAACAAGGCCTTGAGGATGGATTGTCCTAGGGCAGATAAAGTCCAACTGGGCCACCTGGCCCTGGCCAAATTGCCACGTGAAAACTTTCTGTGCACAATGGGAAAATACTCTGCGGGACAATTCAACTATTCAATGCAATTATTTAAAATAATCTAAAAAGAAAGGATAATCTAACCATTATCCAATCTCTCTGAACCCTTTCTTTAATGATGTGATTCCACCATTTCTTTGATATTAGTGTAAGTCTTGATCCATGGCGAGTTAGCTACAGCGAGTTGTCCCAGGAAAAGTTGGCCATGCCAGGTTGTCCTTGGTGAGTAGGTCATGGTCAGGTGGCTGTGGCGAGTTGTGATAAAGCTGGAAGGCAGCCTAAAAGGTGAAGACTCAAAGAAGGTGAAGGGTGAGGAAAGAGAGGAGAAGGAACGGGAGAACAGGAGGAAGCAGGAGGGGCTCCTCCCAATGCTCTTGCTAAGGCAACTTCCCCCTTCTGCCTTTTCTCGGGGGGGGGGGGGGATAGCTCAGGGGAACTGAAGAAGGTCATAAGGTGGAGCTGGAGGAGCTGCAAGGGCGTGGCTGGGAAAGTGACCCATAAACCTTCCCTTCTCTTGTCCAGCCCCCCCCCCCCCCGAAGAAGCAGCTGGGGCTTTCAAAACAGGCACGGAATAGGCAAAATGATGCCAATCCTCCTGTGGTGCATTGCACAAAACCCCCAAGGGAAGGGGAGCCGAGACCCTCAACCAGTCAGGGCAACAGGGTAGTGTGGAGAAATGAATGAAAGTAGTAAAAACAGCAAAGGTCTGCCTCTAAGAAACTCCTGATCATCTGAAGCATTACAAAAAATCCTGTACTTCACTTAGTAATGGCCCAATCAGAAACCTCCAGCTGTCAGAACCCAACTTTCCTTCCCCGTATAAATGGACCTTTTCTGCACCACAAGATTCAAAGAGTCTCTCAAAGGAAGGTCAAACTGGCCTTGAACTAACACACTCCACGCTCTTTTTCATGACCGGAAAACCTGCATTGGGAAGGAGCTTGTCAAGGGGTCTAGGAAGCCCCCCCCCTCAGAGGCTCCCATCCCTGGACACCTCTGGAAAAGCCAGGTGTTGGCTCCTCTCTGCCCCTCCAGCCAGAAGGACCTTCTTTGTAGGATTTGCTGATTAGGATTGATTGTTATAGAATTGCACCACATTTACTAAGAATGTACAGCAGAAGGAAAAATGGAGGCTTTGAAATTGAGAAATTTCTCTTTGTATTCTGCTTCATTCAAAAGAGTTTTTTCCTTTCCTTTCCCCCCTTTATCCTACACTCCCCTTTCCCGTTTTCCTACTACCTTTATTGTCCATGTTAGACCATGATAATAAAAAGAATCTAAAAGAGCCTTTTGTTTTAGGGCTGCTTCCCTTTTCATAGCTAAAATAGGCCAATTCCTGGCGGAAAAGCTCACCACGATTCCACAATTTATCTTCCCTTTTATATTTCCCCATTTCTTCCAAAAGGTTCCTTTCTATGCTTTTCTCTGCTGAAAGTTCTCCCAAGAAAGGAGCGGAAAGCGGAGGAGAAACGGCCAAACTTTATTCCGGGGTCTCCCTTCGGGGCTGCTTTGCAAGGAAAAGGGGGATCCTCCAGACCCACAGAAAGAAAGAGGGAGACTCCGAAACAATCGGGATTGGGGAACCGGAAATCTGGCGGGGCTGCTTCGTCCAGACGTTCTGAGCAAGAGAGACGCGTGTTGGAAGGGAGGAAATGGCGTTTTTCTTCCCTGAAGCGAAGCGGCGCTTTTCCCGAGGAAGCCCAGCGGAGGATTCCCCGGGAAAGGGGGGGAGCTGGGAAGAGGATGAGATCCCTGCAGATCCTCTCCGTCTCTTCCTGCTTTAGCTGAAGGCTTTCTGTAAGCTTCCCTTCGGATTGGGGGGTTTCTGTGACCCCCAAGTCTTCCCAGTCTATGGGGTGCGCCTCCCCTCCCTCATCCAGCGCAGCCCCTCTTCCTACGGCAGGAATCCTCTATGTGTGTGTGTTCTGAATTAGGAGGAGGAAGCGTTGATCTCGGACTTTGGAGCTGGGAAGGGAAAGAACCAGCGGCAGCACCAATGGGGATTCTCCCTGTTTGAGCGTCATCGGTGTCCCCTCCAGGCCTGGCATGAACCCCCTTTGAATTGTTCCCCCCCAGACTGAAAATATTCCCCCCTCCGACTTTCTCAGCTTCTCTCTTTGCGTCAAACTCTTTCCTCCATCAGGAAAGACTCTGCCCGGAGACTGATGACGTGGCAGAAGGGAGGTTTCTCATTCGTTCTTCCGCTTTTCTGGGCACTCCCTTTACCGAAGTTGCAGCAAAATGCTTCCTCTCTCCCCCCCTCCCCCCCACCCAAAATCCAGGGACTGGGGCTGCTAACTCCCTCTTCTTTGGGGCAGCCAAGGAGATATTGGGACCCTGCTAATGACTAAGTGGCCCTTACTGTGGGGGGCTGCCTGTGGGAAATATTGTGGGGCCATTTGTCCTGGGATAGCAGAACAATGAAAGCCTTGATGGACTCCTGCATCTCTCTAGGCCAGTGGTGGGCAACCTTTTTTTTCAACTGAGCCAAATCTCGCCAAAACCACGATTGAGATTTATTTGGAGAGCCGCATTTTTGAAACCGAAAATACATAGGATGGTACACTGTTTTTAGTTTCAATAAGTTTTTATTGAGAATATTCTGCATGCAAGTATCCACATAGGTCGGGAGGATACAAATAACACAACTAATAAAACAAAAACTTTAGAACGATATTATTTATCGATTAAATATTATTAAATTCCGTAAAATTTGCCTTACAATGTAGAGAAAATTACATCCTGACAATGACTGACAAAGTCACAACCACTAATGTGAACATTGGCCTTGCATTTCCTTGGATAGTTTGAGTAAGTCAGGTTTGTATGTTGTTGATTTTAATTTCATCTCTCTCTCCCACTTTCTTTCTTTTTCTCTTTCTCTCTCTCTCTCTCTCTCTGGCTGTTTGACTCTCTCTCCCTCCCTCCCTCTCTGTCTCCCTCTGTCATTTTCTCTGGGTGTCTATCTGTCTCTCTCTCTCTCTGTATCTCTCTCTCTCTCTCCTCCTTCCCCCATCTCTGTCACTCTCTGTGTGTGTGTCTGTCTGTCTCTCACTCTGTGTGTGTGTGTGTGTCTGTTTCTCCCTCTGTGTCTCTCCCCTCCCTTCCTCTCTCTGTCACTCTGTGTATGTGGGTGTGTCTGTCTCTCACTCATTCACTTAATCACTCACTCTGTGTGTGTGTCTCTCTCTGTCTGTCTATCTTTCTCTCCCTCCCTCCCCCTCTGTGTGTGTGTGTGTGTGTGTGTGTCTGCCAGTCTCTCTCTGATTCCCTCCCTCACTCCCTCTCTCTGTTCCTCTCTGTTTGTCTGTCTCATTCACACACACACACACACACACACACACACACACACACACACACACTGTGGTCACCTTGAGTGTGTTTCAAATGTGATTGGAACACTCAACAAGGTGACCACAGTGTGTGTGTGTGTGTGTGTGTGTGTGTGTGTGTGTGTGTGAATGAGACAGACAGACAGACAGAGGAACAGAGAGAGGGAGTGAGGGAGGGAATCAGAGAGAGACTGACAGAGACGAATCAGAGACGTACTTTTAACTACCTGGCAGCGGCGTTTTGCCTTGGGGGGCTCCTCAGAACTTCCCAAGACTTCGGAGGGAAGTTTACAGCCCTCCCATGGAACGCTTCGGAGGGAAGCTTCTTCAAAAGCCCGGGCGATTGACAACAAGTCTCCCAGGCTTTAATTTGCCGAGCTGTGCGCACGCGCCTGTTTTCCACGGCGTGGAGCAGCGGCGAGATTCTGGGCGGCGAGCGATGATTCCAGGGGCCATCCGGGAAGATGAGGAACGCGAGAGGGGACCCTGCCCCCCCACTGATGGCCCCCGGAATCATCGCTCGCCGCGCAGAATCTCGCCGCTGCTCCACGCCGTGGAAAACAGGCGCGCACGTACAGCCCGGCAAATTACAGCCTGGGAGACTTGTCGCTCGCAGAAGCTTCCCTCCGAAGCCCGAGAGGAGGGAGGGGTGCGGGCGCCCGGCATACAGAAGAGCCGCATTAAAATGTGTAAAGAGCCACATTTGGCTCGCGAGCCGCGGCTTGCCGACCACTGCTCTAGGCGATCTGGATTATAAGAAATCTGACATCAACTTAATGACATGAAATCAATCAATCAAGGCCAACATTAGAAAAAAAGCCTGGAACTATTAGCAATGTGCTTTTTCTCTGCTCCCCCCCCCATTGGCATACCCCTGATTGATTGATTGATTGATTGATCGATTTATCAATTGACGGATTGGCTGATTGATAATACTGTGCAAAAGCGGATATTCAAGTTTTTCTAGATTGATTGTACTGTAAAGCGACACAAGGACTCGGATCTTTGATAAGCAAGTTTATTGCAAGGACTAAGAAAGCGAGAGAGAAAGCATTCAAGCAATTACATACAGAGAGGCATCAGCTTTCAACCACAATTGGAACTGGAACTCTGTCACTAAGCGATGTTATGGTGAAGTGGGTCACACCCAATTTCCACAACCTTCAGGATGCTGCAACCATCGTAAATACAGGTCAAACATCTACATTTTGACCATGGGACCATGGGACACTGTAACAGTCATACGTACATTGTAAGTAGTTTTTTTTGTGTTGCCATAAATTCAAACAGTTGTTTAATCGTTTGTAAGTTGAGAACGACCTGTGTCAAATCTAAGCCCCATTTAGCGTGAAATGAAATTTGATTCCTAAGGATCTTCTTCCCACCCACACAGTTCAACGACTGACAATTGTTCCTTCTCACTGCAGTTTCTTTTCCAACAAGTTATCCATGGGTTGAAATCAGAAAGCCCTTCCGAACTGTGATTAACAAGACACCGTTTTAGCTGTGTCATCATTGCACCCTTTGCCTGTCTCTGTCTGTCTCTTTCTTTCTGTCTCCCTCTCTCTCTCTTTCTGTCTCTCTCTCTCTTTCTGTCTCTGTCTGTCTCTCTCCCCCAGTCTCTCTCTCTCTTTCTGTCTCCCCCCCTCTCTCTTTCTGTCTCTCTCTGTCTCTCTCTCTGTCTCTCTCTCTTTTTCTCTCTTTCTGTCTCTGTCTCTTTTTGTCTCTCTCTCTCTTTCTGTCTCTCTCTCTCTTTCTGTCTCTGTCTCTGTCTCTTTTTATCTCTCTCTCTCTCTTTCTGTCTCTCTGTCTCTGTCTCTCTTTTTGTCTCTCTCTCTGTCTGTCTCTCTCTCTGTCTGTCTCTCTGTCTGTCTCCCCCCTCTCTCTCATTCTGTCCCTCTGTCTCTGTCTCTCTCTTTCTGTCCCTCTCTCTTTCTCTCTCTCTCTTTCTGTCTCCCCCTCTCCCTCTCTCTTTCTGTCTTCCTCCCTCTCTCTTCCTGTCTCTCTCTCCCAGTCTCTCTCTGTCTCTCTCTCTGTCTCTCTTTCTGTCTCTCTCTGTGTCTCTGTCTCTTTCTGTCTCTCTCTTTCTTTCTCTCTCTGTCTCTCTCTTTCTCTCTGTCCCTCTTTCTGTCTCTCTCTCCCAGTCTCTCTCTCTCTCTTTCTGTCTCCCTCTCTCTCTTTCTGTCTCCCTCCCTCTCTCTCTCTCTTTCTGTCTCTCTCTGTCTCTCTCTGTCTCTCTCTGTCTCTCTCTGTCTCTCTCTCTTTTTCTCTCTTTCTGTCTCTGTCTCTCTCTCTCTGTCTCTGTCTCTTTCTGTCTCTCTCTCTTTTTCTCTCTCTCTTTCTGTCTCTCTCTTTCTCTCTCTCTCTTTCTCTCTCTCTCTTTCTGTCTTCCCCCTCTCTCTTTCTGTCTCTCTCTCCCAGTCTCTCTCTCTCTCTCTCTCTTTCTGTCTCCCTCTCTCTCTCTTTCTGTCTCTCTCTCTCTGTCTGTATCTCTTTCTGTCCCTCTCTCTTTTCTCTCTCTCTCTCTCTCTTTCTGTCTCTGTCTCTCTCTCTTTTTGTCTCTCTCTCTCTGTTTCTCTCTCTGTCTGTCTCTCTTTCTGCTTCTCTCTTTTTCTCTCTGTCTGTCTGTCTGTCTGTCTCTCTCTCTCTGTCTCTCTGTCTCTCTGTCTGTCTCTGTCTCCCTCTCTCTTGGTCTATGGGAGGTGGGGGAGGTGAAAAATTGACCCGTCTTTGCCTTTTCAGGGTTTGCAGGTGGGCAGCCTGTTTTTCACCTCTCCCACCTCCCAAGCATTCTGCAGCAGGGGTGGGCTTCAAAATGTTTACTACCAGTTCAGTGGGCGAGGCTAGGTTTGGGGGGGGGATGTAACTGAGTGGGTGTGGCCAACTTGACGTTACTCATGCACACTTAGTCACATGGCCCCTCACCAAGCCATGCCCACCGAAATGGTGGCAAAAGGTTTTGATGGCGGAGGGGGGGCTCCAGCCTTGCTGGAGCTAAGGGAGCACCTGCAAATTACCCAGTATGAAAAAAAAAGTTTTTGTCTTCCCTGGCACCCAGGAACACTCTGCAGGCTTCAACATGGCTGGGGGAAGTGAAAAACGCCCCTGTTTTTGCAGAGAATGGGCCATCTTTTGCAGAAATGGAGGCATTTTTCCCTTCCCCCAGCCATGCTGAAGCCTGCAGAGTGCTTCTGGAGGCAGGGAGAAGGGGAAAACACCGCCACCCACCCCTCACTCAACCTGCTGCTCAACCTCCCTCCAGCCTTCACCCAAAGCTTCGCACCGCACCAGGAGGCTGAAGTTGGAATTTCTTTTCCTCCCTGTTGCGTACCTTGGCAACAGGACTGTTTCTCTTTGCCTCCTTTTCCAGCCCAAAAACATGCCAGCAATAGCAATGGTGACTGAGGGAGCCGGTTCAGGGGGGTGGCCAGCCTGCCATTACTACCAGTTTGGAAAGGTACACCAGATTTTTACTGCCTATTCGGCTGGACCGGATCAAATAAGTAGGAAGCCAATTCTGTTCTGCAGGCAAAAAAAACAACAACAGGCAAAAGCGGCCTATTTTTTTTTTAGCCAAAACCCAGCTGTGTTTGTCTAGTTTTGGCCTCCGGGAACATCTGTGTGCCCTGTTTTTCACCTCCCCCACCTCCAGAATATCTCTGCAGACCAAAATTGTTGACCCAGGTGCCAACCCTCAGGGCTCGTGAAGGCGTAAGTCCAGCGCTCAGCCAAAGGGTGGGCGGGGCAATATGGGTGGGGCAGCCTATTGGTCCTCTGCAGGCTGAATTAATGATTTTGGTGCGCCGCATGCAGCCCGTAGGCCAGTGGTGTCCAAACTTGGGAACTTTAAGACTGGTGGACTTCAACTCCCAGAATTCCCCAGCCAGGCTGGCTGGGGAATTCTGGGAGTTGAAGTCCACCAGTCTTAAAGTTCCCAAGTTTGGACACCCCTGCCGTAGGCTGTTGTTTGAAGACCCATGGACTAAATGACCTATAGGGTCCTTTCCAACTCTTAAATTTCTCTTTTTATAAGAGCGTTTTTCGAGAATCTTACCCTTTCCCTCCGTCTTTGCTTTTCTTTTTCCTCCCTCCCCCCCATCCCTTCCTTTCCCTCTTGCCTACCTTTTTCCTTCCCTTCCTTTCTTTTCCCCGCTCTCTCTTTCTTTTTCTCTTTCATTTCCTTCTGCTCTTTCCTCTTCCTTATCTCTTCACCACTTCCACTCCCTTATCATCCCTGTTCTTTTTCACCTTCCTTCCGCCTCTTCCTTCTCCTCATCTGAGGCCACTCCTGTGAAACTCTTCCCTGCCCTGTACTTTCCTTTCCTTTATATTTCTTTCCTTCTTCCTCCCTCTCTTTCCTTTCTTCCTCTTCCTTTCTTTCCTCACCTTTCCCATCTTGGCCTGCTTGCCAGTTTTCTTCCCTTCTCACATCCCCGCTCTTCCATCCAGAAGTAAAAACAATCTGGTTGGCCTCCATCTGACCAGGAGGACCAGCTCGACTTCAGGTGCCCTTGGCCATAGCTAACTTCAAAGCCATTCTCACATTCGTCATAGCACTTTGCTAAATCAAATGTTATCATTATTCTATTCTCACAAGGTTTTTATTTATTTTTTTGACAGAAAGATTCAATTAGAGGATCAACCAAGCACACCGCCACGTGGCTGCTATGGGTCCTGCCCCTGTCTGCCTCTTTTCTCCTGCCTGCAACTGGGGAGGTGGTGCAAAGTTTCAATGAATGCAGTCAGTTCTTCTTGGATGGAGTACCTCCCACCCTGAAGCCAATGATGTCACTGCCTTAAATTGTTTGCTAGCTGAACTGAAAGAGTTACTGCGCAGGTCATAGGTCTTATCAGCAATGATGTACTGCGCCTGCTCATCACACATTCCAGAGACTTCATCCCTTTTGATCTTCTGTCCGTCTGCCAAGAAGGCGGACAACATTTGTTCTTGCCAAAATGTAACAATTAGATATATTTGTTTCATTTCTATTTTGTTATTTTTGTATTAAAGTTTGTTTTCATTAGAACATGTTATCGGGTTTTATTTTAATTTTCGCTTCTTGATGATATGCTGTTTGGAAAAGTCGTCGGTCTAAGCCTCATTAGTTCAGGGTGAAATCTTCCCCTGACAAATGAGTCCATCCAGAATCTGCCAGATTTTTAAGAACAAGTATCGGTTTGCCACAATGTATGACAGAAAAAGGGCGCACCCCCCTGTTCTCAGCTTATAAATACCAACGTGCTGCAGGCGACAGACCAATGGACTGGATGATCGAACCGCAGGTAAGAGGAGTTCCTATCCTGAAGCTAAACATTCATCAAATGGAGGCCACTTTGAAGGAACAGTCAGTGGTTAGGAAATAAGGCAAGACAGTGAATTTAACAGTTATTTATACATAATTAATCCCAGGGGTCACCAGAAGCTAGACAGTAAGAATTCAGTCACTTCACTGTCCATACTGACAAGGTCCTACTTCCCACTGATTCTTTCCCCAAAGAACCAAGTTCAGAGATCACCCTGGCATTTCAAGGTCAGTGCGTATTCCATTATTAGAAGATAGTTTAAAGTGGGCTTCTCAAGAGCATCAATCTGGGGTTTCAATTTCCAGAAGTCCCAGAAACCTCCCTGTGGGCTGGGATGCCTGGAAGATGCTACCCAACCTGTCTTTGTAGAAGAGAAGAGAAGAGGAGAGGAGAGAAGAGAATAGAATAGGAGAGGAGAATAGGGGAGGAGAATAGAATAGTGGAGGAGAATAGAATAGAATAGGAGAGAAGAGGAAGGAGGGAAGGGGAGGAGAATAGAAGAGGAGAGGAGAGGAGGGAAGGGGAGGAGAATAGAATACAATAGAATACAATAGAATTCTTTATTGGCCAAGTGTGATTGGACACACAAGGAATTTGACTTTGGTGCATAAGCTTTCAGTGCACATAAAGAAAAATAAAACATATTCATCAAGAATCATAAGATACAACACTTAGTGATAGTCATAGGTTACTAATAAGCAATCAAATCGTACTAGGAAACAATAATTTCCACCAAAACAACTAGACACAAGAACAGTTTTTCCCCAAACACCATCACTCTGCTAAACAAATAATTCCCTCAACACTGTCACACTATTTACTAAGTCTGCATTACTATTAGTATTAATCTTCTCATTGTTCCTATCACCCATCTCCTCCCACTTATGACTGAATAAGTGACTGTAACTTTGTTGCTTGTATCCTTATGATTTATATTGATTCTTTCCTTGTATGATTTGATTGCTTATTTGTGATCTATGACTATCATTAAGTGTTGCACTTTATGATTTGTAACGAATGTATTTTCTTTTATGTACACTGAGAGGATAGGCACCAAAGACAAATTCCTTGTGTGTCCAATCACGCTTGGCCAATAAAGAATTCTATTCTATTCTATTCTATTCTATTCTATTCTATTCTATTCTATTCTATTCTATTCTATACTATACTATACTATACTATACTATACTATACTATACTATACTATACTATACTATACTATACTATACTATACCAATATAAATTGTAAAGTTAAAGCAACATGGCTATAGTCATAAGTGGGAAGAGATAGGTACTAGGAAGGATGAGAAAAATAAAGTAATGCAGACTGTACAATACAATACAATACAATACAATACAATACAATACAATACAATACAATACAATACAATACAACAGCAGAGTTGGAAGGGACCTTGGAGGTTTTCTAGTCCAACCCCCTGCCTAGGCAGGAAACCCTATACCGTTTCAGACAGATGGCTATCCAACATCTTCTTAAAGTCTTCCCTATTTAGTTTTGCATGCATGGACAGCAGCGAGGATAGTATTTGCAAAATATTGGAAAAATGAGAACACCCCATCAGAGGAAGGTATAATTCAGAAAATCTTAGATTGTGCCGAAATGGACAGACGGACTTTAAAAATAAAGGATACTCTGTTCCCCCAAAAATAAGACCTCCCCAGATAATAATCTAGATACAATAATCCTGAATTCTTCAGTTCTTCACTTAGAAACTCTGGTTTCAACATGGATTAATTCTAAATAAGTGTGCATAGAATTCTGGCTTTAATACATTTTCCATTCTAAATTAAATTCCACTTTCCACACTTGTCACTAAAAAGCAGAATCTAAATCAGAGTATAAAACAGATGATATATTTGTCTGGCTAAAAAAAGAATCTCCAATCTTTTTTTTTTACTCTGTCTGGTGGAACATTTAGCAATAAAGACTGTTAAACTTTCAGTCTTTATTGTAGGATGGGCAGGAGTTGGGGCAAGGAACAAGAGCTCACCTCATCCTTCATGCAGCACTCGGGACTCAAACCCAAGATGTCATCTTTCTAAGCTAAAAGTGTCTTTAACCACTGAACCACCATGCCTCCTCAGTCGTAACATACGTGAGCCCAAATTCAGTTGAGTATAATCTAATTCAGATTACAGACTCTTCCAAGGGGTGGTTTTTCCTAACTAATACGTGGAGATGTTTAGAATTGCACATCAGATAGCAAAACCTTTTACAGCAAGCTGAATTGAACCAAAAGTGTAAGTACTGCTCTATATACTGTATTGGTGAGACCAAACGTGGAACATTGAGTCCAGCTCTGGACCCCATGATACAAAACAGAAGTTGACCCCCTAGAAAGAGTGCAGAGAAGAGGAACAGAAATGATGCGGAGTCTGGAGGCTAAAACATGAGAAGAAGACTTGGAGGAATTGGGAATGTCTAACTTAAAAAAGAGAAGGACTGAGGGGTGACATGAAAGCCATCTTCCAGTATTTGAGGGGCTTTCACAGAGAAGGCAGGGAATCAACTTATTCTCCAAAGCACCTGAGAGCAGGGCAAGAAGCAACGGATGGAAACTCATCAAGGAAAGATGCAACCTAGAACCAAGGAGAAAATTCCTGACAGTGAGAACAATTAATCAGCGGAACGGCTTGACTCCAGAAGTTGTGAATGCCCCAACATTGGAGGTTTTTAAGAAGAGATCGGACAACTATTTGCCTCAAATGGCATAGGACAGTGGTGGCAAACCTTTTTTTAATTGCGGGCCAAAATTGTGCGTGCATGTGCGATAGTACACATGCGCATCCCACACACCCACAATGCAATGTGCCCCGCCCACCTGTGCATGCACCCTAACTCTAACCCAATGCATTCACACGCAAACCCCCCCCCCCTGCATGCATGCACACACACACACACTGGTGGTAGGGGAGTTTTTGCCCTCCCCAAGCTTCAGGAAAGCCTCTGGATCCTCAGTCATCCAGTCACGGTTGTCCCAAAGGTGCTTTTTCAGGAGGTAACTGGACTTTTGCCTCTAGTTGCCTCCTGACAACCATAACCTGGATGACTGAGAATCTCTATAGACATTTGATGGTTTTATATGTTCCATATTTGGCCACACTGTCTTTGTGTTTTCGTCAAAGAGAAGGTGGAAACCACAGCCATTGTTTAAAAGGTCAGCTAGTCAAAGAGAAAGAGAAAGAAAAATAACAGAAGGCGGCAGAAGTATCCAGGAAATTAAACCTTCCAAGCTCTCTTGATATCTGAAAAGCGAGAAGGAAGAAAGCAAGTGATCTTCTCCGTTCCCAAAAAGTCCCTGTTATTTCCTATATTTTACAGCTTCAATCAATGATTTCTGCTCCATTTTTTTTCATTGTTGTGAAGGAAGTTAGCACCCACCTCTCTCCTAGAAAAATGAAATCTTTTAGGAAATATTAAAAAGGCAGAATATTACATTTCCCTGGATGAGAAAAGGAAAAACATGTTTTAAAGACAAAGCAGCTGTCAGGCCTGTAGTTCTGTTCCTTTTAGGATCGTTGGCCTGCCACACTTTTCATTAATTTCCTATGCTGTTTCATTAGTGTAGTAGTTGGGAGGGGGGAATAGAAAGGAGTAGGATTGTGGAATGTATTGTTATGGATTTTCTTAGAAGCTCAAGGTCGTCTTTTGTCTCCGCACCTCGACACCTGGCCGGAAGCAGAGGGGTGTACATGCCAGCGTGGAAGAAGAAGATTGGACCATGTGATGAATTATGGGGGTGTGGGGATAGATGATGAACTTTCAACTGGGTGAACCCACGGGATGTACATTAGAGTTGAAATTTCACAGCATAATGCCAACATGTCTGCCTTATTAAATTGAAATTTTAAGGATAACTTTGCTTTGGACAATGATTTAATTCTGCATGATATTTGGAACGCTGACAGCAGCTTCCTGCAGCTCCCTGCCCCACCACCTTTGTCAATGGGCCATTAAAGCCTGGGCCAGTCTATTCTACATAACAAAGCTCTACCTACTTCAGGAAGAGCCATAACAGGAATCCCAAAGCCCTTTCATTACATCATCACCCAGCAACAGCTCAACCAAACTTGGGACTCAAAAGACAGACAGCCTACAAAGTTAGCTAAGACCCTCACCCCCTGGGAGTCTGACCACCAATCAGAGTGCATTTCTTCAACAGGAACGGGAAGCTCTGGGATGGGGCCCAGAGGGAGCATAAAATCAGGACATTCTCAGCATCGCTTCCCTTTTTGCCCAGTATCTCAAACCATGTGGTCCTGTCCACCATTAAACCATCTGTCAACTCCTAAAGTTG
This sequence comes from Natrix helvetica, assembly GCF_964273705.1. Lineage (NCBI taxonomy): Eukaryota > Metazoa > Chordata > Lepidosauria > Squamata > Natricidae > Natrix > Natrix helvetica. The sequence goes on along the minus strand of NC_138553.1, from coordinate 4,931,559 downwards.
CCATAGTGAGAGAAGGGTGGGGGACCGCATTCCACGCATACTTTCGGCTAAAGTCATATCTCAGATTACTGCAGCAGGCTTGAGAGGGGTGCACCTCATTGGGAAATGTGATTTATGACACAGATTGAGGGGAGGGAAGGAACAGGGGTAAAGTTCAGCTATAACTCAAACCAAGTTTAGATCTGACGGCGAAAATATCTTGCCAAAAATAAATGCTGCTAATAAATGACTAATTTTCTTTTGAAGTTTGGTCCGAGGCTCATGAATCAATTAGGGCACTTTTTGGAAACCTGAGACCATCTTTCCAAGTAGTCTCCATGTTTCCAGTGTCTTTTTCCCCACTTGGAACTGAACCCAGATGGACATTTCTTCCAACAGTTGTTTGGCATGGAAATTCATAAATATTTTCAACTTTATTTTATATTAAATGTTCTACCTTCTATTCTAGAAAACTTCTAAGATTCCTTCCAACTCTGTAGTTCTGTTAAGCTTTGGACTAGGAGGAGAAAACTGTGTCTGAGTTTCCAAGCACAAGCACGCAACTTAAAACCATCTCTAGCTATTTTGGGCACTATCTAATAAAATGAAATTCAGTGGTGAAAAGAGTAAGGTTCTACATTTAGGCAACAAAAATGGAATGCACAGGTACAGTATAGGTGATACCTTGCTCAGTAGTAGTAACTGTGAGAGGGATCTGGGAGTCCTAGTGGACAACCATTTAAATAGGAGCCAGCCGTGTGCAGCAGCTGCCAAAAAAGCCAACACAGTCCTAGGCTGCATCAACAGAGGGAGAGACTCAAGATCATGTGAAGGGTTAATACCACTTTATAATGCCTTGGTAAGGCCACACTTGGAATACTGCATTCAGTTCTGGTCGCCACAATGTAAAAAAGATGTGGAGACTCTAGAAAGAGTGCAGAGAAGAGCAACAAAGATGATTAGGGGACTGGAGGCTAAAACATATGAAGAACGGTTGCAGGAACTGGGTATCTCTAGTTTAATAGAAAGAAGGACTAGGGGAGACATGATAGCAGTCTTCCAATATGTCAGGGGCTGCCACAAAGAAGAGTGAGTCAAACGATTCTCCAAGGCACCTGAGGGTAGAACAAGAAGCAATGGGTGGAAACTAATCAAGGAGAGAAGCAACTTAGAACTGAGGGGAAATTTCCTGACAGTTAGAACAATTAATCAGTGGAACAGAAGTTGCCTCCAGAAGTTGTGAATGCCCCAACACTGGAAGTCTTTAAGAAGATGTTGGATAGCCATTTGTCTGAAACGGTATAGGGTTTCTTGCCTAGGCAGGGGGTTGGACTAGAAGACCTCCAAGGTCCCTTCCAACTCTACTATTGTATTGTATTGTATTGTATTGGCCCTGATGGATTATGTGCCTACTTTTTGAAAAAGCTTTCTACTGCCATAGCCGAACCTCTAAGCACAATCTATGAGGTATCTTTGACAACCAGCTCTTTGTCTGACCTATGGTCATTGGCCACAGTCATACGTCTCTTTAAAAAGGGAGACCCCAGCTTAGTTGAAAATTACAGACCAATCTCATTGTGTTGAGTCACCTGCAAAGTCATGGAATCAATTATAAACCAATCCACTACCCTCCACTTAGAGGCAGATAACCTAATCTCTAACAAGCAGTTTGGTTTCAGGAAAAATTTGTCCCATAATCTGCAAGTCCTACACTGCAGAAACATTTGGACTATGCAATTGGACCAGCCTAAAGCAATAGACGCAATTTACATAGACTTCTGCAAAGTCTTTGACAGTGGCACAAGACAAACTGCTGGTAAAACTAAGCTCTTATGGCATTTCCGGATCACTGCACAAGTGGATTGCTGCGTTCACATCAAACAGATAAGTAGTCAAAATAAGGAGTGCCCTATCGAACCCTGCACCAATTAACAGTGGCCCAAGGCAGAGTTTTTGGACCCACGCTCTTTCCGCTTTACATAAATGACCTTTATGATCATATTATAAGCAGCTGCGTCGTCTTCACTGATGATGTAAAACTATTTAACACCACCGACAATGCTGCTACCCTACAAAAAGACCTTGACTTTGTGTCAGAATGGTCAAACAATTGGCAAATCCAAATCTCAACCAACAAATGCTTTGTCTTACACATTGGCAACAAAAATCAGAACACCAAATACAAACTGGGTGGATACGACCTCGTAAACAACCCTCACTCTGTCAAGGACTTAGGAGTCCTCATCTCAAACGATCTAAGCCCCAGAGCTCACTGTAACAGCATTGCCAAAAAGGCATTAAGAGTTGTTAACCTAATTTTGGGAAGCTTCTCCAGTAACATTGTACTGCAAACTAGGGCATACAAAACCTTTGCCAGACCAATTCTCGAATACAGCTCGTCTGTCTGGAATCCACACCGTATATTGGACATTAATACAATTGAGTGAGTCCAGAGGTATTTCATGAGAAGAGTCCTCCGCTCCTCTGCTCACAATAGAATACCTTATTCCTCCAGGCTTGAAATTTTGGGCTTGGAAAACCTAGAACTACGCCACCTATGGTCTGACCTAAGCATAGTACACAAAAGTGTCTGCTACAATGTCCTACCTGTCAATGACTACTTCAGCTTCAACTGCAATAATACACGGGTGAACAATAGATACAAACTCAAGGTAAACCGTTGCAAACTCGATTGCAGAAAATACGACTTCAGCAACAGAGTGGTCAATGCCTGGAATGCTCTACCTGACTCTATTGTTACTTCCTAAAACCCCCACAGCTTCAACCTCAAACTGTCCACTGTGGACCTCACCCCATTCCTAAGAGGTCCGTAAAGGGGGCGTGCATAAGAGCACCAACGTGCCTACCGTCCCTGCCCTACTGTCCCCATTTATTCATACCTATTTCCTGTGTCCATGTCCATGTTTATACTTATACCTGTTATCTCGGTCATGTTTGACAAACTAAATAAATAAAATAAATAAATAAAATTCCTGACCAGACGTTATATTACATTTCCCTTTACAAAGTAATCCATTACTTTGATTTCTATTCCTCTATCGGAGATCGCCTTTGCTTGATGTTTGCTCTTTGCAAACTTGGTCTGATATCTACCACACCTTGCTGATTCTTATTAGCTCCGTCTCTGGAATTTAAACGGACAGGTGCCAAATGTACACAACCTGTGGTTTACCTTTCAGCTTTGGGTTGTTGGCTTCCAAAGCTATAACACAGTTTGCCTCCTCCTTTTACTAACACAGGTAGTTCCACAGTTACGTCAGCCTAGATCAACGGTCTTCCAGCCATCAAAGCAATATAGTCATTCAGAAAGGTAACAGGAAATACCCAGGAATTAAATCTTGGAGTAGAAATCTTTAATCTGTACTGTGATTCTTCTCTGTCCATATGGCTTCATGTTTGTCTACAAGCAAGAGACTAGTCAGGCTCGGCTGAGTTTGCGAGCCTTCTGCTAGGTAAGCCAATGTGTCATATTTTGTTATTGCCTATCACCACTGCAGCACAAATATCTTGTACAAATATTTGATCTTTCAATCCTGGATGTGGTCCATTGTTTGCGGGGATGACAAATTTGGCTTACTACAAGTCAACCTTCCGTCGGAAGCATGAGGATTAGAATACCCAATCACAGAGTCAGAAGGGATGGAGGTCTGCTAGTCCAAACCCCTCCTCAAGCAGGAGATCTTAGGAAGAGATTTTAAGAAGAGATTGGACGGCCATTTGTCTGAAATGGTATAGGATTTCCTGCCTGAGAGCAGGGGGTTGGACCAGAAGGCCTCCAAGGTCCCTTCCAATTCTGTCCTTGTTGAAATTAATTGTGGTTAATGTGGGCAAGGAGGTTTAAGCATGTAGTCCTCTTGGTATCAGGGCTTTCAAGACTTCTTCATGAAGCATAGACGGGCCCCAATATTTGGGTTTCCTGCCTATGGATTTGTCAGGTGCGACAACATAATTCATGCAACCTTGTGTTGAATTCATAGAAATGCAATTTCTCTTCTCACTCATCCTTCTTCTTCTTCTTTTCCCTATCACCTACCTTCTTCCTTTCCTTTTTCCTCCCTCCCCTTCCTTCCTTTTCCTTCCTCTCCTCTCCCTTCCCCTTGCCTATTCATCCCTTTCCTTCCCTCCCATTTTTTTCTTTCTCCTTTCTTTCCTCCCTCTCTTTCCTTTCTTCGTTTTTCTTTCTTTCCTCGCCCTTCCCTTCTTTACCTGTTTACCAGTTCCCTTCTCACATTCCTGCTCTTCCATACAGAAGTGTAAGCCATCTGGTTCAGGGGTGGGTTGCTGCTGGTTTTACTATCGGTTCCCAACCCGCGCGCAACCCGCATGCTGTCCACCCGTGCACTATTCAATGCAAATTGTTCTTCATCCATGCGCAGAACAATTTACAGTGAACTGCACATGCGTAGTCACTAAAAACCAAAATGGCGGTGGCAAGGGAGCCGGTTCGGGGGCTGCCTCGTCGCTGCCGGTTCTGCGACCCAGGTCTGAATTCCACTACCGGTTTGGCTGAATTGGGTTGAACTGGGAGCAACCCACCTCTGATCTGGTTGGCCTCCACCTGACTGGGAGGAACTGACCTCCACCTGACCAGGAGCTGAATTTCACCTGACCAGGAGCTGAATTTTACCTGGCCAGGAGCTGAACCACCTGGCTTCCACCTGACCAGGAGCTGAACTTCAGGTGCCCTTGGCCAAACCAAACCTAATGTCAGGGTTCCAAATAGCATCCAAAAATAAATCAGAGTCCAAGGCAAAGTATTGCTCAAAGTTCCAATTTATTAAGAGAGCCATGTTGGCACATCTGGGAAAACCCGAACTTGAAGGCTTCCCGGTTTTCCCCACCCAGTTGAAAATTCAAGATCTTGCCCCCCACACCCGCCAGTCCATCCCATGGTCCAATCTCCCTCTGCCATGCTGGCAGTTCCACCCATCCAGTTCCAGTCAGGTGCAGAGGTGCAGAGACAAAGGATGACCTTGGCTTTCTAGAAAGAATGTTGTTATGGCTACATAGCATCTAACTCCATACAAATCCCCCCTCCCATTCTCCCACAATAGAAAAAGCCACAGTAGAATAATAGAAAGTCTGGCAGGCCAAAGATCCAAAAGAAAACTGCAGGCCTGACACCTCAAGGACTACTTAAGTTCTTCATGGAAAAGGAAGACTTGCCAAATCATCATTCTTTCTCTTTCTTTTTCAGGCAGAAAAGTTCCCGTTGAAGGACCAACCAACCAAGCACATGGCCATGTGGCTGCTGTATATCTTCTCCCTGGCTGCCTCTTTTCTCCTGCCTGCAACTGGGGAGGTGGTGAGGAGTTTCAGATCGTGCAATCAGTTCTTCTTGGATGGAAAACCTCCCCTCCTGAAGCCAATGAATCCAGCCAGAATCTGCCAATACTATAAGGGCAGCTATCGATTTGCCACAATGTACGACAGAAAAGGACGCATCCCAATATTCTCAGCGTATAAATATCAGCCTGGTGGGATGGGAAGAAGAAACGACTGGAAGATCGAACCGCAGGTAACAGGAGTTCCTATTTGAAGCTAGACTTTCGTTAAATGGAGGCCACCTTAAAGGAACAATCAGATGTTAGGAAATAAGGAAGGACAGTGAATTTAAGAATTATTTGTACACAATTAATCCCAGAGTTCACCAGGACGCTGGCAGTAAGAATTCTGTTGACCTCATTTTCCACAATAGCATCTTATTCGTTTCCCATAGAATCAAGTTCAGAAATCACCCAGAACCAAACAGTTCAAGCTCAAACAATGTGTATTCTCTCCTACAGGGGTGTCAAACTCAATTTCATCGAGGGCCACATTAGGGCTGTGGTTAATCTCGGGGGGGGGGGCAAGGCATGGTGAGCTGGGTGTCAGGCCTGCAGCCATCTTATATTTTGGATCTTTGGCCTGCCAAACTTTCTATTATTCTACTATGCCTTTTCTATTGTGAGAAAATGGGAGTGGGGGGTTGTACGGAGTTAGATGCTACGTAGCCATAACAAAATTCTTTCTAGGAAGCCAAGGTCATCTTTTGTCTCTGCACCTGAGCGGAACTGGATGGGTGGAACTGCCAGTATGGGAGTGGGAGATTGGACCATGGGATGGACTTGTGGGTGTGGGGGGCAAGATCTTGAACTTTCAACTGGGTGGGGGAAACTGGGAAGCTTTCAGATTCGGGTTTTCCCAGATGTGCCAACATGGCTCTCTTAATAAATTGGAACTTTGAGCAATGCTTTTGCCTTGGACTCTGATTTACTTTTAGATACTATTTGGATCTGGGTATGGCCAACTGGGTGGGCGTGACCACCTCTATCTCTATCTCTATCTCTGTCTCTAATCCCTATTCTATTCTATTCTATTCTATTCTATTCTATTCTATTCTATTCTATTCTATTCTATTCTATTCTATTCTATTCTATTCTACCAAATAGGCAAAGTTCTATTATAGAGTATCGCATAACCCACCCCCTGGCTGATTCGTGGTAGATTTCCCCCCTCTCCCTTCAGGGTATCTGATTCGCTGCTGTGTGAATGTTAACCAAGCCCATTGCTTGTCCTTCCTTATTCCTAGCTTGCCCTGCCTGGGGAGCGTAGCCGAAAAAGCATGGAATTGGAAAAGACTTGTAAAATCGACCGCGAGCTCCTTAAAAAAAGCCAGGCGGTTTCCAAGGATTACAAAGGGACTACTATATACGACCGAGGACACTTGACGCCTGTGTGCCATCAACCGGACAGGGATGGCAAAGCCGCGACCTTCACCTTAACCAACGTCGTGCCCCAGTTTCGCCGGCTCAATCAAGGGAAATGGGCAGAATATGAAAGAAATATGAAGAAATATACCGCAGGGTGCCTTGATACCTATGTCCTTGTGGGTGCAGTGCCAGGGGGAGAATTCCTCCATAGGAGACTGAATATACCCAGTCATATCTGGGCTGCCACTTGTTGTGTGTCTCAAGACAATCGCAAAAGATCCTGGGCAGTCATTGCTAGCAATAGTGAGAATGAGGTGTACCTGGAAGCTCTCTGGCAGCTGGAGATGCTACTTGGTAAATGCTACGGGAAGAAAAACATCAATCTTTTCAACAATGCTTGTTACTCCGGGGGTACTCCACCAAACAACTCCACAGGGAAAATACAAGCAGGCTACAAACCTAGCACTTTACTTGCCCAAGGTGTGGATTGAACACAGGTTCCTTGTAATCCTGCGTTGTTCCGTATTGCTCAACCTTGGGGAAATCCAAGCTGTTTGCTTAGTTTATGGTTCCGATTATGGAGCAGAGAATAGATTAATCTGGGGATGAGATGAAAGGTGTGGTGCGGACACACCTTAAACACAGTCTAATTTACAGAGGAATGATTGAGTCTGTCATCTGCTAACCTCCATAACTGCCTGGTTTGGCTCGAGTCAAATATTGCACAAGTCAAAAAGAGGGCTTTGAAAATATTCACAGACCTCTTGCATCCTGGGCATAAATTGTTTCAACTCCTACCCTCAAAACGACGCTATAGGGCACTGCACACCAGAACAACTAGACACAAGGGCAGTTTTTTTCTCTAACACCATCACTCTGCTAAAGAAATAATTCCCTCACCACTGTCAAACTATTCACTAAGGCTGCATTACTATTACTATTAAACTTCCCATCGTTCCTATCACCCATCTCCTCCCACTTATGACTGTATGTCTGTAACTGTTGCTTGTATCCTTACGATTCATATTGATTGTTTCCTAGTATGATTTGATTGCTTATTTGTACCCTATGACTATCGTTAAGTGCTGCACCTTATGATTTGTGACGAATGTATCTTTTCTTTTACGTACACTGGGAGCATATGCACCAAAGACAAATTCCTTGTGTGTCCAATCACACTTGGCCAATAAAGAATTTTAATTTAATTTGTGCTGGATTTGATAGAGCCCTCCTTATTTTGACTATTTGTTGCCTGTTTGACAGAAATGTGGCTACTCATTTGCCTAGGGATCCAGAAACGCTGTAAGAACTTGTCGTTTTAATAGTAGCTTGTCTTGCAGCACTGAATCAAGGGCTTTGCAGAAGTCTATGTAAATTGCACCTATTGCTTTACCCTGGTCAGGATATGTGGTCCAAATGTTTCTGCAGTTCCAGATTACAGGAGAATTTTTTTTTCTGAATTCAAATTGCTGGTTAGAGAGAATGTTGTTTGTCTCTGGATTGGTTTAAAATGGGATTCCATGAGTTTACAGGTGATGAAGCCCAAGGAGGTTGGCCTGTAATTTTCTACTAATCTAGGCTCTCCTTTTTAGGGTCCTCCCAACCTTGCTCAGAAGATAAAATGGCAACTGTGTTCTGTGGAAGTGGATCTATCGTGTCCAGAAAGAGAGATAAAAGCAAGCTGAATGATGGGGGGAAATCCTCCAGGTCTCCCCCAGGATAATGGATATTGGATGATGGGCCATTAGAGCATCCAGGGTTTCGTGTGGGCTTCTGCTATTCTCTTAAGACCCCAGACATCATCCATATAAGGCAGTTTTCAATATGACATTTCCTTCTTGTGAAACCTGGGAACCTTGTTAATGATGGTTAATGTGGGCAGTGAGGTTTATGCACTGAATCATCTTGCAAGCAGGGTTTCTAGAGAAAAGCTCAACCTTTTGTTCTTTCCTGACTGCAGTGAAGGGGCGAGCGTGATGTCAGTGGATAAATGGGCTGCCACAAAAAAGAGGGGGTCAACCCATAGTCCAAAGCACCTGAAGGCAAGACGAGAAACAATGGATGGAAACTCATCAAGGAGAGAAACAACCTAGAACTAAGGAGGAATTGTCTGACAGTGAGAACAATTAATCAGTGGGACAACTTGCCTCCAGAAGGTGTGGGTGTCCCATCACGGGAGGTTTTAAAGAAGAGACTAAACAACCATTTGTCTGAAATTGAATAGGGTCTCCTGCTTGAATTGGCATTGGACTAGAACAGGGGTCTCCAACCTTAACAACTTTAAGACTTGTGGACTTCAACTCCCAGAATTCCTCTTTGCTGGCTGAGGAATTCTGGGAGTTGGAATCCACAAGTCTTAAAGTTGACAAGGTTGGAGACCCATGGAGTAGAGAGAAGATCTCCAAGTCCTATCCAATTCTCTTATTTTGGCAGCAACCCCTTGCAACAGCCCCCCAAACCTATGAAGAGTGTTGTCGGAGTAGCAGTTACATTCTAGATAATTTTATGGGTTGGGACAATTCTGGCTGGAGTATAGGATCGTGGAGATATTTAGTGACCCAATCATAAAGGATCTTATAGATCAAAGCCAGATCTTGAAACTGTACCCAGAAATAAATTGGGAACCAATGTAGGACCTGATCTATGTATATTTGTAATAGTGATGGCATCGGAGTGGTTAGGATGCAGTATTGCAGGCTCATTCTGCTGACTGCCAGCAGTTCGATTCTTATTGGCTCAAGGTTGACTCAGCCTTCCATCCTTAAGAAGCCGGTAAAATGAGAACCCAGATCACTGGGGGACAATAGGGTGACTCTGTAAACCGCTTAGAGAGGGCTGTAAAGCATTATGAAGCGGTATATATATCTTAAGTACTATTGCTATCTATCTATCATTTATCTGTGGTGGTGCAGTGGTTAGAATGAAGTATTGCAGGCTAATTCTGCCAACGGTTTGATCCTAACCGGCTCAAGGTTGACTCAACCTTCCATCCCTCCAAGATGGGGAAAATGAGGACCCAGATTGTTGAGGACAATATGCTGACTCTTGTAAACCACTTAAGAGAGGACGGTAAAGCATTATGAAGCGGTATATATGTCTTAAGTACTATTGCTATCTATCTATCATTTATCCGTGGTGGTGCAGTGGTTAGAATGAAATATTACAGGCTAATTCTGCCAACTGCCAGCGGTTCGTTCCTGACCAGCTCAAGGTTGACTCAACCTTCCATCCTTCCAAGGTCGGGAAAATGAGGACCCAGATTGCTGAGGACAATATGCTGACTCTTGTAAACCACTTAAGAGAGGACGGTAGAGCACTATGAAGTGATATATAAGTCTAAGTGCTATTGCTATTGCTAATAAATTGGCTGATGGTGGGCCCTGCGGCATTCTGGACCAATTGCAATTTCTAAGCAGCCTTTTAAAGCACACAAGGACACCTTTGTATTTATTAGTTTGTCAAACATGTACAAGATAGCAGGAATAAATATAAACATGGATATGAACGAAAGAAATGAGTACAAATAAATGGGGACAGTAGGACAGGGACGGAAGGCAAGCTGGTGGGCTTATGCACTCCCCCTTTACAGACCTCTTAGGAATGGGGTGAGGTCCACAGTAGACAGTTTAAGGTTGAAGCTGTGAGGGTTTGAGGATGTAACAACGGAGTCAGGTAGAGCATTCCAGGAGTTGACCACTCTGTTTTCTCTTTTCCCATGACCGATTACAAGAACCATCCAACAGAACAGTGGTGGGTTTCTTCCTATATGGTCCAGTACGCCAGAAGAGGTAGTGAAAATCACCGTACCGGATAGGACCGGTAGTAAAAATGGTGGCTTGGCCACGCCCCTGAACCTGTTCTCCTGTCAGAAGCTTTAAAAAGTAAGAGAGAGAGGGAGGGAAGGGAAGGGAGAAAGAAAGAGAAAGAAAGAAGGGAGAAAACTGACTTTGCTGCTGGGAGATTCAGCAAAGAAGAAAAACAAATGCTGTCTCTTTAAATCAGAACAGCCAGCAAAGACTTGTGGACTTCAACTACCAGAATTCCACAGCCAGCTGGCTGAGGAATTCTGGGAGTTGAAGTCCACAAGTCTTAAAGTTGCCAAGGTTGGAGACCTCTGCTTTAAACCCAAGAAGTCAAGACACAAAGCAAAGGATGGAAACTAATCAAGGAGAGTACCAACCTAGAAATAAGGAGGAATTTCCAGACGGGGAGGACAATTAACCAGAGGTGCAACTTGCCTTCAGAAGTTGTGGGTCCTCCACCACTGGACGTTTTTAAGAAGAGATTGGGCAACCATTTGTCTGGAATGTTATAGAGTCTCCTACTTGAGCAATAGGTTGGACTAGAAGATCTCCAAGCTCCCTTACAACTCTGTTATTCTCCTTGTGATAAAGGGAGGTGGGCAAAGGCAGAATTTAAACTTTGGAGAAGAGGCCTATATATATCAACTTTGAACCCTCTGCATGTACACGGTTTCATCATGGTGTACAGCCAAAAGACCAGTCCTACTTTATTTACCTTTATGTAAGGCGACCAACCGTCCTCCTTTAGGGAGGACAGTCCTTCTTTTGTAAGTTCTGTCCTCCCTCGAAAAGTGTCCTCCTACATGTCCTCCTTTTTGATATTTGAAGGCTAATCTGTTGTGCGTTATGTGACGTATTTTATTAAACAGTTTTTAATGGTGTTTTTTTTACTTCATCGCAAGTATATTGAACAGATATTGAATCTTGTGTTGAATTTTTATCTAAAGAAATGCTAGACATTAAAATAGATGACAATTGTCTCTTTGAAGAAATTAGAAGACTGAATGTATATTTAAATTCTGAAAAATTAATACAATGGGAAAATCAACACGTTGAAATTGATAATAGATGGGTGGATATTATCAGCCATTTCAAAAATGAACATATTCCATGTGAACATTTATTTATACTTGTTCGATTTACGTTGTGCTGCCCTGGAACTAATGCAGCAGTTGAAAGAGTTTTTTTCAATTGCCAATGATTTTTGGACAAGTGAGAAATCGAGATTGAATGTTGATACTCTAGCTGCAGCACTTGCCGTAAAATCCAATATGAAGGATATTTCTTGTTCAGATATTTCCAATATATTGTTAGAAGATGATACATTGACAAAAAATATTAATTCAATGGAAAAGTACTCATTTAAATAATAATTAACAGGCATGTAAACATAATTACAATATAAAATGTTGCAAATGTTTTTATTATGCATATATCATATTTTAGTGTATTATTGTTGCAATGAATAAAATATTTCTTTTATTTACGATATATTTTTTCCAATTTATTTGTCCTCCTTTTCATTGTAAGAAAGTTGGTCACCTTAGCATTTTGGACAATAGATCGTGTTTTGTCCTCCTTTTCATTGTAAAAAAGTTGGTCACCTTACTTTATGGGTCTTGTACTGAATAGCCAATGTGCAATGCTTGGTTGTAGACTACTAGTACCCTGGGAAACGCTTCCACACGTTTTGAACGAACCCTTTTCAACCTCAGATACATTCAACCACTGATTCCACAGGGGACTCCTTTTGTGTCATTGTTTCCCTTTGAAAAGGAAGCAAAAAACCAAATCTGGTTAATTTGGACAAATAGTTTTGCAACGTGACATCGGCTGGCAACCAAAGGTTTTCGATACCTCAGGTTGCAGAGACAGGAAACGACCCTCAGTGTCTGGATTTCCTGCCTGTGGATTTCACACGGCGGAAAAAGAATTCCGGTAACTTTAGGGTGCCTTGATAAAAATACGATGATTTGACATCAGATGCAAGATCCCCTCCCCTTTAATGGGCAGGTTCAGCCAGAGCTGACATTGTGGCAGGCATAATAAATAAGGACCTCAGCAATCCAGACCATATCTGGAGAAGAGCAATATCCAGAGGCGTTTGAAAAGGGGCAACACATGAAAGAAGTAGGTAAGTGAAAGCATGATTGTGATCAGCTAATATTTGAAGACCTGTCCAATGAAGGGTGGAATAATATTAGATTTGATGGATAAAATGATAAGAAACCGCATTGGCTGATCTCTAAGAGACATTTGTTGATGAGGAGTATTATTTGGCAGTAGAAATATTGGGCAAAGATGCTGATGAGGGCAAATTGATTTTCGACAGTTAACTGGAAGCATCACAAATATCAACTATACCAACCTTCTAGGACCTAAATCTGCAAATATAACAGAATGTAAGAGTTGGAAGGGACCTTGGAGGTCTTCTAGTCAAACCTTTTGCTCAAGCAGGAAAGCAATTTCAGGCAAATGGTTGTCCAATTTCTTCTTAATAATCTGTACTGTTAGAATACCCACAATTTCTCGAGGCAGGTGGTTCTAACGGTTAGTTGTTCTGTCAGGAATTTCTCCTTATTTCTAGATTGGTTCTATGCTTGATTAGTTTCCATCAATTGCTTCTTGCCCTGCCTTCAGGTGCTTTGGAGCATAACTTGACTCCCTCTTCTTTGGGGCAGCCCCTGAGATAGTGGAAGACTGCTATCTCCTTCTTTCCATTAAACTAGATATGCTAAATTCTTGGAACTGTTCTTTGTATGTTTTATCCTCCAGGCCCCTAATCATCTTTGTTGCTCTTCTCTGCCCTCTTTCCAAGGTCTCAATATCTTTTATACTCTACATGTTAGGACTACAGTTCTTAAAATTCTTAGCCACCTTATTGAGCACATCTGGAGCACATGTAGGACAAGAGCTGGCTTCTATAGATGCAAGGAATCCCCTTACTGAAGCATCTGTTAATATTAAGTGTTTAATTTAAACACACACACACACACACACAGGATCTTTAGTTCATCCAAGATAAACATTACCTACATTGCATTCACTGACTGCCCTGCAAAGTTCCCAAATTTTATAGAAAGGGGAAAAGGTGAAAATAAAGTTAAAATGGAATAGCAATAGCACTTAGACTTATATACCACTTCATAGTGCTTTACAGCCCTTTCTAAGCAGTTTACAGAGTCAGCATCCTGCCCCTAACAATTGGGGTCCGCATTTTGCCCATCTTGGAAAGATGGGAGACTGAGTCAACCTTGAGCCTGGTGAGATTCAAACTGTCAAATTGCAGGCAGCTGGTGATCAGCAGAAGTAGCCTGCAGTACTGCACTCTCTAACCACTGCGGCTCATCAAAGAGCACCATTCCCAAACACTGGTTAGAATAACAGAAAGGGGAAATCCTTGCAGTAAGCAAAGAGAGGGATGGAGCAATGCCGGCAGCCACCCACCTCTGCTGTAAGCCATCTAGTTGTCCTCTACCTGACCAGGATCAAGGGGAGAAGCAAGGAGAGAAGCAACTTAGAACTAAGGAGAAATTTCCTGACAATGAGAACAAATTGTCTCCAGAAGTTGTGAATGCTCTAACACTGGATGTTTTAAAGAAGATGTTGGACAGCCATTTGTCTGAAGTGGTGTAGGGTTTCCTGCCTAAGCAGGGGGTTGGACTAGAAGACCCCCAAGGTCCCTTCCAACTCTGTTATTCTAAGGAGGCTAGACTTCATGAGCTCTTGGCCAAGCCCAACCTCAAGGCCATTCTTACATTCTGCATGGAAGAGGAAGAATTGCTAAATCAGAGCTTCGGTATTGTTCTTTCTCTTTTTCAGGCAGGAAAGTTCCATTAGAAGGACCAACCGATGAAGCACACGGCCATGTGGCTTCTGTGGATCCTCTCCATGGATGCCCCTTTTCTCCTGCCTGCAACTGGGGAGGTGGTGATAAGTTTCAGACCCTGCAAGCAGTTCTTCTTGGGTGGAAAACCTCCCCTCCTGAAGCCAATGAATCCAGCCAGAATCTGCCAATACTATGAGGGCAGCTATCGATTTGCCACAATGTACGATAGAAATGGGCGCATCCCCATGTTCTCAGCATATAAATATAAGCATGGTAGGGGTGGAAGATCAGAGGACTGGATGATCGAACCGCAGGTAAAATGAGTTCCTATCTGAAGCTAGATTTTCATTAAATAGAAGCAACCTTAAAGGAATAATCAATGGTTAGGGAATAAGGAGAGCTGGGGAGGAGCATGAGGCATGACTGGGGGATGTGGCTATGGTAGGCATGGATGAGGATGGGGGTGGCCATGGTGGGTGTGACACGGGGCTTCTGTGGTGGCCAAGTTCTAATGCAGGACTTTCCTGACACCCTCTATTACTCACATTATAATCTCCTTCCTTCCTTCCTTCCTTCCTTCCTTCCTTCCTTCCTTCCTTCCTTCCTTCCTTCCTTCCTTCCTTCCTTCCTTCTCTTTCTTCTTTTCCCTCCCTCTTCATTCTCCTTTCTCCTTCCTTTCTTCCTTCCTTTTCTTCTTTTTCTTTCCCCTTCCTTCTCCTTTCTTCTTCCTTCCCCTCTTTCCTGATTTTTCCTTCCTCACTCTTCCCATCTTCCCTTCTTTTTCTTTGCCATTCCTCTTTCCGTTTCTCCATCCCTGTCCCTTCTTGCATGCTCAAATGTAAAAGGGGAAACATTTCTCCTTTGGTTCTGTTTTTAGCGCGCACACACACTTTCCAAGCTCCACTTTCACTAGCAGAGGCACTGCGGGCCAGTCCTTTGCTGTTTCCAGGCTGGCACGTGACAACAAAAAGGTTAGCCATCATTGGAGTATCCCATTCCATGCCTGACTCATCTTCCCCCAGTGCTATGTGAATGTTAGCCAAGCCCATTCCTTCTCCTTCCTTATTCCTAGCTTTCCCTGCCTGGGGATCGTAGTCGAAAAAGTATGGAATTGGAAGAGACCTGTGGGATTGACCGCAAAATACTTACAAAGAGCCAGGCTGTTAAACGGGATTACAAAGAGGGAGTTCTTTATGACAAGGGACACATGGCACCATCATCCCATCAAACAGATCAGGAAAACAAAACTGTGACCTTCACCTTAACCAACATTGTGCCCCAGTTACGCGAACTCAATAATGGACTATGGAGAACATATGAAGGAAATATAAATGCAGCAGGATGCAAGGATACATATGTCATTGTGGGTGCAGTGCCCGGGAATAAATCCATCAATAACAGAGTGAACGTACCCAGTCATATCTGGGCTGCAGGTTGTTGTGAGCTTCAAAACAATCACAAAAGGGAATGGGGAGGGAATGGAGATTTTACAGTATCCTTCCCCTTGGAGTGGGGAGGGAATGGGAATTTTGCAGTATCCTTCCCCTGGAGTGGGGAAGGAATGGGGATTTTACAGTATCCTTCCCCTGGAGTGGGGAGGGAATGGAGATTTTGCAGTATCCTTCCCCTGGAGTGGGGAGGGAATGGAGATTTTACAGTATCCTTCCCCTTGGAGTGGGAAGGGAATGGGAATTTTGCAGTATCCTTCCCCTGGAGTGGGGAGGGAATGGAGATTTTACAGTATCCTTCCCCTGGAGTGGGGAGGGAATTGAGATTTTACAGTATCCTTCCCCTTGGAGTGGGAAGGGAATGGGAATTTTGCAGTATCCTTCCCCTAGAGTGGTCTATGCAAATGTAGTTGTCCGGTCTATGCAAAATGTATCCCATTCCATGTCTGACTCATCTTTCCCCAGGTCCAGAGTGTCTGGTTTAGTGCTGTGTGAATGTTAACCAAGCCCATTCCTTGTCCTTCCTTATTCTTAGCTTGCCCTGCCTGAGGACCGTAAGCAAAAAAGCATGGCATCGGAAAGGACTTGTAAAATCAACCGTGAGCTCCTGAAAAACAGCCAGGCGGTTTCTGAGGATTACAAGGGGAATGACAAATATGACCGAGGACACTTGATGCCTGTGTCCCATCAACCAGACCAGAGTAGCAAAGATGCGACCTTCACCTTGACCAACATCGTGCCCCAGTTTCGCCAACTCAATCAAGGGAAATGGAAAGACTATGAAAACAATATCACAGACTATAGTAAGGGGTGCCGGGATACGTATATCCTTGTGGGTGCAGTGCCCGGGCGTAAACTCCTCAAGGAGAGAGTGAACATACCCAGTCATATCTGGGCTGCAGGTTGTTGTGTGCTTCAAAACAATCGCAAAAGATCCTGGGCCGTCATCGCAGAAAACAATCAGACTGAGGTAGACTCGCGTAGCCTGAGGAAGCTGGAAGAGCAACTTGCTAAACTTTACAAGAAGAAGATTAATCTTTTCAACCATGCTTGTTATTCGGGGGGGTACGTGGCCAAAGAATTTCACAGAGCAAATGCAACCAGATTACAAACTTAGCAGCTTACTCGTATAAGATATAGAATAAATGAAGTTAACAATTACAGATCATCCTCAACTTACGACCCAAATCCAGCCCAACATTTATGTGGTTAAGTGGGGCATTTGCTGAGTGAGTTTTGCCCCTTTGGGCAACTTTTCTTGCCGCAGTTACTAAGTGAATCACGGTGGTTAATAAGTTAGTCATATGGTTGTTAAACGAATCTGGCTTCAGTGATTCACTTAACAACTGTAGCCAGAAAGGTCACCAAATAAGATAAGATAACCTGGCCCACATTAAAAATGAAATTGTTGCCTGCTCTCAAAAGAAAGTATATATCTACCCACACACATAGATAACATACATTTACACATGCTATATACATACATATCTATATCTACACCTACACATATTTTCTATCTATCTATCTATCTATCTATCTATCTATCTATCTATCTATCTATCTATCTATCTATCTATCTATCTAGATGATAGATAGATAGATAGATAGATAGATAGATAGATAGATAGATAGATAGATAGATAGATAGATAGATAGATAGATAGATAGATAGAGGTAGGTAGATATAGGTGAGTAGGTAGGTAGGTAGATATAAATAGATGAGAGAGAAAGATACAAATAACTAGACACATCGATAGATAGATCGTTTGATAGATGATAGATAGATGGATAGATAGATAGATAGATAGAAAGATAGATAGAAAGATAGATAGAAAGAAAGATAGGATATATAGAGAGGTTAAGAAATGATAGATATAGATTAGATGCGATAGATGATAGATAGATAGATAGATAGATAGATAGATAGATAGATAGATAGATAGATAGATAGATATAGATGAGATAGATGAGATATATATAATATATATATATACAGATAGATCGATAGATTATGTGTGTGTGAGTGTGTGTGTGTTTTGTATGTGTTGCATACCAGGGATTGTAACACAAATACATACCTATTTCTCTGGCTCAACTGATAAGGAAGAGAACCCGTGGCTTAGTGGCTAAGACTCCTGCCTAAGATATATACAGCCCGGGTTCAAATCCCAGTAAGGGTATGGCTAGCTGCTGAGAGCTAATTAGCTCGAAATAGATCTATACTAGTCTCCCTTTACTTATTTATCAGTACAAATACAACACACAACACACACACACACACACACACATATATATGTGTGTGTGTGTGTGTGTGTGTTACAACCCCTGGTATGCCCAAATATGGGAGGGCAGCCCCGACAAAAAGTTTCTGTCACTGCAGGCTAACATGTCTGGCCGGCCAGAAGATGAATAGTTGTCTGCCATATCTATTCCTTTCCACCCCTTGCCTTTTATCTCTAGAGCTAAGGTGGGGCTTCCCTAGCAGCAGAGGCTCTTCCTTCCCAAGGACCGGCCCATAGATTTCCACTGCTCTCCTCTCCTCTGCCTTCTGCGCATCTGTGCGTCAGGCACTGGACCCAGCTGTTCCTCCACTTCCTCATCAGCCACCTCCAGACCTGGGGGCTGTTGACTAGCCATCGGAGGGCTGACGGACGGCCCAGGCTCCGCCTCTGTCTCTCTCTCTCTCTCTCTCTGCCAGCTCCATTCCCTCTTCCCCCTCGGAGTTCTCACGTTGCCTTGATGCTGACCCTAATTCCCACACCTACTTCTCCTCCTCTGATTCAGCTGCTGGAGGGGCCAGCAGCCACCAGGCCACAACAGTGTCCTTGTGACTTTTAGTTTATCAGCCTAACAAAGTTTGATCATTCATTTTTGCACAATATTATCAATCAGGACTATGTGTCTAACAGAATAACAGAGTTGGGAGGGACCTTAGAGGTCTTCTAGTCCAGCCCCTTGCTCAAGGTGGAAACCCTACATCATTTCAGACAAATGGCTATCCAACATCTTCTTAAAAACTTCCAGTGTTGGGGCATTCACAACTTCTGGAGGCAAGTTGTTCCACTGGTTAATTGTTCTCACTATTCTCCTTAGTTCTAGGTCGCTTCTCTCCTTGATTAGTTGCCAGCCATTGCTTCCTGTCCTACCCCCAGATGCTTTGGAGAATAGCTTGACTCCCTCTTCTTTGGGGCAACCCCTGAGATATTGGAAGACTGCTATCATGTCTCCCCTAGTCCTTCTTTTCATTCAACTAGACGTACCCAGTTCCTGCCAGTTCCTGTATCAGCTCACCGCTGGTCTACGTGATCGTTGGAAGCTTCCCCCCCCCCCCACTTTTTAAAGCATTTTTGTCCTGCTGGTGAATAGGCAGGGGAAAATGCTTTTAAAAGCACAGGGAGGGGGGACACTGCGAAAGAGAGAGGGGGAGGGAAAAAGGAGAGGGAGGAAAGACCACAAACTTGGTGCAGCTTCAGAGGATACCTTGAAAGAGGACAGCAATCTAGGGCTGGAAGGGACCTGGAGGTCATCTAGTCCAACCTCCTGCTCCAGCAGGATATTGTTAAGAAAGAAAGAAAAAAGAAAGAAAGGGAGGGAGGGAGGGAAAAAGGAGAGGGAGGAAGGAAGGACTACAAACCTGGCACTAGATGCAGCTTCAGAGGATAATCTAGGGCTGGAAGGGACCTGGAGGTCATCTAGTCCAGCCCCCTGCTCCAGCAGGACATTGTTAAAGTGAGTTTCTGTCTTTTCACCCTCCACCCAGTCACTTGACTACATAGCCACGCCCACCCAGTCACATGACACACACCCCACCAAGCCACGCCCACAGAACTGGCAGGAAATTTTTTTTAGATTCCACCACTGATAAATAGGTACCACTCAGTGGGAAGGTAACAGCCCCCCCGTGCCTTGGCATATAGCCATGCTGGTCACATGACCCTGGAAGCATCTGCAAAATGTTGGCATTAAAATCCGGTCAGTGTCTCACTCCAAGCCAGGAAAACCGTGCAGGAGAAACGAATTGGAGGCAAGCTGCAGTTAGAAAGGAGAATCTTCATTTATCTTGGAATCAATTGGCAAAAAAGTCTGGTGAGTGGATGGGTTTTTATTTGGTTCTAGGGCTTTATGATTTAGGTTAATTGTACCTATTTACCGTGTTTCCCTGAAAATAAGGCAGGGTCTTATTTTCTTTGGACTCCCGAGGCTTGGCCTTATTTTCGGGGAGGTTTTATTATTTTTGAGGCGCAGGAGGCGACGAGCGTGGTCCCCTGGTGGCTGCTGCTGCGTTGCAATATTTTCAGGGAGGGCTTATTTTAGCGCATGAGCTCAGAAGCACCATTGGGCTTATTATCCGGGGAGGTCTTATTTTTATTAAGGAAACAGGGTGCATTTATACAATACAATAGCAGAGTTGGAAGGGACCTTGGAGGTCTTCTAGTCCGACCCCCTGCCTAGGCAGGAAACCCTATACCATTTCAGACAGATGGCTATCCAACATCTTCTTAAAGACTTCCAGTGTTGGGGCATTCACAACTTCTGCAGGCAAGCTGTTCCTCTGATTAATTATTCTCACTGTCGGGAAATTTCTCCTCAGTTCTAAGTTGCTTCTCTCCTTGGTTAGTTTCCACCCATTGCTTCTTGTTCTACCCTCAGGTGCTTTGGAGAACAGTTTGACTCCCTCTTTTTTGTGGCAACCCCTGAGATATTGGAAGACTGCTATCATGTCTCCCCTAGTCCTTCTTTCTCTTAAACTAAACATACCCTGTTCCTGCAACCGTTCTTCATATGTTTTAGCCTCCAGTCCCCTAATCCTCTTTCTTGCTCTTCTCTGCCCTCTTTCTAGAGTCTCCACATCTCTTCTACATCCTGGCGACCAAAACTGGATGCAAATATTCCAAGTATGGCCTTACCAAGGACTTATATTTGTGAGTCTTGTGCCAATGAGTGATGCTACGTTGTCAGGACCATGTTGTGTAAATCTCTGAACTGAGCTTTTCAAACCCCGGATATATTCAACCACTTACTCCACATGAGGCAGCCTTTCTGTCACTGTTTTCTTTGAAAGCAGTCAAAACGAATTGTGGTTGGTGTGGGCAAAGAGATTGAGACACAAAAGCTTGCGGCTTCATGTTCTCAGAGGTTCTTCTCAATAGTTCTCTCTCTGCCTCTCTCTCTGTCTCTCTTTCTGTCTCTCGCTCTCTCTTTTTTTCTCTCTCTCTTTCTCTCTCTCTTTTTTTCTCTCTCTCTTTCTGTCTCTCTCTCTTTCTGTCTTCCCCCTCTCTCTTTCTGTCTCTCTCTCCCAGTCTCTCTCTCTCTCTTTCTGTCTCTCTCTCTGTCTGTCTCTCTCTCTCTGTCTGTCTCTCTTTCTGTCTCTCTCTCTTTTTCTCTCTCTCTCTCTTTCTGTCTCTGTCTCTGTCTCTTTTTCTCTCTCTCTCTCTTTCTGTCTCTGTCTCTGTCTCTTTTTGTCTCTCTCTCTCTTTCTGTCTCTCTGTCTGTCTGTCTGTCTCTCTCTCTTTCTGCCTCTCTCTCTGTGTCTCTCTTTCTGTCTCTCTCTGTGTCTCTCTTTCTATCTCTCTCTCTTTTTCTCTCTCTCTTTCTGTCTGTCTCTCTCTCTGTCTTCCCCCTCTCTCTTTCTGTCTCTCTCTCCCAGTCTCTCTCTCTCTTTCTGTCTCTCTCTCTGTCTATCTCTCGCTCTCTTTTTTTTCTCTTTCTCTGTCTGTCTGTCTCTCTCTTTCTCTTTCTGTCTCTCTCTCTGTCTGTCTCTCGCTCTCTCTTTCTTTCTCTCTTTCTGTCTCTGTCTCTTTCTGTCTCTCTCTTTCTCTCTCTCTTTCTGTCTTCCCCCCTCTCTCTTTCTGTCTCTCTCTCCCAGTCTCTCTCTCTTTCTTTCTGTCTCTCTGTATCTTTTTCTCTCTCTCTCTCTTTCTCTCTCTCTCTCTCTCTCTCTCCCCCAGTCTCTCTCTCTCTTTCTGTCTCTCTCTCTGTCTGTCTCTCTCTCTCTCTGTCTTTCTGTCTCTGTCTCCCTCTCTCTCGGTCTGTTGGAAGTGGGGGAGGTGAAAAATTGACCCGTCTTTGCCTTTTCAGGTTGTGCAGGTGTGCAGCCTGTTTTTCACCTCTCCCGCCTCCCAAAGCATTCTGCAGCAGGGGTGGGCTTCAAAATGTTTACTACCAGTTCAGTGGGCGAGGCTAGATTTGGGGGGGATGTAATTGAGTGGGTGTGGCCAACTTGACTTACTCATGCACACTTAGTCACACGGCCCCCTCACCAAGCCATGCCCACCGAAATGGTGGTGAAAGGTTTTGATGGGGGGGGGGGGGGCTCCAGCCTCGCTGGAGCTAAGGGAGCGCCTGCAAATTACCCAGTAAGAAAAAAACGTTTTTGTCTTCCCCGGCACCCAGGAACACTCTGCAGGCTTCAGCATGGCTGGGGGAAGTGAAAAACCCCCCTGTTTTTGCAGAGAATGGGCCATCTTTTGCAGAAATGGAGGCATTTTTCCCTTCCCCCAGCCATGCTGAAGCCTGCAGAGTGCTTCTGGAGGCAGGGAGAAGGGGAAAACACCGCCACCCACCCCTCACTCAACCTGCTGCTCAACCTCCCTCCAACCTTCACCCAAAGCTTCGCACCGCACCAGGAGGCTGAAGTTGGAATTTCTTTTCCCCCCTGTTGCATACCTTGGCAACAGGACTGTTTCTGTCTGCCTCCTTTTCCAGCCCAAAAACATGCCAGCAATGGCAATGGTGACTGAGGGAACCGGTTCGGGGTGGTGGTGGCCAGCCTGCCATTACTAACAGTTTGAAAAGGTACACCAGATTTTTACTGCCTATTCGGCTGGACCGGATCAAATAAGTAGGAAGCCAATTCTGTTCTGCAGGCAAAAAAAACAACAACAGGCAAAAGCGGCCTATTTTTCTTTTAGCCAAAACCCAGCTGTGTTTGTCTAGTTTTGGCCTCCGGGAACATCTGTGTGCCCTGTTTTTCACCTCCCCCACCTCCAGAACATCTCTGCAGACCAAAATTGTTGACCCAGGTGCCAACCCTCAGGGCTCGTGAAGGCGTAAGTCCAGCGCTCAGCCAAAGGGTGGGCGGGGCAATATGGGTGGGGCAGCCTATTGGTCCTCTGCAGGCTGAATTAATGATTTTGGTGCGCCGCATGCAGCCCGTAGGCCAGGGGTGTCCAAACTTGGGAACTTTAAGACTGGTGGACTTCAACTCCCAGAATTCCCCAGCCAGCATGGCTGGCTGGGGAATTCTGGGAGTTGAAGTCCACCAGTCTTAAAGTTCCCAAGTTTGGACACCCCTGCCGTAGGCTGTTGTTTGAAGACCCATGGACTAAATGACCTATAGGGTCCTTTCCAACTCTTAAATTTCTCTTTTTATAAGAGCGTTTTTCAAAAACCTTACCCTTTCCCTCCGTCTTTGCTTTTCTTTTTCCTCCCTCCCCCCCATCCCTTCCTTTCCCTCTTGCCTACCTTTTTCCTTCCCTTCCTTTCTTTTCCCCGCTCTCTCTTTCTTTTTCTCTTTCATTTCCTTCTGCTCTTTCCTCTTCCTTATCTCTTATCATCCCTGTTCTTTTTCACCTTCCTTCCGCCTCTTCCTTCTCCTCATCTGAGGCCACTCCTGTGAAACTCTTCCCTGCCCTGTACTTTCCTTTCCTTTATATTTCTTTCCTTCTTCCTCCCTCTCTTTCCTTTCTTCCTCTTCCTTTCTTTCCTCACCTTTCCCATCTTGGCCTGCTTGCCAGTTTTCTTCCCTTCTCACATCCCCGCTCTTCCATCCAGAAGTAAAAACAATCTGGTTGGCCTCCATCTGACCAGGAGGACCAGCTCGACTTCAGGTGCCCTTGGCCGTAGCTAACTTCAAAGCCATTCTCACATTCGTCATGGCACTTTGCTAAATCAAATGTTATCATTATTCTATTCTCACAAGGTTTTTTTTTTTGACAGAAAGATTCCATTAGAGGATCAACCAAGCACACTGCCACGTGGCTGCTATGGGTCCTGCCCCTGTCTGCCTCTTTTCTCCTGCCTGCAACTTGGGAGGTGATGCAAAGTTTCAATGAATGCAGTCAGTTCTTCTTGGATGGAGTACCTCCCACCCTGAAGCCAATGATGTCACTGCCTTAAATTGTTTGCTAGCTGAACTGAAAGAGTTACTGCGCAGGTCATAGGTCTTATCAGCAATGATATACTGCGCCTGCTCATCACACATTCCAGAGACTTCATCCCTTTTGATCTTCTGTCCGTCTGCCAAGAAGGCGGACAACATTTGTTCTTGCCAAAATGTAACAATTAGATAGATTTGTTTCATTTCTATTTTGTTATTTTTGTATTAAAGTTTGTTTTCATTAGAACATGTTATCGGGTTTTATTTTAATTTTCGCTTCTTGATGATATGCTGTTTGGAAAAGTCGTCGGTCTAAGCCTCATTAGTTCAGGGTGAAATCTTCCCCTGACAAATGAGTCCATCCAGAATCTGCCAGATTTTTAAGAACAAGTATCGGTTTGCCACAATGTATGACAGAAAAAGGGCGCACCCCCCTGTTCTCAGCTTATAAATACCAACGTGCTGCAGGCGACAGACCAATGGACTGGATGATCGAACCGCAGGTAAGAGGAGTTCCTATCCTGAAGCTAAACATTCATCAAATGGAGGCCACTTTGAAGGAACAGTCAGTGGTTAGGAAATAAGGCAAGACAGTGAATTTAACAGTTATTTATACATAATTAATCCCAGGGGTCACCAGAAGCTAGACAGTAAGAATTCAGTCACTTCACTGTCCATACTGGCAAGGTCCTACTTCCCACAGATTCTTTCCCCAAAGAACCAAGTTCAGAGATCACCCTGGCATTTCAAGGTCAGTGCGTATTCCATTATTAGAAGATAGTTTAAAGTGGGCTTCTCAAGAGCATCAATCTGGGGTTTCAATTTCCAGAAGTCCCAGAAACCTCCCTGTGGGCTGGGATGCCTGGAAGATGCTACCCAACCTGTCTTTGTAGAAGAGAATAGAATAGGAGAGGAGAGAAATAGGAGAGGAGAATAGAATAGGATAGAAGAGAATAGGAGAGGAGAGGAGAATAGGGGAGGAGAATAGAATAGTGGAGGAGAATAGAATAGAAGAGGAGAGAAGAGGAAGGAGGGAAGGGGAGGAGAATAGAAGAGGAGAGGAGAGGAGGGAAGGGGAGGAGAATAGAATACAATAGAATACAATAGAATTCTTTATTGGCCAAGTGTGATTGGACACACAAGGAATTTGACTTTGGTGCATAAGCTTTCAGTGCACATAAAGAAAAATAAAACATATTCATCAAGAATCATAAGATACAACACTTAGTGATAGTCATAGGTTACTAATAAGCAATCAAATCGTACTAGGAAACAATAATTTCCACCAAAACAACTAGACACAAGAACAGTTTTTTCCCAAACACCATCACTCTGCTAAACAAATAATTCCCTCAACACTGTCACACTATTTACTAAGTCTGCATTACTATTAGTATTAATCTTCTCATTGTTCCTATCACCCATCTCCTCCCACTTATGACTGAATAAGTGACTGTAACTTTGTTGCTTGTATCCTTATGATTTATATTGATTCTTTCCTTGTATGATTTGATTGCTTATTTGTGATCTATGACTATCATTAAGTGTTGCACTTTATGATTTGTAACGAATGTATTTTCTTTTATGTACACTGAGAGGATAGGCACCAAAGACAAATTCCTTGTGTGTCCAATCACGCTTGGCCAATAAAGAATTCTATTCTATTCTATTCTATTCTATTCTATTCTATTCTATACTATACTATACTATACTATACTATACTATACTATACTATACCAATATAAATTGTAAAGTTAAAGCAACATAGTTATAGTCATAAGTGGGAAGAGAGAGGTACTAGGAAGGATGAGAAAAATAAAGTAATGCAGACTATACAATACAATACAATACAATACAATACAATAAAACAGCAGAGTTGGAAGGGACCTTGGAGGTTTTCTAGTCCAACCCCCTGCCTAGGCAGGAAACCCTATACCGTTTCAGACAGATGGCTATCCAACATCTTCTTAAAGTCTTCCCTATTTAGTTTTGCATGCATGGACAGCAGCGAGGATAGTATTTGCAAAATATTGGAAAAATGAGAACACCCCATCAGAGGAAGGTATAATTCAGAAAATCTTAGATTGTGCCGAAATGGACAGACGGACTTTAAAAATAAAGGATACTCTGTTCCCCCGAAAATAAGACCTCCCCAGATAATAATCTAGATACAATAATCCTGAATTCTTCAGTTCTTCACTTAGAAACTCTGGTTTCAACATGGATTAATTCTAAATAAGTGTGCATAGAATTCTGGCTTTAATACATTTTCCATTCTAAATTAAATTCCACTTTCCACACTTGTCACTAAAAAGCAGAATCTAAACCAGAGTATAAAACAGATGATATATTTGTCTGGTTAAAAAAAGAATCTCCAATCTTTTTTTTTTACTCTGTCTGGTGGAACATTTAGCAATAAAGACTGTTAAACTGTAGGATGGGCAGGAGTTGGGGCAAGGAACAAGAGCTCACCTCATCCTTCATGCAGCACTCGGGACTCAAACCCAAGCTGTCATCTTTCTAAGCTAAAAGTGTCTTTAACCACTGAACCACCATGCCTCCTCAGTCGTAACATATGTGAGCCCAAATTCAGTTGAGTATAATCTAATTCAGATTACAGACTCTTCCAAGGGGTGGTTTTTCCTAACTAATACGTGGAGATGTTTAGAATTGCACATCAGATAGCAAAACCTTTTACAGCAAGCTGAATTGAACCAAAAGTGTAAGTACTGCTCTATATACTGTATTGGTGAGACCAAACGTGGAACACTGAGTCCAGCTCTGGACCCCATGATACAAAACAGAAGTTGACCCCCTAGAAAGAGTGCAGAGAAGAGGAACAGAAATGATGCGGAGTCTGGAGGCTAAAACATGAGAAGAAGACTTGGAGGAATTGGGAATGTCTAATTTAAAAAAGAGAAGGACTGGGGGGTGACATGAAAGCCATCTTCCAGTATTTGAGGGGCTTTCACAGAGAAGGGAGGGAATCAACTTATTCTCCAAAGCACTTGAGAGCAGGGCAAGAAGCAACGGATGGAAACTCATCAAGAAAAGATGCAACCTAGAACCAAGGAGAAAATTCCTGACAGTGAGAACAATTAATCAGCGGAACGGCTTGACTCCAGAAGTTGTGAATGCCCCAACATTGGAGGTTTTTAAGAAGAGATTGGACAACTATTTGCCTCAAATGGCATAGGACAGTGGTGGCAAACCTTTTTTTAATTGCGGGCCAAAATTGTGCATGCATGTGCGATAGTGCACATGCGCATCCCACACACCCACAATGCAATGTGCCCCGCCCACCTGTGCATGCACCCTAACCCCATGCATTCACACGCAAAAAAAAACCCGTGCATGCATGCACACACACACACTGGTGGTAGGGGAGTTTTTGCCCTCCACAAGCTTCAGGAAAGCCTCTGGATCCTCAGTCATCCAGTCACGGTTGTCCCAAAGGTGCTTTTTCAGGAGGCAACTGGACTTTTGCCTCTAGTTGCCTCCTGACAACCATAACCTGGATGACTGAGAATCTCTATAGACATTTGATGGTTTTATATGTTCCATATTTGGCCACACTGTCTTTGTGTTTTCGTCAAAGAGAAGGTGGAAACCACAGCCGTTGTTTAAAAGGTCAGCTAGTCAAAGAGAAAGAGAAATAACAGAAGGCGGCAGAAGTATCCAGGAAATTAAACCTTCCAAGCTCTCTTGATATCTGAAAAGCGAGAAGGAAGAAAGCAAGTGATCTTCCCCGTTCCCCAAAAGTCCCTGTTATTTCCTATATTTTACAGCTTCAATCAATGATTTCTGTTCCATTTTTTTTCATTGTTGTGAAGGAAGTTAGCACCCACCTCTCTCCTAGAAAAATGAAATCTTTTAGGAAATATTAAAAAGGCAGAATATTATATTTCCCTGGATGAGAAAAGGAAAAACATGTTTTAAAGACAAAGTAGCTGTCAGGCCTGTAGTTCTGTTCCCTTTAGGATCTTTGGCCTGCCACACTTTTCATTAATTTCCTATGCTGTTTCATTAGTGTAGTAGTTGGGAGGGGGGAATAGAAAGGAGTAGGATTGTGGAATGTATTGTTATGGATTTTCTTAGAAGCTCAAGGTCGTCTTTTGTCTCCGCACCTCGACACCTGGCCGGAAGCAGAGGGGTGTACATGCCAGCGTGGAAGATGAAGATTGGACCATGTGATGAATTATGGGGTGTGGGGATAGATGATGAACTTTCAACTGGGTGAACCCACAGGATGTACATTAGAGCTGAAATTTCACAGCATTATGCCAACATGTCTGTCTTATTAAATTGAAGTTTTAAGGATAACTTTGCTTTGGACAATGATTTAATTCTGCATGATATTTGGAACGCTGACAGCAGCTTCCTGCAGCTCCCTGCCCCACCACCTTTGTCAATGGGCCATTAAAGCCTGGGCCAGTCTATTCTACATAACAAAGCTCTACCTACTTCAGGAGGAGCCATAATAGGAATCCCAAAGCCCTTTCATTACATCATCACCCAGCAACAGCTCAACCAAACTTGGGACTCAAAAGACAGACAGCCTACAAAGTTAGCTAAGACCCCCACCCCCTGGGAGTCTGACCACCAATCAGAGTGCATTTCTTCAACAGGAATGGGAAGCTCTGGGATGGGGCCCAGAGGGAGCATAAAATCAGGACATTCTCAGCATCTCTTCCCTTTTTGCCCAGTATCTCAAACCATGTGGTCCTGTCCACCATTAAACCATCTGTCAACTCCTAAAGTTGCCATAGTGAGAGAAGGGTGTGGGACCGCATTCCATGCATACTTTTGGTTAAAATCAGATCTCAGATTACTGCAGCAGGCTTGGGAGGGGTGCACCTCATTGGGGAATGTGATTTATGACACAGACTGAGGGGAGGGAAGGAACAGGGGTAAAGTTCAGCTATAACTCAAACCAAGTTTAGATCTGACGGCGAAAAAATCTTGCCAAAAATAAATGCTGCTAATAAATGACTAATTTTCTTTTGAAGTTTGGTCCGAGGCTCATGAATCAATTAGGGCACTTTTTGGAAACCTGATACCATCTTTCCAAGTAGTCTCCATGTTTCCAGTGTCTTTTTCCCCACTTGGAACTGAACCCAGATGGACATTTCTTCCAACAGTTGTTTGGCATGGAAATTCATAAATATTTTCAACTTTATTTTATATTAAATGTTCTACCTTCTATTCTAGAAAACTTCTAAGATTCCTTCCAACTCTGTAGTTCTGTTAAGCTTTGGACTAGGAGGAGGCAACTGTGTCTGAGTTTCCAAGCACAAGGACGCAACTTAAAACCATCTCTAGCTATTTTGGGCACTATCTAATAAAATGAAATTCAATGGTGAAAAGAGTAAGGTTCTACATTTAGGCAACAAAAACGGAATGCACAGGTACAGTATAGGTGGTACCATGCTCAATAGTAGTAACTGTGAAAGGGATCTTGGAGTCCTAAGTGGACAACCATTTAAATAGGAGCCAGCCGTGTGCAGCAGCTGCCAAAAAAGCCAACACAGTTCTAGGCTGCATCAACAGAGGGATAGAATCAAGATCACATGAAGTGTTGATGCCGCTTTATAATGCCTTGGTGAGGCCACACTTGGAATACTGCATTCAGTTCTGGTCGCCACGATGTAAAAAAGATGTGGAGACTCTAGAAAGAGTGCAGAGAAGAGCAACAAAGAGGATTAGGGGACTGGAGACTAAAACATATGAAGAACGGTTGCAGGAACTCGGTATGTTTAGCTTAAGAGAAAGAAGGACTAGAGGAGACATGATAGCAGTGTTCCAATATCTCAGGGGTTGCCACAAAGAAGAGGGAGTCAAACTATTCTCCAAAGCACCTGAGAGTAGAACAAGAAGCAATGGGTGGAAACTAATCAAGGAGAGAAGCAACTTAGAACTGAGGGGAAATTTCCTGACAGTTAGAACAATTAATCAGTGGAACAGCTTGCATCCAGAAGTTGTGAATGCTCCAACACTGGATGTTTTTAAGATGATGTTGGATAACCATTTGTCTGAAATGGTATAGGGTTTCCTGCCTAGGCAGGGGGTTGGACTAGAAGACCTCCAAGGTCCCTTCCAACTCTACTATTGTATTGTATTGTATTGTATTGGCCCTGATGGATTATGTGCCTACTTTTTGAAAAAGCTTTCTACTGCCATAGCCGAACCTCTAAGCACAATCTATGAGGTATCTTTGACAACCAGCTCTTTGTCTGACCTATGGTCATTGGCCACAGTCATACGTCTCTTTAAAAAGGGAGACCCCAGCTTAGTTGAAAATTACAGACCAATCTCATTGTGTTGAGTCACCTGCAAAGTCATGGAATCAATTATAAACCAATCCACTACCCTCCACTTAGAGGCAGATAACCTAATCTCTAACAAGCAGTTTGGTTTCAGGAAAAATTTGTCCCATAATCTGCAAGTCCTACACTGCAGAAACATTTGGACTACGCAATTGGACCAGCGTAAAGCAATAGACGCAATTTACATAGACTTCTGCAAAGTCTTTGACAGTGGCACAAGACAAACTGCTGGTAAAACTAAGCTCTTATGGCATTTCCGGATCACTGCACAAGTGGATTGCTGTGTTCATATCAAACAGATAAGTAGTCAAAATAAGGAGTGCCCTATCGAACCCTGCACCAATTAACAGTGGCCCAAGGCAGTGTTTTTGGACCCAAGCTCTTTCCGCTTTACATAAATGACCTTTATGATCATATAAGCAGCTGCGTCGTCTTCACTGATGATGTAAAACTATTTAACACCACCGACAATGCTGCTACGCTACAAAAAGACCTTGACTTTGTGTCAGAATGGTCAAACAATTGGCAAATCCAAATCTCAACCAACAAATGCTTTGTCTTACACATTGACAAGAAAAATCAGAACACCAAATACAAACTGGGTGGATACGACCTCGTAGACAACCCTGACTCTGTCAAGGACTTAGGAGTCCTCATCTCAAATGATCTAAGCCCCAGAGCTCACTGTAACAGCATTGCCAAAAAGGCATTAAGAGTTGTTAACCTAATTTTGTGAAGCTTCTCCAGTAACATTGTAATGCAAACTAGGGCATACAAAACCTTTGCCAGACCAATTCTCGAATACAGCTCGTCTGTCTGGAATCCACACCGTATATTGGACATTAATACAATTGAGTGAGTCCAGAGGTATTTCATGAGAAGAGTCCTCCGTTCGTCTGCTCACAATAGAATCCCTTATGCCTCCAGGCTTGAAATTTTGGGCTTGGATAACCTAGAACTATGCCTCCTATGGTCTGACCTAAGCATAGTACACAAAATTGTCTACTACAACGTCCTCCCTGTCAATGACTACTTCAGCTTCAACCGCAACAATACACGGGTGAACAATAGATACAAACTCAAGGTAAACCACTCCAAACTCGATTGCCGAAAATACGACTTCAGCAACAGAGTGGTCAATGCCTGGAATGCTCTACCTGACTCTATTGTTACTTCCTAAAACCCCCACAGCTTCAACCTCAAACTGTCCACTGTGGACCTCACCCCATTCCTAAGAGGTCCGTAAAGGGGGCGTGAATAAGAGCACCAGCGTGCCTACCGTCCCTGCCCTACTGTCCCCATTTATTCATACCCATTTCCTGTGTTCATGTCCATGTTTATACTTATACCTGTTATCTCGGTCATGTTTGACAAACTAAATAAATAAAATAAATAAATAAAATTCCTGACCAGACGTTATATTACATTTCCCTTTACAAAGTAATCCATTACTTTGATCTCTATTCCTCTATCGGAGATCGCCTTTGCTTGATGTTTGCTCTTTGCAAACTTGGTCTGATATCTACCACACCTTGCTGATTCTTATTAGCTCCGTCTCTGGAATTTAAACGGACAGGTGCCAAATGTACACAACCTGTGGTTTACCTTTCAGCTTTGGGTTGTTGGCTTCCAAAGCTATAACACAGTTTGCCTCCTCCTTTTACTAACACAGGTAGTTCCACAGTTACGTCAGCCTAGATCAACGGTCTTCCAGCCATCAAAGCAATATAGTCATTCAGAAAGGTAACAGGAAACACCCAGGAATTAAATCTTGGAGTAGAAACCTTTAATCTGTACTGTGATTCTTCTCTGTCCATATGGCTTCATGTTTGTCTACAAGCAAGAGACTAGTCAGGCTCGGCTGAGTTTGCGAGCCTTCTGCTAGGTAAGCCAATGTGTCATATTTTGTTATTGCCTATCATCACTGCAGCACAAATATCTTGTACAAATATTTGATCTTTCAATCCTGGATGTGGTCCATTGTTTGCGGGGATGACAAATTTGGCTTACTACAAGTCAACCTTCCGTCGGAAGCATGAGGATTAGAATACCCAATCACAGAGTCAGAAGGGATGGAGGTCTTCTAGTCCAACCCCCTCCTCAAGCAGGAGATCTTAGGAAGAGATTTTAAGAAGAGATTGGACGGCCATTTGTCTGAAATGGTATAGGATTTCCTGCCTGAGAGCAGGGGGTTGGACCAGAAGGCCTCCAAGGTCTCTTCCATTTCTGTCCTTGTTGAAATTAATTGTGGTTAATGTGGGCAAGGAGGTTTAAGCATGTAGTCCTCTTGGTATCAGGGCTTTCAAGACTTCTTCATGAAGCATAGACGGGCCCCAATATTTGGCTTTCCTGTCTATGGATTTGTCAGGTGCGACAACATAATTCATGCAACCTTGTGTTGAATTCATAGAAATGCAATTTCTCTTCTCACTCTTCCTTCTTCTTCTTCTTTTCCCTATCACCTACACTCTTCCTTTCCTTTTTCCTCCCTCCCCTTCCTTCCTTTTCCTTCCTCTCCTCTCCCTTCCCCTTGCCTATTCATCCCTTTCCTTCCCTCCCATTTTTTTCTTTCTCCTTTCTTTCCTCCCTCTCTTTCCTTTCTTCGTTTTTCTTTCTTTCCTCGCCCTTCCCTTCTTTACCTGTTTACCAGTTCCCTTCTCACATTCCTGCTCTTCCATACAGAAGTGTAAGCCATCTGGTTCAGGGGTGGGTTGCTGCTGGTTTTACTATCGGTTCCCAACCCGCGCGCAACCCGCATGCTGTCCACCCGTGCACTATTCAATGCAAATTGTTCTTCATCCATGCGCAGAACAATTTACAGTGAACTGCACATGCGTAGTCACTAAAAACCAAAATGGCGGTGGCAAGGGAGCCGGTTCGGGGGCTGCCTCGTCGCTGCCGGTTCTGCGACCCAGGTCTGAATTCCACTACCGGTTTGGCTGAATTGGGTTGAACTGGGAGCAACCCACCTCTGATCTGGTTGGCCTCCACCTGACTGGGAGGAACTGACCTCCACCTGACCAGGAGCTGAATTTCACCTGACCAGGAGCTGAATTTTACCTGGCCAGGAGCTGAACCACCTGGCTTCCACCTGACCAGGAGCTGAACTTCAGGTGCCCTTGGCCAAACCAAACCTAATGTCAGGGTTCCAAATAGCATCCAAAAATAAATCAGAGTCCAAGGCAAAGTATTGCTCAAAGTTCCAATTTATTAAGAGAGCCATGTTGGCACATCTGGGAAAACCCGAACTTGAAGGCTTCCCGGTTTTCCCCACCCAGTTGAAAATTCAAGATCTTGCCCCCCACACCCGCCAGTCCATCCCATGGTCCAATCTCCCTCTGCCATGCTGGCAGTTCCACCCATCCAGTTCCAGTCAGGTGCAGAGGTGCAGAGACAAAGGATGACCTTGGCTTTCTAGAAAGAATGTTGTTATGGCTACATAGCATCTAACTCCATACAAATCCCCCCTCCCATTCTCCCACAATAGAAAAAGCCACAGTAGAATAATAGAAAGTCTGGCAGGCCAAAGATCCAAAAGAAAACTGCAGGCCTGACACCTCAAGGACTACTTAAGTTCTTCATGGAAAAGGAAGACTTGCCAAATCATCATTCTTTCTCTTTCTTTTTCAGGCAGAAAAGTTCCCGTTGAAGGACCAACCAACCAAGCACATGGCCATGTGGCTGCTGTATATCTTCTCCCTGGCTGCCTCTTTTCTCCTGCCTGCAACTGGGGAGGTGGTGAGGAGTTTCAGATCGTGCAATCAGTTCTTCTTGGATGGAAAACCTCCCCTCC
Source organism: Natrix helvetica (assembly GCF_964273705.1). Lineage (NCBI taxonomy): Eukaryota > Metazoa > Chordata > Lepidosauria > Squamata > Natricidae > Natrix > Natrix helvetica. The sequence goes on along the minus strand of NC_138553.1, from coordinate 4,897,570 downwards.
TGAAGCCAATGAATCCAGCCAGAATCTGCCAATACTATAAGGGCAGCTATCGATTTGCCACAATGTACGACAGAAAAGGACGCATCCCAATATTCTCAGCGTATAAATATCAGCCTGGTGGGATGGGAAGAAGAAACGACTGGAAGATCGAACCGCAGGTAACAGGAGTTCCTATTTGAAGCTAGACTTTCGTTAAATGGAGGCCACCTTAAAGGAACAATCAGATGTTAGGAAATAAGGAAGGACAGTGAATTTAAGAAGTATTTGTACACAATTAATCCCAGAGTTCACCAGGACACTGGCAGTAAGAATTCTGTTGACCTCATTTTCCACAATAGCATCTTATTCGTTTCCCATAGAATCAAGTTCAGAAATCACCCAGAACCAAACAGTTCAAGCTCAAACAATGTGTATTCTCTCCTACAGGGGTGTCAAACTCAATTTCATCGAGGGCCACATTAGAGCTGTGGTTAATCTCGGGGGGGGGGGGCAAGGCATGGTGAGCTGGATGTCAGGCCTGCAGCCATCTTATATTTTGGATCTTTGGCCTGCCAAACTTTCTATTATTCTACTATGCCTTTTCTATTGTGAGAAAATGGGAGGGGGGGTTGTACGGAGTTAGATGCTACGTAGCCATAACAAAATTCTTTCTAGGAAGCCAAGGTCATCTTTTGTCTCTGCACCTGAGCGGAACTGGATGGGTGGAACTGCCAGTATGGGAGTGGGAGATTGGACCATGGGATGGACTTGTGGGTGTGGGGGGCAAGATCTTGAACTTTCAACTGGGTGGGGGAAACTGGGAAGCTTTCAGATTCGGGTTTTCCCAGATGTGCCAACATGGCTCTCTTAATAAATTGGAACTTTGAGCAATGCTTTTGCCTTGGACTCTGATTTACTTTTAGATACTATTTGGATCTGGGTATGGCCAACTGGGTGGGCGTGACCACCTCTATCTCTATCTCTATCTCTGTCTCTAGTCCCTATTCTATTCTATTCTATTCTATTCTATTCTATTCTATTCTATTCTATTCTACCAAATAGGCAAAGTTCTATTATAGAGTATCGCATAACCCACCCCCTGGCTGATTCATGGTAGATTTCCCCCCTCTCCCTTCAGGGTATCTGATTCGCTGCTGTGTGAATGTTAACCAAGCCCATTGCTTGTCCTTCCTTATTCCTAGCTTGCCCTGCCTGGGGAGCGTAGCCGAAAAAGCATGGAATTGGAAAAGACTTGTAAAATCGACCGCGAGCTCCTTAAAAAAAGCCAGGCGGTTTCTGAGGATTACAAAGGGACTACTATATACGACCGAGGACACTTGACGCCTGTGTGCCATCAACCGGACAGGGATGGCAAAGCCGCGACCTTCACCTTAACCAACGTCGTGCCCCAGTTTCGCCGGCTCAATCAAGGGAAATGGGCAGAATATGAAAGAAATATGAAGAAATATACCGCAGGGTGCCATGATACCTATGTCCTTGTGGGTGCAGTGCCAGGGGGAGAATTCCTCCATAGGAGAGTGAATATACCCAGTCATATCTGGGCTGCCACTTGTTGTGTGTCTCAAGACAATCGCAAAAGATCCTGGGCAGCCATTGCTAGAAATAGTGAGAATGAGGTGTACCTGGGAGCTCTCTGGCAGCTGGAGATGCTACTTGGTAAATGCTACGGGAAGAAAAACATCAATCTTTTCAACAGTGCTTGTTACTCCGGGGGTACTCCACCAAACAACTCCACAGGGCAAATACAAGCAGGCTACAAACCTAGCAGTTTACTTGCCCAAGGTGTGGATTGAACACAGGTTCCTTGTAATCCTGCGTTGTTCCGTATTGCTCAACCTTGGGGAAATCCAAGCTGTTTGCTTAGTTTATGGTTCCGATTATGGAGCAGAGAATAGATTAATCTGGGGATGAGATGAAAGGTGTGGTGCGGACACACCTTAAACACAGTCTAATTTACAGAGGAATGATTGAGTCTGTCATCTGCTAACCTCCGCCTGGTTTGGCTCGAGTCAAATATTGCACGAGTCAAAAAGAGGGCTTTGAAAATATTCACAGACCTCTCGCATCCTGGGCATAAATTGTTTCAACTCCTACCCTCAAAACGATGCTATAGGGCACTGCACACCAGAACAACTAGACACAAGGGCAGTTTTTTCTCTAACACCATCACTCTGCTAAAGAAATAATTCCCTCACCACTGTCAAACGATTCACTAAGGCTGCATTACTATTACTATTAAACTTCCCATCGTTCCTATCACCCATCTCCTCCCACTTATGACTGTATGTCTGTAACTGTTGCTTGTATCCTTATGATTTATATTGATTGTTTCCTAGTATGATTTGATTGCTTATTTGTACCCTATGACTATCGTTAAGTGCTGCACCTTATGATTTGTGACGAATGTGTCTTTTCTTTTACATACACTGGGAGCATATGCACCAAAGACAAATTCCTTGTGTGTCCAATCACACTTGGCCAATAAAGAATTTTAATTTAAGTTAATTTGTGCTGGATTTGATAGAGCCCTCCTTATTTTCACTATTTGTTGCCTGTTTGACAGAAATGTGGCTACCCATTTGCCTAGGGATCCAGAAACGCTGTAAGAACTTGTCGTTTTAACAGTAGCTTGTCTTGCAGTGCTGAATCAAGGGCTTTGCAGAAGTCTATGTATATTGCGCCTATTGCTTTACCCTGGTCAGGATATGTGGTCCAAATGTTTCTGCAGTTCCAGATTACAGGACATTTTTTTTCTGAAATCAAATTGCTGGTTAGAGAGCATGTTGTTTGTCTCTGGATTGGTTTATAATGGGATTCCATGAGGTTACAGGTGATGAAGCCCAAGGAGGTTGGCCTGTAATTTTCTACTAATCTAGGCTCTCCTTTTTAGGGTCCTCCCAACCTTGCTCAGAAGATAAAATGGCAACTGTGTTCTGTGGAAATGGATCTATCGTGTCCAGAAAGAGAGATAAAAGCAAGCTGAATGATGGGGGGAAATCCTCCAGGTCTCCCCCAGGATAATGGATATTGGATGATGGGCCATTAGAGCATCCAGGGTTTCGTGTGGGCTTCTGCTATTCTCTTAAGACCCCAGACATCATCCATATAAGGCAGTTTTCAATATGACATTTCCTTCTTGTGAAACCTGGGAACCTTGTTAATGATGGTTAATGTGGGCAGTGAGTTTATGCACTGAATCATCTTGCAAACAGGGTTTCTAGAGAAAAGCTCAACCTTTTGTTATTTCCTGACTGCAGTGAAGGGGCGAGCGTGATGTCAGTGGATAAATGGGCTGCCACAAAAAAGAGGGGGTCAACCCATAGTCCAAAGCACCTGAAGGCAAGACGAGAAACAATGGATGGAAACTTATCAAGGAGAGAAGCAACTTAGAACTAAGGAGGAATTGTCTGACAGTGAGAACAATTAATCAGTGGGACAACTTGCCTCCAGAAGGTGTGAGTGTCCCATCACGGGAGGTTTTAAAGAAGAGACTAAACATCCATTTGTCTGAAATTGAATAGGGTCTCCTGCTTGAATTGGCATTGGACTAGAACAGTGGTCTCCAACCTTAACAACTTTAAGACTTGTGGACTTCAACTCCCAGAATTCCTCTTTGCTGGCTGAGGAATTCTGGGAGTTGGAATCCACAAGTCTTAAAGTTGACAAGGTTGGAGACCCATGGAGTAGAGAGAAGATCTCCAAGTCCTATCCAATTCTCTTATTTTGGCAGCAACCCCTTGCAACAGCCCCCCAAACCTATGAAGAGTGTTGTCGGAGTAGCAGTTACATTCTAGATAATTTTAATGGTTGGGACAATTCTGGCTGGAGTATAGGATCGTGGAGATATTTAGTGACCCAATCATAAAGGATCTTATAGATCAAAGCCAGATCTTGAAACTGTACCCAGAAATAAATTGGGAACCAATGTAGGACCTGATCTATGTATATTTGTAATAGTGATGGCATCGGAGTGGTTAGGATGCAGTATTGCAGGCTCATTCTGCTGACTGCCAGCAGTTCGATTCTTATTGGCTCAAGGTTGACTCAGCCTTCCATCCTTAAGAAGCCGGTAAAATGAGAACCCAGATCACTGGGGGACAATAGGGTGACTCTGTAAACCGCTTAGAGAGGGCTGTAAAGCATTATGAAGCGGTATATATATCTTAAGTACTATTGCTATCTATCTATCATTTATCTGTGGTGGTGCAGTGGTTAGAATGAAGTATTGCAGGCTAATTCTGCCAACGGTTTGATCCTAACCGGCTCAAGGTTGACTCAACCTTCCATCCCTCCAAGATGGGGAAAATGAGGACCCAGATTGTTGAGGACAATATGCTGACTCTTGTAAACCACTTAAGAGAGGACGGTAAAGCATTATGAAGCGGTATATATGTCTTAAGTACTATTGCTATCTATCTATCATTTATCCGTGGTGGTGCAGTGGTTAGAATGAAATATTACAGGCTAATTCTGCCAACTGCCAGCGGTTCGTTCCTGACCAGCTCAAGGTTGACTCAACCTTCCATCCTTCCAAGGTCGGGAAAATGAGGACCCAGATTGCTGAGGACAATATGCTGACTCTTGTAAACCACTTAAGAGAGGACGGTAGAGCACTATGAAGTGATATATAAGTCTAAGTGCTATTGCTATTGCTAATAAATTGGCTGATGGTGGGCCCTGCGGCATTCTGGACCAATTGCAATTTCTAAGCAGCCTTTTAAAGCACACAAGGACACCTTTGTATTTATTAGTTTGTCAAACATGTACAAGATAGCAGGAATAAATATAAACATGGATATGAACGAAAGAAATGAGTACAAATAAATGGGGACAGTAGGACAGGGACGGAAGGCAAGCTGGTGGGCTTATGCACTCCCCCTTTACAGACCTCTTAGGAATGGGGTGAGGTGTACGGTAGACAGTTTAAGGTTGAAGCTGTGAGGGTTTGAGGATGTAACAACGGAGTCAGGTAGAGCATTCCAGGAGTTGACCACTCTGTTTTCTCTTTTCCCATGACCGATTACAAGAACCATCCAACAGAACAGTGGTGGGTTTCTTCCTATATGGTCCAGTACGCCAGAAGAGGTAGTGAAAATCACCGTACCGGATAGGACCGGTAGTAAAAATGGTGGCTTGGCCACGCCCCTGAACCTGTTCTCCTGTCAGAAGCTTTAAAAAGTAAGAGAGAGAGGGAGGGAAGGGAAGGGAGAAAGAAAGAGAAAGAAAGAAGGGAGAAAACTGACTTTGCTGCTGGGAGATTCAGCAAAGAAGAAAAACAAATGCTGTCTCTTTAAATCAGAACAGCCAGCAAAGACTTGTGGACTTCAACTACCAGAATTCCACAGCCAGCTGGCTGAGGAATTCTGGGAGTTGAAGTCCACAAGTCTTAAAGTTGCCAAGGTTGGAGACCTCTGCTTTAAACCCAAGAAGTCAAGACACAAAGCAAAGGATGGAAACTAATCAAGGAGAGTACCAACCTAGAAATAAGGAGGAATTTCCAGACGGGGAGGACAATTAACCAGAGGTGCAACTTGCCTTCAGAAGTTGTGGGTCCTCCACCACTGGACGTTTTTAAGAAGAGATTGGGCAACCATTTGTCTGGAATGTTATAGAGTCTCCTACTTGAGCAATAGGTTGGACTAGAAGATCTCCAAGCTCCCTTACAACTCTGTTATTCTCCTTGTGATAAAGGGAGGTGGGCAAAGGCAGAATTTAAACTTTGGAGAAGAGGCCTATATATATCAACTTTGAACCCTCTGCATGTACACGGTTTCATCATGGTGTACAGCCAAAAGACCAGTCCTACTTTATTTACCTTTATGTAAGGTGACCAACCGTCCTCCTTTAGGGAGGACAGTCCTTCTTTTGTAAGTTCTGTCCTCCCTCGAAAAGTGTCCTCCTACATGTCCTCCTTTTTGATATTTGAAGGCTAATCTGTTGTGCGTTATGTGACGTATTTTATTAAACAGTTTTTAATGGTGTTTTTTTTACTTCATCGCAAGTATATTGAACAGATATTGAATCTTGTGTTGAATTTTTATCTAAAGAAATGCTAGACATTAAAATAGATGACAATTGTCTCTTTGAAGAAATTAGAAGACTGAATGTATATTTAAATTCTGAAAAATTAATACAATGGGAAAATCAACACGTTGAAATTGATAATAGATGGGTGGATATTATCAGCCATTTCAAAAATGAACATATTCCATGTGAACATTTATTTATACTTGTTCAATTTACGTTGTGCTGCCCTGGAACTAATGCAGCAGTTGAAAGAGTTTTTTTCAATTGCCAATGATTTTTGGACAAGTGAGAAATCGAGATTGAATGTTGATACTCTAGCTGCAGCACTTGCCGTAAAATCCAATATGAAGGATATTTCTTGTTCAGATATTTCCAATATATTGTTAGAAGATGATACATTGACAAAAAATATTAATTCAATGGAAAAGTACTCATTTAAATAATAATTAACAGGCATGTAAACATAATTACAATATAAAATGTTGCAAATTTTTTTATTATGCATATATCATATTTTAGTGTATTATTGTTGCAATGAATAAAATATTTCTTTTATTTACGATATATTTTTTCCAATTTATTTGTCCTCCTTTTCATTGTAAGAAAGTTGGTCACCTTAGCATTTTGGACAATAGAACGTGTTTTGTCCTCCTTTTCATTGTAAAAAAGTTGGTCACCTTACTTTATGGGTCTTGTACTGAATAGCCAATGTGCAATGCTTGGTTGTAGACTACTAGTACCGTGGGAAACGCTTCCACACGTTTTGAACGAACCCTTTTCAACCTCAGATACATTCGACCACTGATTCCACAGGGGACTCCTTTTGTGTCATTGTTTCCCTTTGAAAAGGAAGCAAAAAACCAAATCTGGTTAATTTGGACAAATAGTTTTGCAACGTGACATCGGCTGGCAACCAAAGGTTTTCGATACCTCAGGTTGCAGAGACAGGAAACGACCCTCAGTGTCTGGATTTCCTGCCTGTGGATTTCACACGGCGGAAAAAGAATTCCGGTAACTTTAGGGTGCCTTGATAAAAATACGATGATTTGACATCAGATGCAAGATCCCCTCCCCTTTAATGGGCAGGTTCAGCCAGAGCTGACATTGTGGCAGGCATAATAAATAAGGACCTCAGCAATCCAGACCATATCTGGAGAAGAGCAATATCCAGAGGCGTTTGAAAAGGGGCAACACATGAAAGAAGTAGGTAAGTGAAAGCATGATTGTGATCAGCTAATATTTGAAGACCTGTCCAATGAAGGGTGGAATAATATTAGATTTGATGGATAAAATGATAAGAAACCGCATTGGCTGATCTCTAAGAGACATTTGTTGATGAGGAGTATTATTTGGCAGTAGAAATATTGGGCAAAGATGCTGATGAGGGCAAATTGATTTTCGACAGTTAACTGGAAGCATCACAAATATCAACTATACCAACCTTCTAGGACCTAAATCTGCAAATATAACAGAATGTAAGAGTTGGAAGGGACCTTGGAGGTCTTCTAGTCAAACCTTTTGCTCAAGCAGGAAAGCAATTTCAGGCAAATGGTTGTCCAATTTCTTCTTAATAATCTGTACTGTTAGAATACCCACAATTTCTCGAGGCAGGTGGTTCTAACGGTTAGTTGTTCTGTCAGGAATTTCTCCTTATTTCTAGATTGGTTCTATGCTTGATTAGTTTCCATCAATTGCTTCTTGCCCTGCCTTCAGGTGCTTTGGAGCATAACTTGACTCCCTCTTCTTTGGGGCAGCCCCTGAGATAGTGGAAGACTGCTATCTCCTTCTTTCCATTAAACTAGATATGCTAAATTCTTGGAACTGTTCTTTGTATGTTTTATCCTCCAGGCCCCTAATCATCTTTGTTGCTCTTCTCTGCCCTCTTTCCAAGGTCTCAATATCTTTTATACTCTACATGTTAGGACTACAGTTCTTAAAATTCTTAGCCACCTTATTGAGCACATCTGGAGCACATGTAGGACAAGAGCTGGCTTCTATAGATGCAAGGAATCCCCTTACTGAAGCATCTGTTAATATTAAGTGTTTAATTTAAACACACACACACACACACACACAGGATCTTTAGTTCATCCAAGATAAACATTACCTACATTGCATTCACTGACTGCCCTGCAAAGTTCCCAAATTTTATAGAAAGGGGAAAAGGTGAAAATAAAGTTAAAATGGAATAGCAATAGCACTTAGACTTATATACCACTTCATAGTGCTTTACAGCCCTTTCTAAGCAGTTTACAGAGTCAGCATCCTGCCCCTAACAATTGGGGTCCGCATTTTGCCCATCTTGGAAAGATGGGAGACTGAGTCAACCTTGAGCCTGGTGAGATTCAAACTGTCAAATTGCAGGCAGCTGGTGATCAGCAGAAGTAGCCTGCAGTACTGCACTCTCTAACCACTGCGGCTCATCAAAGAGCACCATTCCCAAACACTGGTTAGAATAACAGAAAGGGGAAATCCTTGCAGTAAGCAAAGAGAGGGATGGAGCAATGCCGGCAGCCACCCACCTCTGCTGTAAGCCATCTAGTTGTCCTCTACCTGACCAGGATCAAGGGGAGAAGCAAGGAGAGAAGCAACTTAGAACTAAGGAGAAATTTCCTGACAATGAGAACAAATTGTCTCCAGAAGTTGTGAATGCTCTAACACTGGATGTTTTAAAGAAGATGTTGGACAGCCATTTGTCTGAAGTGGTGTAGGGTTTCCTGCCTAAGCAGGGGGTTGGACTAGAAGACCCCCAAGGTCCCTTCCAACTCTGTTATTCTAAGGAGGCTAGACTTCATGAGCTCTTGGCCAAGCCCAACCTCAAGGCCATTCTTACATTCTGCATGGAAGAGGAAGAATTGCTAAATCAGAGCTTCGGTATTGTTCTTTCTCTTTTTCAGGCAGGAAAGTTCCATTAGAAGGACCAACCGATGAAGCACACGGCCTTGTGGCTTCTGTGGATCCTCTCCATGGATGCCCCTTTTCTCCTGCCTGCAACTGGGGAGGTGGTGAGAAGTTTCAGACCCTGCAAGCAGTTCTTCTTGGGTGGAAAGCTCCCCAACCTGGTGCCAATGAATCCAGCCAGAATCTGCCAGTACTATAAGGGCAGCTATCGATTTGCCACAATGTACGATAGAAATGGGCGCATCCCCATGTTCTCAGCATATAAATATAAGCCTGGTAGGGGTGGAAGATCAGAGGACTGGATGATCGAACCGCAGGTAAAATGAGTTCCTATCTGAAGCTAGATTTTCATTAAATAGAAGCAACCTTAAAGGAATAATCAATGGTTAGGGAATAAGGAGAGCTGGGGAGGAGCATGAGGCATGACTGGGGGATGTGGCTATGGTAGGCATGGATGAGGATGGGGGTGGCCATGGTGGGTGTGACACGGGGCTTCTGTGGTGGCCAAGTTCTAATGCAGGACTTTCCTGACACCCTCTATTACTCACATTATAATCTCCTTCCTTCCTTCCTTCCTTCCTTCCTTCCTTCCTTCCTTCCTTCCTTCCTTCCTTCCTTCCTTCCTTCTCTTTCTTCTTTTCCCTCCCTCTTCATTCTCCTTTCTCCTTCCTTTCTTCCTTCCTTTTCTTCTTTTTCTTTCCCCTTCCTTCTCCTTTCTTCTTCCTTCCCCTCTTTCCTGATTTTTCCTTCCTCACTCTTCCCATCTTCCCTTCTTTTTCTTTGCCATTCCTCTTTCCGTTTCTCCATTCCTGTCCCTTCTTGCATGCTCAAATGTAAAAGGGGAAACATTTCTCCTTTGGTTCTGTTTTTAGCGCGCACACACACTTTCCAAGCTCCACTTTCACTAGCAGAGGCACTGCGGGCCAGTCCTTTGCTGTTTCCAGGCTGGCACGTGACAACAAAAAGGTTAGCCATCATTGGAGTATCCCATTCCATGCCTGACTCATCTTCCCCCAGTGCTATGTGAATGTTAGCCAAGCCCATTCCTTCTCCTTCCTTATTCCTAGCTTTCCCTGCCTGGGGATCGTAGTCGAAAAAGTATGGAATTGGAAGAGACCTGTGGGATTGACCGCAAAATACTTACAAAGAGCCAGGCTGTTGAGGACGATTACAAAGAGGGGGTTCTTTATGACAAGGGACACATGGCACCATCATCCCATCAAACAGATCAGGAAAACAAAACTGCGACCTTCACCTTAACCAACATTGTGCCCCAGTTACGCGAACTCAATAATGGACAATGGAGAACATATGAAGGAAATATAAATGCAGCAGGATGCAAGGATACATATGTCATTGTGGGTGCAGTGCCCGGGAATAAATCCATCAATAACAGAGTGAACGTACCCAGTCATATCTGGGCTGCAGGTTGTTGTGTGCTTCAAAACAATCACAAAAGGGAATGGGGAGGGAATGGAGATTTTACAGTATCCTTCCCCTTGGAGTGGGGAGGGAATGGGAATTTTGCAGTATCCTTCCCCTGGAGTGGGGAAGGAATGGGGATTTTACAGTATCCTTCCCCTGGAGTGGGGAGGGAATGGAGATTTTGCAGTATCCTTCCCCTGGAGTGGGGAGGGAATGGAGATTTTACAGTATCCTTCCCCTTGGAGTGGGAAGGGAATGGGAATTTTGCAGTATCCTTCCCCTGGAGTGGGGAGGGAATGGAGATTTTACAGTATCCTTCCCCTGGAGTGGGGAGGGAATTGAGATTTTACAGTATCCTTCCCCTTGGAGTGGGAAGGGAATGGGAATTTTGCAGTATCCTTCCCCTAGAGTGGTCTATGCAAATGTAGTTGTCCGGTCTATGCAAAATGTATCCCATTCCATGTCTGACTCATCTTTCCCCAGGTCCAGAGTGTCTGGTTTAGTGCTGTGTGAATGTTAACCAAGCCCATTCCTTGTCCTTCCTTATTCTTAGCTTGCCCTGCCTGAGGACCGTAAGCAAAAAAGCATGGCATCGGAAAGGACTTGTAAAATCAACCGTGAGCTCCTGAAAAACAGCCAGGCGGTTTCTGAGGATTACAAGGGGAATGACAAATATGACCGAGGACACTTGATGCCTGTGTCCCATCAACCAGACCAGAGTAGCAAAGATGCGACCTTCACCTTGACCAACATCGTGCCCCAGTTTCGCCAACTCAATCAAGGGAAATGGAAAGACTATGAAAACAATATCACAGACTATAGTAAGGGGTGCCGGGATACGTATATCCTTGTGGGTGCAGTGCCCGGGCGTAAACTCCTCAAGAAGAGAGTGAACATACCCAGTCATATCTGGGCTGCAGGTTGTTGTGTGCTTCAAAACAATCGCAAAAGATCCTGGGCAGTCATCGCACAAAATGATCAGAATAAGGTAGACTCGTGTATCCTGAGGACGCTGGAAGAGCAACTTGCTAAACTTTACAAGAAGAAGAAGATTAATCTTTTCAACAGTGCTTGTTATTCGGGGCGGTACGTGGCCAAAAAATTTCACAGAGCAAATGCAACCAGATTACAAACTTAGCAGCTTACTCGTATAAGATATAGAATAAATGCAGTTAATAATTCCAGATCATCCTCAACGTACGACCCAAATCCAGCCCAACATTTATGTGGTTAAATGGGGCATTTGTTGAGTGAGTTTTGCCCCTTTGGGCGACTTTTCTTGCCGCAGTTACTAAGTGAATCACCACGGGTGATATGTTAGTCATATGGTTGTTAAGCGAATCTGGCTTCAGTGATTCACTTAACAACTGTAGCCAGAAAGGTCACCAAATAAGATAAGATAACCTGGCCCACATTAAAAATGAAATTGTTGCCTGCTCTCAAAAGAAAGTATATATCTACCCACACACATAGATAACATACATTTACACATGCTATATACATACATATCTATATCTACACCTACACATATTTTATATCTATCTATCTATCTATCTATCTATCTATCTATCTATCTATCTATCTATCTATCTATCTATTTATCTATCTTTCTATCTATTTGTTTATCTATCTATCTAATTAGATGATAGATAGATAGATAGATAGATAGATAGATAGATAGGTAGGTAGGTAGGTAGGTAGGTAGGTAGGTAGGTAGGTAGGTAGGTAGGTAGATAGATAGATAGATAGATAGATAGATAGATAGATAGATAGATAGATAGATAGATAGATAGATGTAGGTAGGTAGGTAGGTAGGTAGGTAGGTAGGTAGGTAGATATAGGTGAGTAGGTGGGTAGGTAAGTAGATATAGATAGATGAGAGAGAAAGATACAGATAACTAGACACGTTGATAGATAAATCGATTGATAGATGATAGATAGATGGATAGATAGATGGATAGATGGATAGATGGATGGATGGATGGATGGATGGATAGGTAGGTAGGTAGGTAGGTAGGTAGGTAGGTAGATAGATAGATAGATAGATAGATAGATAGATAGATAGATAGATAGATAGATGATAGGATATATACAGATAGAGAGATTAAGAAATGATAGATATAGATTAGATGCAATAGATAGATAGATAGATAGATAGATAGATAGATAGATAGATAGATAGATGATAGAGATAGATAGATAGATAGATAGATAGATAGATAGATGATAGATAGATAGATAGATAGATAGATAGATAGATAGATGATAGGATATATACAGATAGAGAGATTAAGAAATGATAGATATAGATTAGATGCAATAGATAGATAGATAGATAGATGATAGATAGATAGATAGATAGATAGATAGATAGATAGATAGATAGATAGATGATAGAGATAGATAGATAGATAGATAGATAGATAGATAGATAGATAGATAGATAGATAGATGATAGGATATATACAGATAGAGAGATTAAGAAATGATAGATATAGATTAGATGCAATAGATAGATAGATAGATAGATAGATAGATAGATAGATAGATAGATAGATAGATAGATAGATAGATGATAGAGATAGATAGATAGATAGATAGATGATAGATAGATAGATAGATAGATAGATAGATAGATAGATAGATAGATAGATATAGATAGATAGATAGATTTATAGATAGACACACGCACTCACAAATATGGGTCAAAACTCACTTAACTGTCCCACTTAGCAAAAGAAATTTTGGACCCAGTTGTGATTGTAAGTCAAGAACCACCAGTATTACTGCTGTTGTGTAATCTCTCTTTACAGTAATTAGAAAAGCCGTCACAAAGAAAGGCATTGGGCAGAAAGAGAAAAAGATAGTGTGCGTATTTTTACTTACTTTAAAAGATGCCGACTAGGCTATAAATAAGGGGATTTCACCCACACCCACCCCTCCCCCAGTAAAGCTGCGTATGTGGTTATTCCATATGACATTCTGTGGAATTGAAAGTTTCACTTTAAAGAACCAGGAGGGGAGGGAGAGAGAGAGAGAGGGAGAGAGGGGGGGGAGAGAGAGAGAGAGGGAGAGAGGGGGGGAGAGGGAGAGATGTTGGACAAGGCTCATAATTTGCTTAACAAATGCAGGAAAAAGTCGCAAACTGTGACTTACACAATTGTAAGTGAAAGACTAGCTGTGTGTAGGTATTAGAATTCTTTTTCAATAGCATTTTTTTTTAGTTTGTGCAATAAAAATGCTTATCAAAGATGTGTGTCTGTTCTGACTCAGCTCCCCAAACACAACAAACCCTCTGTAGTTAAATCAATTATTTCTTTTTTGCCGGCAGCCCCAGCAAAAAGTTTCTGTCGGCCGGCCAGAAGATGAATAGTTGTCTGCCATATCTATTCCTTTCCACCCCTTGCCTTTTATCTCTAGAGCTAAGGTGGGGCTTCCCTAGCAGCAGAGGCTCTTCCGTCCCAAGGACCAGCCCATAGATTTCCACTGCTCTCCTCTCCTCTGCCTTCTGCGCATCTGTGCGTCAGGCACTGGACCTAGCTGTTACTTCTCTTCCTCATCAGCCACCTCCAGACCTGGGGGCTGTTGACTCTCCATCGGAGGGCTGATGGATGGCCCAGGCTCCGCCTCCATCTCTCTCTCTCTGCCAGCTCCATTCCCTCTTCCCACTCGGAGTTCTCACGTTGCCTTGATGCTGACCCTAATTCCCACACCTCCTTCTCCTCCTCTGATTCGGCTGCCTGAGGACCCAGGAGCCACCAGACCACAATAGTGTCCTTATGACTTTTAGTTTATCAGCCTAACAAAGTTTGATCATTCGTTTTTACACAATATTATCAATCAGGACTATGTGTGTAACAGAATAACAGAGTTGGGAGGGACCTTAGGGGTCTTCTAGTCCAGCCCCTCGCTCAAGATGGAAACTCTACACCATTTCAGACAAATGGCTATCCAATCTCTTTTTAAAAACTTCCAGTGTTGGGGCATTCACAACTTCTGGAGGCAAGTTGTTCCACTGGTTAATTGTTCTCACTATTCTCCTTGGTTCTAGGTCGCTTCTCTCCTTGATTAGTTGCCAGCCATTGCTTCCTGTCCTACCCTCAGATGCTTTGGAGAATAGCTTGACTCCCTCTTCTTTGGGGCAACCCCTGAGATATTGGAGGACTGCTACCATGTCTCCCCTAGTTCTTCTTTTCATTAAACTAGACATACCCAGTTCCTGCCAGTTCCTGTATCAGCTCACAGCTGGTCTACGCGATCGTTGGAAGCTTCCCCCCCCCCCCCCTCACTTTTTAAAACATTTTTGTCCTGCCGGTGAATAGGCAGGGGAAAATGCTTTTAAAAGCACAGGGAGGGGGGACACTGCGAAAGAGAGAGAGGGAGGGAAAAAGGAGAGGGAGGAAAGACCACAAACTTGGTGCATCTTCAGAGGATACCTTGAAAGAGCACAGCAATCTAGGGCTGGAAGGGATCTGGAGGTCATCTAGTCCAACCCCCTGCTCCAGCAGGACATTGTTAAGAAAGAAAGAAAAAAGAAAGAAAGGGAGGGAGGGAGGGAAAAAGGAGAGGAAGGAAGGACTACAAACCTGGCACTAGATGCAGCTTCAGAGGATAATCTAGGGCTGGAAGGGACCTGGAGGTCATCTAGTCCAACCCCCTGCTGCAGCAGGACATGGTTAAGAAAGAAAGAAAAAGAAAGAAAGGGAGGGATGGAAAAAGGAGAGGAAGGAAGGACTACAAAACTGGCACTAGATGCAGCTTCAGAGGATAATCTAGGGCTGGAAGGGACCTGGAGGTCATCTAGTCCAGCCCTCTGCTCCAGCAGGACATTGTTAAAGTGAGTTTCTGTCTTTTGACCCCCCTGTCACATTACTACATAGCCACGCCCACCCAGTCACATGACACACACCCCACCAAGCCACGCCCACAGAACTGGCAGGAAATTTTTTTTAGATTCCACCACTGATAAATAGGTACCACTCAGTGGGAAGGTAACAGCCCCCCCCCCCGTGCCTTGGCATGTAGCCATCCTGGTCACATGACCCTGGAAGCATCTGCAAAATGTTGGCATTAAAATCCGGTCAGTGTCTCACTCCAAGCCAGGAAAACCGTGCAGGAGAAACGAATTGGAGGCAAGCTGCAGTTAGAAAGGAGAATCTTCATTTATCTTGGAATCAATTGGCAAAACAGTCTGGTGAGTGGATGGGTTTTTATTTGGTTCTAGGGCTTTATGATTTAGGTTAATTGTACCTATTTACCATGTTTCCCTGAAAATAAGGCAGGGTCTTATTTTCTTTGGACTCCCGAGGCTTGGCCTTATTTTCGGGGAGGTTTTATTATTTTTGAGGCGCAGGAGGCGGCGAGCGTGGTCCCCTCATGGCTGCTGCTGCGTTGCAATATTTTCGGGGAGGGCTTATTTTAGCGCATGAGTTCAGAAGCCCCATTGGGCTTATTATCCGGGGAGGTCTTATTTTTAGAGAAACAGGGTGCATTTATACAATACAATAGCAGAGTTGGAAGGGACCTTGGAGGTCTTCTAGTCCAACCCCCTGCCTAGGCAGGAAACCCTATACCGTTTCAGACAGATGGCTATCCAACATCTTCTTAAAGACTTCCAGTGTTGGGGCATTCACAACTTCTGCAGGCAAGCTGTTCCTCTGATTAATTATTCTCACTGTCAGAAAATTTCTCCTCAGTTCTAAGTTGCTTCTCTCCTTGATTAGTTTCCACCCATTGCTTCTTGTTCTACCCTCAGGTGCTTTGGAGAACAGTTTGACTCCCTCTTTTTTGTGGCAACCGATGAGATATTGGAAGACTGCTATCATGTCTCCCCTAGTCCTTCTTTCTCTTAAACTAAACATACCCTGTTCCTGCAACCGTTCTTCATATGTTTTAGTCTCCAGTCCCCTAATCCTCTTTGTTGCTCTTCTCTGCCCTCTTTCTAGAGTCTCCACATCTCTTCTACATCCTGGCGACCAAAACTGGATGCAAATATTCCAAGTATGGCCTTACCAAGGACTTATATTTGTGAGTCTTGTGCCAATGAGTGATGCTACGTTGTCAGGAGGACGTTGTGTAAATCTCTGAACTGAGCTTTTCAAACCCCGGATATATTCAACCATTTACTCCACATGAGGCAGCCTTTCTGTTGCTGTTTTCTTTGAAAGCAGTCAAAACGAATTGTGGTTGGTGTGGGCAAAGAGATTGAGACACAAAAGCTTGCGGCTTAATGTTCTCAGAGGTTCTTCTCAATAGTTTTCAAAAGTCTCTTCCTTTCTTAGACAGGAAACTAGCCTCCGTAACTGGGTTTCCTGCCTGGAGATTTGTCACTTCTGGAAAAGGTTTACAAAGTGACATTCTCCTGGTGAGTGACATTGAGTTGGCCATGCCCACCCAGTCACATGACCACCAAGCCACACCCACAAAATAGATCATGCCCACAGAATAGGTAGTAAAAAGTTTTTGAAACTCACCCTTGCAACATAATCCCTGTATGGATCATGTCTCCAAACAAACAAGCAATCCAGAAGAATACTACGATCAAAGGCTGCTGAGAACCCCCTTGGACAAGGGTGGAGCAGATCCCCTTCCAGGTCCCACAAAGTTCATCCACAAGGGGGATCAGTAGCATCTCCCTCCCCTGTCCAGGTCTAAAATCGGACTGCAAAGGGTCAGGATAATCTAAGAAGACTGTAGTTGAGTCGCTACTAGCATCTTAACAAGCTTTCCCCACAAGGAAGCATTTGAGACTTTGAAGTGGTTAAGATCAACCAGATTCAGAGAGAAGCTCTTTACAAGGGAGTCCACCACCGCCTTTTTCAAAGCAGCTGGCAAAACCCTCTGCTGAAGAGAAGCATTAGCAACCTCCCAGGTTCAGCCACTCACACAAACAGATGCCCCAGACTCCCCAAGAAAGCCAAGAAGGGCACATGCTAAGATCATGGCAGATGAAACTCAGGCTAAGGAACATTCTATGCACTTTCTTGCATAGAATGTTCCTTCCCAAAAAATTGCAGACTACGGGGACCATTTGCGCTTCAGATGCTTTGTTGTAAACTGCTGCCATCGTGGGAAACTTTTTTCACACCTGTTTTGAAGCACACTTTTCAACCTCAGATACATTCGACCACTGATTCCACAGGGGGCTGCTTTTGTGTCATCGTTTCCCTTTGAAAAGGATGAAAAACCAAATATGGTTAATTTGGACAAATAGTTTTGCAACATGACATCGGCTGGCAACCAAAGGTTTTCGATACCTCAGGTTGCAGAGACAGGAAACGACCCTCAGTGTCTGGATTTCCTGCCTGTGGATTTGACACGGCAAAAAAAGAATTCCGGTAACTTTAGGGTGCCTTGATAGAAATACGATGATTTGACATCAAACGCAAGACCCCTCCCCTTTAATGGGCAGGTTCAGCCAGAGCTGACGTTTTGGGTGGAATAATAAATAAGAACATCAACAATCCAGAGCATATCCAAAGAAGGACAATATACAGAGGAGTTTGAAAAGGAGGAACAGTTAAAGGAAGTAGGTAAGTGAAGAAATGATTGTGATCAGCTGATATTTGAAGACCTGTCCAATGAAGCATGGAACAATATTAGAATTGAGGGTTAAAATGATAAGAAACATGTTGATGATGAGTACTATTTGGCAGTAGAAATGTTGGGCAAAGGTGCTGGTGAGGGCAAATTGATTTTCGACAGTTAACTGGAAGCATCACAAATATCAACTATACCAACCTTCTAGGACCTAAACCTGCAAATGTAACAGAGTGACAGAGCTGGGAGGGGGTCTCCTAGTCCAACCTTCCATTCTAAGATGATGGACTTCATGAACCAATGGTCAAGGCCAACCTCAAGGCCAAGCTTACATTCTTCATGAAAAATGAAGAATTGCTAAATCAGATCAAATCTTTCTCTTTTTTCAGGCAGAAAAGTTCTACTTGAAGGAACAAGGCCATGGCTATGTTGCTGCTGTGGATCCTCTCCCTGGCTGCCTCTTTTCCCCTGCCTGCCACTGGGGAGGTGTTGGACAGTTTTGACAACTGCAGTCATTTCTTCTTGGATAGAAAAGCCCCTGAAATGGAGACAAGTAATTCAGCCAGAATCTGCCAATTCTATAACCACAGATATCGCTTTGCCACAATGTATGATAGAAAAGAGCGCATACCTGTATTCTCAGCATATAAATATCAACCTGGTAAGGGTAGAAGAAAAAACATATGGAAGATCGAACCGCAGGTAAAATGAGTTCCTATTTGAAGCTAGATTTTCATTCAATGGAAGCAACCTTAAAGGAATAATCAATGGTTTGTTCATAAGGCAGGACAATTAATTTAAGAATGATTAGTACTTAATTAATCCCAGATTCACCAGGAACTAGGTCAGGGGTGTCAAACTCGATTTCATTGAGGGCCACAACAGGGCTGTGTTTGACCACGGAGGGCCCGGGAGGAGCTTAGGGCATGGCTCGGAAAT
The DNA here is from genome assembly GCF_964273705.1 of Natrix helvetica. Lineage (NCBI taxonomy): Eukaryota > Metazoa > Chordata > Lepidosauria > Squamata > Natricidae > Natrix > Natrix helvetica. The sequence goes on along the minus strand of NC_138553.1, from coordinate 4,878,739 downwards.
GTGGCTGGAGGTCGGGTGGCCATGGTGGGCGTGACACAGGACTCGTGTCGGGATCGCCTGTGGTGGCCAAGGGGCTATGGCAGGACTTCCCTGAGACCCTCCCTCACTCTCATTATAATCTCCTTTCTTCCGTTTCTTCCTTTTCCTTCCCCTTCCTTCTCCTTTCTTCTTCCTCCCCCTCTTCCCTTCTTTTTCTTTGCCATTCCTCTTTCCCTTTCTCCTTTCCTGTCCCTTCTTGCATGCTCAAATGCAAAAGGGGGAAACCTTTCTCCTTTTGTTTTGCTTTTAGCACACGGGCGCACACAAAACCCGAGTTCAGAGGTGGTATTCAGCAGGTTCTGACTGGTTCTTCAGAACTGGTAGCGGAAATTTTGAGTAGTTCGGAGAAATGGTAAATACCACATTTATTCTCTGCCTCCCGAGTCCCAGCTGATTGGGAGGGAATGGGGATTTTGCAGTATCCTTCCCCTGGAATGGGGAGGGAATGGAGATTTTACAGTATCCTTCCCCTGCAGTGGGGAGGGAAGGGAGATTTTATAGTATCCTTCCCTTGGAATGTGGAGGGAATTGAGATTTAATACAATACAATACAATAGCAGGGTTGGAAGGGACCTTGGAGGTCTTCTAGTCCAACCCCCTGCCTAGGCAGGAAATCCTATACCATTTCAGACAAATGGCTATCCAACATCTTCTTAAAGACTTCCAGTGTTGGGGCATTCACAACTTCTGGAGGCAAGCTGTTCCACTGATTAATTGTTCTAACTGTCAGGAAGTTTCTCCTCAGTTCTAAGTTGCTTCTCTCCTTGATTAGTTTCCACCCATTGCTTCTTGTTCTACTCTCAGGTGCCTTGGAAAATAGTTTGACTCCCTCTTCTTTGTGGCAACCCCTGAGATATTGGAAGACTGCTATCCTCTCTCCCCTAGTCCTTCTTTTCATTCAACTGGACATACCCAGTTCCTGCAACCGTTCTTCGTATGTTTTAGTCTCCAGTCCCCTAATCATCTTTGTTGCTATTCTCTGCACTCTTTCTAGAGTCTCCACATCTTTTCTACATCATAGTGACCAAAACTGAATGCAGTATTCCAAGTGTGACCTTACCAAGGCCTTGTTAAGTGGTATTAACCCTTCATGTGATCTTGATTCTCTCCCTCTGTTTATGTAGCCTAGAACTGTGTTGGCTTTTTTGGCAGCTGCTGCACACTGCTGGCTCATATTTAAATGGTTGTCCACTAGAACTCCAAGATCCCTTTCACAATTACTACTGTTGAGCAAGGTACCACCTATACTATACCTGTGCATTTCGTTTTTGTTGCCTAAATGTAGAACCTTACTCTTTTCACCATTGAACTTCATTTTATTAGATAGTGCCCAATGTTCAAGTTTGTCAAGGTCCTTCTGTATCTTTAGCCTATCTTCTGGAGTGTTGGCTATTCCTGCCAGCTTGGTGTCATCTGCAAATTTGATGAGTTCCCCATTTATTCCCTCATCCAAATAATTGATGAAGATGTTGAAGAGTCCTGGGCCTAAAACAGAGCCTTGGGGTACTCCACTGCATACTTCCCTCCATGTAGATGCAGTTCCATTGAGGACTACACGTTGAGTGCGGTTGGTCAGCCAGTTACGAATCCACCTGGTGGTGATGCTGTCCAACTCACATTCTTCTACTTTATCTAGTAGTAGGTTATGATCTACCTTATCAAATGTCTTACTGAAGTCCAAGTAAACTATATCGACGGCATTCCTCTGGTCCACTAATTTTGTCACTTTGTCAAAGAATGCAATAAGATTAGTCTGGCATGATCTGTTTTTGACAAACCCATGTTGGCTTTTGGCTATTACTTTGTTTGCTTCTAGGTGTTTCCTAATTCGTTGTGTGATTATCTTTTCCAGAATCTTTCCTGGTATTGAGGTCAGGCTGATAGGTCTGTAGTTTCCTGGATCTGTTTTTTCCCCTTTTTTGAAGATGGGAACCACATCAGCTCTTTTCCAGTCCTCTGGTAGTTCCCCGGTGTTCCAGGATCTCTGAAAGATATAGTTCAGTGGTTCTGAGATCTTGTCTGCCAGAATGGGAAGGGAATGGGAATTTTGCAGTATCTTTCCCCTTGGAGTGGGGAGGGAATGGAGATTTTACAGTATCCTTCCCCTGGAGTGGGGAAGGAATGGGGATTTTACAGTATCCTTCCCCTTGGAGTGGGAAGGGAATTTTGCAGTATCCTTCCCCTGGAGTGGGGAGGGAATTGAGATTTTACAGTATCCTTCCCCTGGAGTGGGGAAGGAATGGGGATTTTACAGTATCCTTCCCCTTGGAGTGGGAAGGGAATGGGAATTTTGCAGTATCCTTCCCCTTGGAGTGGGAAGGGAATGGGAATTTTGCAGTATCCTTCCCCTTGGAGTGGGAAGGGAATGGGAATTTTGCAGTATCCTTCCCCTGGAGTGGTCTATGCAAATGTAGTTGTCCGTTCTATGCAAATGTATCCCATTCCATGTCTGACTCATCTTTCCCCAGGTCCAAAGTGTCTGGTTTAGTGCTGTGTGAATGTTAACCAAGCCCATTCCTTGTCCTTCCTTATTCTTAGCTTGCCCTGCCTGAGGACCGTAAGCGAAAAAGCATGGCATCGGAAAGGACTTGTAAAATCAACCGTGACCTCCTGAAAAACAGCCAGGCGGTTTCTGAGGATTACAAGGGGCCTACCATATATGACCGAGGACACTTGACGCCTGTGTCCCATCAACCAGACCAGAGTAGCAAAGATGCGACCTTCACCTTGACCAACATCGTGCCCCAGTTTCGCCAACTCAATCAAAGGAAATGGAAAGACTATGAAAACAATATCAAAGACTATAGTAAGGGGTGCCGGGATACGTATATCCTTGTGGGTGCAGTGCCCGGGCGTAAACTCCTCAAGAAGAGAGTGAACATACCCAGTCATATCTGGGCTGCAGGTTGTTGTGTGACTCAAGACAATCGCAAAAGATCCTGGGCAGTCATCGCACAAAACGATCAGAATAAGGTAGACTCGTGTATCCTGAGGACGCTGGAAGAGCAACTTGCTAAACTTTACAAGAAGAAGAAGATTAATCTTTTCAACAGTGCTTGTTATTCGGGGCGGTACGTGGCCAAAGAATTTCACAGAGCAAATGCAACCAGATTACACACTTAGCAGCTTACTCGTATTAGATATAGAATAAATGCAGTTAATAATTACAGATCATCCTCAACGTACGACCCAAATCCAGCCCAACATTTATGTGGTTAAATGGGGCATTTGTTGAGTGAGTTTTGCCCCTTTGGGTGACTTTTCTTGCCACAGTTACTAAGTGAATCACCACGGGTGATATGTTAGTCATATGGTTGTTAAGCGAATCTGGCTTCAGTGATTCACTTAACAACTGTAGCCAGAAAGGTCACCAAATAAGATAAGATAACCTGGCCCACATTAAAAATGAAATTGTTGCCTGCTCTCAAAAGAAAGTATATATCTACCCACACACATAGATAACACACATTTACACATGCTATATACATACATATCTATATCTACACCTACACATATTTTATATCTATCTATCTATCTATCTATCTATCTATCTATCTATCTATCTATCTATCTTTATCTATCTATCTATTTATTTATCTATCTATCTATCTAATTAGATGATAGATAGATAGATAGATAGATAGATAGATAGATAGATAGATAGATAGATAGATGTAGGTAGGTAGGTAGGTAGGTAGGTAGGTAGGTAGGTAGGTAGGTAGGTAGGTAGATATAGGTGAGTAGGTGGGTAGGTTAGTAGATATAGATAGATGAGAGAGAAAGATACAGATAACTAGACACGTCGATAGATAAATCGATTGATAGATGATAGATGGATAGATAGGTAGGTAGGTAGGTAGGTAGACAGACAGACAGACAGACAGACAGACAGACAGACAGACAGATAGATAGATGAGATAGATAGATAGATGATATAGATAGATAGATAGATAGATAGATAGATAGATAGATAGATAGATAGATAGACAGACAGACAGACAGATCGATAGATGATAGGTAGATAGATAGATTGATAGATTGATAGATAGACACACACACTCACAAATATGGGTCAAAACTCACTTAACTGTCCCACTTAGCAAAAGAAATTTTGGACCCAGTTGTGATTGTAAGTCAAGAACCACCAGTATTACTGCTGTTGTGTAATCTCTCTTTACAGTAATTAGAAAAGCCCTCACAAAGAAAGGCATTGGGCAGAAAGAGAAAAAGATAGTGTGCATATTTTTACTTACTTTAAACGATGCCAACTAGGCTATAAATAAGGGGATTTCACCCACACCCACCCCTCCCCCAGTAAAGCTGTGTATGTGGTTATTCCATGTGACATTCTGTGGAATTGAAAGTTTCACTTTAAAGAACCAGGAGGGGAGGGAGAGAGAGGGGGGGAGAGATGTTGGACAAGGCTGATAATTTGCTTAACAAATGCAGGAAAAAGTCGCAAACTGTGACTTACACAATTGTAAGTGAAAGACTAGCTGTGTGTAGGTATTAGAATTCTTTTTCAATAGCATTTTTTTTAGTTTGTGCAATAAAAATGCTTATCAAAGATGTGTGTCTGTTCTGACTCAGCTCCCCAAACACAACAAACCCTCTGTAGTTAAATCAATTATTTCTTTTTTGCCGGCAGCCCCGGCAAAAAGTTTCTGTCGGCCGGCCAGAAGATGAATAGTTGTCTGCCATATCTATTCCTTTCCACCCCTTGCCTTTTATCTCTAGAGCTAAGGTGGGGCTTCCCTAGCAGCAGAGGCTCTTCCGTCCCAAGGACCAGCCCATAGATTTCCACTGCTCTCCTCTCCTCTGCCTTCTGCGCATCTGTGCGTCAGGCACTGGACCTAGCTGTTACTCCTCTTCCTCATCAGCCACCTCCAGACCTGGGGGCTGTTGACTCTCCATCGGAGGGCTGATGGACGGCCCAGGCTCCGCCTCCATCTCTCTCTCTCTCTGCCAGCTCCATTCCCTCTTCCCACTCGGAGTTCTCACGTTGCCTTGATGCTGACCCTAATTCCCACACCTCCTTCTGCTCCTCTGATTCGGCTGCCTGAGGACCCAGGAGCCACCAGGCCACAATAGTGTCCTTATGACTTTTAGTTTATCAGCCTAACAAAGTTTGATCATTCGTTTTTACACAATATTATCAATCAGGACTATGTGTGTAACAGAATAACAGAGTTGGGAGGGACCTTAGGGGTCTTCTAGTCCAGCCCCTCACTCAAGATGGAAACTCTACACCATTTCAGACAAATGGCTATCCAATCTCTTCTTAAAAACTTCCAGTGTTGGGGCATTCACAACTTCTGGAGGCAAGTTGTTCCACTGGTTAATTGTTCTCACTATTCTCCTTGGTTCTAGGTCGCTTCTCTCCTTGATTAGTTTCCATCCATTGCTTCCTGTCCTACCCTCAGATGCTTTGGAGAATAGCTTGACTCCCTCTTCTTTGGGGCAACCCCTGAGATATTAGAAGACTGCTATCATGTCTCCCCTAGTCCTTCTTTTCATTAGACTAGACCTACCCAGTTCCTGCCAGTTCCTGTATCAATTCACAGCTGGTTTATGCGATCGTTGGAAGCTCCCCCCCCCCCAACCTTTTTAAAGCATTTTTGTCCTGTTGGTGAATAGGCAGGGGAAAATGCTTTTAAAAGCACAGGGAGGGGGGACACTGCGAAAGAGAGAGAGGGAGGGAAAAAGGAGAGGGAGGAAAGACCACAAACTTGGTGCAGCTTCAGAGGATACCTTGAAAGAGTACAGCAATCTAGGGCTGGAAGGGACCTGGAGGTCATCTAGTCCAACCCCCTGCTCCAGCAGGACATTGTTAAGAAAGAAAGAAAAAAGAAAGAAAGGGAGGGAGGGAGGGAGGGGAAAAGGAGAGGAAGGAAGGACTACAAACCTGGCACTAGATGCAGCTTCAGAGGATAATCTAGGGCTGGAAGGGACCTGGAGGTCATCTAGTCCAACCCCCTGCTCCAGCAGGACATGGTTAAGAAAGAAAGAAAAAGAAAGAAAGGGAGGGAGGGAAAAAGGAGAGGAAGGAAGGACTACAAACCTGGCACTAGATGCAGCTTCAGAGGATAATCTAGGGCTGGAAGGGACCTGGAGGTCATCTAGTCCAACCCCCTGCTCCAGCAGGACATTGTTAAAGTGAGTTTCTGTCTTTTTACCCTCCACCCAGTCACTTGACTACATAGCCACGCCCACCCAGTCACATGACACACACCCCACCAAGCCAGACTACATAGCCACGCCCACCCAGTCACATGACACACACCCCACCAAGCCACGCCCACAGAACTGGCAGGAAATTTTTTTTAGATTCCACCACTGATAAATAGGTACCACTCAGTGGGAAGGTAACAGCCCCCCCCCCCCGTGCCTTGGCATGTAGCCATCCTGGTCACATGACCCTGGAAACATCTGCAAAATGTTGGCATTAAAATCCGGTCAGTGTCTCACTCCAAGCCAGGAAAACCGTGCAGGAGAAACGAATTGGAGGCAAGCTGCAGTTAGAAAGGAGAATCTTCATTTATCTTGGAATCAATTGGCAAAACAGTCTGGTGAGTGGATCTGTTTTTATTTGGTTCTAGGGCTTTATGATTTAGGTTAATTGTACCTATTTACCGTGTTTCCCCGAAAATAAGACAGGGTCTTATTTTCTTTGGACTCCCGAGGCTTGGCCTTATTTTCGGGGCGGTCTTATTATTTTTGAGGCGCAGGAGACGGCGAGCCTGGTCCCCTCGTGGCTGCTGCTGCGTTGCAATATTTTCGGGGGGACTTATTTTAGCGCATGAGCTCAGAAGCCCCATTGGGCTTATTATCCGGGGAGGTCTTATTTTTAGGGAAACAGGGTGCATTTATACAATACAATAGCAGAGTTGGAAGGGACCTTGGAGGTCTTCTAGTCCAATCCCCTGCCTAGGCAGGAAACCCTATACCGTTTCAGACAGATGGCTATCCAACATCTTCTTAAAGACTTCCAGTGTTGGGGCATTCACAACTTCTGCAGGCAATTTCTGTTCCACTGATTAATTGTTCTAACTGCCAGAAAGTTTCTCCTCAGTTCTAAGTTGCTTCTCTCCTTGATTAGTTTCCACCCATTGCTTCTTCTTCTGCCCTCAGGTGCCTTGGAGAATAGTTTGACTCCCTCTTCTTTGTGGCAACCCCTGAGATATTGGAAGACTGCTGTCATGTCTCCCCTGGTCCTTCTTTTCATTAAACTAGACACATCCAGTTCCTGCAACCGTTCTTGAATATGTTTTAGCCTCCAGTCCCCTAATCCTCTTTGTTGCTCTTCTCTGCACTCTTTCTAGAGTCTCCACATCTCTTCTACATCGTGGCGACCAAAACTGAATGCCGTATCCCAAGTGTGGCCTTACCAAGGACTTATATTTGTGAGTCTTGTGCCAATGAGTGATGCTACGTTGTCAGGACCACGTTGTGTAAATTTCTGAACTGAGCTTTTCAAACCCCGGATATATTCAACCATTTACTCCACATGAGGCAGCCTTTCTGTCGCTGTTTTCTTTGAAAGCAGTCAAAACTAATTGTGGTTGGTGTGGGCAAAGAGATTGAGACACAAAAGCTTGCGGCTTAATGTTCTCAGAGGTTCTTCTCGATAGTTTTCAAAAGTCTCTTCCTTTCTTAGACAGGAAACTAGCCTCCGTAACTGGGTTTCCTGCCTGGAGATTTGTCACTTCTGGAAAAGAATCCGGGTAAGCTCAGGATGCCTCAACAGAAATACGGTGTTGTGACATCAGAACCCAAAGCTTCCCCCCCCCTTTTTTTTTTTTCTGTGCAGGTTCTGGGTAGCCCATTAAAAAGGACATCAGCAGTCCAGAGCATATCCAGAGAAGATCAATATCCAGAGGCATGTGAAAAGGAGGAAGATTTTTAAGAGGTAGGTAAGTTCTGATTGCCTTAATATATTACAAGCTGTCCTGCAAAGGAAGGGAAGGGATTGGAAGGGGGGAAGGGAAGGGAAGGGAGGGGAGGGAAGGGAAGGGAAGGGAAAGGGGAGGGAGGGGAGGGAAGGGAAGGGAAGGGAAGGGGAAGGGAGGGGAGGGAAGGGAAGGGGAGGGAAGGGAAGGGAAGGGAAGGGAAGGGAAAGGGAAGGGAAGGGAAAGGGAAGGGAAGGGAAAGAGAAGGGAAGGGATTCCATTCCTTTCTATTCTATTTATAGTGCCTATTGTATGTGGCTTTTTAAAATGTCCCAAATGACAATTGCAGACAGAAGGTGGCAGCACCTCACCAGTCAATAAAACCCACCAGCCTCTCTTTCAACAGTTTTCTGACAGAAGAGAGCAGTTATTGGGGTCATGAACATGTAAGAAAGAGATGGGTGGCAGACAAGATAGGAAAGTGGGAAGGGGAGGGGAAGGGAGGAAGGAGGAAAGGAAGGAGAAAAAAGAGAGGAAGGAAAGAATGGAAATGGAGGGAGAAGGGAGGAAGGAGGAAAGGAACAAGGAAAAAGACAAAGAATATAAAACAGGGATGGAAAGGAAAGGGAGGAGAAAGTGAAGGGGAGGAAGAGGAGGGGAGGGGAGGAAGGAAGGAGGGGAAAAAGAGGAAGGAATGGGAAAGGGAAAGAAAGGAAAGAATGGAAATGGAGGGAGAAGGGAGGAAGGAGGAAAAGAACAAGGAAAAAGATGAAGAATAGAAAACAGGGATGGAAAAGAAAGGAAAGGAGAAAGGGAAGGGAAAGGAAGGGAAGGAAAGGGAAGGGAGGGAGGGAGGAATAAAGAATGTAAAGAATAAACAAAATAATCAAATGATCAAAATATATGAAGAACGGTTGCAGTAATTGGATATGTCTAGTCTAGTGAAAAGAAGGACTAGGGGTGACATGATAGCAGTGTTAAAATATTTGAGGGGTTGCCCCAAAGAAGAGAGAGTCAAGCTATTCTCCAAGGCACCTGAGGGCAGGACAAGAAGCAACGGGTGGAAACTAATCAAGGAGAGAAGCAACTTAGAACTGAGGAGAAATTCCCTGACAGTTAGAAAAACTAATCAGTGGAACTCCTTGAATCCAGAAGTTGTGATTGCTCCAACACTGGAAGTTTTTAAGAAGATGTATTGAAGAAGTGTGGGGAAAGACGAGGCTTGACACAAAGAGGAACGTCCAACTCTGTTTTATTCACAAGAAGCAATGACAAGTAATACAGGAGAGAATCACCCGTTCCTTAGCCTGACAGCTATTTAAGGGAAAGCTGTCAGGCCGAGGAACCAATCAAGAGAGCAGATCAGCCCGCCTTCAGCCATGCCGCGCCTGATTGGCTAAGGCGCAGCATGGCTGTTGCTGGCTGACAACAGGGGGAATTCCCCGGTCGTAAGTCGGGGAGGAAAGAATACAATACTCCTTCCCCCCCCAGCGAGTACGCATGCGTAGCAGTGGAGCATGCGTAGTCGCTAAGATAGGCTGGGCGGCGACGGACACGCCCAGAACGCCTCAGAACTGGGCAGACCGTCGGAGAAGGAGGTGGTGTCCGTGGGAGCTCCTCCCTGAAGGGAGTGGAGCTCCGGGCGCCATCTTGAAGGCCTACCCCAGCCGGAGGAGGAGGCGGAGACTCAGGAACAGGTAGGCAGGGCCGGGGTGGCGCGGCCGCTGGCGGGTTTGAGTCAGGGAAGTTTGAATTGTTGCGAGGGACAGGCTGGCCTGATTGAGGGAAGGCCAAAGTCGGTTGCAATGGCGGAGCTGGTAGCCCAACGGGGGCTGAAACTATGGAGGGCTGTGGAAGGCGGAAGGCGCCTGGAACAGTCTCTGGCGAAACTTCTTGCGGCCTGGGCAACTGCCACGGCGGGGGAATCGGGTGCGGCGCCAACCCCGGGGCCTCGGGATGACTTGGCGAGGCCGACCCTGTGGGGTTGTTGTGTGGATCCAAAGGTTCGCGACGCCTTAATTGATCCACGTGGCGGCGCCAGTCTGCACCGTCGGCGGTCCGGACCCTGTAAGAGCAGGGGCCGGTTACAAAAGTGACGGTGGCAGGCACCCACTTAAAATCCCCGGAGAAAGCCCTTGCCCATACTGGATCGCCCTCACGAAAGGAACGAGGAGGGGGTCCCAGGTTGCTCGGCTGTGCCTCAGAATAGGTTGGGTGCAACCTATCTAAGGTGGTCCGCAGGCGCCGGCCCATCAGCAGCTCAGCTGGGGTTTTGCCGGACAAGGGACACGGGGTGGAATGCTGAACCAGGAGGTAAGCAGCCACCCTCGTGGGCCAGTCGCCCTTGTCCATTCGGCCAAGGGCGTCTTTGGCCGAGCGGACAGCGCGTTCCGCCCGGCCATTGCTGGCCGGATGATAGGGAGCGACGAGGGCATGCCTGATGCCTTGGGTGGCCAGGAAGCCCTGGAACACGGTGGACGCAAACTGAGGACCATTGTCCGACACAACGACGTCCGGCAAGCCGTGGGTGGCAAACAGGCGCGTCAGTGCTCGGACAGTGGCCTCGGCTGTGGTGGAGGTCATGATGATGAGCTCCACCCAGCGCGAGTAAGCGTCCACCACAACCAGGAAAACCTGACCTCGGAAAGGCCCGGCGAAGTCCAGGTGGAGGCGTGACCACGGGCCGCGGGGAATCTCCCACTCCCGCGGCGGGGCCGCCGGAGGCGCTGGACGGGAGACCTGGCAGGTCGAGCACCTGGCAACACAGGTAGCTATCTCGTCGTCCAGACGGGGCCACCAGACATAGCTGCGCGCCAATGCCTTCATGCGCGCTATGCCAGGGTGGCCCTCATGGAGGCGAGACAGCACCTGGTCACGCAGAGTGGGTGGAATGATCACCCTGTCCCCCCACAGGAGGCACCCACTGTGAAGGGACAGCTCTAACTGCCTGGCCTTGTAGGGGCGGTGGCCGTCGGGCACCGGCCCCCCAGGCCACCCCCGCAGAACCCAGGTCATCACCTGGGAGAGGGTGGGGTCGGCCAGAGACGCTGCTGCCACATCGCCCGCAGAGAGCGGCAAGGCCAGGTCTGCAATGGCCAAAACAGACAGGCAAGGCACTGTCTGAGGATCGGAGACGGGCAAGGGGCAGCGGCTGAGGGCATCAGCGTGCCCCAGCTGCTTGCCAGGGCGGTAGACTAGGGCATACGAGTATGCCGCTAGGAACTCTACCCAGCGTGTCATCCGGGGGGACAGAATGGGAGGGGTCGGACGGTCACCGGCCAGAAGCCCAAGGAGCGGCTTGTGGTCAGTGAAGAGCGTGAAATGCCGTCCGTAGAGGTATTCGTGGAACTTTTTAACCCCGGACACGGCAGCCAGAGCCTCCTTGTCGATCTGGCTGTAATTTCTCTCCGCTGGAGAGAGTGTCCGGGAATAAAAAGCTATGGGGGCTTCCGAGCCGTTGGGGAGGACGTGGCTCAGAACCGCCCCCAAACCCACGGGGGAGGCGTCACACGCCAGAGTCAGGGGCATCCTGTCACTATATTGGACTAGGACTGCCTCTGACGTCAGCATGTCTTTGACAGCCGCGAACGCATGCGCTTCGCGGCTGCCCCAGCGCCAGGCTGCCGATCGGTCGAGCAACCGATGCAGCGGCTCGGCTAGTGACGCCTTGTGCGGCACAAATGGCGCGTAGAAATTTAAAAGCCCCAAGAACGACTGCAGCTCCGCCTTAGAGGCGGGGGTGGGGGCGTTCTTGATGGCTGCGACTTTAGTAGGGGTGGGGTGGATTCCGTGGGCATCAATGGAGAAGCCGAGGAAATCCACTTTAGGCACAGCAAATGAACATTTGCTGCGCTTTAATTTGAGACCCGCGCCCCTAAAACGGTCGAGGACCTTCCCCAGTACTTCGAGGAGTCCTGAGCGGCTGGATGCAGCGATCAGGACATCGTCGAAATAGGGTACAACGCCAGGGAGCCCATGGAGCAAACGCTCCATGAGGCTCTGGAAGATCCCCGGGGCCACGGAAATGCCGAATTGGAGGCGGCGGCAACGGAAAGCCCCACGGTGGGTGACGATAGTCTGCGCAGCCGCCGCTTCGTCATCCACCGGGAGCTGCTGGTAGGCCTGCGCCATGTCCAGTTTCGCAAAAATACAGCCCTGCCCCAGGGAGTGGAGCAGGTGCTGTACGACAGGGACTGGATAGGGGTTTGCCTGAAGGGCCAAATTGATGGTTGACTTAAAATCGGCGCAGAGGCGTATGGAACCGTCGGCCTTCACAGGGACCACTATTGGGGTCTCCCAACGCGAGTAATCAACAGGCTCCAATACACCCTGCGCCAACAAGCGGTCAATCTCCTCATCAACTTTGGCCCTTAAGGCAAAAGGCACCCTGCGGGCCTTCAGCCTAATGGGAGCAACCTGGGGATCTAAATTAAGAGAGATGGGGGTGCCCTTGTATAGTCCCAGCTGGCCGTCAAAGACGTCCGCGTAGGCGGAGATGACAGCAGCTACGTCAGGGGGCGTGTCTGAGATGGAGTGCACCCCCTGTACGGAGAGACCAAGGGCGGGGAACCAATCTAGCCCCAATAATGCGGGGAGGGACTTCTCAACCACTAGGATTGGCAGGCACCCCGAAAACCCCCCGTATTCAACCCTGACTGTGTGACAGCCCAGGGTTGGAATAAGTGACCTCTGATAGTCTCTTAAAGCCACGGGGCTAGCAGACAACTGGCGTTTAAGGACGCCAGGGCAAAGTTTCTGGAAGTCTGCCCAGGCAATTAAGGAGCGGGACGAGCCGGAGTCCACCTCCATTACGCAAGGCGCGCCCTCAATGAGGACTGACGCCTTGATTCTGTCCGCACCTGCGGAGGCCTGGTAGATTGCCTCAGCAGGGGCGGCTGCTGGGCCTGGCTCCACGGTGTAACAGCTGGCTTTCGATCGCGGCTGGCGACGGGGCTGCTGCTGCGGTCCGGCTGTCATCTGCTGGCCTGTGGCTCCCTGGGATGGCGGTGGTGGTAGCACAGCTCGGCAAACTTGGGCCAGGTGCCCTTTCTTCGAACACCGGCGGCAGATGGATGCCCGGAATGGGCAGGCGGACCGGTCGTGGCTGCCTCCGCAGCCAAGGCAGGCTGTCACAGTCTGGCGCGGAGGTCGCGGATTGCGGCGGCTCCGCAGCTCTGCCAGGCGAGCCACGAGTTCTTCCTCTTCCTCAGCCGGGCTCGGAATGGGCACCAGCTGATCAATGAGGCAGGTCTGCGCTGGGGAAGATTGAAACGGGTGGCGGTCCATCTCAGCGACGGATTGCTCCGACAACTCCGCCGCCCGTGCCTCAGCGACCGCCTCTGACAGGGTGATTTCTGGCCGAGCCAGGAGACGCCTCCTCAGCCGGCGGTCCCTGATGCCGCTCACGAATTGTTCCACCAGGTTGTCCTCCAAGTCTGGGAACTCGCAGGGTATGGCTGTGGTCCGCAAGGACTGGAGGAACTGGCTGACGTCTTCGTGCGGCTTCTGGACGCACTGGCGGAAAGCGTACCGCCTGGTGATTTTCGATGGGGTCGGGGCGTAATGTCCCTTCAGCTTGGCCATCAGCGTGTCCCAGTCGAGGTCGTGGACTGGCACTGGGGCTGCCAACGCCCGGGCGGCGTTGAACATAGGGGTTCCGCAGCTACTGAGGAAGAAGCTGCACTTCTCCTCCATCGGGATACCCCGTTTCCCGTTGGCTCGTAGGAAGCACTCAAATCGCTCCAAAAATCCCGTCCATCCCTCTCCCTCGGTTCCGAAGGGAGCGAACGGTGGAAGCGAAGACATTGCGGCTTGAAGTTGTGCGGCTCGGGGAGCTAAACTCAAGCGGCTGTGTTAAGAGGTCGGGTTCCGTCAGGGTCGTCGCCTCAGAAAGATCCCACCTTCGTCGCCAGTGAAGAAGTGTGGGGAAAGACGAGGCTTGACACAAAGAGGAACGTCCAACTCTGTTTTATTCACAAGAAGCAATGACAAGTAATACAGGAGAGAATCACCCGTTCCTTAGCCTGACAGCTATTTAAGGGAAAGCTGTCAGGCCGAGGAACCAATCAAGAGAGCAGATCAGCCCGCCTTCAGCCATGCCGCGCCTGATTGGCTAAGGCGCAGCATGGCTGTTGCTGGCTGACAACAGGGGGAATTCCCCGGTCGTAAGTCGGGGAGGAAAGAATACAATATGTATAACCATTTGTCTGAAACGGTGTAGATATAGGGTTCCTTGCTTGAGCAGGAGGTTGAATTAAAAGACCTCTAAGGTCCCTTCCAACTCTGTCATTCTGTTATATTCCTTCTCCAAATTACCATTTTGCAGACTGTGGAGACTCCACCCTCCCCAGAAAATGTAGAATTGACTTAAATAAGAGTGATTCTCATTTATCCTCTCTAGTCCCTCCGGGGAGAGGGGGCGGTCTAGAAATTTAATAAATTATTATTATTATTATTATTATTATTATTATTATTATTATTATTATTATTATTATTATTATTATTATTATTATTATTAGAGTTTGGGCGGCGTTTCACGAGAAGATGCTTGCCTGGTGAAATACGTCAAAGGTTCTGGTGTCCCCAAATATCACAATGGTTTTATTATGATTTATTATGGTCAAGGTTCATTTTTCTCGCCATGCACACATATACATCCGAACTGGACAGGGTCATTTCTCTGTGTCATATAATATATGTGGGTACATGCATAGTTTTGTATTGATATATTTATTTATTTTGTCATGTTTATGTAGGGTATGTTGGAGGTGGAGGTCCTTTGAGAGCTGCATATGACGAAATTTCATTTTAATGTAGGCTGATTAATCTACATTTAAAGTGACAATAAACTTATTATTCTCTATTCTATTCCGTTCACACCTATGGTTTTGTGATCAAGATTCAGGCCCTAGGCAACTGATTCATACTTATGACGGTGGCAGTGTCCCGGGGTCACGTGATCCCCATTTGTAACCTTCCCAGTCGGCTTCCAACAAGCAAAGACAAAGGGGGGGACCCAGATTCACTTAACGACCGCATGATTCACTTAATGATGGCTGTGATTTGCTTAACAACTGTGGCAAGAAAGGTCGTAAAACACATCACAGCCTCACTTAAGAACTTTCTTACTTTGCGGTGCGAATTTTTAGACTCCGTTACGGTTGTAAGCGGAGGACTACCCATACTCAAAGCTTCCTTGGTGGACTTCATAAAGGATTTTTTTTGTTTATTTCGCCATCAGCCGTAAGAGGATGGGCACAGGGTATTTATATCTGTGCACCGCAGAATCAGATTGTGAAACACACTCCTTATCAAAACGACGGATCGTCACCAAAAACGAGAAGCGGTTGTTTAGTTTGAAAACAACTTTCCCTTTTTGGGGAGGGGTGGAGGCGATGGGAAGGCACTTGAGGTGAGAGAATAAAATTTTGAGGAGAAAATGGCTTCCTGGAGGCATGGAAGACTGTGTGAGGTAAATTCCTCCTGGGCCATTTTTGTGATTTTAAAAATAAAAGGACTACGGGCGACATGATAGCAGTCTTCCAATATCTCAGGGCTTCCACAAAGAAGAGGGAGCCAAGCAGTGGTGGGTTCCGGATCCCATCGCAACCGGTACGCTGCGATGGGGACGGGTGTCCTCCCATGCCACCGCCCTGCAACACCCAGCTGCTCGGCGGAGGTCGCACAGGCGCTACAAGCTGCATGCATGTGTGCAATTGGCCCGTTTGTATCAAAAAGCGGTAAGGAATACGGGCGGGTGGCTGGGCCTAACAAGCAACTGTTCCGGTACAGTGACCGCGGCTCCCAGTTACCACCAGTACACTCATACCGGGCCGTACCGCCTGGAACCCACCACTGGAGCCAAGCTATTCTCCATCTGAAGGCAAGATAAGAAGCAATGAATGGATGGAAACTAATCAAGGAGAAAAGCAACTTAAAACTGAGGAGAAATTTCCTGACAGAACAATTAACCAGTGGAACAACTTTCCTTCAGAAGTTGTGGGTGCTCCAAAACTGGAAGTTTTAAAGAAGATGTTGGATAGCCATTTGTCTGAAACGGTATAGGGTTTCCTGTCTAGGCAGGGGGTTGGACTAGAAGACCTCCAAGGTCCCTTCCAATTCTGTTATTCTATTCCAACATAGTGTGACTGTGTTTTTCTCAAAGAATTCAAGGCTCTCTTTTACAGTCTCTTGAAGTAATTTGGGCTGAGAAGGATAAATCGGCTTCTTGGACATTGAAGTAAACCAATGCTTGAGTTCCCGCTTGGGCTAAACTATAACCAAGTTTGATGACTAAATCTGTGAGGAGCCAAGCTCAAATCCCACTAAATAACATTTCTCACTCAATTTTGTAAAAGTGCCCATCTCCTTTTAAGTCAAACGATGCTCAAACTGAAGCAGATGCTTTAAGACTAGCTTGGGTTTTTATTTATGTATCTAATTTTATATTTATCCTGCCTTTATTATTTTTATAAATAACTTAAGGTGGCAAGTATACTTCTTCTATTGTCTATTTTCTCCACAAAAACAAGCCTGTGAGGTGGATTGGGCTGGGAGAGACAGTGATTGGCCCCAAGTCACCCAGTTGGCTGTCATTCTTAAGGAACTAGAACTAGAACTCACAATCCCTGGTGATAGACCTAAAGATACTCAACCAGTTTTCATGCCCAAGACAGAACTAGAACTCATTTCTAGCATAGGGCCTTCACTGTTAGACCAGACTCCCTTTTCCAAAATAAATCAGATTAAAATTGGGAAAGAAAAACGATTGGATCCTGAATATGTTGATTTTAGAATGAGGGATACTGGGTAATTTTCCCAAGCCCCACTCCCCAAGATGAGGGGGTCAAAATATGTTTCATTATTTATAGTCTTAGAAGGACTTTCTTTTGGCTTTCATCACATAGCCCCCGTTCAGCCATGGGGAAGAAAAAATGACAATGATAGATGATATTTGCAATGAGAAGAAATCAAAAAACTGGTATTTACCCAATGCACTTTTCAGATTCTTCTCAAACTTTTTCGGGTGCGTTTCAAGGTGTTGATCACCATCTTCAAAGCGCTCCATGGCACAGGGCCTAGTTACCTGCGGGATCGCATTCTACCACATACATCCCTGCGACCAATTCGCTCACACAGGGAGGGGCTTCTCCTGGTGCCGTCCACCAAGCAATGCCAACGGGCGGCGCCTAGGAGTAGAGCCTTCTCTGTGATGGGCCCAACCCTCTGGAATGACCTCCCCCCCGATATTAGAACTACTACCGACTTCCGCTCCTTTCGACAAAAACTTAAGACTCACCTGTTCCGACTAGCCGGCCTGGCCCACTTATAGTTCTACTCTTACCTCCTGGCGGATATTTTATTTGGGATAGCTTTTAAGGTTAATGTTTTTAACTTTTTTAACTTTTTTAAAAAAAATTAATCTAACTTAACTAAATTGTACAGGGAACTTCTACTACCTCCTCCAGTCCTATGTTTAATATATTTATTGTATACTTATAACATGTATATTTACTGTTCAACTATTTTAATATGACTGTACACCGCCCCGAGTCTCTTTTGAGAGAGGGGCGGTCTAGAAATCCAATAAAGTTAAAGTTAAAGTTAAAGTTTGCTAAAACTCTTAACATTATACGAACGAAAAATGTATTTTTGTTTTCATTTTGCTCTTCTTCTTGCCTGAATTTGTGCAGACTGGTTTGTAAACATGGTTTCTGGCTTCGTCTGTTGAAGGAATAGAACCCATATGCTTGATTCAGTAAACCACGATATAACAAACCATGGCTTAGTGCATTGTGAAAACCAAGCAACTGAAAAAGTAGGAAAGTTATCAAAACCTGAGTTTCTACTAATAAATAGTCTACGTAGATGGAAAAGACATTCCAGATATCGAAGAATGGATTCCAGAGATGTGTTTTTAAATGTTTTTATATTGTAAAAATAAAATAAAAACACAAACAATATGTTTCTAGAAAGATTTAATAATATGTGAAAAGATGGAATTAAATACAAATTAATATATGGTATTGATGGGCTGGTCATGGCACACACTTGAAAGTAAATCAGGAAGACTGTAATTGGGATATGTGTGTCTGTCCAGCCAGAGCAAAGAATGCTTATCAACAGGAAATATGCATGTGTAAAGCTTGTAGCAATTATGGGTAGTTAGAAAGTTGATAAAAACAACAAGGACTAGACAACTTGCAGACCTCAGCCAAAAGTTAGCAATGGAGATGGTTTGCAACAAATGAAATGTCTATGAGATAACTCCTGGGGCATTCATTAGCCAAGGCTTAGGAATGGGATAGCTGTAGACCAATAGAACAAAATGTAGAATTATTGCTAAAATGTTTATTAGAGGATATTTCTTATTATTAAGGTGACCAACTTTTTTACAATGAAAAGGAGGACAAATAAATTGGAAAAAAATATATCGTAAATAAAAGAAATATTTTATTCATTGCAACAATAATACACTAAAATATGATATATGCATAATAAAAACATTTGCAACATTTTATATTGTAATTATGCTTACATGCCTGTTAATTATTATTTAAATGAGTACTTTTCCATTGAATTAATATTTTTTGTCAATGTATCATCTTCTAACAATATATTGGAAATATCTGAACAAGAAATATCCTTCATATTGAATTTTACGGCAAGTGCTGCAGCTAGAGTATCAACATTCAATCTCGATTTCTCACTTGTCCAAAAATCATTGGCAATTGAAAAAAACTCTTTCAACTGCTGCATTAGTTCCAGGGCAGGACAACGTAAATTGAACAAGTATAAATAAATGTTCACATGGAATATGTTCATTTTTGAAATGGCTGAAAATATCCACCCATCTTTTATCAATTTCAACATGTTGATTTTCCCATTGTATTAATTTTTCAGAATTTAAATATACATTCAGTCTTCTAATTTCTTCAGAGACAATTGTCATCTATTTTAATGTCTAGCATTTCTTTAGATAAAAATTCAACACAAGATTCAATATCTGTTCAATATACTTGGGATGAAGTAAAAAAAAACACCATTAAAAACTGTTTAATAAAATACGTCACATAATGCGCAACAGATTAGCCTTCAAATATCAAAAAGGAGGACATGTAGGAGGACACTTTTTGAGGGAGGACAGAACTTACAAAAGAAGGACTGTCCTCCCTAAAGGAGGACGGTTGGTCACCTTATTATTATCTCACCTTCTCCTTTAGTGAAAATGGATAAAGCTTTCTTAATCCTTTGTTCTTGGTTCTTGGCCTTTAGACCAGGAGCCCTTTCCCTTGGAGGACGCCAATAAAAAGCAATCAGAAAACCTGCACCTCGTGTCTGGCGTCCATCATTGGCTCCGGCACCAGGCTCAGACCCGAATTGGGGGGGACAACAGCATTGATACTATAGAGAACTGTCCTTTTTTTTTCCTTTTAGAAAAGGTTTTCCTTTATTTAATCTGTGTGTGTGTGTGTGTGTGTGTGTGTGTGTGTGTGTGTGAGAGAGAGAGAGAGAGAGAGAGAGAGAGAGAGAGAGAGAGAGTGAGTGCGTGTGTATTATCACAGTTGTATCATCTGTACTTGGTATTTTAGTTAAATTTCACTATAATGTAAAAAAATATTGGAGAAAAGAAGTTACTAATAAGGAAAGAGGTAACTTTGGTTGCACTTACCTTATTCGTCGGCTGTTTCTCAGTTTGGCTAAGCAAATACTGCATATTTTCACAGTAATGTAGCTCAGGAAAGGAAAAATAGAGCTCAGGAGTGGTGAGAATGAACAAAGGAACCACAAGGTCTGCAATGAATCATTGCTTTCATTTTCTTACAAATAGGCTCCCTTCTGAATTTTTTTTTTTTGGTGGGGGGAGTAAAAATGGGGTAGTAGAGCAGTGCAGGACAGTTTTACAGGTAGACCTCGACTTAACAACCGTTCATTTAGTGCAGGGGTGTCCAAACTTGGGAACTTTAAGACTTGTGGACCAACTCCCAGAATTCCCCAGCCAGGAGTTGAAGTCCACAAGTCTTAAAGTTCCCAAGTTTGGAGACCTCTGATTTAGTGGATCTTTTGAAACTACAACGTCACTGAAAAAAAGTGACAGGACCATTTTGCACATTTCAGCATCCCCATGGTCATGTGGTCAAAATTTGGACACTTGGCGTGTATTTTTTAAAGAGGTTTTATTTTTTTCTTTCCATATGCATACACAAATATACATCCTCGTACATATTATTAACATTTTCCTATTGACTTCTAGCACTTATCACCACCTGATTGTGAATATAAAAAACACGATTAGGATCACTTTCTTGCCACCCCATATCTCCATCTTACTTTGCAACAACCCTGCTCCTTCCTTCTGTCTTCCCAACCTCCCTTCTCTACCTTCTTCTTTCCTCCTCTCCTTCTTTTCTTCTCCTCCTCTCTCCCCCCCCACTCCTCCTCTCTTCTTCTCCTTCTTACCCTCCCTCCTACTCTTATTTCCCCTCCCTTGCTTCCTCTCCTTTACCCTTCTTTTCCCTCCTCTTCTTTCCTCCTTTCGTTGTTGCCCTTGCTTGTTTTCTTTCACTGATGGATTTTCGGGTCGTTCCTGACTCTAGGGGGCAGTGCTCATCTCCATTTCAAAGCCAAAGAGCCAGTGCTGTCCGAAGACATCTCCGTGGTCCTGTGGCCAGTATGACTCAATGCCGAAGGCGCACGGAGCACTGTTACCTTCCCACCAAAGGTGGTTCCTATTTTTCTACTTGCATTTTTACATGCTTTATAACTGCTAGGTTGGCAGAAGCTGGGACAAGTCACGGGAGCTCACTCCGTTACACGGCGCTGGGGATTCGAACCACTGAATTGCCGACCTTTCTGATCGACAAGCTCAGCGTTTTAACCACTGAGTCACCACATCCCTCAAATCCTACAATACAATCCTACAATTTATTAAGGGCCTTGTAACATTTACAAAGGAATCTTGGTAGTGCAGTGATTAGAATGCAATATTGCAGGCTGACTCTGTCCACTGCCAGCAGTTCGATCCTGACTGGCTCAAGGTTGATTCAGCTTTCCATCCTTCCAAGGTTGGTAAAATGAGGACCTAGATTGTTGGGGACAAAAGGCTGACTTTGTAAACCACTTAGAGGAGGCTGTCAAGCATTGTGAAGCGGTATATAAGTCTAAGTGCTATGGCTATTGCTATCTCCGCTGACATTATTAAACCAACCTGAATGGTTTTATATCTCTTCTTTTGAGATTGGCCACTCCTTTGTCCTCTTAGCTATCTTCATCCCATTTTACACTAAGAGTTTTTGCGTCTGGATTAAGATTAATAGGACTGCAGTGTTCCAATATTTGAGAGCTGCCACAAAGAATGATTTCTGGAATTGAATTTGTTTAGTCTAGTGAAAAGGAGAACTAGTTATGACATGATGGCAGTGTTCCAATATCTCAGGGGCTGCCCCAAAGAAGAGGGAGTCAAGCTATTCTCCAAGGCACCCGAGGGCAGGACAAGAAGCAATGGGTGGAAACTAATCAAGGAGAGAAGCAACCTGGAATGAAGGAGAAATTTCCTGAGAGTGAGAGCAATTAATCAGTGGAACAGAAGTTGCCTCCAGAGGTTGTGAATGCTCCAACACTGGAAGTTTTTAAGAAAGAGATTGGACAAACATTTGGTATACTGTTTCCATCCAGGGCAGGAGGTTGGATTCGAACATCTGTCCCTTCCAACTCTGTTATTCTGCTCATAGTCTCTTGTAATATTCCACATATCTAACACTAAAACTGGATTAACCAAGAGCACTTGCTGTGTTAACATGACTCACGACAACCAAGCAAACCAGCACAAGGTGGCTTTAAAGGATAGTAGCTCACATCCTGACACATTTGCTGGTTCTCCAAAGATGGTGAACCACAAAACTACTGTTGTTACCGCCTTGTTGTTGTATACTGTTTTGTAGTTGTTTGGTTTCTATGCAAACAGTGGACCTCGTTCCGTGCAGTTTTATAGGGGTGTGGAAGGAAAACCAGAACGAAAACTTCTATGAAAATTCAACAGTTGTTGTTCAGTCACTAAGCCATTCCCAACACTTTGTAACTCCATGGACCATAGCACACCAGGAGGACACTCTGTCCTCCTCCGTCTCCCACAGTTGACCAAATGTATATTCGTTGCGTTGATGACACTATCTAACCATCTCATCCTCTGCTGTCTCCTTCTCCTTTTGGCCTTCCCTCTGTTGTGGCTCGCCAGTGGCCAATGGATCTGACAGCACAGTCGGACAGTGAGGAGGTTGGGGAGGAACATGGGCCAGTCCTGGAGATTGGGGAATGCTGGGACGAGGGCTCTGCATTGGAGGCAGAGATGGGTACAAGACTGTCTGGCAGTTCTCAGCTGCCTTCAGAGCTAGCAGCAGTGAGGCACAGTGTTTTATCTCAGGCGCCGGAGGTAATGACAAGGCTCATTGCTCATGCAACAGGTTTATTGAAACAGAATAGACAAGAGTGATAACAAGAACTCTGACAGCTCTTTTATACCCCGAGCTGCCATCGCGTCAACCAATAGAAATCTTCTAAATCTCCTGCCTGATTGGCAGAGGAGGGTGGGACACGTACATACATGACACAGAGGAACAGCTGGAGCTGGTTCCCAGTGTGCGCATGCGCAGAGGTGCCAGAAGAAAATAACAACTCAGAAATCAGGGTTGACATGGGAGTAAAGCCACTGGTGGATGTTGAATGGCCCCTTCCATAGGACATAAAAGAGGAGCAAAAAGAGAGTTGGCTTTTGCAGGAAGCAATTCATTCATCCGTTCATTTGTTCATTCATTCATTTCAGGAGAGTGAAGACAGAGACATGACACTCTAGGGACTGTGGTGGTGCAGTGGTTAGAAGGCAGCATTGCAGACTAACTCTGCCCATAGCCTGGAGTTCGATCCTAAGGGGACTCAAGGTTGACTCAGCCTCCCATCCTTCTGAGATTGGCAAAATGAGGACTCCGATTGTTGTGGGCAATGTGCTGATTCTATAAACAGCTCTATACACTGCTGGGCAGTATATAAGTCTAAGGGCTACTGCTAAACTAGGACTGGCCAAGCCTTTATTGGCTATGATGGGAATTATGGGACTTCAGAGGAATCATCCAAAGGTGACCTAATTGGTGTGATGACTACCCTCTTTGATTCTGCAGGCATTCAAAGCTAGCCAGAGTATAAATTAGGTAGATATGGATGTGAGTATGATAGGAAGTAGATAATTCGAGCGAAATCTTTAGTTCAGAAGCAACAAACATTAATATTACATTGGTTTCTAGGGCTACTGAGACTCTGGATAAAAAGAGGTAGCAGTGGAAATGTTAGGCCTTTCTTTACAGCCTTCGCCATAATCTTGAGTCATTTGTGGCCGAGTCTGGAGCAGGGGTGTCAAACTCAAGGTGTCGGGCCTGTAGTTATGTTCTTTTTAGGATCTTTGGCCTGCCACACTTTTCATTAATTTCCTATGCTGTTTCATTAGTGTAGTAGTTGGGAGGGGGGAATAGAAAGGAGTAGGATTGTGGAATGTATTGTTGACATTTTTTTATAGAAGCTCAAGGTCATCTTTTGTCTCCGCACCTCAACACCTGGCCGGAAGCAGAGGGGTGTAGATGCCAGCGTGGAAGATGAAGATTGGACCATGTGATGGATTGTGGGTGTGGAGATAAGATCATGAACTTTCAACTAGGTGGAATCCCAGGAAGCAAATCAGATTTGGGATTTCATTGCACAATGCCAACATGTCTGTCTTATTAAATTGGAACTTTAAGGAAAGTTTTGCCTTTGATTCTGATTTAATTCTGCATGATATTTGGAACGCTGACACAAGGACTGGGAGCTGAATATGGCCAACAAGGCAGTTAGATCTGGCCCACAAGGCCACCCCGGAAACAGTGAAGGACCACCCCACGGTGAATCTGCCAGCAAAAATAGAGCTGTGGAGGGCAGCCCGCTCTGCTTTTACTGAGGATTGCAGGAGGCCATCGCAACTGAAAATGGAGCTCAGGAGCCCATTTTTACTAGCAGTGTGCTCGTGCCACCACAGGCTCCCCCGACACAAGGGATGTCAAGCTGGCCACGCCCACCCTGGCCACACCCATCCCATGGTCAAACACAACCCTGAGGTGGCTCTCAATGAAATCAAGTTTGACACCCCTGGTCTAGAGCCACGATGGCGAACCTATGGCACGCTTGCCACAGCTGGCACGCAGAGCCCTCTCCACGCCCCAGCTCAGATCCACTGTGCATGTATATGCACACCTCTATCCAGCCAGTTTATTTTAGGGTCTCTGCCATGAATGTACAGAGGCAGGGGGCATGCGGGAGATGTGTATGAATACAAAGGGGTCATGCGTGCATGTGCATGGAGTGGGGGGGGTCAGGCGTGCATGTGCGTGGGGCAGGGTGCGTTGCAGGGGGGCAGCCTCCCAGGAGGCTGCAGGGAGGCCTACTAGGCCCAAAATGGGGCATGGGGGGAGGGGGGTCTCACATGCATGCGCAGGGGGGGAGGGGCACAGGAGGTTGTCACACGCACATTGCATTATGGATGCCGGCACACGATGACAAAAATGTTAGCCACCACCGGCATAGTAGATAGTACATTTCCTGCAGCGAAAGCATTTATCTAGACTAGGGGTCGGCAATCTTAAACACTCTAAGAGCCATTTGGACCCGTTTCCCACAGAAAAGAAAACACCCGGAGCCACAGAAACCTTCCCGTGCCTGACTATTTCCTGAGCGGCCACAAAACTAGCGCATGTAGTTGAATTAAACGTTCTGTTTTCTTCTGAAACTTATCTTTTCTTGGATTTATCCATGGTTGGCCTTCCGGGGGGTCAAAGAGCTCAATAAATTACGTTCTGGCGGGTGTCACACATTGGCAGTTGTGACGCATATTTTGAATGACAGGGAGCCGCAGCAGAAGGTTGAAAGAGCCACATGCGGCTCCAGGGCTGCAGTTTGCTCACCCCTGGTCTAGAGTATCCTGCCAATCCAGCACTGAGTTGCTACCCCGGGTAGATTTCCGATACCTAGAATAGCTCGAACTGTGAGGTCCTTGGTGTTGGCTGTTGGCTTGCAGATGTTTCATTACCCAACTAGGTAACATCATGGAAGTTGTAGACCAGGTTCTCATGGACTGCATCCTCATTCATTAGATGAAGTACAGTGAAGGTAGTCCTCAACTCACGACAGTTTGTTGAGCTACCACTCAAAGTTACACCAGCACGGAAAAAAGTAACACGACCGTTTTTCACACTTACGACCGTTGCAGCTTCCCCAGGGTCACACATGACCTAACTTCGGATACTTGACATGGCAACTGGCATATATTTAGGATGGTTACAGTGTCTTGGGGGATTCACATGATCCCCTTTTGTGACCTTCTGACAAGCAAAGACAGATCCACTTAACAGCCATGTTACTAACTTAAGTACGGCAGGGATTCACTTAATAACTGTGGCAAGAAAGGTCATAAAATGGGGCGAAACTCACTTAACAACTGTCTCATAGGAAGTGGCTGGCCCATGCAGTTGAAAGAACTGACCAACAGAGTACCAGTATTGTACCAGCTCCTTCAGCAACATAAATTTTGGGCTCGGTTACGGTCGTAAGTCAGAGACTTCTGTATCCTAAACTACAGTAATTGTTCTGGCCTGTGTTGGCAGGATGAATTACAATACAATACAATAGTAGAGTTGGAAGGGACCTTGGAAGTCTTCTAGTCCAACCCCCTGCCTAGGCAGGAAACCCTATACCATTTCAGACAAATAGCTATCCAACATCTTCTTAAAGACTTCCAGTGTTGGGGCATTCACAACTTCTGGAGGCAATTTCTGTTCCACTGATTAATTGTTCTAACTGTCAGGAAGTTTCTCCTCAGTTCTAAGTTGCTTCTCTCCTTGATTAGTTTCCACCCATTGCTTCTTGTTCTACCCTCAGGTGCTTTGGAGAATAGTTTGCCTCCCTCTTCTTTGTGGCAACCTCTGAGATATTGGAACAATGCTATCATGTCTCCCCTAGTCCTTCTTTCTCTTAAGCTAAACATACCCAGTTCCTGCAACCGTTCTTCATATGTTTTAGTCTCCAGTCCCCTAATCATCTTTGCTGCTCTTCTCTGCATTCTTTCTAGAGTCTCCACATCTTTTTTATATCGTGGTGACCAGAACTGAATGCCGTATTCCAAGTGTGGCCTTCCCAAGGCTTTATAAAGTGGTATTAACCCTTCACGTGATCTTGATTCTATCCCTCTGTTGATGCAGCCTAGAACTGTGTTGGCTTTTTTGGCAGCTGCTGCACACGGCTGGCTCATAACTAAATGGTTGTCCACTAGGACTCCAAGATCCCTTTCACAGTTACTACTACTGAGCAAGGTATCGCCTATACTGTACCTGTGCATTCCATGAATTGAAAGATGAAGTCAGGAATATTACTATTTGCATATTACAGTCCTTTGGCGTGCCAGTTTTCCTTCTTTGTCACTGGCACAGCACGTAAATGAATTGACCAAAGGAAATTGGTTGGCAAACTTCAGCGAGATGCCTCTTGATTTTTAGGAGTTGGTACAAGAGTTGGTAAAAATTGTCCACTCCGTTGGTCAGGTTTTTGAACCACACGGGCCAACCACTTCCTTCCACCGTAGCTCAGCAAAAAAAAAAACTTGTTTAAAAATGCAACTTCCTAGATGAGTAGGACTTAAGCCTGTTTTCAATTTGAGCTCCTTGCAGGGTGGGTGGGTGAAAAGGGCATAGAACTGGTGAGATAATGATCAAACTGCCTCCTGCTCTGGATCGCCAGAAGAGAGATCTACAGACTCCGGATTTGTTAGCTAAAACTCCCTTTCAAATTGATCTAAACTTCAACTCAAGAAGACGATGACTGGTTTATTTCTTATGGTTGGGCTCCTTCTGTCCTGCAGCATTTTCCAACGTAGCGAAGGGGCTGGAAGCGGTGAGTTAATTTGTGTTCCATTTGCAATTCTGAAAATATAGCAGGGAAGGCAAAATACTCTAGCAAATCCCATTTCCCGCGGATGGATTTGTCTCTGAACGTGCCTGTGAATGAAATCAGAATTCTGAAGCGAAGAATTTAAGATGATTTTTCTTTTGCAACTATGATTTAGTCACAAACATAGGAAGAACAGTTGCTAGAATTGCATTATGTCTGGTTTAACGAAGAGAAGGATTAGGGGTGAAAGGGGTACCAGTCTTCCAATATTTGAGGGGGCCGCCACAAAGAAGAGGTGGGGTGTCAATTATTTTCAAAGGCACCTGAAAGCAGGAGACGAAGCAATGGATGGAAACTAATGAAGGAGGGAAGCAACCTAGAAATAATGGGAAACTTTCTGAAAGAACGGCAGAATGGTTTGCTTTCAGAAGTTTTGGGTGCTCCATCACCGGAAGAAAAATTGGACAATCGTTTCCCTGAAATGGTATAGAGTTTCCTGGTTGAGCAAGGGTTAGACTAGAAGACCTCCAAGGTCCCTTCCAACTCTTATTCTGTTCTATCCAGGAACCTTTTCTCATCAATATTAGGGAGTACATGCCCTGCAATTTTCTTATTCCTAGATGTTTTTTTTTTCTTTTTAAAAAGCCCCCACTATCCTTTCCAACCAACAGTCTTGGGAGCAGGGATGCAATTCAGCCAGTTTGGACTGGTTCAGAAGAACTGGTAGCTTCGACAATCAGCTGAGAGCGAACCGGTTTGCTCTGATAATTACATGTGTGTGCTCAGCGAACCGATTGTTACACTGGTTGAATCCCACCACTGCAAGTTGGGAGCTTCTGATAATCTTTCACCCATAATTTCATGTATTTTGGCAGGAGAAATGGGGAATCCAGTTGCAGAAGGGAGAAACTCACATCTGATTAATGACACGTCTCTAGCAGCCACCTGCAGACAAGAAATGTAGATTTCCAGAGTTTTATTAAC
Organism: Natrix helvetica; assembly: GCF_964273705.1. Taxonomy (NCBI): domain Eukaryota; kingdom Metazoa; phylum Chordata; class Lepidosauria; order Squamata; family Natricidae; genus Natrix; species Natrix helvetica. The sequence goes on along the minus strand of NC_138553.1, from coordinate 4,850,870 downwards.
CAGAAACATTGAGAAAGAAAAGGGAATTAAATTACAAAACCAAAGACAAGAACTTACCTAGTTCTTGGAAATTATTTCTGGGCTTTCTTTTTAACCCCCCCCCCTTTTTTTTTTTCAACGCACCTTTCTTCTTTCCCCTTTGACTTTTCTGATTTTGGGAAGAGGCAGTCTTAACTTCATTTAGAAGTCAGGAAACCTGCAAGGCTTGCGATAGGAGTCTCCCAAGGCATGTTCTTCCATTTTATTTTTGTTCACAGCGATGACTTTGGGTGAAAGGGAAAGGGCCTGAAACAAAGACCTGGTTGAAAGTAAAACCTGGCTGACATAATTGCAAGCAATGGAGCAGATAAAATGTGGTCCCGTCAAGCAGCAGCTTCAAAGAATTGTTTGAACTCTTGAGAGAAAGGCGGCTGACTTTGATGGAAAGTGAGAGTTGGTTACGCACACGGCTGGTTTCACTTGAAGATTGGGTTTTTTTCATTTTACTTTCTTTGATTTTATATATATATATAATATGTATGTATGTATGTATGTATGTATGTATGTATGTATGTATGTATGTATGTATGTATGTATCAGTGGTGGGTTCCAGGCCAAATGGCCCAATACGACCGTACCAGTAGTAGCTGGGAGCAGCGGCCACCATACCAGTATGGTGGCTTGTTTGACACCCCCCCCCGCCCCCCAGCGTTCCATAGCTGTTTTTGAAGTAACCGGGCGAATTGCGCATGCACACACAGCGTGTGATGCCTGCGTGACCTTCGCCGAGCAGCTGGGTATCGTAATTTATGTCTGTGTGTTTTCGTAGATTTTCACGGGTGTAGGTATGCTGGTATTCGGGTCTTTTCCCGTGTAAGATTGAGATTGTCTTGGCAACGTTTCAGCGAGGTGTCACTCGCCATCTTCAGGCTGGGTTTTCGGCTTAAAGTGTGACCGGAGCTGCCGTCTTTCTATAAATCTTGGTGGGGGGCTGTGGAGTCCTGGCTTTGTTTCAGTAAGTGGAGTGATTGGTTGTGTGGTTGTATCATGATTGGTAGATTGGTGCTGATAGGTGCTGGCTGTGTGTCCGTTGTTGTTTTGTGTTGTAATGGCCTGGGTGGTGGGTGGGGCTCATTTGTTGACTAGGGCTAGTTTCCAGATGTCTGGTAGGTGGGAGGTATCTTCACGTTTATTCATGTTGAAGTGTTCTGTTTTGGAGATTAACCTGGTTCCTTCAAAATTAATTTCATGTCCTGTAGCTTTAAGGTGCTGGAAAAGGGAGGAAGTTTTTTTTCTTTTTTTCTTACTGTGTTTATATATTTCAGTAAGAGCCAACCAGCAGAAATCATTATAAATGGGAAACGAACCCATTATATTTATTTATTTTTTTAAAAAAATACCAAACAGGTCTATGGCCTTTCAGAAATAATAATGGTTTTCTTTATCCTTTTGAATGTCTACCTAGATACATTTCCGCTTGAAAAAGCCCCCCCCCCCCCCCGGCAAATCTTTCAGGATTGTTTCTGGAGTGGGGCACAGATGATGGAAGCTGAGAATTGATCAGGGACTGGAAACCTCTTGTGGATTTTTTGCTGGAAAAAAAGTGGGGGGGGAGGAGGGAGAGTGATTTATGGGTTTGACGATTAGAAAAGGGTTAAGACGTATAGAAGGAAATGAAATTGAAACCTTAGAGAGAGGGGGTTAAAAAGAAAGTTTCTTTTTTTTAAAAAAAATTATTAGATAAACATTAAAAACATTGGACATAGTGCGATGTTTCTGGCATAAACATTTCCATATAGTGTTTGGATCTTACAACAATTACATTTTATATCCATTACATAGGTATGGGTAGTCAGTCAGATTACCTGTCCATTAATTCTTTCTTTTAGACGTATACTTACTAACCACACAAATACATATCTGATTCCTATCTATCACACAATCTTAATACCATATTTTCCAATTCTTGTCTGTGTTTTTCGTTCCCAATCTTTTCCCCACATTTCTAACCATTGGTGCCATTTCTCCCAGATTTCGTAATATTCCGTCCTACCCTTGTCTTTGAGCTCTAGAGTCAATCTGTCCATTTCTGCGCACGTCAGTATCTTGTTTATTATTTCTTGTTCCGAGGGAGTCTCTTTATGTTCCCATTTTTGTGCAAAAAACAGTCTTGCCGCCGTTAAAACATGCAGCATTAAATATTGTCCACCTTTGCCATAAAAAATAAAATACATTTTCTTGTTCTCTGAGTTGTTTTCTTGCAGATGTTTCATGACCCAAACAGGTAACATCATCAGCACTGACAAGTTGTGGCATAGATGATGTTACCTACTTGGGTCATGAAACGCCTGCCATTCAACACCCAAGCTCAGAGAGCACCAAGGATTGCAAGGACGTTAAACTTCTAGAAGGTGAGCTTTCAGATACAGGAAGTGTGAAAATTCCATGTCACGCCAGGCAACATTCTTCCTATTTTGGTCAGTTCCAGAGGTGGGTTCCCCTCTATACAGTCTGGTATGCCAGAAGAGGTAATGAAAATCTGGAGTACCAGGATCGGTAGTAAAAATGGTGGCTTGGCCACGCCCCTGAATCTGTTCTCCCATCAGAAGCTTCATCAGAAACTTTTTTAAAAAAGGTTTTTTTCCCCCTGCCGGTTCAAGGAAGGGGAAAAAAGCTTTAAAAAGTAAGAAAGAGGGGGGGAAGGGGAGAGGAAAGGGAATGGAAGGGAGAAAGACAGAAGGAAGAAACCTTACTTTTCTGCCGGGAAAATTTTTCTCCTTTCAGCAAAGGAGAAAAACAAATGCTGTCACTTTAAATCGGAACTGAGCATGCCTGGCTGTGGAATTCTGGGAGTTGAAGTCCACAAGTCTTAAAGCTGCAAACTTTGGAGTCCTGCTTTAAATTGAAAAGCTGCTCAGGTTTGCAAAGTGACATTCAGCAGTTATTTGGGGGGGGGGGGGGATGTTGCTTCCCATAGAGGGAAGGGAGAAAGAAAGATTAAATCCTAAGAATAGAATAGGAGTAGAGTAGAACAGAGCAGAGCAGAGCAGGACAGGATAGGATAGGATAGGATAATAGAATAGAGTATTGTAGCATAGTGTAGAATAGAATAGAATAGAATAGAATAGAATAGAATAGAATAGAGTAGAGTAGAGTAGAGTAAAGTAGAATAGAATAGAATAGAATAGAATAGAATAGAATAGAATAGAATAGAATAGAATAGAATAATAGAGTAGAGTAGAGTAGAGTAGAGTAGAGTAGAGTAGCATAGCATAGCATAGCATAGCATAGCATAGAATAGAATAGAATAGAATAGAATAGAATAGAATAGAATAGAATAGAATTATTTACTGGCCAACTGTGATTGGACACACAAGGAATTTGTCTTCGGTAAATAAGCTCTCAGTGTACATATAAACTATAAGTGATAAATCATGACCATAAAAATACATTCATCATAAATCATGATACAACACTTAGTGAAAATCATGGGATACTAAATAAGCAATCAACCTAAATCTTACTGGTAAGTGAAATAAAACAATATAAATCGTAAAGACCCAAGCAACAAGGTTATCGTCATAAGTAGAAATGGAGATAGGTAATAGGAAAGATAAGAAGAAGAATAAAATAATAAGGCAGAGGTGGGGACCTCCTTTTTCCCCATGAATTGGCGGTGGAAGGAGAAACATGCAACCTAAATCCTGCACAGACACCTGCCACTCACCTTCACCTGTTCGGCCTGATTCCTAACAGGCCACGCAGTGGTGGGTTGCACTTACTTTCACTACTGGTTTGCTGATCACGCGTTTGAGCCTTCTGTTCGCGCGTGCGCGTGATCCACCGCCCTGTGACAACCAGCTGATTGTCAGAGCTCGCACAGGTGGTGCACGTGTGCAATTTGCCTTTTGCCATAAAAACAGGTATAGAGCACCGGCGGGCAAGCGTGCCAAAAAAGTCACCGTACCAGTTTGCTCTCAGCTGCTCTGGGCCATTACCGGTTCTGCCGGTTCTGCCGAACTGGGCCGAACTGGCAGCAACCCACCTCTGCTATCACAGCCCGGGACCGATCGACGGCCTAGCCGGTGAAGACGCCTGTCCTAAGGAATGATATGAAGGAGCTTCTGCTTCCTTGGCTCTTTTCCATTCTGGAAGAAGGATGGAAGAATGCAACGGATCCATCCAACTTGGCCTTTCAGGCTGACATGATCAAACAGCACCGTGTTTATAGTTTCTCTATTTTTTAATTTACAGATGAATGTCCCGAACCCGATACAACTAAATTTGCAGAGTATTACATGGATCAGTATGTCGTGGGGACTTGGGCTCGATATTATTGCGATCCCGGCTTCCGGAGAAAAGCAGGAGTAAATAACATTATCAGATGCAAGAAGATTTCTGGAGTTGCTCAATGGACGAACAGTTCCCAACCAGTTTGCATAGGTAAGAGGTGGAATTGCTGAGAAGCCTTTTGGTAGCCTGGGGAATAGAGTTAGTCCTCGACGTATGACCACAAATGAACTTGGTTATGTCCCAGTGCGAGGGGACTTACATACTGAGGCGAGACAAATGGTAAAAGCTAACAGTCCTTATTGCTAACATTGGAGGCTAACCGTTGGGACTGGTTTGAGAGCTAGTACGGCTGCTCAGCTAACAAAAGCAGCAGCTGTCAGCCTTTTGACAGCTCCTTATATAGTGGTGCCCATTTCTCCTCAGCCAATCAGGGCTCACCGGCATCTGTGACAGGTAGGGACACAGCAAACTTCAAATTTCCATTGCTAAGACACGGCAATCGCTTAAGAAATCGTGACGTGAGTTTCCTGACCTTTCTTGCCAAAGTTAAAGTGAATTAAGGGCAGTTGTTAAATGAATCGCACAAACTTTGGGAAGATAATATCCAACCGGTTCAGTTCCAAGCTGGGAGAGAAAGACGCCGGAAACATGGAGGCTGATTGGAAAGAAGGTTTAATGATAAAGCAGAACTACCAAGCCCATGGCTCTGGAGCAGCTGACCACATGGAGATGAGAGTGGGGTTTTTTTATACCTTCTCGCACTTGAGCTTCCTGTTCCTGTGCAAGAACATATATCCTATTAGCTGTTGTCAGACTCCCATGGGACCATGTAGGGATTATATAGAGGGAAGTAGATGGCTCTATAGGCACAAATCCTGGGAGTTTGTCTGAGCTATGTTTGGTTGACATTTCTGAGGGTGATGCAATGAAGGGAACTGTGTTCTGAAGGGGTGTTGGACAATTCCTATTGTGGCTTATGGCTTTTTCCTGTGTTGGGTCTTGGGCAGGGGTGGGATTCAGCCGGTTCGTACCAGTTCAGGCGAACCAGATGATAATTTTGCATCCAGTTCACCAAACTGGTTGTTGCAAGGATCAGCTGCCCCTCTCCCAGGAGTCTCCACGCGGCTCGTTCGTCATGCCAGGTAAGTGCAGGGCCTGCGTCGAGGCTCTGGGTGGATGAAAAATTGGCCCATTTCTGTCCTCCGGAGCCCAGGGGAGGACGTTTTCACCTTCCTGGAGGCTCGGGGAAAGCCTCCAGAGCCTGGGAAAGGCGAAAAACAGGCCTAGTGGAAGTCCGAAAACAGGCCTGTTTCCGGCCTTCAGAGGGCCTCCAGAGCTTGGGGGAGGCCATTTTCCCCCTCCCTGAGGTTTGAGGAAAGCCACTGGAGCCTGGGGAAGGCAAAAACACCATGGTGAGGCATTTAGAGAGGCAGAATGGTAGGATTAGCAGCAGTCATCACCCAAGATCAGGGGTGGGAATGAAAAACGTTAGCAACCGGGTCTCTGCCCAGTTGCTGAGTGGGCGTGGCTGAGTAGGCCATGGCCACGCCCACTCAGCAACTGGGCAGAGAACCGGTTGCTAACATTTTTCAATCCCACCCCTGATCTTGGGTGATGACTGCTGCTAATCCTACCATTCTGCCTCTCTTTCAAAGCATCCTGTCTTTGAATGGATTACCAAATCTGCATTTCTAAGAGCTGGACTCAGCTGCCTTCTGCTGGGGCTATTAAGGAAGACTTGGAGCCTGCTTCCTGCCTCCAAGAGCATGTTTCTCCATTTCTCTTTTAGGGAAATATAAGAATTTTCCTTTTTTTAAAAAAAAAATATTCCTCAAAATATCCTTCTTCTAGGAGGGCGGGTGCTCATTTTCTGCAGAAATTCAAGCTCTAATTCATCAAGCCGCACCCATCTTGCATTATTTCTCAACTTTTATGCACAGAGCCATGGATCTGAAAAAGATCTAAGCAAAAGAAAAAAAGTGGCTAGTTTGATAAGAATATCTGCCCAACGGTAGGTTTTAATCTGGCTCCCCCTCTTAAAGAATTCTCAAAAGTTTGGGTGGCTTGATAAAAGAGAGGCAACACCCCAACAGGTGGGTCATGCTAACATGGACCAACATGGGTGGTGGAACATTTTCCCGCCTGTCCCCAGACCTCTGAACTTGCTTCAGTGAGACCACCCCCCGCTAGTTCTTTATCAGACAATCGTGAAGCTGATATCATCGCTGTAGGAAAAACATTGTGGTTATCTTCTACTGTCTCCAGGAAGCGTGTGTCTGCTTCTGCAGGGAGATATGACTACTTCAGCTGCGCAGTTTCTGTGTAATGTTTTTTAGTGTATTGATGTATTAATACTGCAAAATATAAAAATACAAAAGAAAATAGTAGGAAAGTTAGGAGAGGGGAAAGAGAAGGGGAAGGCATGGGGAAAAAGAAAGACAAGGACACTTTTTTCAATCATGCCATCACTCTGCTAAACAACTAATTCCCGCAACACTGTCAAACTATTTAGTAAGGTTGTATTACCATTATTCTTCTCATCCTTCCTATTACCCATCTCCATTTCTACTTATAACTTTACTGCTTGTGTCTTTACGATTCATATTGTTTTATTTTGTTTTCTAGTACGATTTGTGCTGATTGCTTGCTTAGTATTCTATGACTATCACTAAATGTTGCCTCTTGTGATTTATGATGAATGCATTTTTATGATGTGATCATGATTTAGAGCTTTCGCCTACACTGAGAGCGTATGCACCGAAGACAAATTCCTTGCGTGTCCAATCACACTTGGTCAATAAAGAATCCTATCCTATCCTCCTGGCTCATAGGCCGGATGCGTCACATGCTGGCCACGCCCAGTTTAGCGAAGGGGGTAGGGGGAAAGTCCCGATACGTCATATAATGCCACCCTGACGACGTGAGTTTGACACCCCTGCCCTACACCATTTCTGACAGAGGGCAGCCCAGTCTCTTCTTGAAAGCTTCCAGGGATTGGAGCTCCCACAACTGATGACACAAAATGATCTTCCAACTCGGTTGCTTATTAGAAAAAGTAAACGAAGACTCTAGAGCAGGGATGGCAAACCGTTTCGGCCCAAACCGGAAGCTGCGTGCATGCGTGTGCTGGAGCACCAAAAACCCAAAGTCCAGCTAGCCGGCGCATGTATGTCTTTTGGGGGGACTTTTTTTCAGGCTGTTTTCAGAGCATTTTCTGGTGCTCTCGCGGCCGCGAAGACCAGCTGCCAGAAACGAGAAGAGCAGCTGGTGATGGCACACGGACCCACAGAGAGGACTCTGCATGCCGCCTTTGGCACGTGTGTCATAGGTTCGCCATCAGAGAGACAGATTTAATTATCAGGCCGCCATCTTGATTCCTTTTTTAACACCCTTCCTCCCTGCAGACCTCTCTCCCATCTCCTCCCAACTTCATCCCAACTTTCTATCTCCTTCCAACTTCATCCACACTCAGAAACTACAATCTAGGGAATCTGGTTGTCCCCCTCTAGGATTTTTGTTTCTCTTACTAGAATGTCTGCGAAATTGAGCCAATGTTGGTTGGTTTTCTTTCAGCGCTGACTCCCGCCGGAAAATGGGAGAATAGTTCCATGGGGCCCCAAATCAGGACCAGCCCCCCAACAGCCATGGAAGGTAACTCCAAGTATTTGTTGTTGAAATACCACTTGCAATAATAGCAAACTAATTCTCTGTATGGACCCATCTGAGCCCAAACCAATGAATCCCATTCATGCAACAAAGTTTGAGGAGAGTAAACAAGGATTTAGGGTGGAGGTGGGAAACCTTAAAGGAGAGTGCACTGTATAACAAAAGGCGGTATTAAAATCTTTTAAGTGAATAAATATTTGTAATAATCTCACTGGCAGAATTCACACAGTGCTAGTTGGAGAATTCTGGGAGTTGAAGTCCACACATCTGAATAATATTGCTAAGGTTGAGAAATGAGGCTTTTAGGGTAAGGGATGTGAAAATTATCTGTCTTCCAGGAGACGCATCTGTTTGTGCCAATCTAATTCTAAAGTACAGAAGTGTGGTTTTAAGCAGGGGTGAGCTTCAAAAGTTCCAGCAACGGGTTCGCTGCCCCATTGCTGGGTGGGCGTGGCCATGGTGATTTTAGGTTTTAGATGATTTTAGATGACTTTAGATGACTTTAGATGATTTTATATTATTTTATATTATTTTAGATGATTTTAGATGATTTTAGATGATTTTAGATGATTTTAGATGATTTTAGATGATTTTAGATGATTTTAGATGATTTTAGATTTTAGAGGCTTTTAGGTTTTAGATGATTTTAGGTGATCTTAGGTGATTTTAGACAATTTTAAATTTTAAGTGATTTTAGATTATTTTAGATTATTTTAAATGGCTCTGGATGATTTTAGATGTTAGGTGATTTTAGGTAATTTTTGATTTTAGGTGATTTTAGATTATTTTAAATGGTTCTAGATAATTTTAGATTTTATATGATTTTAGAGGGTTTTAGATGATTTTAGATTTTAGATGATTTTAGATGATTTTAAATGGTTCTAGAGGATTTTAGAGGATTTTAAAGGATTTTAGGTTTTAGATTATTTTAGATGACTTTAGACTATTTTAGATTATTATTAATTATTACTAATTATCATTATTAGGTTTTCTTTCAAGGCTGTCTCCTACCAAAAAATGGGAGAATAGTTCCATTGGGTCCCAAATCAGCACCAGCGCCCCTACAGCTGTGGAAGGTAACTCCAAGTATTTGTTGTTGAAACACTACTTGCAATAATAGCAAATTAATTCCCTGTATGGACTCATCTGAGCCCAAACCAATGTTTGAGGACAATAGACAAGGATTTTGGGGTGGAGGTGGGAATCCTTAAAGGAGAGTGCACTGTAGTATAACCAAAGTCGGTATAAAAATCTTTTAAATGAATAAATATTTGTAACAATCTCACTGGCAGCACTCAACACAGTGCTAGTTGGAAAATTCTGGCATCTGAATAATATTGCTAAGGTTGAGAAATGAGGCTTTATGATAAGGGATTTGAAGATTCTCTGTCTTCCAGGAGACTCATCCTGGAAGTCTCCTAATTCTGAAGGACAGAAGTGTAGTTGTAAGCAGGGCTGAGCTTCAAAGGTTCGCTGCCCCTTTGCTGGGTGGGCGTGGCCTAGTCGGCCTCCTGCACCACAGCGGGGGGGGGGGGGTTGCCCTCCCCAGGCTCCAGAGGCTTTCCCCGAGCCTCCGGAAGGATGAAAACTGCTTCCCCCTGGCTCCAGAGGCTCCTCGGAGGCTCGAAACAGCCCGTTTCCGGACATCCGGAACTTCCAGTAGGCCTGTTTTTTGTTCTCCCTGAGCCTCCGCGCAGGCCCTGCACTTCCTTGGCCTGATGAATGGGCCGCGTGGAGACTCCTGGGAGGTGTGGGGGGCGGAGGGAGGAGTGGGGGGCGGAGCCAACCAGGGGTGGCATTTGGGAGTTTGCCAAACCAGACCGAATCCTAGCCGGAGGATCGCCCAAACTTGTGCGAACCCCAGCAGCCTACCCCTGGTTGTAAGTCCTTGATTTACAGTGTGCTTGTAAGTCAAGGACTTACAAAAATTAAGCACAAAATTTCCAGTGTTAAGGGAGAGGGCTATTAAGTGAGGTTTGCCCCTTTCTTGGCACAGTTGTTAAGTGAATCACTGCAGTTGTTAGGACCCCGGCTGTTAAATGAACCAGGCTTCCCCATTGACTTTGCTTGTCAGAAACTTGCAAAAGGGGATCACATGACCCTAACAACTGTCATCAATATGAGTCCGTTGCCAAGCATCTAAATTTTGATCACATGACCATGGGGGATGCTGCAATGGTCATAACTGTGAAAGGCGGTCATAAATCACTTTTTCCAGTGCCGTTATAACGTTGAATGGTCTCTAAACGTATGGTTGTAAGTTGAGGAGACTCCTGTGCAGTCAGATTCCTTCACAACTGGTTTGTTCTTGTTTGATTTTCATCAAATATGTGCATGGTTCACCCAATATGCTAAACTAGGTTAAAGTAAAGTTGGGTGGTTTGATGTAGTGCAGGGGAAGAAGGGGGGTGGGTGGGACATCAGCAGTGGTATTGTCAGCGTTCCAAATACCATGCATGAAATCAATCAGAGACCAAGGCAGAATCATCCTTAAAGTTCCAATTTAATCATACAGGCAGGTTGGCACTTCTATGGAATTCCAACTCTGATTCTCTTCCTGGAATTCCACCCAGTTGAAAGTTCATGATCTATCCCCGCACACCATAATCCATCACATGTTCCAATCATCATCTTCCACGCTGGCATCTACACCCCTCTGCTTCCGGTAAGGTGTCAAGATGCGGAGACAAAAGATGACCTTGAGCTTCTAGAAAAGAATGACAACAATACATTCCACAATCCTACTCCTTTCTATTCCCCCCTCCCAACTACTACACTAATGAAACAGCATAGAAAATTATAAGAAAGTGTGTCAGGCCAAAGATCTTAAAAGAAACATAACTACAGGTCTGACAGGTATCACAATTTCCCAGGAAGGAGTCAGCTCATTCCAGAGAGGGGCCAAGACAAGAGATTGCACAGTCCTGAACTGACGGGAGGAAAACACTCAAGATAGCCACAAGTAGAATCTCCAATCAATTAAGTTAGAAGGCTATAACTTCAGCCTGGCAAGATTCTGTCTATTAGGTGTGAGAAAATTAAGAACTGATCTCAGTTGAATCTCACTGTGTGAACTCTGGCCTTAGACCTGTGGTTCAATGAATTGTTGAAAAAACAGCAATTATCTTAGTACGTTGCATAAATTTCCGTATTTTTCGGAGTATAAGATGCACTGGAGTATGAGATGCACCAAGATTTTGAAGAGGCAAATTTAAAAAAAAAGTTTTTGCACTCTGCAGACCTCCCAAAAATGGCCCATTTTTTGAAAAAACAGGCCTGTTTTGTGTCCCAAAAAGGGCATGCATAGCCTTTAGGAGACTTATAGATTGCTCCTGGGGGCTGGGGTGGGGGAAACGAGCAAAAAATGGCCTGTTTTTTGCTCATTTTTGCCCTCCCCAGCCCCCAGGAGCACTCTGGAAGCCTTCTAAAGGCTATGCACAGCCATTTTTGCAAAGAGGGTGGGGTTTTGGGAGACCAGAAATGTTGTATTCAGTGTATAAGATGCACCCAGATATTCACCCTCTTTTTTGAGGGAAAAAGGTTTGTCATACTCTGAAAAATACGGAAGGCCATTGCACTTCTAATGGGGTTGCTAGATAGTGAATGCAACAATAACATTTCGTTAAGTGTGAATTAGCATGTTATGTGAAGCCAGAACAATTTGGATAGATTCTGTCTAGTCTCTACAATTTCAATCAGCCTATGCTTCCTCTGCCGTTGTCCCTAATTAAATGTTCTTTCCCATATGTCATCCAGTTAATTATCCAGCTGAGTAATATTATTACATCACCAACTTCTCTAAGGACCATGGATCAGTAAATAAATTTATCCCGCTCTGACTGTCACGTTGAGTCCCCGGCTAAACTCTGATGAATTTAGCGTTGTCCGTATTTGGGGAGGTGGTCTTCTCATTTTCTCTTTGCCCCTCCCGCCCAATAGGATTTTGCGGAGTTCCTGTCCCATTGAAGCGCGCCACTGTTAAAGTGACAAAGTATAAAGTGGGACAAGAACTGAAATTTAAATGCTTGAATGAATCTCAAGCATGTGCTCCCACCATTGGTATCATGACGTGTGAGAACTCTACAGGAGTTGCGGTCTGGTCCAGCTTAAAGCCACAAGGCACCGATGACGTCCACTCGGCTTCGGGGAAGCAGTGTCCCAATCCAGGTAAGAGGCCGGTAGTAGACATCTGCTGCATCCTTTAGTCCTGAAGTTTGAAAAAAGACAGTTTGCAGGCCACATGGGGCTGGGAAGCAACAACATCTGTGGCCCAGTTGGCGTTGAGTCGGTAGCGCCGATTACTTAGGGTACCAACTTCATTTGCAGCTTCATATGGAAGCTTCTGCCTGATAAAGTAGATAGTCATTGAAGGTACCACCAGACCTCAGGTCTGTTTAACTAAAACTGTGTTTTGATGTATCATTAATACTAATGAAAAGAGGTAGTGAAATTGGAACATTTATCTATTATCTAGCTCTATATCTCTACCTACCTACCAGTTATCTATGTATCTATCTATCTATCTATCTATCTATCTATCTATCTATCTATCTATCATCTATCTATCTATTCATCCGTCCGTCCGTCCGTCCATCTGTCTATCCATCTATTCATCTATCTGTCTATCTGTTTATCTATCTGTCTATCATCTATCTATCCATCCATCCATCCATCATCTATCATCTGTCTGTCTGTCTGTCTAACTGTGCATCCATCCATCCATCTTTTTGTCTGTCTGTCTATCCATCCATTTGTCTATCTGTCTAACTGTTCATCCATCCATCCATATCTATCTATCTATCTATCTATCTATCTATCTATCTATCTATCTATCTATCCATCTATCTATTCATCCGACTGTCCATCCATCCATCTGTCTATCCATCTATTCATCTATCTGTCTATCTATCTGTCTATCTATCTGTCTATCATCTATCTATCTATCCATCCATCCATCATCTATCATCTGTCTGTCTGTCTGTCTGTCTGTCCATCCATCTATTTGTCTGTCTGTATATCCATCCATTCGTCTATCTGTCTAACTGTCAACCATCCATCCATCCATCCATCCATCCATCCATCCCTATCTATCTACCTACCTACCTACCTACCTACCTACCTACCTACCTACCTACCTACCTATCTATCTATCTATCTAACTATCTAACTATCTATCTATTTATCTCCTGCATTTATTATTTTTATAAATAACACAAAGTGGTGAAAATACTTAACACTCCTTTCACCTCTTATTTCCCCCAAAATAACCACTCCATGAACTGGGTTGGGCTGAGAGAGAGGGACCACCCCACCCTTCAAAGTCACCCAGATGGCTTTCATGCCTAAGGCGGGACTGGAACTCACAGTCTCCTGGTGATTGGTCTGAAGTCACCCCAATGGCTTCCGTAACTAAAGTGAGACTAGAACTCACATCTCCTGGTTTCTAGCCTTGTGTCGCCATCACTAGACCGTGTTTACTCCCACATGGTGATGTTGAGGAAGTGGGATGTGACTGTTTCATTTAGTTACCATGAAATTTATGGCTTTCTTTTTTCCCCGCTTCCTCTCTTAGCTATTTTATTCCTTATGGCTGCGGGGATGATGATCTTCATTTTATAAAGGTTCCTTGCCAGCAGAAAGGCTCCAGGTAACTTTCAATGGCATGTGAGATGTAAACAAAAATGTACATCTTTTCACAAATTCCCCCCAACACTCCTAACAGGGAGAAGGTTTCAAACATTTCAGCAATAGGTTCTCTGCCCGGTTGCTGGGTGGGTGTGGCCATGGCGTGGCTGGGTGGGCGTGGTTGCACCATGGCGGGGGAGCTGTTTTCGCCTTCCCCAGGCTCCAGACGCTTTCCTCAAGCCTCTGGGAGAGCAGAAACTGCCTCCCTCGGGCTCCAGAGGCCCTTCAGAGGCAAGAAACAGGCCTCTTTCCGGATTTCCAGAACTTCTGGGAGACCCATTTTTCGCCCTACCAGAGCCTCTGTGTGGGCCCTGCGCTTACCTGGCATGTGAAATGGGCTTCTTGGAGACTCCTGGGAGGTGAGGGGTGGGTGGGGCCAGGTAGTCCTTACAACTACCAGTTCAGTGAACAAGATGTAAAATTAAAATCCAGTTTGCCTGAATCGTCCTGAAGGCAGGCAATTTTAAATCCTGTATTTATTTATTATTATTTTTATGTTTCTGCAGGCACAAGGAAGCTCCCTGGGAAGATACGTAGCCAGTATAATTCTGTAATTCAGTTCTATGGAAGGAAAATAGGAACAGAAATGGAATATCCAGAGCGCCATATATACATATGACCTGAAATGATTGAGGTCACACCACATGCTTAACTTTTACTGGTTAACCCACTTTCGCAGTTTACACAATACGTGAAGGCACAAATTAACGAAGCCTGCCAAGTTTGCATAACAAACCACAAAAAACCCTAACTAAGTTTAAAGCTGATTAGGCTTAGCTTGTTCTAAGAATGAAGCCCCTGGAATTTTTAACTGAGGCGGTTGAATGTGTTCTAGAAACCCTGCCAACGGGTTTCCAAATCTTTCCTGAAAACCATGTTTGCTACCCACCCTTGGAAGTAAACCAACTTTGCAGAGCCTTTTCAGGAATGGCCCCCAACCATCTCATTTCCTATAGAGGATCTCTTGCTCGCTTTCCAGCTGGCTCTAGGATTTCAGGACTTCTCCATAAGAGTTTCCGATGGCCCAGATTCTTCACCAACTTCTTTTGTTATTTTTTCTTTCTTCTTTTTTTTACTGTGACTATATTCTTACTTTATAGAGGCAGGGTTTTGTTATTATTATTTTTGTTTATTCATGTGGCCAACCGACATCATTGATAGACTGACTGGCTGTTTAAAGCAAAGGTCTCTGTCTTCTTTTCGGTGAAACTAAATGAAAGTGTCACCAACGTTTTAAGCTATGGAACTATAAGGAGGGACTATTACAAAAAGTAACCATTGTGGTGGAATGTAGTCTGGAGAGGCTGCATTCCAGAGGACCAAGAGACGGAGAAGTTTAGATAGAGAAGAGAATTAAGACAGCGCCTCCTTAGTAATTCTCAGAATATATCATTATTAATGCAAATAGTTGCTTTAGTTTGGTAATCATAGTTTAATTTAGCTTTACTTTGGATTTTTCTCTGTAGGTGAGGAATAATAAAAGAAACTACTTAAAAGTAACTCAGTGTCTCTTTCTTGGTTCTTCATGTCAAATATTAACTTTCTATTAAAAATCTTTGTAAAAGAATTGTTCTTTTCCTAACTGACAAACTGAAATTCTTCATTCGGAGTCTGAGGGCTCAAGCATATCTTCTCTGCTTTCTAGAAGGCTCCTTCAACGGTGGGATTCACTTACCTTCCCTAGGTAAAGGTAAAGGTTCCCCTCGCACGTATGTGCTAGTCGTTCCTCTGTTTCAAAGCCAAAGAGCCAGCGCTGTCCGAAGACATCTCCGTGGTCATGTGGCCGACATGACTCATCGCCAAAGGCGCACGGAACGCTGTTACCTTCCCACCAAAGGTGGTCCCTATTTTTCGACTTGCATTTTAGGTGGTTTTGAACTGCTTGGTTGGCAGAAGCTGGGACAAGTAACGGGAGCTCACTCCTTTATGCAGCGCTAGGTGGATTCGAACCACCGAACTGGCGGGAAATGGCATAGTTACAGTTATAGTTCTGAGCCATCTTTGTAAACGAATTGTTCTTTGCTCAACTGACAAACATAGTAGAAAATACTTCATTCAGAGTCCGAGGACTCAAGTATCTCTTCTCTGCTTTCTAGAATGGTCCTCTTTAACAGAAGATGTATTGACCAAGCCTCAAACATGACTCCTTATCTTTGACTGTCACCTGCTTGTCACATAAACGTCATTTATTTATTGTGGGTGGAATAAAGATAATATCATGAAGAAGATTCGAGGGAATGGGGAGGGGGGGAGAAACGTTGCCAGGGCATTTTGTTTTGTGGTTAATTCAAACCAGAGTTGCGAAACTGGAGACAATCGTTTGATGGCAGCAAAGAGTTTGATTTTTTTCCAAAAAGCACAAAGCAGATTCCTGATCCTGACAAAACGCCTTTTGTTAAGCAAATGTGGATTCCTCCCATTCCCATTCAGCAAAGACCTGGTAAACAGTCTTTCAAAGGTGAATTTATGACCACAGACCTTATCTAGCTTGAAAAGCTGCCATGTAAATATTGTCCAAACGCCGTGCTGTGCAAGAGAAAGTCTTGGCACAGAGTCTCTGAGATTCACAGACAGATCTTCACACTCCTGAAACGAATGAACAAACAAATTGTTTCCTGCAAAAGCCCACTCCCCTTTCTCTCCTCTTTTATTTCCTATGGGAGGGGCCATTCACCATCCATCTGTGGCTTTACTCCCAAGTCGAACCTGGTTTCTTAGCTGTTCATTTGTTTCATAAAAGGGGTTTTGTCAGGACCCGGAATCTGCTTCGTACTTTTTGGGGAAACCTTTGTAAGGGGGTCTTCTCCCTCATTCTCCCTCCCTGTTCTCTATTCTGCCTTTCCCTTACATTCTTTTTCTGCTGCTCTCCCTCTTCTACTTTTAGTAAACCTTTAAAGGGTGCTTGTGAGTTTAATTCATTGGCATGGTGCTGCCACCTTCTGACTTCAATTTAATGCCAACAGAGGTCCTGGAAAGTGCTGAGTAGCCATTTTTATCTGCACTGTATCTTCTAAGATCAAATCAGGATTTCTAATTGCAGGTTGTTGGACATCTACACGGCAGAGTTGGGTTTTGAAATCCAGCGCTACGGGTTTGCTCGTGCTCGCGCAGAAGCATCCAAGCAGGTGGGCGGAGGCTCCTGCCGCCACTACCGGTTCAGCCGATCCAACATCTACATGAGTGGTTCTTGTCGGCCATGAACTGGATGAGAGCACACAAATTTATCCAAACCCAGAGAGATTCTGGGTCAGCTTAGGGTAAAATAGAGGATGGGAATTCGGTTTGCCTTGGATGGATTTAGCATCCCAAGAGAGGGACAAGTGAATTGCAAGCCTTATCTTGCTTTAGGGTTGAACCTTCTCAATTTGCAAGTCCTCAAAGCGAGGTTCCAATTCACTTGTTCCTCTCTTGAGTTATCCAGTGGTGGGATCCTGCCAGTTTAACAATCAGTTCGGTGATTGCGCACTCCCCGTACATGTGCGGTTTTAAGAATACTTACCTTCGGCGTTACTGCTGAGGAGTTACACAACTGAGGTGCGGCAATCAACTGTGCCACACAAATCAGCTGAGAAGATATAGGTCAGTATAGCACCGGGGGGGGGAGGGCACCTGATCGTCGGAGTGAACCGGTTTGCTCCCAGCTGATTGTTGGAGCTACCGTCCGAACTGGTCCGAACTGGCTGAATCCCACCCCTGGAGTTATCCCACATTAAATTGCCCTGCGGCGAGTTGGCCATGGTGAGTTAGCTGTGGCAAGTCAGCTGTGGTGGTGCCAGGGCAAGTCAGCTGGGGCGAGTCAGCCACAATGAATTCTCCCATTCCGGATGTGAGAGAATGCTTTAGAGGCTAGGTTTACACCTTCCTGGGATCTCCTGGTGGTCTCCGATCCATGTTCTTCTTACCACAGACCTACCCAAGATTTTCAAGGACTGCCATCTGCTGAGGCATTCTGGAACAATTGCACGTTTTATCAAATAGGGTTTCCAAATTTTCTAAGAACCCACAGAAAGAAGAAAGCATTTAAAATTTTATTCTTTATAGTCATAGAGTGACAATAGAAACTGGGTGGGGGATGGGATATGAAATAACATGACAGAATCCAGAATCCACACATTTCAGAAAAGATCAAGTAGATCAGAGGGCACAAGCCACTGAGAAAGATCAAGCAGTTTTATTTCTGAAAATAAAATACTATGATTTAGAGATGCAAAGAGTTTAATAGTAATCTGTGCCATTATCAAAATAGAATATGAAAGATTATAATAAAAACATGAGATTCTCTTTACTTTTAGCTTCATATAGCTAACAAATAGCTCACATGTCCAGTTCCTTATATCGAATCAATGATTAAAATTTGTCTGAAACGGTATAGGGTTTCCTGCCTAGGCAGCGGTTTGGACTAGAAGACCTCCAAGGTCCCTTCCAACTTCTATTCTATTCTATTCTATTCTATCTATCTATCATCTATCTATCTATCTATCTATCTATCATCTATCTATCTCTCTATCTATCTATCTATCTATCTATCATCTATCTATCTATCTATCTATCTATCTATCTATCTATCCATCCATCCATCCATCTATCTATCTATCTAAATTAATTAATCAGAGGAACAGCTTGCCTGCAAAAGTTGTGAATGCTCCAACACTGGAAGTCTTTAAGAAGATGTTGGATAGCCATTTGTTTGAAACGGTATAGGGTTTCCTACTTAGGCAGAGGGTTGGACTAGAAGACTTCCAAGGTCCCTTCCAACTTTATTCTATTCTATGTATCTATGTATCTATCTATCTATCTATCTATCTATCTATCTATCTATCTATCTATCTATCTATCTATCTATCTATCATCAGGTAAGGACAGGTAAGGAGATCAGGCAGGTGGGTGGGATCTCCAGAGCACTGTACCAGAACTGTAACCGGTGCTCCGGGCAGGCTCCGGTATGCCCGTACCGGGGCATACCGCCTGTAACCCACCACTGACACACACACACAACTTTTTAAACTTTCCCTTAAAATTTTCAGACTCTAAAGATTGCAAGAATAAAGATTCCCCTCCCCATTTCAGGCCCAGGGTGTCTGGCAATATAAAACATATTTCTTTTTAAAAGGTAATAATCAAATAGAGGAGCTGAAGGCCTCTATGGGCAAAAGCTAAATAGAAAAATTCTTCCCTCTTCGTTCATTTTAGCAGACCAATTCCAGTGTTCTCCAGTGAGGATGATCTTGGCTTCTGGTCCTTCAAGAGTTCTGGTACTTCATCATGGGATCCTCAGCCCAGGCAGGGTAGGATGAGGCCAGGTTCTCGGAGACGCTGTCCGCAATGGGCCACCCCCAGGTTTTGAAGAAAGGACCCAGGTTTCTGTTGACTTCCTGAGAGAAGGTTTCCGCCCACAGGTTCATCTTGTGTCGGTTGTCATTTGGGATGTTATTCATGGTTTGGTATTTCGCTAAAATGCGGACGTAGGGGTCCCAACCAAAGGCTTCCTGCAGCTGAAGACAAATAGAGTAATTGTATAGATCCTTGATCTATATGTCAGCTGTTACATTATTTTACATTATATGACCTTATGTTGTCTAGATCAAAGGCCACCAGTATAAAAAACAGGGAAATCACAAACCCATTTCTACACCTTTAACTGATTGCAAGATTTGACCTCAACTGATAGGATTTTCTTTCCCTCCTTTGAAGAAGATATTCCCCCAACCCCACTCATCTCAAAGTCAGGTAATCTTCGACTTATGGCCACAACTGAGTGCCAAATTCCTGTTGCTAAGCAAGCTACTTGTTAAGTGAGTTTTGCCCAATTTTTTTTAGTACCGGTTCCATGGGCATGGCTTGATGCGTGTGGCAGAGGAAGGATTATGCAAAATCTCCATTCCCTCCCCACTCCAGGGGAAGGATACTGCAAAATCCCCATGCTCTCCCCACTCCTGGAGAAGGATACTGCAAAATCCCCATGTTCTCCCCACTCCAGGGAAAGGATACTATAAAATCTCCATTACCTCCCCACTCCAGGGGAAGGATACTGCAAAATCCCCATTCCCTCCCCACTCCAGGGGAAGGATACTGCAAAATCTCCATTCCCTTCCCACTCCAGGGGAAGGATACTGCAAAATCCCCATTCCCTCCCCACTCCAGGGGGAGGATACTGTAAAATCCCCATTGCCTCCCCACTCCAGGGGAAGGATACTGCAAAATCCCCATTCCCTCCCCACTCCAGGGAAAGGATACTGCAAAATCCCCATGCTCTCCCCACTCCAGGGAAAGGATACTATAAAATCCACTATCCCTCCCCACTCCAGGGAAAGGATACTGCAAAATCCCCATTCCCTCCCCACTCCTGGAGAAGGATACTGCAAAATCCCCATGCTCTCCCCACTCCAGGGAAAGGATACTATAAAATCCACTATCCCTCCCCAATCCAGGGGAAGGATACTGCAAAATCCCCATTCCCTCCCCACTCTGGGGCCAGCTTGAGGTGGTATTTGCTGATTCTCCAAACTACTTAAACTACTCAAAATTTCCACTACCGGCTCTCCAGAACCTGTCAGAACCTGCTGAATTTCACCCCTGATTTCTTCCTTGCCATAGTTGTTAATTGAATTATTGAATTTGTAAGTTAGTGACACGGTTGTTAAGTGAATTTGGCCTCCCCATTCACTTTGCTTCTCAGAAATCTGATCATGTAACCCCAGGACACTGCAACAGTCATAAATATGAACCCGTTGCCAAGCATCCAAATGTGAATGATGAGGCCCTGGGGAAGCTACAATGTTCGTGAGTGTGAAAAACAGTTGTTTTCAAAACCATTGTAACTAAATGAATGGTTGTAAGTTGAGGACTACCTGTAGTATGCTAGTGACTGCCCACGAACAGCTTTCTTACCTGCAAGTAGGGTTCAAGGGCAGTGAACACTTTAAAATCCTTCAGATTAGCTCCATTTTTAATGTACTTCTCAATCCTCTTCTTTCTTGCATGCGGTTGAAGCTCTGAGTGGGCTATTTCTCGGGAGATGTTCAGCACGGTCTCATTGACGTAAACCGACCAGAGGTTGCAGGTGGCTTCTGTGGTATGGGGTTTGAAATTCCACCCTCTTTTCTGCTGGTTATGACCCAGTTCGTGGATTGGGCCCCAGGTTCCTTGGGTGTAGAAAGCTTGTACATCTATGATCTCAGGTAGGGCACGTACATTACTCATGACTGGATAGCCAGCATGCATCCAACCTAAGGAAAGAGTTGGGATAGATACAGTTACATAGATCTTTCATTGCGGAGGGGGAAGAAAATAAGATTGGGGAGGCAAATTTTAGCCCAGAACTAACTGATTTGGCCTTTGGTCAAGAAGGAGAAGGAGAAGGTGGAGGAGAAGGAGAAGAAGAAGAAGAAGGAGAAGGTGGAGGAGAAGGAGAAGGAGAAGAAGAAGAAGAAGGAGAAGGAGAAGGAGAAGGAGAAGGAGAAGGAGGAGAAGGAGAAGGAGAAGGAGAAGGAGGAGAAGAAGAAGGAGAAGGAGAAGGAGAAGGTGGAAGAGAAGGAGAAGAAGAAGGAGAAGGAGAAGGAGAAGGAGAATGAGGAGAAGGAGAACGAGGAGAAGGAGAAGAAGGAGAAGGAGAAGGAGAAAAGGAGAAGGAGAAGGAGAACGAGGACGAGAACGAGAACGAGGAGAAGAAGAAGGAGAAGGAGAAGGAGAAGAAGAAGGAGAACGAGGAGAAGGAGAAGAAGAAGAAGGAGAAGGAGAAGGAGAAGGACAAGGACAAGAAGGAGAAGGAGAAGGAGAAGAAGAAGGAGAATGAGGAGAAGAAGAAGGAGAAGGAGAAGGAGAAGAAGAACGAGAACGAGGAGAAGAAGAAGGAGAAGGAGAAGGAGAAGAAGAAGGAGAACGAGGAGAAGGAGAAGAAGAAGAAGGAGAAGGAGAAGGAGAAGAAGAAGGAGAATGAGGAGAAGAAGAAGGAGAAGGAGAAGGAGAAGGTGGAGGAGGGGGGAGGGGGGAGGGGGGAGGAGGAGGAGTTCCCAAATACTTCCAGTTCTGAATGCCCTTAGTATTTCAGTAATTTTTTCATGACGTTGGTGATTTTACAAACTGCATTGCCCTGTAGCAACCCAGGGCAATGCAGATCTCACAGGTTTATAATTTCATTTATGAAGTAGTAAAATATCCCAGGCTGCACTTATGAGTTTGCTGCAGTGCATTGCGGAGCGATGTGAATTGCATTAGTACAATAATTCTATTATAACACATTTTGACCTGTAAATTAGGAAAGCAGACCAATAATATTTTATGGTTTTCCTCTGCAGCGTGTGATGTGAACTATTTACACTTGCCTGCTGATATCTGAACATCTGTCACAATCCTCTCTGGTCGGGCAAAAATAGAAGGGATGGCTGCTAATTGGGTGATGGCCCTCATCATCTCAGCCCAGGTCTTGAGCAGCAAAGGGATCCCATCGTGTTTACGTGCAGCATCTGACGGCAATGTGAGGATGATATTTTCCGTTTCCAGTTCTGCCCACGGAGCAGGATAGTGGCGGATAGTATCTTGCCAATCCTGGATGCTGGTTTCACCTGAAGAAACATTTAAAACAGAACATCTGGGTATAATATTTTCTTAAATGAAAAATAGGTGGGAGGAGGAGAAATGCTTTCACACTGATCACACTATTTTGATAGGTGCATCCAACGATACATTCCATGAAAAGGGAAAGAGGTATAGAAATTTCATCCTCATTTTCCACTGGTTTTCTTTAGCAAATCTCTGCTGCATCCATTGTCCTGAGAAATATTCTTGATATATATATATATTTGTTGGAATTCATTGTTGGGATGTATTTCTATGCAACAACTTTGAACTTGATAAATTGAGGAAGGAGTAGTCTTACCGTGCTTGAAATAAGGCGCCTGGGTGGCCCCTTTGATGGTGACAGAGAAGGAGCCCAGTGAAGAGTTCTTTGGTACAATGATGTACAGGAGGCCTCCCCACAAACTGGAGATCTCCATCTTCTCCCTCTGCACCGGAAACCGCCTTGTCACCACTGGAGGACGCTTCCATTCCTGAAGATTAACTAAACTATCGGCGTGGCACCCAATCTGCACCTGTGGAAAACAACCTCCATTGAAATGAACAAGTCAACTCTAAAGAGAAATGGCTTAATGGTGACATTGAATGAGGTGGTGTGTGTTTCCAACATCTAAAAAATGGAAGACTAACTCTGACTTTGATCAGAAATAGTATAAAATTCCATCTTGGCAGCATTAAAAGGTGTGGATTTCAACCTCCCGAATTTCTCAGCTGGTTGACAGGGAATTTCTGAGAGCTTAAGTCCATGCATCTTATATTTATAATTCAATGCTATTATATTAATACTAGGGACCTGGTGGCTCACTGGCTAAGCTTGTCGTTCAGAAAGGTTGGCAGTTCGGCGGTTCGAATCCCGAGCGCCACATAACAGAGTGAGCTAGCTCCCATTATTTGTCCAAGCTTCTGCCAAACTAGAAGTTCGATCGCATGTAAAAATGCAAGTAGAAAAATAGGAACCACCTTTGGTGGGAAGGAAACAGCGTTCCATGCGCCTTCGGCCTCTAGTCATGCCAGCCACATGACCACGGAGACATCTTTGAAGATGGCGAGTGAGACCTCGCCCAAATGTTGCCAAGACAATCTCAATCTTACATGGGAAAAAATCTGAATACAACAAGACCAGCATACCTACACCCATGAAAATCTACGAAAACATATATACACACACATACACATACATACACATACATGCAATACAACTGCATATTATATAACTGCATACACACACAAATACACACACACACTAATACAACTGTATATTATATTCATACTTATATTTAATATAAAATATATGTTATATCTGAACTATAACAAAATGGATACATTTCTAATAAATAAAAGTCTCCTTTTTTTTTACACTGTGCTCACTTCAATATTTGAGCACCTCCAGGGACATTTTTGAGATGAAAAACATTGGGAAAGTGTTTAAATGCTTTTGGATGGAGGGCAGTTTATTTATTTAAGGCCTGGGGAAGGACAAGCTACCTGAACAGGTGAGAAGCACCTGTGCTCCTTCTCAGCCCTCCCCCATTGTCAGGACGACCCAGCTGCCAATCAAACAGCGGTGACCAATCAAACAGAATCATTTTGGAGAAGGAAGACAAGATGGCTGCCAGGGAGCTCTGGAGCCAACGGACTCATGAAGACAACGCCAAATAAAAACAGCCAAAGCTCAGAAGCCAAATAAAAATGCAAATTAAAAGATAGACTGCCCTGATGAGGAGAGGCAACCAGGAAGGAGGCGGCAACTGAAGAATCTGAGGAGAGGAGTGTTTTTATTTTATTTTTCCTTCCCTCAGGATCTGGCGTAAAGGAAACATTTTTCAAGCCATTTCCCTCAGAAGGAGCCAGGATCCAGAAGAGAAAAGTCATGAAGCCTACTCCAGAAGCAAATAAGGAGAAAAGATAAAGCCAAGGAGAAGCCAGGGGCCAATTAAATTGAAGTGCTGGGCATGAGGCAAGAAGGAGGGAAGCAACATGGCTGCCTGGAGCTCTTCTGTCATAGACCTCGTGAGGACATGACTGAATAAACCTAAGCCAGGAATCAAACAAACAAGCAAATTAAGAGATAGGCAGCCTGATGAGAAGTGACAATGGAAGAGGAAGCAGCAATTGAGGAATGGGGGAAGAAATGCATTTTTCCTTCCCTCAGAGCTGCATGAAGAAATCAACTTTTTTTCAAGCCATTTCCCTCAGAAGGAGCCAGGATCCAGAAGAGAAAAGTCATGAAGCCTAGTCCAGAAGCAAATAAGGAGAAAAGATAAAGCCAAGGAGAAGCCAGGGGCCAATTAAATAGAAATGCCAAGCACGTGGTGAGGATGAGGGAAGACAAGATGGCTGCCTGGAGCTCTGCCACCACAGGCCTTGTGAGGACTGAATAAGCCAAGCCAAACCTTGGGAGTCAAATCAACAGGCAAATTAAGAGATAGGCAGCTTTGATAAGAAGTGGCAATGGAAACAAAATTGTGGAAACTGGGAGAAAAATGCATTTTTCCTTCCCTCAGAGCTGGATGAGGAAAATATTTTCCTTCAGGTAGAGCCAGGACTGGGGAGAGGTGAACAATTTTTAAGCCCTATCAAGAAGAGATGAATAAAAAGCCAAAATGTGAATAAAATAGGAAAAAGTATAATTCTTTAGCGAGTGACAAATTAAGACAAGAGAAATAGAGAAGTTGGACATTAGTAAATATTTTGGATATTTATTGAATATATACATGTGTATGTGTGTGTGCATACATACATACATAGTCTTTATCTCCAAAATATTACACACACACACACAGAAACACACACACATTGTAGAAGTTGGACTTTAAAGAATGTAGTGTAAATGTAGTGTAAGCGCCTATAGAAAATACATTAATAGCTATTTTTTTGTTACTGAGATTAATTTCTGCTCTACTTGAAAGCATTCTAATTGTTTTTGCGAGCTTTCTTTCTGGAAAATAAAAATATTTTTCCTTTTCTTTTCCTGCACTTGCCCTTTTCTCTGAGATGCAACAAGATCTCAACATTCATTTGTCATCAGGTCATATTTATTTATTTATTCATTCATTCATTCCTTTATTTATACAACTTCTATGCAGCCCTTCTCACCTGGACATGACATTAAGCAGCTTACAATCATGTAAAAGAAACTTTAAATCGTCAAGGCAAAATAGTAATATTCAATTAGCTTAAAATGGACAAAGAGGGGGAGGAGGGAGCATGATGGATGGGAGGAGAGGGGGACGGGATCTTATTGTAGTGTGTTAAGGACCTGCAGAATTTTAACCATCAATCATGATGTCTAATTTAGAATTAATATTACCTGTAATTTTGCTTTGAGAGTGGAGGGTGGGAATAATAAAGTGACCGTTGTTGCTGGGGGAGCATACATGCCAGTGCTTCTCCAAGCTTCATAACCTAAAAACAAAGTATAAAATTTTTCAGATGCTCATGTCTATATACATAAATGAAAATTAAAGTCCTGCACACAGAGGTCATTATCTTGAAAGAAGAAGCACTATATTCAAAATTAAGAACAACACTTCTTACCTGTATTGCTTCCGTTTACTTGAATGTTTTGAGGAGGTGCTGTAGGATAAGACTTTGGATCCTTTGGCATCAGGCTGGGTACTAAGCCTTGAAACTCTGGCAGAACGTTATAAAGCAGAGAAGCTATTTGAAGTAAGATGGCTTGCTCTGAATTAGCTTGGATTGGGTTACGTACACTGACCTCAGGAATCCCTTTAATCTGAACCAACTCTAGAGTATCGTCCTGAACTGAGGAGAAAGGACGGGAGTTTGTAGCTGGGATCTCGAGGAATGTCGCAATGTCTTGCGCCAACTTCTGGAACCACAAGGAATACGGTGGTTGTAGAATCTGTTCATTTTGGATATGTTCCTTGAACTTCAACAATGCTTTCCGGAAATTATAAGTGGAAGCTACTTCACTGGCCTCTCCAGCAGGACAGCTGTTTCCAGCTACTTTCAAATAGTGCCGAATAATCCCAATTCCAAACTTATTCAGGATCTTATTTCCTGGATATTCTGCCATAGCATTGGAATCAGGATTCACTGAAGCCCAATGCCAAGATTGACCCCCAATTAGGAGTCCTCCTCCTTCAGAGACAAATTCATGGATGCTTTCCATCTCTTTGGCATCATAGGCTGTACAACAGTATATGCCTAGGCCTTTCTTAAAGTTGGTTAGCTCACAGGGAATCTTTGCTTGGTTTAGCATGGAGTAAAGTTTCCATATGTTCTTTCCAATGCCCACCTTTCTTTCCTTTCCGGCAGAAAGCCAAGTGATGGCATTGAGGAGGAAAGATTTCATTGATGATATTTTGAAGAAGGCTTCATGAGAGGCAACTACGATGCGTCCTCGACCGTAGTATGCAGCTGCCAGGAAGGAGTCGTAGGTATCACTTATGCCAACTGGAAATGCCAAGGCTCCGTGGATGAGCAAGGGAGAAGGAACCATTGGATTCTTGAGGTCATCACCCTTTACATTGAATCTCACCACTCCTTCCAGAAGAGTTTGTAAATCCCTTTGAATATTTAATCCATGTCTTTAAAAAACAACAAAAGAAAAATTTTATTTTCCATGGGTATGATGGTCTTCAGACTAGAATCCTAACATTGGAAGAATGGCTTGACCAAAACTGAGCTGTAATATCAAGCATCAGCACTGCAGAGTGGAGGAGGAGGAGAAGAGGAAGGAGGAGAAGGGGAAACAAAAAGAGAAAGGGAAGGAAGAGGAAGAGGAGAAGCAGCAGGAGGAGAAAGATGCTAGTCTGTTGTTAAATGGATACTGGATGAGAAAAGTATTGCAGACTGAATGGACACTTATTCAAATTTTTGTGCTGAACCTTCCCAAATTTGTCATCATAATTTATTTGTAAGTAATAAGCCTAAGAATCTCTATTTCCCTCAACTGAAGGCAATGCTTGCTGAGAGAATTTTATTGGAAGAATTGGATGGAAGCCTCATAGATCTTCCATGCTTAAGAAGCTATCTGCTGTTAAGAAGCTATTGGTCCTATCGCGTCTGTAGAGTGTCATTTCTGACAGGGAAGAAATATAAATATTCTTTTAACTCTGAATATGTTTTATATATGAATATGTGGAATTTAAAGTATCTGTATCAATAATTCCAAAACAAATGCATCACTCGTGTTTCTGCCAAATAATTGAGGAAACCAATAAGGCTGGATGAATTTTCCCCAATCCACTCAGTCCAAGCTGGGTGAATGAAACTGATTTATACAGTGACGGTATATGAATATGAAAGTCTTTTCAATTTGAGAGACATTGGACTTTATTGTATTCAATATCTTTGCTTCTAAAGCATAAACAGAAAATACAACAATTAAAATGTCATTCTCAATCAATCCCCTTGTTAATGATTATTAAAGTAGATATATGATACTTTGTTCCTCCCTTCTCAGTCTAGTATAATAATCCCATTCTTCATGGAGACTGCTATACAAGTTAGCAGCCAGCGTATTTACAATACAATAGCAGAGTTGGAAGGGACCTTGGAGGTCTTCTAGTCCAACCCCCTGCCTAGGCAGGAAACCCTATACCGTTTCAGACAAATGGCTATCCAACATCATCTTAAAGACTTCCAGTGTTGAGGCATTCACAACTTCTGGAGCCAACTTCTGTTCCACTGATTCATTGTTCTAACTGTCAGGAAGTTTCTCCTCAGTTCTAAGTTGCTTCTCTCCTTGATTAGTTTCCACCCATTGCTTCTTGTTCTACCCTCAGGTGCCCTGGAGAATAGCTTGACTCCCTCTTCTTTGTGGCAACCCCTGGGATATTGGAAAACTGCTATCATGTCTCCCCTAGTCCTTCTTCTCATTAAACTAGACTATTTGTACAAGCACATGGCATACAAAAAATAATTTTTGGAATGAGATAATTGCTTAATCTGGGGTAGGTCATTTTGCAAACCTTAAATAATTGGGACACGGGTCACACAAAAAATCCACTATTATATATAGGATTAATAACCATAGAAAAAGAGATGGATTAATACTTACTCAGTGATGAGGGGAATCCTGGGAATTTTTTCAGGCACAGAGAAAATACCATTTTCTCCCATATTGGCAGTGAAATACACTCCAGCCACACTGGTCACCAGGTTTCCAGGAAATTGAACCAGGACTGCCTCCTTCCCATGTTGACATGACCAATACCAGGCCTGGCCACCAATGAGCAGGCCCCCACCCCTTTTTACAAATTGCACAAGGTCATCAGCCTGGACATCATTGTAAGCATCTCTGCAGAATACTCCAAGGGAGTCCTCAAGTGTTGCATCTGGTTGGACTTTAATGCCATTACTGAGGAGCAATTTGGAGAGGGCATTCAGGCTTCTGTGGACTCCTATGAGTGCCTCTGGAGAAGACTTGAGCCAGTCCAGGGCATTTTTAATGAACGGCAAGAACTGTGGAAGCTGTATCATGGATTCATGGGCAGCGACCACCATCCGGCCTGTCCCATATTGGGATGCAGCCATGAGAACTTGGCCCTTGGAATCTACAAGCACTGGGAAGGCTCGGTCTCCTGTGAGCAAAAGCTCACAAGGATTGAAATCTCCCGTGACATCAATGGACAGAATGCCCCTTACTAAAGAATCATAAGAACTTTGGGGATCCATTGGAACGTTGTGCCGCTGGATCTGAAAAAGAAAATTTAAATTTCTTTCAGTATATTTTACGTTGCATATAATGCTGCAAGAGGTAACAGGATATGCAAACATTCACAGAAAAATTCAGATACCCATGTGATGTCAAGCGGTGGGCTGTGATTTTTCTTGCAGTATTGCTGGAGGTTATAGTACAGCTATATCATTTCCTAAACTACTGGCTGTGCTCAGTTTCCAACAGATTTTTTTTTTCATTTGGATGGACGTTACCTTAGAGTCTCTTGTAATAGTTGTTGAGAAGTCAGAGATGATCAATGCTTGCAAAAGGCAAATGTTTCTTGTCTTCAAACACACAGAAGGGCAAAGGCCCAGATAACTACAAAACAGTAGGACTCATTGATACCAAGGAAAATTATGGAAAAAGATTATTACAAGGCAGTTTGTTAGAAAAGAATACAATGCTCTGCATTTCGATTTAAATATGAATGAGTTAACTCACCTTTTCAGAAGCTCTTGCAACCTAGGTGGGAGTCCTCAAAGTGCCTCCCTGTAAAGTGAGGCTAAGCATTCCTAGGAACATTATTTATACCCTGTTGGAGTAGAAATTGTGGGTGGATGACATGTTCATTTTATGAATTGGAGCAAATCCAAAAGAGTTTTTCAAAGTGCAAAGGAGGAGCCCAGTTTAGATTTCCACAGAACTCTTTTGAAATTGAAAGACAAATTTAAACAAGATGACGTGATCCTTAGCAAAGTTTGTATTACTATTTTGATTTTACTCTTGATTGTGGTATTTTTCTCAGCCATCTTCCAGGACTGGGAATGGGCAACACTCTATTGTGCTGGTTTTCCTCCATTCTCCACAGTCAGGTCCACTTAGTGTTAACTGGGGGAGTGAGATCCAGCCCACAGCCCCTACATTGTAAGGTGCCTTGGGGTTCAATTCCCTCTCCCCTTCTATTTAACATTTACATGAGGCCGCTGGGTGGGGTGATCTGTTGTTTTGGATGAGATATTGTCAGTATACTGATGACACCCAATTTTGTATCTTTACCCCAGGCCCCTTAAGTAATGATGTGAATGTCCTATCCCAGTGTCTGGAGGTGTTGGGGACTGGATAGAATGAAACGGGCTCTGACTCGATCCCAGCAACACCGAATATCTGTAGTTATTTGGGCCCTCTAGAAACAAGGTTCTTCCATCTTTAGTTCTGGATAGGATTGCACTACCCCAGACAGATTCAGTGCACAACCTGGGGGTCCTCCTAGACTCACAGCTCCTACTCGAAGAGCAGATTGCAGCCATGGTTAGAAAGGCCTTGGAACAGCTTCATATTATGTGTCAGTTGTACACAGTGGTGGGATTCAGGAATATTTTACAACCAGTTATGTGGGCGTGGTGGGGCTTGGTGGGCGTAGTAGGGGAAGGATACTGCAAAATCCTCATTCCTTCCCCACTCCTGGGGGAAGATACTCTAAAATCTCCATTTCCACCCCACTCCAGAGCAAGGATACTGCAAAATCTCCATTTCCACCCAGATCCAAGTATAGAATTTCGTAAGTGGAAAATGCCGCATTTGTCTCGCTATACTTTCATTCTTTTATTTCTAGCTTGCTTCTTTTTCAAAGTTATCAAGAGATTTTGAGGGTTTTACTCATGCCTTCTAGGAAAATTTGTTGGCCAATCCCATTTTCAATTTACTAGAATCTAATGCATAGATTGCCCATATTTAGCAGAATAGCCTCTTCTGCTTAAAATGCTTTCCTTCCTCATACTGAAGATTACTGAAGGGTTTCTTCTTCTTTTCTCTTCCAGAGAACTCTGACTCAATTAACTGAATCAGCTGCCAATTTCAGCCCTATAACATGGGATTGGGGTCTGTGTGTGTGTCTGTGTGTGTGTGTGTTTGTGTGTGATTCAGCCCTGGTGAGAGCTGGTGGCTTGAGGGCATGCCCTTTGCCTTCTTCGCCTTTTAGTCCTTTGAATTTTTAAACTCTGTTTTAAGATCATGAGTCAGAATTGCCATTTTATCGACTAGATTTGCACAGGCCAGGGCTTTGCTGGTGGTCTCCCATCCATGTTCTTATTACCCTGCTTAGTTTCTGACCCTAGACAAGTTCATTCAAGGGCTGCCATCCAGGGGTGGGTTGCTAGCGGTTTTACTGCGCAGTCACTAAAATACAAAATGGCGGCAGTGAGAGAACCGGTTCAGGGGCGTGGCAGGCCCGGATCGCTGCTGGTTTTGTGACCCAGACCTGAATTCCACTACTGGTTCGGCTGAAATGGGCCGAATTGGTAGCAACCCACCTCGGCTACCACCCATGGAGACATTTTGGAACAATTAAACCTTTTATAAAATAGGGTTTCCACGTTTTCTAAAAAGCAGGAAAGCATTCAAAAATTGATTTCTTGCATAGTCAAAACGAGAGCAGAAACTGGAAAAAAAGAAAAAAAGAAAAGCAACATGATAGATCCAGAATCCACTCAATTCCGAAAGGACCAAGTAAATCGGAGCGCACAAGCCAGCGAGAAAGAGCAAGCAGTTATAGTTTTTAATGTACACAATTTTTATTTAGACCAGCAAAGAGCTTCATCATCATCGTTTCAAAAGTGTGGCGTCGTTAGAGAGAGTTCTTTGTGAAAAATACAATTTGGGAATTAAACTTAACAGAATATTAGAGGTTGTAATAAAAACATGAGGTTCTCTTTACTTTTAGCCTTATATGGCTAGCAAATAGTTTACAGGACCCATTTCCTCATATTGGATCAGTGATTAAAATAAGGTTGGAGTGTGTGCGTGTGTGTGTGTGTGTGTGTGTGTGTGTGTGTTTTCCACGTGGCCTTAAAATCTTCGGTTCTAAAAATTGCAAGAATAAGGGTTCCTCTAAGAAAGAGATTTCTTTTTTTTAAAAGGGTAGCAGCAATCACGTAGTGGATCTGAAATCCCCCAAAGGCAACAGCTGAAGAAGACTTCATGCTGCAGCTGAAGACTCTTCCAAGTTCATTCGTATTATCAGACTCATTTTTGAGTAAAGCATCTCCCCAATTCCAGTGTTCTCCAGTGAGGATGATCTTGGCTTCTGGTCCTTCAAGAGTGCCGGTACTTTATCATGGGATCCTCAGCCCAGGCAGGGTAGGATGAGGCCAGGTTCTCGGAGACGCTGTCCTCAATGGGCCACCCCCAGGTTTTGAAGAAAGGACCCAGGTTTCTGTTGACTTCCTGAGAGAAGGTTTCCGCCCACAGGTTCATCTTGTGTCGGTTGTCACCTGGGATGTTACTCATGGTTTGGTATTTCGCTAAAATGCGGACGTAGGGGTCCCAACCAAAGGCTTCCTGCAGCTGAAGACAAATAGAGTAATTGTATAGATCCTTGATCTATATCTCACCTATTACATTAATTTTTTTACATTATAGGACCTTAGGTTGTCTAGATCAAAGGCCACCAGCATGAAAACAGAGGAGTCAAAAACCCATTTTCTACACTTTTAATCAATTGCAGGAATTGACCTCAACTGATCCTTTTTGAGGAAGATCTCCCCCTCCCCCATCAACCTCACAACCCTACAATGAGGTAGTTCTCGACTTATGACCACAATTGCACCCCAGATTCTTGTTGCCAAGCAAGACATTTATTAAGTGAGTTTGGCCCCATTTTATGACCTTGCTTGCCACAGTTCTTAAGTACCGTATTTTTCAGAGTATAAGACGCACCTTTTTTCCTCAAAAAAGAGGCTGAAAATCTGGGTGCGTCTTATACGTATATCGAATACAGCATTTTTTGCCTCCTGAACCCCTGCCCCCTTCACCAAAATGGCCCTGCATAGCTTTATGGAGGCTTTCAGAGAGCTCCTGGGGCTGGGGGGGCAGAAATGAGCAAAAAATGGGCCGTTTCCCCCCCCCCCCCAAGCCCCCAGGAGCACTCTATAAGCCTTTGACAAAAATAGGCCTGTTTTCATGAAAAATGGGCCATTTTTTGCCCCCCCCCCAGGAGCACTCTGCAACACACACACCCCCAGGCTATTCATGCCTCTTTTTTCTTTTTTTAAACCGGCCTGTTTTTGCCAAAAATGGGCCGTTTTTGGGAGGTTTGCAGAGTGCAAAAACTTTTTTTCCCCTTTCGGAAAGCTCTTTAGTTGAAGTGATTGATGAGAATTAGATTGATCAAGTGCTGTGCCAGCAGAAACAAAGTCTTTGGTGCTGCAGATTGTCAGTGATTTCTTTGTCCAGCACATGGATAAATACATCTGGAAACATCTACCTACCTACCTATTCTCTCTCTCTTCCTACCTACCTATTGTATTTCTCTCTCTCTCTCCCTCTCCCTACCTATCTACTGTATTTTTCTATCTCTTTCTATTTCTCTCTCTCTATCCCTCTACCTACCTACCTAAACCCTCTCGCTCTCCCCCTCCCTACCTACTGTATTTCTCTATTTCTGTCTCTCTCTCTATCCCTTTATCTACTTACCTAACTAACTAATCTCTCTCTCTCCCTACATACCTCCTGTATTTCTCTTTCTTTCCCTCTCTATTCGTCTATCCACCTACCTACTTTTTTAAAAAAATTGCCTCTTCAAAACCTTGGTGCGTCTTATACTCCGGTGCATCTTATACTCCCAAAAATACGGTAAATCACTGCAGTTGTTAAGTTAGTAACATGGTTGTTAAGTGAAGCTGGCTTCCGCATTGACTTTGCGTCAAGATTCCGATGAAACAATAAAACAAAACAAAACACCAATCCTAGTTTAAATGCTTCTTTATCATACCGGTACTAACTGGCCATCACATTCTTGCAAAAATGGAATAATTGTTTCCTCCCACATTTCCCCTTTCCCTCCCCCTGAGCCCATCCCCAGTGTCCTATTGGAATGCATGTAGTCAAAGCCTTCTCAAGCAACCCCCTCCCTGCTCCTCTGTTCCTCTATCCATTAAAGTTCCTTTTCAGCAGTTTAAGGGAATATCACGTCAGCCGTGATTACATTGAGTCATGCTTTTTGGCTTGCTGAAAATAGCAGCCGTCACATCAGCTGTTGGCTGAGCTCCAATGCCAAAGCCCAACAGAGAGACAGGCGAGGCTCCAGCAGTCCAGGGGCTCCAGCCGGGGCAACGAAGAGTAGGAACCCAACATATCCATGTGGCAGCCTCGGACGTTGTGGACAACGAGGCTGACACTTTGCTTCTCAGGAGGTCACAAAAGAGCATCATAGCACACTGCAACTGTCATAAATATGAATCAGTTGCCAAGTGTCTGAATTTTGACCAAGGGACCATGGGAATGCTACAACTGTCACAAGTGTGGAAAACGGTTATGCCACGGTTTTTTCAATAATAATAATTATTATTATTATTATTATTATTATTATTATTATTATTATTATTATTATTTCTTAGCCGCACCCTCTCCCGAAGGACTCGGGGCGGCGTACAATGAAACATATGAAATAAATATGTGGACAAAACAAACATATAACAGAGACATATACCGAGACACACACAAGGAGGAGGTCGGCTGATAAATAAAAACAATTAAAATACAGTATTTAAAAACCCTTAGATAATTAAATATAATTAAAATACTCAGTTAAAAACCCGTCAGGAGCGATATGGTCAGATCAAAGTTGAGCCAGGCCAGCTGCTTGGAATAGGTGGGTCTTAAGCTTAATACGGAAGGAGCGGAGGTCAGAGGTAGTCCTAATATCCGGAGGGAGGTCATTCCACAGGGCTGGGCCCGCCACAGAGAAGGCTCTACTCCTAGGCGCCGCCCCCTGGCACTGTCTGGTGGACGGCACCTGGAGGAGGCCCTCTCTGTGCGAGCGGATGGGTCGCAGGGATGTATGGGGCAGAATACGATCCCGCAAGTAACTAGGTCCTGAGCCATGGAGCGCTTTAAAGATTGTTATCAAAACCTTGAATTGTTAACTTCGAACGGCCACTAAATGAACTGTTTTAAGTCGAGGGCTACCTACATTATACCAATGACCTCCCACAAACAGCTTTCTTACCTGCAAGTAGGGTTCAAGGGCAGTGAACACGTTAAAATCCTTCAGATTAGCTCCATTTCTAATGTACTTCTCAATCCTCTCCTTTCTCGCATGCGGTTGAAGCGCTGAGTGGGCTGTTTCTCGGGAGATGCTCAGCACGGTCTCATTGACGTAAACGGAAAAGAGGTTGCAAGTGGATTCCTCTGTATGGGGTGGGAAATCCCATCCAATTTTCTGCTGGTTATGACCCAGTTCGTGGATGGGACCCCAGGTTCCTTTGGCATAGAAAGCTTGCACATCTATGAGGTCAGGCACTGCCCACACATTCATGATGACTGGATAGTCGGTGTGCACCGAATCTAACCAAAGGTTGGGAGGGATATAATTAGATGGAGGGCCTAGGACAGAGCTGTCAAACTGGTGGCCCGCAGGCCAAATGCGTCATACACAGGCCACGCCCACCCCAGCTCTGCAAAGACAAAAATCATCGCGATACGTCACGTGACACCATGGCATTTGACCGCTAGGCCAACTCATTGCAGCCAACTCACGGTGGCCATGTCTCCACAGTCAACTCACCACGGCCAACTCGCCATGGGGACAACGTGAGGGGTAACTCAACACAATAAATATTACCCGCCACTGTTTCTTCGACATGATTTCCATTCTTGTCAGTGGAAGTAATGTCAAAGAAACAGTGGCGGATAACATTGAACGCATTGAGTTATCCAGCATGGACTCGCTACGCAACGAGTTGCCCCGTGGCAAGTCGGCTGCGGCTACATGGCCGTGGTAGATTGACCATGGCAAAATGGCTTCAGCAAGTTGGCGAGTAGGCCGCGGAGAAATGGTTGTAGCAAATTGGCCACGGAGAGATGTCTGTGGTGAGATGGCCGCATCCATTTGGCCACAGCAAATTGCCCCGTTCTGTTAGATGGATCCCTCATTGTAGAGGAAACAATTAAGATTGGGTGGGCAAACTCTAGCCCCAGAACGGATCGATTTGGCCTTTGCCCTGCTTTTAAACATCTTCTACAAGAAATCACTCCAAACCTCTGAAAATGATTATCTTCCATATCTCTTTCCTCTGCATAATCTGGATTTTTTCAATGCTATAAACGTTGGGCCGTCGTGCTTTGATCTCCAGTTTTTCGTACATATAATGTCAGGACGCTTTTGGAAAAGAAGCAAAATGCATTGCAACAATACAATGTGAGTTTTGACCGTTCCTGTAGGTGTGGTTTTTTTTTCTTTTCTTTTCTTTTTAAGAAAGTCCCAGAAAGAAAGAAACGAGACTAAGAAAGGAAAAGTGATAGGTCTACTTTTCGGCTTGCTCAAAATTTGTCTCATCAAATATCCCCAACTCACCCTTGCTGATAAATTACTTCTGAAGAATTTCAAGCAATCAAAATAGAGCTGGCAGGAGACCTTATACTTTTTCAAACAAGTGACTCTCCAGTCTCTTAAAAACCTCCAGTGTTGAAGCACCCACAACTTCTGAGGGCAGCCGGTTCTACGGGTTAATTGTTCTCACTGTCAGGAAGTTTCTCCTTAATTCCAGGTTGCTTCTCTCCTTGATTAGTTTCCATCTAAAGTTTCTTGTCCTGCCCTCTGGTGCTTTGGAAAATAAATTGGCCCCCACCTCTTTGTGACAAATACTGGAATACTGCTATCCTATCCGCCCTAGTCCTTCTTTTCTCTAGACTAGCCAAATTCAAATCCTGCAAACATTTTCATGTTTTAGTCTCCAGGCCTTTAATCCTCTTAGTTGCTCTTCTTTGCACTCTCAACAACTTTTTTGTAATGTGGTAACCAAAACTGGATGCAGTATTCCAAGTGCGGTCTTATTAAGGCTTTATAAAGTGGTACTAATACTACACATGATTTTGATTCTATACTCTGTTTATACAACTAAGATTTCTATTGGGTTTTTTGGCTGCTGCCGCACACTATTGCCTCATATTTAAATGATAATCCACTAGGACTCCAAGATCCATCTCCCTTGGCCCAAAGCGGTTGCCCAGCCATGGCCTAAGAGATCAAAGCAACTAATTTGTCTGTAATATAATATATTCCCCTTGCCTTCAGAAAAAAAGTGACAACTCTCATGCATCAAAATCACATATACACTGCATAACAAAATAAACATTCCTATCAGTCAATGACTAAATTATAATTATACAAAGTATTAACACCAAACTACCCCAAAAGGGAAGAAGCAAGATTGGCGAAATTTTACTTCTCTAAAGAAGAAAAATGTTTACACCACACGGGATGTGGCTTTGACTCAGTAGGTATTTCAGTGAGGGGCGAATGGGAAATCCTGAGCCTGTAGTTTAGCCCGAAAAGTTGAGTACATTTTTTAGAAGCAAGCAATAACAAACCACTTTGGTGTTGTTCTATGGATGTCCCTGAGTTGGGTTCACCTCAACTCAGAGGAAGTTTTACCGTAGGAGTTTAAATAAAGGATATGAAGTGAATTCTGCTCAGGAAGGAATTCAAGTACCAGTCCTACAACAACAAAAATCCCTTAGCAACCTTACATTTCCTTGTAGGACTTCTTGTTTCTATAATTTTCTGCCTGTCCACTTGTGGTCACAGGAGGGGCATTGTCCAAGACCCTTCTTGAGACAATGTCACCGGATGGTATCTAGAGCCTACTTGTCTTTTCAAATGCTCTGACACTGTTACCACCCACCCACCCACCCACCCCCTTAGATAGTCCTCTTTTTATACCCTAGCATTTGGGCAAGATGCCCTCTAAGTTGGACTGCCCATCTGCCTCACCCTGGCCATACGTTGATACGCTGGCTACTTTGATTTTGTATGGGTTCCCCCCCCCCCTCTCTTGTAGTAATTTTTTTTCATTTGTATAGTTTTTATTTGATGTGCACAGCCCAAAGACAAGATTGTGCAAGTTGGGTAGATATAAATTAGAACAATGGTTCTATTAAAAGACATTTCAACCTGTAAATTAGGAACAGGTGGACCAATGATACGTTTTGTGGTTTTCCTCTACAGAGTGTGATGTGAGTTAGTTTATACGTACTTGTTGCTCTCTGAACATCTGTCACAATCCTCTCTGGTCTGGGGAAAATAGAAGGGATGGCTGCTAAGTGTGTGATGGCCCTCATCATCTGAGCCCAGGTCTGAAGCAGGAAATCAATCCCATCTTGTTTACGTACAGCATCTGACGGCAGTGTGAGGATGATATTTTCCGTTTCCAGTTCTGCCCAGGGAGCGGGATAGTGGCGGATAGTATCTTGCCAATCCTGGCTGCTGGTTTCACCTAACAAAAAAAACCCATTTGAAACAGAACACGTCCCGGGTATATTATATTCTTAAACCAAAAACAGGTTGGAGAAAGAAAAATGCTTTCCTGATCATGATATTTTGAAAGGTGTGGCCAATGACACATTCCAAGAAAAGGCAAAGTGTAGCAGGAAATTCACCCATGTTTTCAACTGGTTTTCTTTCACAAATCCCTGCTGCATCCATTCTCCTGGGAAATGTTGTCGATAATTTTTTTTTAATTCATGGTTGGGATGTATTTCTACGCAACAACTTCAGTAGCATTCATCCGGTAGATGGCTGTTTTGCAAGTTTGGGTCTATGGTATATACCCCCTGATCCTTTGTTCTAAGTAGAGTTTCGCATTTCCTGTTACAGTGTAAATCATTTGAGCAGTAAAGCACATGGTGACTGTACTCTTTGCCCTGTGGTGCTTTATATAAACAGAATTTCTAACATTTGTGCCATAGAAAGAGCAATTGTCTAGGATTGTCAGGAATCACCCATTTTTAAAATGAATTCTCCAAGATATCCAGATGAATCGACTTCACTATTCCCAATATTTCATTGCAGAGCACTGAGATTATTAAAACACAGACTGCATTTAAAAAAAAGAATTAAGCCTCCAAAGGCCTTGAATACAATATTCTGTAGCCTCGTAGTTTAAATATGAGCCTTTCTTGACTCCACTATCACTTCAGGATGCTATTTAAACAGAAGACATACAGTGGTGCAGCTTACTTTTTGTAAATAAGGTGTGCAACATTTCTCTGAAATACAAAATACTACTATGGATACTACTACTACTATGGATACTAAAGAGAATCCATTTCCTGCTGGGTTTCTAAACAGAGATGGACTCCTGACAGTTTGCTAGCTTCAATGCCTTTTGCAACCCAGTTCAGACCCAACCAGCAAAGCAGAAAAGTTTTCATAAATTGAGGAAGGAGTTGTGTTACCATGCTTGAAATAAGGCGCCTGGGTGGCCCCTTTGATGGTGACAGAGAAGGAGCCCAGTGAAGAGTTCTCTGGTACAATGATGTACAGGAGGCCTCCCCACAAACTGGAGACCTCCATCTTCGCAAACTTCACTTTAAACTGCCTTGTTACCACTGGAGGACGCCTCCATCTCTTCTCAAGGACTAAACTATCGGTGTGGCAGCCAATCTGCACCTGTGGAAAACAACCTCCATTGAGTCACTCTAAATATAAATGTCTTCACTCGGGTAGCTCTCGATTTACAACCATTAGTTTAGTGACTGTTTGAAGTTAGAACGGCACTGAAAAAAGTGACTTATGACTATTTTTCATACTTATTGCCATTTCAGCATCCCCATGGTCCTGTAATTTACATTCAGATGTTTGACAACTTTATAGGAGCCTGGGGAGGGCGAAAACAGCCTCCCCCACCTCCTCCGGAGGCTTCAGGGACCTTCAGGAGACTTCCCTGAAGCCTCCGGAGGACTAAAAAGGACCCTATGAGCAAACCGGAAGTGTTTGGAGGGTCGGTTTAAGCCCTCCGGAGGCTTCAGGGAAGCCTCCTGAAGGTCCCTGAAGCCTCCGGAGAGCTTAAAACAACCCTACGAGCAAACCGGAAGTCCGTTCCAGAACTTCCTGTTTGCCCATAGGGCCATTTTTTTGCACTCTGCAGGCTTCAGGGAAGCTCCTGAAGACTCTGGAGGGCCTCCCGGGGGGGGGAGGCTCTTTTCGCCCTCCCCAGGCTCCTATAAAGCCTCTGGAGCCTGGGGAGGGCAAAAAATGGCTTTTAAAAAGGCTGAATTCAGCTGGCCAGCGCATGCATGAACGCTGGCCAGCTGACAGGGCAATGCCTCACGTGCCTTGACAAATGGCTCCACTTGCCATTTGTAAGGTTCTACATTTAGGCAACAAAAACGGAATGCACAGGTACAGCATAAGTGGTACCATGCTCAAAAGTAGTAACTGTGAGAGGGATCTTGGAGTTCTAGTGGACAGCCATTTAAATATGAGCCAGCAGTGTGCAGCAGCTGCCAAAAAAGCCAACACAGTTCTAGGCTGCATCAACAGAGGGAGAGAATCAAGATCACGTGAAGTGTTAATACCACTTTATAATGCCTTGGTAAGGCCACACTTGGAATATTGCATTCAGTTCTGGTCGCCACGATGTAAAAAAGATGTGGAGATTCTAGAAAGAGTGCAGAGAAGAGCAACAAAGATGATTAGGGGACTGGAGACTAAAACATATGAAGAACGGTTGCAGGAACTAGGTATGTCTGGCTTAAGAGAAAGAAGGACTAGGGGAGACATGATAGCAGTGTTCCAATATCTCAGGGGTTGCCACAAAGAAGAGGGAGACAAACTATTCTCCAAGGCCACCTGAGAGTAGAACAAGAAGCAATGGGTGGAAACTAATCAAGGAGAGAAGCAACTTAGAACTGAGGAGAAACTTCCTGACAGTTAGAACAATTAATCAATGGAACAGAAGTTGCCTCCTGAAGTTGTGAATGCCCCAACACTGGAAGTCTTTAAGAAGATGTTGGATAGCCATCTGTCTGAAACGGTATAGGGTTTCCTGCCTAGGCAGGGGGTTGGACTAGAAGACCTCCAAGGTCCCTTCCAACTCTACTATTGTATTGTATTGTATTGCCACAGGTTCGCCATCCCAGATCTAGTATTTAACTTCCTCTTTCTGGGGAAGATGCTTGAAAAGGTGGTTGTGTAAGAACCTTAGCTGAAGCCAATTATCTGAATCTCTCTCAACCAGGATTCAGTCCTCTGTATGGGGCATGCTAAAACCCAAATGAATTTCATGGCAACTATGTTCTAAGTTCTAAGATGCAGAAGGATCTTGACAAACTTGAACATTGGGCACTATCTAATAAAATGAAATTCAATGGTGAAAAAAGTAAGGTTCTACATTTAGGCAAGAAAAACAAAATGCACAGGTACAGTACAAGTGGTACCTTGCTCAATAGTAATAACTGTGAAAGGGACTCAGTGGTTCAAGTCGCTGAGCTTGTCAGCTGGAAAACTGACCGCCTGGGTTTGAGACCTGAGTGCCACCAAACTGGGGGAGCTCCCATTTCTTGCTCCAGCTCCTGACCACCTATCAGTTTGAAAGCATGCAAATGTGAGTAGATCTATAGGTACCACTTCAGGGTCAGCATTCCAGTGCCTTTGACATTTAGCCACGCTGGTCACATAACCACGAAACTTGTCTTTGGACATACAATACAATAGTAGAGTTGGAAGGGACCTTGGAGGTCTTCTAGTCCAACCCCCTGCTGAGGCAGGAAACCCTATACCATTTCAGACAGATGGCTATCCAACATCTTCTTAAAGACTTCCAGTGTTGGGGCATTCACAACTTCTGGAGGCAACTTTTGTTCCACTGATTAATTGTTCTCACTGTCAGGAAGTTTCTCCTCAGTTCTAAGTTGCTTCTCTCCTTGATTAGTTTCCACCCATTGCTTCTTGTTCTACCCTCAGGTGCCTTGGAGGATAGTTTGACTCCCTCTTCTTTGTGGCAACCCCTGAGATATTGGAACAATGCTATCATGTCTCCCCTGGTCCTTCTTTTCATTAAATTAGACACACTCAGTTCCTGCAACCGTTCTTCATATGTTTTAGTCTCCAGTCCCCTAATCATCTTTGTTGCTCTTCTCTGCACTCTTTCTAGGGTCTCCACATAGCTGGCTCCCTCAGCCAAGAAAAAAAAAATGAGCACCACGCCCTAGAGTACGAAACCTTTACCTCTTTTTTCCATAAAGGTGCAAGCATTTTGGGATAAGGATCAGAGTAAATAACATATGCTCAGATGGCATTATTAAAGGCAGATAAAGAGGTAGTATTATACTTACCGGGTGATAACAGGATCCCTCCATATTGTTTCAGGGACGGGAAAGATCCCATGTTCTCCCACTGTGGCAGTGAAATACACTCCAGCCACGCTGGTGACCAGATTTCCAGGAAAATGATCACGGACTTCCTCCTCCCCATGTTGAGATGACCAGTGCAAGGCCTGCCCACCAATGAACAGACCCCCACCCCTTTTTACAAACTGCACAAGGTCATCAGCCTGGACATCACCATAGGCATCTCTGCAGAATACTCCAATGATGTTCCCAAGTGTGGCATTCGGACGCACTTTAATATCTCTACTGAGGAGCAACTCAAAGAGGTCATCCAAGCTTCTGTGTACTCCTACGGGGGACGTTGGGGAAGGTTTGAGCCAGGCCAGAGCATTTTTAATGAACGGTAAAAACTGAGGAAGCTTTAACATGGCTTCATGCCCCGTGA
This sequence comes from Natrix helvetica, assembly GCF_964273705.1. NCBI lineage: Eukaryota > Metazoa > Chordata > Lepidosauria > Squamata > Natricidae > Natrix > Natrix helvetica. The sequence goes on along the minus strand of NC_138553.1, from coordinate 4,808,490 downwards.
CCACCATCCGGCCTTTCCCATACTGGGATGCAGCAATGAGAACTTGCCCCTTTGAATCCTGAAGCACCGGCCGGGCTCGTTCTCCTGTGAGCAGAAGCTTGCATGGATTAAAATCTCCTGTGACATCAATGGACTGAATGCCTTTCACTAACAAATCATAAGAACGTTGGGGATCCATTAGAAAGTTGTGCTGTTGGAGCTGCAAAAGAAAGGATACAATTTTTTTTTCAGTGCATTTTACGTACATGAGATAACTTGTCCTTTCTCGCCTGGACTACTGCAACGCTCTCTACATAGGGCTGCCCTTGAAGAGCACCCGGAGGCTTCAGCTGGTACAGAATGCGACCACGCGGGTTGTCATGGGGGTACCTAGGTGCTCCCATGTCACACCCCTTTTAGGCGGCCTGCACTGGTTGCCGGTTGTTTTCCGGGTGCGATTCAAGGTATTAATTATGACCTTCAAAGCGCTCCATGGCTTAGGCCCAGGGTACCTGCGAGACCATCTACTGCCACCAGTAGCCTCCCACCGTCCAGTGCGATCCCACAGAGTTGGCCTCCTTAGGGTGCCGTCGGCCAAACAGTGTCGGCTAACGACCCCCAGGGGGAGAGCCTTCTCTGTGGGAGCGCCTTCCCTCTGGAATGAGCTGCCCCCGGAGCTTCGCATAATCCCCGACCTCCGGTCCTTCCGACCGCACCCTAAAAAGTTGGCTTTTCCAGCAAGCTGGCTTGAACTGTTAATTTTATCTAATTTTTAAATGTTAGCGTTATATTAATTCAATTTGTTTCTTGGATTGTTTCTAATTTCCTTTTAAGTTTTGTAATATGTGTTTTTTAATGCTGTACGCCGCCCTGAGTCCTTTGGGAGAAGGGCGGCATATAAATCCAATAAAACAAACAAACAGACAGACAAACAAACAATACCTGTAAACGACCGTGAAACCTGTCAGATAAATTATCTGGTGTCGGGTGATGGGTTGTGTTTGGGTCTTGCAAAATTGCAGGATGTTGTGTCATCAAAAGAGCACAAGAAAGCAGGTTCTCTCCTGTGCCAACTCAGAAAGCTCAAGCTGCCCAAGGAGCTGCTGATCCAGGTCTAAAAAGGAATGATGGAGTCTGTCATTTGCACCTCTATAACTATCTGATTTGGCACTGCAAGCAAACAAGACAGACGCAGACTTCAATGGATAGTTAGAACTGCAGGAAAAAGCAACAACAATGGCTACCAGCAATTGCCTTCCACTAAAGATCTGCAGGAGCGAGAAAAAGGACTCTGAGAATATCTACAGACTCCTCACATCCTAGACATAAACTGTTTCAACTTCTTCCCTGAAGATGACACTATAGAGGGCATCGTATGCCAAAACAACTCAACACAAGGAGAGTTCCCCCCCCCCACTAACAAACCACAATGCACAACCTCTCTGACTCTGTTGGAAGCGCTCACTGGGTTTCTCTTCTCTCTTGATTCTCTAGTTACTCTGGCCTTCTCTCTGGACTGGGCCCTGTCAGAGTGCACGCAGTGTGATTATGTTGAGACAACTGAGGAGCAAATACAGTAAACCGAGGTTTGTATTGAAATAGTGGTTTTATCTACAACTAATATATACAGACTCATACTTTAGTCAGGCCTCAAACAAACAGCAATCAGCAATTACAGCATGGAAGCACATGGGGGTGAAGGAGAGAGAGACACGAGACACGAAAACTGTGGGTGGGTGACACGTTGCTGCTTTTGTTAAATGGTGCAAATCCACAGGAGTGTTTCAAAGTGTAAAGGAAGAACCAAAAATTCAGATTTCCACAGACCAGTTTTGAAATCCCAAGCCAGGTTTAAAAAAATTTGACTTTGTCCTTAGCAAAATTTTCAGCCACTAAGCAAGAAACAATTAATTTCTCTTCTGAAATAGGATTTTTCGCCTCCTATAAGCAGCTCATCATTTTTGTGCATTTGAAGGACATGTTCACAGCACTATTGAGAGCATCTACTTTCAACTCCCAACCACGTATATAGAACCAGATAACACTCACAGGGTTGCCAAGTCTCCTTTCTCTTCTTAGTATCTTTTATTCAACATTACGTTCATCTCTCTTCAATCCCATTCTTGTCACATATGTTCTGTTTGGAGAATCAGAAGAAAACAAAGCCTTTAACAAGCAAACTGTGTCAAAAACAAGAAATGAAGGAAGGAACAGCCAAGATAAACATGAAGAACAAAGAACTTGTTCAGCACTTGGATGAACAGAGCTAGAAAACTTGTGTGTTCTACCAAAACTATTTTCCAAATTCCTGGAAACTAACAAAACAAAACTCCTACTTCTCTAAGGTCTTCTGGTGTTGCAGAGATGTAAAGTTGGTCAATGGTGTCCCTTCCACTGCAGGAGAAATTAGCAGATAAAATGGTTTGGATAGCTCAGACTTATATTATAAGGCCAGCCCCTAGACTCCCTAAGGAATTGCTAGAGAGGGGCCTGAATCTCTTCTTGGGCCTCTGAGGAGAGTTCAGTTTCACTAAAAGTTATTGCTGGCTGTTCTTTTGGAGCTTTGAGCCAGCTTGTTTACCTGCCCTACTACACCTGATCTGCTTAGACAGCTGGAAGTAGCATGTTGGGGATCTTAAGAAGCTAAGCAAGGCTAGAGGAAGAAAAAAAAGGACCAAAAGACTTACTGTTTTATGAAGTTTTCAGAGCTCCTGAAAACCAACAAGACAGGCTCAGACTTCAGAGAATAAGTAGAAGTGCAGAAAAAACAATGGCTACTAACCTGCCTGCCATTGAGGACCTGTACACTGCACGAGTCAAAAAGAGGTCTGTGAAAATATCTACAGAGCCCTCGCATCCTGGACATAAACTGTCTCAACTCCTACCCTAAAAATGACTCTATAGAGCATGGCCCAACTAGACACAAGGACAGTTTTTTTCCCCGAATGCCATCACTCTGCTAAACAAATTATTCCCTCAATACTGTCAAACTATTTACTAAATCTGCACTACTGTTAATCTTCCCATTGCTTCTATCACCCATCTCCTCCCACTTATGACTGTATGACTGTAACTTTGTTGCTTGTATCCTTATGCTTTATAGTGATTGTTTCCTAATATGATTTGATTGCTTATTTGTATCCTATGACTATCATTAAGTGTTGTACCTTATGATTCTTGATGAATGTATCTTTTCTTTTACGTACACTGAGAGCTTATACACCAAGACAAATTCCTCATGTGTCAAGTCATACTTGGTCAATAAAGAATTCTGTTCTGTTCTATTCTAAAACCCACTGAAATATATGGGTATGTAGCAAAAGCAGAATACAGGACAAGAAGGATGAGTGGGCCGAACCCATTTCAAGGCTCCGTGGAAGCCCAACACCCTTTAGAGCAGGGGTGTCCAAACTTGGGAACTTTAAGACTTGTGGACTTCAACTCCCAGAATTCCCCAGCCGGCTGGCTGGGGAATTCTGGGAGTTGAAGTCCACAAGTCTTAAAGTTCCCAAGTTTGGACACCCCTGCTTTAGAGAGTCAGAGGAGTACCTAGTGGTACATTTTTATACATCAAGATATCCTTAGTGGCTAAAATGAGCCTTGTATCCTAGTATATTGTTCAAAGCCAGCCCATTGGACTAGGAGTCAAACTTATCACTCAGTGTATCATGCAAACCCAGAATGTGGGTTAACTCAGATTTCCACAACATGCTAAACCAGGAATCACCAGGCTCCATGTTACTCTAATTTTTTGGTGCAGCTAGGCTCAAGATCTCACAGGAAGTGCTTGGTGCTGGGACTTCTAGTTTCTGCTCCTGGAACCAGAAGTCCCTGACCTTTCTGAGGAAAGGGTTTTTCTCTCTCTTCCTGTTGCAGACATGATTGCTACAGTCTTTCTCCTACCTGTTCTCCTTGCTAGGATCATAACCTCATGAGTCGCACCTTCTTCTCAGCTCTTTAAAAGCCCTGGCTTCTCACACTTCCCACTTCCTCGCTTTTCTCCAGTCTTGCTCCTACCTAGAAGATCAGAGCTGTCGATGATCAAAGGACCACTAGATGGCGCTAAGCATCCCTCTGCAGCACCCACTCACGTGTCTTGGGTTTACAAAGGCAGTTCTCATTGCTAAGAGGGGTGGTGGGTGTAACGCTATCCGCAGAAGAGAATTATTACATACACCGAAAGAAATGCATTAGCAGGCACGGATTAAAGTCAGGACTAAGGACAGCTCCCAGAAATACCAGCATTTCCAACTGAGTTTTAAAAAGCAAATATTTCCTGGACCACGTGGCGTTGTTTTCCTGGCAATAGGTTGGAAACCATTTTTCACTCTTTGCTTTGTGGAAACCTTTGCAAGAAGCCATATTTGCAACCTGCCGTCGACGGGAAAGGCATCCGAGGTAGCCCGGGAATTCATGGCTTCCATGACAGCCATGGGTCTGACTCAAGTAATTCAGGACCCCACTCACGAGCGAGGCCACATTCTGGATCTTGTGTTTGTCTCCAACCAGTGGACGAGTGATCTGGGAAGAGGGCATTTAGTCATCATGCCCCTGTCATGGTCAGATCACTCACTTCTCCAGCTGGACTTCCCTGGTGCTACTCCCCACCGCGGGGAGGCGGAACCAGATTATCCCAGATGGTTCCGCCCCAGGCGCCTGATGGAACCGGATAGGTTCCAGGCGGAGCTTGGGCCACTTCCTGCTGACCTGTCCCGCCCCCGGGCTGAGGACCTGGTAGCCGCATGGAATAGTGCGGCTGCCGGTGCCTTGGACCGGGTGGCGCCTTTGCGGCCTCTCCGACGGCCACGATCGACCCGGGCCCCCTGGTTTAACGGGGAGCTAAGGGCGATGAAACGCCTTAGGAGACGCCTGGAGAGTAAGTGGAGATCCTCCCGCTCCGAAGCTGACCGAACACAGGTAAGAGCCTACATAAGGACCTACCTTGTGGCAATAAGAGTGGCCAAACGTCAGTATTGTGCCACTCTTATAGCGTCCGCAGAGAACCGCCCTGCCGCCCTGTTTCGGGTGACCCGCTCCCTTCTGTCACAGGAGCAGCGGGACCCCCCATTGCAGGGCAGGGCAGAGGAATTTGGAGAGTTCCTGCAGGATAAAATCGATCATATCCGGAGAGGTTGGACCCACTCCAGTGCTCCAGTGGGGACGTCCGAGACTAGTCTTGAGAGACCATGCTGGGAGGAGTTTGACCCTGTTGTCATCGAAGATTTGGACAGGTTGCGCGGGTGACTGCGGGCCACCACATGTTTACTGGACCCGTGTCCCTCCTGGTTGGTGCTGGCCTCCTGGGAGGGCTCACGAGGCTGGCTACTGGGACTGGTGAACGCTTCGTTGGGGGAGGGCCTGATGCCGGCCGCCTTGAAAGAGGCGGTGGTCAGGCCCCTGCTCAAGAAGCCTTCTCTGGACCCAAAGGAGCTAGCAAATTATCGTCCTGTCTCCAACCTTCCTTTTTTAGCGAAGGTTGTTGAGAGTGTGGTGGCTCAGCAGTTTCCGCGCCACCTGGAGGAAGCTGATTATCTAGACCCGCGCCAGTCCGGCTTCCGACCCGGTCACAGCACGGAGACAGCCTTGGTCGCGTTGGTGGATGATCTCTGGAGGGCAAAGGATGGGGGTTGTTCCTCCATCCTTGTCCTATTAGATCTCTCGGCGGCCTTCGATACCATCGACCATGGTATCCTATTGCGCCGGCTGGAGGGGTTGGGGGTTGGAGGCACCGTGCTACGGTGGTTCCGCTCCTACCTCTCTGGCCGGACGCAATGTGTGTTGACGGGGGAGCAGAGGTCGACCGCAAGGCCCCTCATTTGTGGGGTCCCTCAGGGGTCGATCCTCTCGCCTCTCCTGTTCAACATATATATGAAGCCGCTGGGCGAGATCATCCGTGGTTTTGGGGTGAGTTACCATCTGTACGCTGATGATACTCAGTTGTACATTTCCACCCCAAACCACCCCAACGAGGCTGTCGAAGTGATGGCCCGGTGTCTGGAAGCCGTACGGGTCTGGATGGATGACAACAGGCTCAGGCTCAACCCCTCCAAGACAGAGTGGCTGTGGTTCCCGGCTTCCCGATTCAATCAGCATACTCCATCGCTGACCATCGGGGATGAGCAATTAGCCCCGGTGGAAGGAGCGCGCAACTTGGGCGTCCTCCTTGACGATCGGCTGACCTTAGAAGATCACGTGGCGGCCGTGGCAAGGGGGGCGTTCCACCAGGTTCGCCTGGTGCGCCAGTTGCGGCCCCTTTTGGACCGGGAGGCCTTGCGCACAGTCACTCACGCGCTGGTGACGTCCCGCCTGGACTACTGTAACGCTCTCTACATGGGGCTCCCCTTGAGGTGCGCCCGGAGACTGCAGTTGGTCCAGAATGCAGCCGCGCGGGTTATTATGGGGAGATCGAGATTCTCCCATATAACACCTATCCTGCGCGAGCTGCACTGGCTTCCTGTGGCCTACCGGGTGCGCTTCAAGGTACTGGTTACCATCTTCAAAGCGCTCCATGGCACAGGGCCCAGTTACCTGTGGGATCGCGTCCTGCCCCATACATCCCTGCGACCCATTCGCTCACACAGAGAGGGGCTACTCCGGGTGCCGTCCTCTAGAGAGTGCCAGAGGGCGGTGCCCAGGAGTAGGGCCTTCTCTGTGGTGGGCCCTACCCTTTGGAATGACCTCCCCCCAGACATCCGGACAACAACCGACCTTCACTCCTTCCGTATGAAGCTGAAGACCTACCTGTTTTGTCAAGCCGGCCTGGCATAACGTTACAATCTTGCCCCCCCAGGTCATTTTATAATGGGAAATTTTGTTTTTTAAAGTTTTTAGAGTTTAATATTTTTGGGGTTTTAAATTTTGTAAATATGCTTATTTATGGACTTATTTTTACCTCCTCTGCACGATATATGGTGCTATCTTGATTATTGCTCTGTACGTCGCCCCGAGTCCCTGTGGGGAGAGGGGGTGACTAATAAGTTCAATAAAATAAATAAATAAATAAATAAATATTTGGGGCTGCCACTCATTCGGGAAGGTGGTTTCAAAAATGCTGGGTCAGGAAAAGGGGAGGGTTACGAATATGTTTTCTCTTTTTTGCCCTCACGAGAGAAATGCAATAAGGATTTGCTGAATTCCCCTCCTATCTTAGTGTACTTAGGTTGGGTGTGTTGCGTTGGACAGCTTCCATGCATACTTTCACTAGTTCTGGATCTCTGGACACAAAGAGTACAGGTAGTCTCCAACTTCTGACCATTTCTTCTTCTTCTTCCTAGCGTATTCCCGCAGGTGCAGGATCCGCTTTTTGGATTATTTAACCCCACTCTGCACAGTCAGCTGCGTCTCCAGGGCGCAGGCCCACAGCTTCCTCTCCATGTGCTGCCCATTGCTTTGAATTGCAGGGACAACTTATGGTTTCCTTATTCACAGGGAGATGGCCAACACACTCAGCCACCAGGGTGCCTAAAAGGACAGTGGGCACCCCCACACACACACCAAAGATTATTTGGTTGTGCCCATATGGCAGGGGTGCTCAAACTTTTTAAACAGGGGGCCAATTCACGGTCCCTCAGACTGTTGGGGGGCCGGACTGGCTGGGTGGGTGTGGCTAGGTGGTCATGTGACTGGGTGGTCATGTGACTGGGTGGATGTGGGTAGGTGGTCATGTGACTGGGTGGGTGTGGCTAGGTGGTCATGTGACTGGGTGGGTGTGGCTAGGTGGCCATGTGACTGGGTGGATGTGGGTAGGTGGTCATGTGACTGGCTGGGCATGGCCAATTTGGCAGCATTAAACAATACACACAAATTAAACTTTAAGTTGTTATGTTTCTGGGGGGTGGAAAGCAGGTTAGTGAAGGGATGCAGCTGCTTTGGGGGGGTGCCCACCTCTCTCTCCATCCCTCCCTCCCTCCCTCTCTCCCCTCCCTCCTTCCCTCCCTCTCTCTGGAGGCTGGAGAGGCTAAAAACGGGCCCATATTTGGCTTCCTGAGGCCTCCGCACTTCCTGTTTTTGGCCTCGAGAAGGTGGGTGGGGCCCGATGGGTAGGTGGGTGGGGCAGCCTTGTGGTCCCTCACAGGCCAGCTCAATGGCTTTGGCAGACCGTATCTGGCCATCATTTGAGGACCTCTGCCACATGGCATCTACCCTGGTTGTCATTTGGCTGTGAAAGAACATGACTCTCTGCTCCTGTATTTAACTTCAAAAAGTCTTTGACCTCCAGACGTGGGTAACTGAAGGACGCAAAGGTTTTCCAGAAGTGAGTTAAGACCTGCCAATTAGTGCTGAGGTCTAAGAATGTGATTCAGTCCTGGGGAGAATTAGCCCTTTGAACTTTTTAACTTTGCTTTAAGAGCATGCACCAGAATGGCCTTTTGATCAACTAGATCTGCACAGGCCTGGGCTTGGCTGGTGGTCTCCCATCATGTTCTTATTACCCTGCTTAGTACCCTACAGCAGGGGTCTCCAGCCTTGGCAACTTTAAGACTTGTGGACTTCAAGTCTCAGAGTTCCTCAGCCAGCTTGCTCTGGGTGAGTTGAAGTCCACAAGTCTTAAAGTTGCCAAGGTTGGAGACCTCTGCCCTAGAGAAGTTCATTCAAGGGCTGCCACCCATGGGGACATTTTGGAACAATTAAACCTTTTATAAAATAGGGTTTCCACGTTCTCTAAAATCACAAAGAGGAAAGCATTCAAAAATTGATTTCTTGCATAGTCAAAACGAGAGCAGAAACTGGAAAAAAAAAGAAAAAAAAGAAAAGCAACACATACATCAAGAATCCACTCAATTCCGAAAGGACCAAGTAAATCGGAGCGCACAAGCCACCGAGAAAGAGCAAGCAGTTATAGTTTTTAATGTACACAATTTTTATTTAGACCAGCAAAGAGCTTCATCATCATCGTTTCAAAAGTGTGGCATCGTTAGAGAGAGTTCTTTGTGAAAAATACAATTTGGGAATTAAACTTAACAGAATATTAGAGGTTGTAATAAAAACATGAGGTTCTCTTTACTTTTAGCCTTATATGGCTAGCAAATAGTTTACAGGACCCATTTCCTCAAATTGGATCAGTGATTAAAATAAGGTTGGAGTGTGTGCGTGTGTGCGTGTGTTTGTGTGTGTGTGTTTTTTCCACGTGGCTTTAAAATCTTCAGTTCTAAAAATTGCAAGAATAAGGGTTCCTCTAAGAAAGAGATTTCTTTTTTTTAAAAGGGTAGCAGCAATCACGTAGTGGATCTGAAATCCCCCAAAGGCAACAGCTGAAGAAGACTTGATGCTGCAGCTGAAGACGCTTCCAAGTTCATTCGTATTATCAGACTCATTTTTGAGTAAAGCATCTCCCCAATTCCAGTGTTCTCCAGTGAGGATGATCTTGGCTTCTGGTCCTTCAAGA